>NC_135505.1:8167257-8847297 GCF_052857255.1 Amblyomma americanum | reverse complement strand
CTGAAGCAGTTGAGCAACTAGATTGAGATATAGACTCTTCGTCGGTAACTTCCATGGCGAGGCTGATCACCCAACGCGTAGCGCACCGCTATATCCCAGTGAAGCCGCCACGGAGCGAGCGCAAGGCGAAGAGGTCGTCTTATCAACGGAGAGACAACCTGTTAGGAGCAGAGCCGGCTCGGGGGCCAGGGCACACCTGACGACGGCTCCCTCGTAGGGGCGGCGAGGAGCAAGCTTACTATTTAACTGTTCCGAAGCAGTAGAGCAAGTAGATTCAATTATAGACTCTTCGTCGGTAACTTAAATGGCGAGGCTGATCAACCAACGCGTAGCGCACAGCTATATATCCTAATGAAGCCGCCACGGAGCGAGCGCAAGGCGAAGAGGTCGTCTTATCAATGGAGAGAACACCTGTTAGGAGCAGAGCCGGCTCGGGGGCCACGGCACACCTGACGACGACCCCCTCCTAGCTGCGGCGGGGAGCAACCCTAAAATTTAACTGTTCCGAAGCAGTAGAGCAACCAGATTCAATTATAGACTCTTCATCGGTAACTTCCATGGAGAGGCTGATCAACCAACGCGTAGCGCGCCGCTATATATCCCAGTGAAGCCGCCACGGAGCGAGCGCAAGGCGAAGAGGTCGCCTTATCAACGGAGAGACAACCTGTTAGGAGCAGAGCCGGCTCGGGGGCCACGGCACATCTGCCGACGACTCCCTCCTAGCTGCAGCGGGGAGCAAGCTTAAAATTTAACTGTTCCAAAGCAGTAGAACAACTAGATTCAATTATAGACTCTTCATCGGTAACTTCCATGGCGACGCTGATCAACCGACGCGTAGCACCCCGGTATATATCCTAGTGAAGCCGCCACGGAGCGAGAGCAAGGCGAAGAGGTCGTCTTAGCAACGGAGAGACCACCTGTTAGGAGCAGAGCCGGCTCGGTTGCCACGGCACACCTGACTACGACTCCCTCCTAGCTTTGGCGGGGAGCAAGCTTAAAACTTAACTGTTCCGAAGCAGTACAGCAACTAGATTCAGATATAGACTCTTCGTCGGTAGCTTCCATGGCGAGGCTAATCACCCAACGCGTAGCGCACCGCTATATACCCCAGTAAAGCCGCCACGGAGCGAGCGCAAGGCGAAGAGGTCGTCTTATCAACGGAGAGACCACCTGTTAGGAGCAGAGCCGGCTCGGGGGCCACGGCACACCTGACGACGACTCCCTCCTAGCTGCGGCGGGGAGCAAGCTTAAAATTTAACTGTTCCGAAGCAGTAGAGCAACTAGATTCAGATATAGACTCTTCGTCGGTAACTTCCATGGCGAGGCTGATCACCCAACGCGTAGCGCACCGCTATATCCCAGTGATGCCGCCACGGAGCGAGCGCAAGGCGAAGAGGTCGTCTTATCAACGGAGAGACCACCTGTTAGGAGCAGAGCCGGCTCGGGGGCCACGGCACATCTTACGACGACTTCCTCCTAGCTGCGGCGGGGAGCAAGCTTAAAATTTAACTGTTCTGAAGCAGTTGAGCAACTAGATTGAGATATAGACTCTTCGTCGGTAACTTCCATGGCGAGGCTGATCACCCAACGCGTAGCGCACCGCTATATCCCAGTGAAGCCGCCACGGAGCGAGCGCAAGGCGAAGAGGTCGTCTTATCAACGGAGAGACAACCTGTTAGGAGCAGAGCCGGCTCGGGGGCCAGGGCACACCTGACGACGGCTCCCTCGTAGGGGCGGCGAGGAGCAAGCTTACTATTTAACTGTTCCGAAGCAGTAGAGCAAGTAGATTCAATTATAGACTCTTCGTCGGTAACTTAAATGGCGAGGCTGATCAACCAACGCGTAGCGCACAGCTATATATCCTAATGAAGCCGCCACGGAGCGAGCGCAAGGCGAAGAGGTCGTCTTATCAATGGAGAGAACACCTGTTAGGAGCAGAGCCGGCTCGGGGGCCACGGCACACCTGACGACGACCCCCTCCTAGCTGCGGCGGGGAGCAACCCTAAAATTTAACTGTTCCGAAGCAGTAGAGCAACCAGATTCAATTATAGACTCTTCATCGGTAACTTCCATGGAGAGGCTGATCAACCAACGCGTAGCGCGCCGCTATATATCCCAGTGAAGCCGCCACGGAGCGAGCGCAAGGCGAAGAGGTCGTCTTATCAACGGAGAGACAACCTGTTAGGAGCAGAGCCGGCTCGGGGGCCACGGCACATCTGCCGACGACTCCCTCCTAGCTGCGGCGGGGAGCAAGCTTAAAATTTAACTGTTCCGAAGCAGTAGAGCAACTAGATTCAGATATAGACTCTTCGTCGGCAACTTCCATGGCGAGGCTGATCAACCAACGCGTAGCGCACCGCTATATATCCCAGTGAAGCCGCCACGGAGCGAGCGCAAGGCGAAGAGGTCGTCTTATCAACGGAGAGACCACCTGTTAGGAGCAGAGCCGGCTCGGGGGCCACGGCACTCCTGACGACGACTCCCTCCTAGCTGCGGCGGGGAGCAAGCTTAAAATCTAACTGTTCCGAAGCAGTAGAGCACCTAGATTCACTTATAGACTCTTCGTCGGTAACTTCCATGGCGAGGCTGATCAACCAACGCGTAGCGCACCGCTATATATCCCAGTGAAGCCGCCACGGAGCGAGCGCAAGGCGAAGAGGTCGTCTTATCAATGGAGAGACGACCTGTTAGTAGCAGAGCCGGCTCGGGGGCCAGGGCACACCTGACGACGGCTCCCTCGTAGGGGCGGCGGGGAGCAAGCTTAAAATTTAACTGTTCCGAAGCAGTAGAGCAAGTAGATTCAATTATAGACTCTTCGTCGGTAACTTCCATGGCGAGGCTGATCAACCAACGCGTAGCGCGCCGCTATATGTCCCAGTGAAGCCGCCACGGAGCGAGCGCAAGGCGAAGAGGTCGTCTTATCAACGGAGAGACCACCTGTTAGGAGCAGAGCCGGCTCGGGGGCCATTGCACATCTGACGACGACTCCCTCCTAGCTGCGGCGGGGAGCAAGCTTAAAATTTAACTGTTCCGAAGCAGCAGAGCAACTAGATTCAATTATAGACTCTTCGTCGGTAACTTCCATGCGAGGCTGATCAACCAACGCGTAGCGCACCGTTATATATCCCAGTGAAGCCGCCACGGTGCGAGCGCAAGGCGAAGAGGTCGTCTTATCAACGGAGAGACCACCTGTTAGGAGCAGAGCCGGCTCGGGAGCCAGGGCACACCTGACGACGGCTCCCTCGTAGGGGCGGCGGGGAGCAAGCTTAAAATTTAACTGTTCCGAAGCAGTAGAGCAAGTAGATTCAATTATAGACTCTTCGACGGTAACTTAAATTGCGAGGCTGATCAACCAACGCTTAGCGCACCGCTATATATCCCAGTGAAGCCGCCACGGAGCGAGCGAAAGGCGAAGAGGTCGTCTTATCAACGGAGAGACCACCTGTTAGGAGCAGAGCCGACTCGGGGGCCACGGCACACCTGACGACGACTCCCTCCTAGCTGCAGCGGGGAGCAAGATTAAAATTTAACTGTTCCAAAGCAGTAGAACAACTAGATTCAATTATAGACTCTTCGTCGGTAACTTCCATGGCGACGCTGATCAACCGACGCGTAGCACCCCGGTATATATCCTAGTGAAGCCGCCACGGAGCGAGAGCAAGGCGAAGAGGTCGTCTTAGCATCGGAGAGACCACCTGTTAGGAGCAGAGCCGGCTCGGTTGCCACGGCACATCTGACTACGACTACCTCCTAGCTTTGGCGGGGAGCAAGCGTAAAACTTAACTGTTCCGAAGCAGTACAGCAACTAGATTCAGATATAGACTCTTCGTCGGTAACATCCATGGCGAGGCTGATCACCCAACGCGTAGCGCACCGCTATATACCCCAGTGAAGCCGCCACGGAGCGAGCGCAAGGCGAAGAGGTCGTCTTATCAACGGAGAGACCACCTGTTAGGAGCAGAGCCGGCTCGGGGGCCACGGCACACCTGACGACGACTCCCTCCTAGCTGCGGCGGGGAGCAAGCTTAAAATTTAACTGTTCCGAAGCAGTAGAGCAACTAGATTCAGATATATATTCTTCGTCGGTAACTTCCATGGCGAGGCTGATCACCCAACGCGTAGCGCACCGCTATATCCCAGTGAAGCCGCCACGGAGCGAGCGCAAGGCGAAGAGGTCGTCTTATCAACGGAGAGACCACCTGTTAGGAGCAGAGCCGGCTCGGGGGCCACGGCACATCTTACGACGACTTCCTCCTAGCTGCGGCGGGAAGCAAGCTTAAAATTTAACTGTTCCGAAGCAGTTGAGCAACTAGATTCAGATATAGACTCTTCGTCGGTAACTTCCATGGCGAGGCTGATCAACCAACGCGTAGCGCACCGCTATATCCCAGTGAAGCCGCCACGGAGCGAGCGCAAGGCGAAGAGGTCGTCTTATCAACGGAGAGACAACCTGTTAGGAGCAGAGCCGGCTCGGGGGCCAGGGCACACCTGACGACGGCTCCCTCGTAGGGGCGGCGAGGAGCAAGCTTACTATTTAACTGTTCCGAAGCAGTAGAGCAAGTAGATTCAATTATAGACTCTTCGTCGGTAACTTAAATGGCGAGGCTGATCAACCAACGCGTAGCGCACAGCTATATATCCTAGTGAAGCCGCCACGGAGCGAGCGCAAGGCGAAGAGGTCGTCTTATCAACGGAGAGAACACCTGTTAGGAGCAGAGCCGGCTCGGGGGCCACGGCACACCTGACGACGACCCCCTCCTAGCTGCGGCGGGGAGCAACCCTAAAATTTAACTGTTCCGAAGCAGTAGAGCAACTAGATTCAATTATAGACTCTTCATCGGTAACTTCCATGGAGAGGCTGATCAACCAACGCGTAGCGCACCGCTATATCCCAGTGAAGCCGCCACGGAGCGAGCGCAAGGCGAAGAGGTTGTCTTATCAATGGAGAGACAACCTGTTAGGAGCAGAGCCGGCTCGGGGGCCACGGCACATCTGACGACGAGTCCCTCCTAGCTGCGGCGGGGAGCAAGCTTAAAATTTAACTGTTCCGAAGAAGTAGAGCAAAAAGATTAAGATATAGACTCTTCGTCGGTAACTTCCATGGCGAGGCTGATCAACCAACGCGTAGCGCACCGCTAAATCCCAGTGAAGCCGCCACGGAGCGAGCGCAAAGCGAAGAGGTCGTCTTATCAACGGAGAGACAACCTGTTAGGAGCAGAGCCGGCTCGGGGGCCACGGCACATCTGCCGACGACTCCCTCCTAGCTGCGGCGGGGAGCAAGTTTAAAATTTAACTGTTCCGAAGCAGTAGAGCAACTAGATTCAGATATAGACTCTTCGTCGGCAACTTCCATGGCGAGGCTGATCAACCAACGCGCAGCGCACCGCTATATATCCCAGTGAAGCCGCCACGGAGCGAGCGCAAGGCGAAGAGGTCGTCTTATCAACGGAGAGACCACCTGTTAGGAGCAGAGCCGGCTCGGGGGCCACGGCACATCTTACGACGACTTCCTCCTAGCTGCGGCGGGGAGCAAGCTTAAAATTGAACTGTTCCGAAGCAGTTGAGCAACTAGATTCAGATATAGACTCTTCGTCGGTAACTTCCATGGCGAGGCTGATCACCCAACGCGTAGCGCACCGCTATATCCCAGTGAAGCCGCCACGGAGCGAGCGCAATGCGAAGAGGTCGTCTTATCAACGGAGAGACAACCTGTTAGGAGCAGAGCCGGCTCGGGGGCCAAGGCACACCTGACGACGGCTCCCTCGTAGGGGCGGCGAGGAGCAAGCTTACTATTTAACTGTTCCGAAGCAGCAGAGCAACTAGATTCAAATATAGACTCTTCGTCGGTAACTTCCATGGCGAGGCTGATCAACCAACGCGTAGCGCACCGTTATATATCCCAGTGAAGCCGCCAGGGTGCGAACGCAAGGCGAAGTGGTCGTCTTATCAACGGAGAGACCACCTGTTAGGAGCAGAGCCGGCTCGGGAGCCAGGGCACACCTGACGACGGCTCCCTCGTAGGGGCGGCGGGGAGCAAGCTTAAAATTTAACTGTTCCGAAGCAGTACAGCAACTAGATTCAGATATAGACTCTTCGTCGGTAACTTCCATGGCGAGGCTGATCACCCAACGCGTAGCGCACCGCTATATACCCCAGTGAAGCCGCCACGGAGCGAGCGCAAGGCGAAGAGGTCGTCTTATCAACCGAGAGACCACCTGTTAGGAGCAGAGCCGGCTCGGGGGCCACGGCACATCTTACGACGACTTCCTCCTGGCTGCGGCGGGGAGCAAGCTTAAAATTTAACTGTTCCGAAGCAGTTGAGCAACTAGATTCAGATATAGACTCTTCGTCGGTAACTTCCATGGCGAGGCTGATCACCCAACGCGTAGCGCACCGCTATATCCCAGTGAAGCCGCCACGGAGCGAGCGCAAGGCGAAGAGGTCGTCTTATCAACGGAGAGACAACCTGTTAGGAGCAGAGCCGGGTCGGGGGCCAAGGCACATCTTACGGCGACTTCCTCCTGGCTGCGGCGGGGAGCAAGCTTAAAATTTAACTGTTCCGAAGCAGTTGAGCAACTAGATTCAGATATAGACTCTTCGTCGGTAACTTCCATGGCGAGGCTGATCACCCAACGCGTAGCGCACCGCTATATACCCCAGTGAAGCCGCCACGGAGCGAGCGCAAGGCGAAGAGGTCGTCTTATCAACGGAGAGACCACCTGTTAGGAGCAGACCCGGCTCGGGGGCCACGGCACATCTTACGACGACTTCCTCCTGGCTGCGGCGGGGAGCAAGCTTAAAATTTAACTGTTCCGAAGCAGATGAGCAACTAGATTCAGATATAGACTCTTCGTCGGTAACTTCCATGGCGAGGCTGATCACCCAACGCGTAGCGCACCTCTATATCCCAGTGAAGCCGCCACGGAGCGAGCGCAAGGCGAAGAGGTCGTCTTATCAACGGAGAGACCACCTGTTAGGAGCAGAGCCGGCTCGGGGGCCACGGCACATCTTACGACGACTTCCTCCTGGCTGCGGCGGGGAGCAAGCTTAAAATTTAACTGTTCCGAAGCAGTTGAGCAACTAGATTCAGATATAGACTCTTCGTCGGTAACTTCCATGGCGAGGCTGATCACCCAACGCGTAGCGCACCGCTATATCCCAGTGAAGCCGCCACGGAGCGAGCGCAAGGCGAAGAGGTCGTCTTATCAACGGAGAGACAACCTGTTAGGAGCAGAGCCGGGTCGGGGGCCAAGGCACACCTGACGACGACTCCCTCGTAGGGGCGGCGAGGAGCAAGCTTACTATTTAACTGTTCCGAAGCAGTAGAGCAAGTAGATTCAATTATAGACTCTTCGTCGGTAACTTAAATGGCAAGGCTGATCAACCAACGCGTAGCGCACAGCTATATATCCTAGTGAAGCCGCCACGGAGCGAGCGCAAGGCGAAGAGGTCGTCTTATCAACGGAGAGAACACCTGTTAGGAGCAGAGCCGGCTCGGGGGCCACGGCACACCTGACGACGACCCCCTCCTAGCTGCGGCGGGGAGCAACCCTAAAATTTAACTGTTCCGAAGCAGTAGAGCAACTAGATTCAATTATAGACTCTTCATCGGTAACTTCCATGGAGAGGCTGATCAACCAACGCGTAGCGCGCCGCTATATATCCCAGTGAAGCCGCCACGGAGCGAGCGCAAGGCGAAGAGGTCGTCTTATCAACGGAGAGACCACCTGTTAGGAGCAGAGCCGGCTCGGGGGCCACGGCACATCTGACGACGACTCCCTCCTAGCTGCGGCGGGGAGCAAGCTTAAAATTTAACTGCTCCGAAGCAGTAGAGCAACTAGATTCAGATATAGACTCTTCGTCGGCAACTTCCATGGCGAGGCTGATCAACCAACGCGCAGCGCACCGCTATATATCCCAGTGAAGCCGCCACGGAGCGAGCGCAAGGCGAAGAGGTCGTCTTATCAACGGAGAGACCACCTGTTAGGAGCAGAGCCGGCTCGGGAGCCAGGGCACACCTGACGACGGCTCCCTCGTAGGGGCGGCGGGGAGCAAGCTTAAAATTTAACTGTTCCGAAGCAGTACAGCAACTAGATTCAGATATAGACTCTTCGTCGGTAACTTCCATGGCGAGGCTGATCACCCAACGCGTAGCGCACCGCTATATACCCCAGTGAAGCCGCCACGGAGCGAGCGCAAGGCGAAGAGGTCGTCTTATCAACGGAGAGACCACCTGTTAGGAGCAGAGCCGGCTCGGGTACCACGGCACACCTGACGACGACTCCCTCTTGCTGCGGCGGGGAGCAAGCTTAAAATTTAACTGTTCCGAAGCAGTAGAGCAACTAGATTCAGATATAGACTCTTCGTCGGTAACTTCCATGGCGAGGCTGATCACCCAACGCGTAGCGCACCGCTATATCCCAGTGAAGCCACCACGGAGCGAGCGCAAGGCGAAGAGGTCGTCTTATCAACGGAGAGACCACCTGTTAGGAGCAGAGCCGGCTCGGGGGCCACGGCACATCTGACGACGACTCCCTCCTAGCTGCTGCGGGGAGCAAGCTTAAAATCTAACTGTTCCGAAGCAGTAGAGCACCTAGATTCAATTATAGACTCTTCGTCGGTAACTTCCATGGCGAGGCTGATCAACCAACGCGCAGCGCACCGCTATATATCCCAGTGAAGCCGCCACGGAGCGAGCGCAAGGCGAAGAGGTCGTCTTATCAACGGAGAGACCACCTGTTAGGAGCAGAGCCGGCTCGGGAGCCAGGGCACACATGACGACGGCTCCCTCGTAGGGGCGGCGGGGAGCAAGCTTAAAATTTAACTGTTCCGAAGCAGTACAGCAACTAGATTCAGATATAGACTCTTCGTCGGTAACTTCCATGGCGAGGCTGATCACCCAACGCGTAGCGCACCGCTATATACCCCAGTGAAGCCGCCACGGAGCGAGCGCAAGGCGAAGAGGTCGTCTTATCAACGGAGAGACCACCTGTTAGGAGCAGAGCCGGCTCGGGTACCACGGCACACCTGACGACGACTCCCTCTTGCTGCGGCGGGGAGCAAGCTTAAAATTTAACTGTTCCGAAGCAGTAGAGCAACTAGATTCAGATATAGACTCTTCGTCGGTAACTTCCATGGCGAGGCTGATCACCCAACGCGTAGCGCACCGCTATATCCCAGTGAAGCCGCCACGGAGCGAGCGCAAGGCGAAGAGGTCGTCTTATCAACGGAGAGACAACCTGTTAGGAGCAGAGCCGGCTCGGGGGCCACGGCACATCTGACGACGACTCCCTCCTACCTGCGGCGGGGAGCAAGCTTAAAATTTAACTGTTCCGAAGCAGTAGAGCAACTAGATTCAGATATAGACTCTTCGTCGGCAACTTCCATGGCGAGGCTGATCAACCAACGCGTAGCGCACCGCTATATATCCCAGTGAAGCCGCCACGGAGCGAGCGCAAGGCGAAGAGGTCGTCTTATCAACGGAGAGACCACCTGTTAGGAGCAGAGCCGGCTCGGGGGCCACGGCACATCTGACGACGACTCCCTCCTACCTGCGGCGGGGAGCAAGCTTAAAATTTAACTGTTCCGAAGCAGTAGAGCAACTAGATTCAGATATAGACTCTTCGTCGGTAACTTAAATGGCGAGGCTGATCAACCAACGCGTAGCGCACCGCTATATCCCAGTGAAGCCGCCACGGAGCGAGCGCAAGGCGAAGAGGTCGTCTTATCAACGGAGAGACAACCTGTTAGGAGCAGAGCCGGCTCGGGGGCCACGGCACATCTGACGACGACTCCCTCCTACCTGCGGCGGGGAGCAAGCTTAAAATTTAACTGTTCCGAAGCAGTAGAGCAACTAGATTCAGATATAGACTCTTCGTCGGCAACTTCCATGGCGAGGCTGATCAACCAACGCGTAGCGCACCGCTATATATCCCAGTGAAGCCGCCACGGAGCGAGCGCAAGGCGAAGAGGTCGTCTTATCAACGGAGAGACCACCTGTTAGGAGCAGAGCCGGCTCGGGGGCCACGGCACATCTGACGACGACTCCCTCCTACCTGCGGCGGGGAGCAAGCTTAAAATTTAACTGTTCCGAAGCAGTTGAGCAACTAGATTCAGATATAGGCTCTTCGTCGGCAACTTCCATGGCGAGGCTGATCAACCAACGCGTAGCGCACCGCTATATATCCCAGTGAAGCCGCCACGGAGCGAGCGCAAGGCGAAGAGGTCGTCTTATCAACGGAGAGACCACCTGTTAGGAGCAGAGCCGGCTCGGGGGCCACGGCACATCTGACGACGACTCCCTCCTACCTGCGGCGGGGAGCAAGCTTAAAATTTAACTGTTCCGAAGCAGTAGAGCAACTAGATTCAGATATAGACTCTTCGTCGGCAACTTCCATGGCGAGGCTGATCAACCAACGCGTAGCGCACCGCTATATATCCCAGTGAAGCCGCCACGGAGCGAGCGCAAGGCGAAGAGGTCGTCTTATCAACGGAGAGACCACCTGTTAGGAGCAGAGCCGGCTCGGGGGCCACGGCACATCTGACGACGACTCCCTCCTACCTGCGGCGGGGAGCAAGCTTAAAATTTAACTGTTCCGAAGCAGTAGAGCAACTAGATTCAGATATAGACTCTTCGTCGGCAACTTCCATGGCGAGGCTGATCAACCAACGCGCAGCGCACCGCTATATCCCAGTGAAGCCGCCACGGAGCGAGCGCAAGGCGAAGAGGTCGTCTTATCAACGGAGAGACAACCTGTTAGGAGCAGAGCCGGCTCGGGGGCCACGACACATCTGACGACGACTCCCTCCTACCTGCGGCGGGGAGCAAGCTTAAAATTTAACTGTTCCGAAGCAGTAGAGCAACTAGATTCAGATATAGACTCTTCGTCGGTAACTTAAATGGCGAGGCTGATCAACCAACGCGTAGCGCACCGCTATATCCCAGTGAAGCCGCCACGGAGCGAGCGCAAGGCGAAGAGGTCGTCTTATCAACGGAGAGACAACCTGTTAGGAGCAGAGCCGGCTCGGGGGCCACGACACATCTGCCGACGACTCCCTCCTAGCTGCGGCGGGGAGCAAGCTTAAAATTTAACTGTTCCGAAGCAGTAGAGCAACTAGATTCAGATATAGACTCTTCGTCGGCAACTTCCATGGCGAGGCTGATCAACCAACGCGCAGCGCAACGCTATATATCCCAGTGAAGCCGCCACGGAGCGAGCGCAAGGCGAAGAGGTCGTCTAATCAACGGAGAGACCACCTGTTAGGAGCAGAGCCGGCTCTGGGGCACGGCACTCCTGACGAAGACTCCCTCCTAGCTGCGGCGGGGAGCAAGCTTAAAATCTTACTGTTCCGAAGCAGTAGAGCACCTAGATTCAATTATAGACTCTTCGTCGGTAAGTTCCATGGCGAGGCTGATCAACCAACGCGTAGCGCACCGCTATGTATCCCATTGAAGCCGCCACGGAACGAGCGCAAGGCGAAGAGGTCGTCTTATCAATGGAGAGACGACCTGTTAGTAGCAGAGCCGGCTCGGGGGCCATTGCACATCTGACGACGACTCCCTCCTAGCTGCGGCGGGGAGCAAGCTTAAAATTTAACTGTTCCGAAGCAGTAGAGCAACTAGATTCAGATATAGACTCTTCGTCGGTAACTTCCATGTCGAGGCTGATCAACCAACGCGTAGTGCACGGCTATATCCCAGTGAAGCCGCCACGGAGCGAGCGCAAGGCGAAGAGGTCGTCTTATCAACGGAGAGACCACCTGTTAGGAGCAGAGCCGGCTCGGGAGCCAGGGCGCACCTGACGACGGCTCCCTCGTAGGGGCGGCGGGGAGCTAGCTTAAAATTTAACTGTTCCGAAGCAGTAGAGCAAGTAGATTCAATTATAGACTCTTCGTCGGTAACTTAAATGGCGAGGCTGATCAACCAACGCTTAGCGCACCGTTATATATCCCAGTGAAGCCGCCACGGAGCGAGCGAAAGGCGAAGAGGTCGTCTTATCAACGGAGAGACCACCTGTTAGGAGCAGAGCCGGCTCGGGGGCCACGGCACATCTGACGACGACTCCCTCCTACCTGCGGCGGGGAGCAAGCTTAAAATTTAACTGTTCCGAATCAGTAGAGCAACTAGATTCAGATATAGACTCTTCGTCGGCAACTTCCATGGCGAGGCTGATCAACCAACGCGCAGCGCACCGCTATATCCCAGTGAAGCCGCCACGGAGCGAGCGCAAGGCGAAGAGGTCGTCTTATCAACGGAGAGACAACCTGTTAGGAGCAGAGCCGGCTCGGGGGCCACGACACATCTGACGACGACTCCCTCCTACCTGCGGCGGGGAGCAAGCTTAAAATTTAACTGTTCCGAAGCAGTAGAGCAACTAGATTCAGATATAGACTCTTCGTCGGTAACTTAAATGGCGAGGCTGATCAACCAACGCGTAGCGCACCGCTATATCCCAGTGAAGCCGCCACGGAGCGAGCGCAAGGCGAAGAGGTCGTCTTATCAACGGAGAGACAACCTGTTAGGAGCAGAGCCGGCTCGGGGGCCACGACACATCTGCCGACGACTCCCTCCTAGCTGCGGCGGGGAGCAAGCTTAAAATTTAACTGTTCCGAAGCAGTAGAGCAACTAGATTCAGATATAGACTCTTCGTCGGCAACTTCCATGGCGAGGCTGATCAACCAACGCGCAGCGCAACGCTATATATCCCAGTGAAGCCGCCACGGAGCGAGCGCAAGGCGAAGAGGTCGTCTAATCAACGGAGAGACCACCTGTTAGGAGCAGAGCCGGCTCTGGGGCACGGCACTCCTGACGAAGACTCCCTCCTAGCTGCGGCGGGGAGCAAGCTTAAAATCTTACTGTTCCGAAGCAGTAGAGCACCTAGATTCAATTATAGACTCTTCGTCGGTAAGTTCCATGGCGAGGCTGATCAACCAACGCGTAGCGCACCGCTATGTATCCCATTGAAGCCGCCACGGAACGAGCGCAAGGCGAAGAGGTCGTCTTATCAATGGAGAGACGACCTGTTAGTAGCAGAGCCGGCTCGGGGGCCATTGCACATCTGACGACGACTCCCTCCTAGCTGCGGAGGGGAGCAAGCTTAAAATTTAACTGTTCCGAAGCAGTAGAGCAACTAGATTCAGATATAGACTCTTCGTCGGTAACTTCCATGTCGAGGCTGATCAACCAACGCGTAGTGCACGGCTATATCCCAGTGAAGCCGCCACGGAGCGAGCGCAAGGCGAAGAGGTCGTCTTATCAACGGAGAGACCACCTGTTAGGAGCAGAGCCGGCTCGGGAGCCAGGGCGCACCTGACGACGGCTCCCTCGTAGGGGCGGCGGGGAGCTAGCTTAAAATTTAATTGTTCCGAAGCAGTAGAGCAAGTAGATTCAATTATAGACTCTTCGTCGGTAACTTCCATGGCGAGGCTGATCAACCAACGCGTAGCGCGCCGCTATATATCCCAGTGAAGCCGCCACGGAGCGAGCGAAAGGCGAAGAGGTCGTCTTATCAACGGAGAGACCACCTGTTAGGAGCAGAGCCGGCTCGGGGGCCATTGCACATCTGACGACGACTCCCTCCTAGCTGCGGCGGGGAGCAAGCTTAAAATTTAACTGTTCCGAAGCAGTAGAGCAACTAGATTCAGATATAGACTCTTCGTCGGTAACTTCCATGTCGAGGCTGATCAACCAACGCGTAGCGCGCCGCTATATATCCCAGTGAAGCCGCCACGGAGCGAGCGAAAGGCGAAGAGGTCGTCTTATCAACGGAGAGACCACCTGTTAGGAGCAGAGCCGGCTCGGGGGCCATTGCACATCTGACGACGACTCCCTCCTAGCTGCGGCGGGGAGCAAGCTTAAAATTTAACTGTTCCGAAGCAGTAGAGCAACTAGATTCAGATATAGACTCTTCGTCGGTAACTTCCATGTCGAGGCTGATCAACCAACGCGTAGTGCACGGCTATATCCCAGTGAAGCCGCCACGGAGCGAGCGCAAGGCGAAGAGGTCGTCTTATCAACGGAGAGACCACCTGTTAGGAGCAGAGCCGGCTCGGGAGCCAGGGCGCACCTGACGACGGCTCCCTCGTAGGGGCGGCGGGGAGCTAGCTTAAAATTTAACTGTTCCGAAGCAGTAGAGCAAGTAGATTCAATTATAGACTCTTCGTCGGTAACTTAAATGGCGAGGCTGATCAACCAACGCTTAGCGCACCGTTATATATCCCAGTGAAGCCGCCACGGAGCGAGCGAAAGGCGAAGAGGTCGTCTTATCAACGGAGAGACCACCTGTCAGGAGCAGGGCCGGCTCGGGGGCCACGGCACACCTGACGACGACTCCCTCCTAGCTGCGGCGGGGAGCAAGCTTAAAATTTAACTGTTCCAAAGCAGTAGAACAACTAGATTCAATTATAGACTCTTCGTCGGTAACTTCCATGGCGACGATGATCAACCGACGCGTAGCGCACCGCTATATACCCCAGTGAAGCCGCCACGGAGCGAGCGCAAGGCGAAGAGGTCGTCTTATCAACGGAGAGACCACCTGTTAGGAGCAGAGCCGGCTCGGGGGCCACGGCACATCTTACGACGACTTCCTCCTAGCTGCGGCGGGGTGCAAGCTTAAAATTTAACTGTTCCGAAGCAGTAGAGCAACTAGATTCAATTATAGACTCTTCGTCGGTAACTTCCATGGCGAGGCTGATCAACCAACGCGTAGCGCACCGCTATATATCCCAGTGAAGCCGCCACGGAGCGAGCGCAAGGCGAAGAGGTCGTCTTATCAATGGAGAGGACCTGTTAGGAGCAGAGCCGGCTCGGGGGCAACGGCACATCTGCCGACGACTCCCTCCTAGCTTTGGCGGGGAGCAAGCTTAAAACTTAGCTGTTCCGAAGCAGTACAGCAACTAGATTCAGATATAGACTCTTCGTCGGTAACTTCCATGGCGAGGCTGATCAACCAACGCGTAGCGCACAGCTATATATCCTAGTAAAGCCGCCACGGAGCGAGCGCAAGGCGAAGAGGTCGTCTTATCAACGGAGAGAACACCTGTTAGGAGCCGAGCCGGCTCGGGGGCGAAGGCACACCTGACGACGACCCACTCCTAGCTGCGGCGGGGAGCAACCCTAAAATTTAACTGTTCCGAAGCAGTAGAGCAACTAGATTCAATTATAGACTCTTCATCGGTAACTTCCATGGAGAGGCTGATCAACCAACGCGTAGCGCGCCGCTATATATCCCAGTGAAGCCGCCATGGAGCGAGCGCAAGGCGAAGAGGTCGTCTTATCAACGGAGAGACCACCTGTTAGGAGCAGAGCCGGCTCGGGGGCCACGGCACATCTGACGATGACTCCCTCCTAGCTGCGGTGGGGAGCAAGCTTAAAATTTAACTGTTCCGAAGCAGTAGAGCAAAAAGATTAAGATATAGACTCTTCGTCGGCAACTTCCATGGCGAGGCTGATCAACCAACGCTTAGCGCACCGCTATATCCCAGTGAAGCCGCCACGGAGCGAGCGCAAGGCGAAGAGGTCGTCTCATCAACGGAGAGACAACCTGTTAGGAGCAGAGCCGGCTCGGGGGCCACGGCACATCTGCCGACGACTCCCTCCTAGCTGCGGCGGGGAGCAA
This sequence comes from Amblyomma americanum, assembly GCF_052857255.1. Classification (NCBI taxonomy): domain Eukaryota; kingdom Metazoa; phylum Arthropoda; class Arachnida; order Ixodida; family Ixodidae; genus Amblyomma; species Amblyomma americanum. Next base: position 8,831,680 of record NC_135505.1, on the reverse strand, counting down.
GCTTAAAATTTAACTGTTCCGAAGCAGTAGAGCAACTAGATTCAGATATAGACTCTTCGTCGGCAACTTCCATGGCGAGGCTGATCAACCAACGCGTAGCGCACCGCTATATATCCCAGTGAAGCCGCCACGGAGCGAGCGGAAGGCGAAGAGGTCGTCTTATCAACGGAGATAATACCTGTTAGGAGCAGAGTCGGCTCGGGGGCCACGGCACACCTGACGACGACTCCCTCCTAGCTGCGGCGGGGAGCAAGCTTAACATTTAACTGTTCCGAAGCAGTAGAGCAACTTGATTCAATTATAGCCTCTTCGTCGGTAACTTCCATGGCGAGGCTGATCAACCAACGCGTAGCGCACCGCTATATATCCCAGTGAAGCCGCCACGGAGCGAGCGCAAGGCGAAGAGGTCGTCTTATCAACGGAGAGTCCACCTGTTAGGAGCAGAGCCGGCTCGGGGGCCACGGCACAAGTAACGACGACTCCCTCCTAGCTGCGGCGGGGAGCAAGCTTAAAATTTAACTGTTCCGAAGCAGTAGAGCAACTAGATTCAATTATAGTCTCTTCGTCGGTAACTTCCATGGCGAGGCTGATCAACCAACGCGTAGCGCACCGCTATATATCCCAGTGAAGCCGCCACGGAGCGAGCGCAAGGCGAAGAGGTCGTCTTATCAACGGAGAGTCCACCTATTAGGAGCAGAGCCGGCTCGGGAGCCAGGGCACACCTGACGACGGCTCCCTCCTAGGGGCGGCGGGGAGCAAGCTTAAAATTTAACTGTTCCGAAGCAGTAGAGCAACTAGATTGAGATATAGACTCTTCGTCGGTAACTTCCATGCCGAGGCTGATCAACCAATGCGTAGCGCACCGCTATATATCCCAGTGAAGCCGCCACGGTGCGAGCGCAAGGCGAACAGGTCGTCTTATCAACGGAGAGACCACCTGTTAAGAGCAGAGCCGGCTCGGGGGCCACGGCACACATGACGACGACTCCCTCCTAGCTGTGGCGGGGAGCAACCTTAAAATTTAACTGTTCCGAAACAGTAGAGCAACTAGATTCAGATATAGACTCTTCTTCGGTAACTTTCATGGCGAGGCTGATCAACCAACGCGTAGCGCACCGCTATATATCCCAGTGAAGCCGCCACGGAGCGAGCAGAAGGCGAAGAGGTCGTCTTATAAACGGGGAGTCCACCTGTTAGGAGCAGAGCCGGCTCGGGGGCCAAGGCACACCTGACGACGACTCCCTCCTAGCTGCGGCGGGGAGCTAGCTTAAAATTTAACTGTTCCGAAGCAGTAGAGCAAATAAATTCAGATATAGACTCTTCGTCGGTAACTTCCATGGCGAGGTTGATCAACCAACGCGTAGCGCACCGCTATATATCCCAGTGAAGCCGCCACGGAGCGAGCGCAAGGCGAAGAGGTCGTCTTATCAACGGAGAGACCACCTGTTAGGAGCAGAGCCGGCTCGGGGGCCACGGCACATCTGACGACGACTCCCTCCTAGCTGCGGCGGGGAGCAAGCTAACCATTTAACTGTTCCGAAGCCGTAGAGCAACTAGATTCAATTACAGACTCTTCTTCGGTAACTTTCATGGCGAGGCTGATCAACCAACGCGTAGCGCACCGCTATATATCCCAGTGAAGCCGCCACGGAGCGAGCGGAAGGCGAAGAGGTCGTCTTATCAACGGGGAGTCCACCTGTTAGGAGCAGAAACGGCTCGGGGGCCACGGCACACCTGACGACGACTCCCTCCTAGCTGCGGCGGGGAGCTAGCTTAAAATTTAACTGTTCCGAAGCAGTAGAGCAACTAGATTCAGATATAGACTCTTCGTCGGTAACTTCCATGGCGAGGTTGATCAACCAACGCGTAGCGCACCGATATATATCCCAGTGAAGCCGCCACGGAGCGAGCGCAAGGCGAAGAGGTCGTCTTAGCAACGGAGAGACCACCTGTTAGGAGCAGAGCCGGCTCGGGGGCCATGGCACATCTGACGACGACTCCCTCCTAGCTTTGGCGCGGAGCAAGCTTAACACTTAACTGTTCCGAAGCAGTAGAGCAACTAGATTCAGATATACACTCTTCGTCGGTAACTTCCAAGGCGAATCTGATCGACCCACGCGTAGCGCACCGCTATATCCCAGTGAAGCCGCCACGGAGCGAGCGCAAGGCGAAGAGGTCGTCTTATCAATGGAGAGACGACCTGTTAGGAGCAGAGCCGGCTCGGGGGCCAGGGTACACCTGAAGACGGCTCCCTCCTAGCTGCGGCGGGGAGCGAGCTTAAAATCTAACTGTTCCGAAGCAGTAGAGCAACTAGATTCAATTATAGACTCTTCGTCGGTAACTTCCTTGGCGAGGCTGATCAACCAACGCGTAGCGAACCGCTATATATCCCAGTGAAGCCGCCACGGAGCGATCGCAAGGCGAAGAGGTCGTCTTATCAATGGAGAGACGACCTGTTAGGAGCAGAGCCGGCTCGGGGGCCATTGCACACCTGACGACGACTCCCTCCTTGCTGCGGCGGGGAGCAAGCTTAACATTTAACTGTTCCGAAACAGTAGAGCAAATAGATTCAGATATAGACTCTTCTTCGGTAACTTTCATGGCGAGGCTGATCAACCAACGCGTAGCGCACCGCTATATATCCCAGTGAAGCCGCCACGGAGCGAGCGGAAGGCGAAGAGGTCGTCTTATCAATGGAGAGACGACCTGTTAGGAGCAGAGCCGGCTCGGGGGCCATTGCACACCTGACGACGACTCCCTCCTTGCTGCGGCGGGGAGCAAGCTTAACATTTAACTGTTCCAAAGCAGTAGAGCAACTAGATTCAATTATAGACTCTTCATCGGTAACATACATGGCGAGGCTGATCAACCAACGCGTAGCGCACCGCTATATATCCCAGTGAAGCCGCCACGGAGCGAGCGGAAGGCGAACAGGTCGTCTTATCAACGGAGAGACCACCTGTTAGGAGCAGAGCCGGCTCGGGGGCCACAGCACACCTGACCACGACTCCCGCCTAGCTACGGCGGAGAGCAAGCTTAAAATTTAACTGTTCCGAAGCAGTATAGCAACTAGATTCAATATAGACTCTTCATCGGTAACTTCCATGGCGAGGCTGATCAACCAACGCGTAGCGCACCGCTATATATCCCAGTGAAGCCGCCACGGAGCGAGCGCAAGGCGAACAGGTCGTCTTATCAACGGAGAGACCACCTGTTAAGAGCAGAGCCGGCTCGGGGGCCACGGCACACATGACGACCACTCCCTCCTAGCTGCGGCGGGGAGCAACCTTAAAATTAAACTGTTCCGAAACAGTAGAGCAAATAGATTCAGATATAGACTCTTCTTCGGTAACTTTCATGGCGAGGCTGATCAACCAACGCGTAGCGCACCGCTATATATCCCAGTGAAGCCGCCACGGAGCGAGCGGAAGGCGAAGAGGTCGTCTTATAAACGGGGAGTCCACCTGTTAGGAGCAGAGCCGGCTCGGGGGCCAAGGCACACCTGACGACGACTCCCTCCTAGCTGCGGCGGGGAGCTAGCTTAAACTTTAACTGTTCCGAAGCAGTAGAGCAACTAGATTCAGATATAGACTCTTCGTCGGTAACTTCCATGGCGAGGTTGATCAACCAACGCGTAGCGCACCGCTATATATCCCAGTGAAGCCGCCACGGAGCGAGCGCAAGGCGAAGAGGTCGTCTTATCAACGGAGAGACCACCTGTTAGGAGCAGAGCCGGCTCGGGGGCCACGGCACAGCTGACGACGACTCCCTCCTAGCTGCGGCGGGGAGCAAGCTAACCATTTAACTGTTCCGAAGCCGTAGAGCAACTAGATTCAATTACAGACTCTTCTTCGGTAACTTTCATGGCGAGGCTGATCAACCAACGCGTAGCGCACCGCTATATATCCCAGTGAAGCCGCCACGGAGCGAGCGGAAGGCGAAGAGGTCGTCTTATCAACGGGGAGTCCACCTGTTAGGAGCAGAAACGGCTCGGGGGCCACGGCACACCTGACGACGACTCCCTCCTTGCTGCGGCGGGGAGCAAGCTTAAAATCTAACTGTTCCGAAGCAGCAGAGCAACTAGATTCAATTATAGACTCTTCGTCGGTAACTTCCATGGCGAGGCTGATCAACCAACGCGTAGCGCACCGATATATATCCCAGTGAAGCCGCCACGGAGCGAGCGCAAGGCGAAGAGGTCGTCTTAGCAACGGAGAGACCACCTGTTAGGAGCAGAGCCGGCTCGGGGGCCATGGCACATCTGACGACGACTCCCTCCTAGCTTTGGCGCGGAGCAAGCTTAACACTTAACTGTTCCGAAGCAGTAGAGCAACTAGATTCAGATATACACTCTTCGTCGGTAACTTCCAAGGCGAGGCTGATCGACCCACGCGTAGCGCACCGCTATATCCCAGTGAAGCCGCCACGGAGCGAGCGCAAGGCGAAGAGTTCGTCTTATCAATGGAGAGACGACCTGTTAGGAGCAGAGCCGGCTCGGGGGCCAGGGTACACCCGAAGACGGCTCCCTCCTAGCTGCGGCGGGGAGCAAGCTTAAAATCTAACTGTTCTGAAGCAGTACAGCAACTAGATTCAATTATAGACTCTTCGTCGGTAACTTCCATGGCGAGGCTGATCAACCAACGCGTAGCGAACCGCTATATATCCAAGTGAAGCCGCCACGGAGCGATCGCAAGGCGAAGAGGTCGTCTTATCAATGGAGAGACGACCTGTTAGGAGCAGAGCCGGCTCGGGGGCCAGGGCACACCTGACGACGGCTCCCTCGTAGGGGCGGCGGGGAGCAAGCTTAAAATTTAACTGTTCCGAAGCAGTAGAGCAAGTAGATTCAATTATAGACTCTTCGTCGGTAACTTAAATGGCGAGGCTGATCAACCAACGCGTAGCGCACCGCTATATATCCCAGTGAAGCCGCCACGGAGCGAGCGCAAGGCGAAGAGGTCGTCTTATCAACGGAGAGACCACCTGTTAGGAGCAGAGCCGGCTCGGGGGCCATGGCACATCTTACGACGACTCCCTCCTAGCTTTGGCGCGGAGCAAGCTTAACACTTAACTGTTCCGAAGCAGTAGAGCAACTAGATTCAGATATACACTCTTCGTCGGTAACTTCCAAGGCGAGGCTGATCGACCCACGCGTAGCGCACCGCTATATCCCAGTGAAGCCGCCTCGGGGCGAGCGCAAGGCGAAGAGGTCGTCTTATCAACGGAGAGACCACCTGTTAGGAGCAGAGCCGGCTCGGGGGCCACGGCACACCTGACGACGACTCCCTGCTAGCTGCGGCGGGGAGCAAGCTTAAAATCTAACTGTTCCGAAGCAGTAAAGCCACTAGATTCAATTATAGACTCTTCGTCGGTAACTTCCATGGCGAGGCTGATCAACCAACGCGTAGCGAACCGCTATATATCCCAGTGAAGCCGCCACGGAGCGATCGCAAGGCGAAGAGTTCGTCTTATCAATGGAGAGACGACCTGTTAGGAGCAGAGCCGGCTCGGGGGCCACAGCACACCTGACGACGACTCCCTCCTAGCTGCGGCGGGGAGCAAGCTTAACATTTAACTGTTCCAAAGCAGTAGAGCAACTAGATTCAATTATAGACTCTTCATCGGTAACTTACATGGCGAGGCTGATCAACCAACGCGTAGCGCACCGCTATATATCCCAGTGAAGCCGCCACGGAGCGAGCGGAAGGCGAAGAGGTCGTCTTATCAACGGAGAGACCACCTGTTAGGAGCAGAGCCGGCTCGTTGGCCACAGCACACCTGACCACGACTCCCGCCTAGCTACGGCGGAGAGCAAGCTTAAAATTTAACTGTTCCGAAGCAGTATAGCAACTAGATTCAATATAGACTCTTCATCGGTAACTTCCATGGCGAGGCTGATCAACCAACGCGTAGCGCACCGCTATATATCCCAGTGAAGCCGCCACGGAGCGAGCGCAAGGCGAAGAGGTCGTCTTATCAACGGAGAGACCACCTCTTAGGAGCAGAGCCGGCTCGGGGGCCACGGCACACCTGACGACGACTCCCTGCTAGCTGCGGCGGGGAGCAAGCTTAAAATCTAACTGTTCCGAAGCAGTAGAGCAACTAGATTCAATTATAGACTCTTCGTCGGTAACTTCCATGGCGAGGCTGATCAACCAACGCGTAGCGCACCGCTATATATCCCAGTGAAGCCGCCACGGAGCGAGCGGAAGGCGAAGAGGTCGTCTTATCAACGGGGAGTCCACCTGTTAGGAGCAGAAACGGCTCGGGGGCCAAGGCACACCTGACGACGACTCCCTCCTTGCTGCGGCGGGGAGCAAGCTTAAAATCTAACTGTTCCGAAGCAGCAGAGCAACTAGATTCAATTAAAGACTCTTCGTCGGTAACTTCCATGGCGAGGCTGATCAACCAACGCGTAGCGCACCGATATATATCCCAGTGAAGCCGCCACGGAGCGAGCGCAAGGCGAAGAGGTCGTCTTAGCAACGGAGAGACCACCTGTTAGGAGCAGAGCCGGCTCGGGGGCCATGGCACATCTGACGACGACTCCCTCCTAGCTTTGGCGCGGAGCAAGCTTAACACTTAACTGTTCCGAAGCAGTAGAGCAACTAGATTCAGATATACACTCTTCGTCGGTAACTTCCAAGGCGAGGCTGATCGACCCACGCGTAGCGCACCGCTATATCCCAGTGAAGCCGCCACGGAGCGAGCGCAAGGCGAAGAGTTCGTCTTATCAATGGAGAGACGACCTGTTAGGAGCAGAGCCGGCTCGGGGGCCAGGGTACACCTGAAGACGGCTCCCTCCTAGCTGCGGCGGGGAGCAAGCTTAAAATCTAACTGTTCTGAAGCAGTACAGCAACTAGATTCAATTATAGACTCTTCGTCGGTAACTTCCATGGCGAGGCGGATCAACCAACGCGTAGCGAACCGCTATATATCCAAGTGAAGCCGCCACGGAGCGATCGCAAGGCGAAGAGGTCGTCTTATCAATGGAGAGACGACCTGTTAGGAGCAGAGAAGGCTCGGGGGCCAGGGCACACCTGACGACGGCTCCCTCGTAGGGGCGGCGGGGAGCAAGCTTAAAATTTAACTGTTCCGAAGCAGTAGAGCAAGTAGATTCAATTATAGACTCTTCGTCGGTAACTTAAATGGCGAGGCTGATCAACCAACGCGTAGCGCACCGCTATATATCCCAGTGAAGCCGCCACGGACCGAGCGCAAGGCGAAGAGGTCGTCTTATCAACGGAGAGACCACCTGTTAGGAGCAGAGCCGGCTCGGGGGCCACGGCACACCTGACGACGACTCCCTGCTAGCTGCGGCGGGGAGCAAGCTTAAAATCTAACTGTTCCGAAGCAGCAGAGCAACTAGATTCAATTATAGACTCTTCGTCGGTAACTTCCATGGCGAGGCTGATCAACCAACGCGTAGCGCACCGATATATATCCCAGTGAAGCCGCCACGGAGCGAGCGCAAGGCGAAGAGGTCGTCTTAGCAACGGAGAGACCACCTGTTAGGAGCAGAGCCGGCTCGGGGGCCATGGCACATCTGACGACGACTCCCTCCTAGCTTTGGCGCGGAGCAAGCTTAACACTTAACTGTTCCGAAGCAGTAGAGCAACTAGATTCAGATATACACTCTTCGTCGGTAACTTCCAAGGCGAGGCTGATCGACCCGCGCGTAGCGCACCGCTATATCCCAGTGAAGCCGCCACGGAGCGAGCGCAAGGCGAATAGGTCGTCTTATCAATGGAGAGACGACCTGTTAGGAGCAGAGCCGGCTCGGGGGCCATGGCACATCTGACGACGACTCCCTCCAAGCTTTGGCGCGGAGCAAGCTTAACACTTAACTGTTCCGAAGCAGTAGAGCAACTAAATTCAGATATACACTCTTCGTCGGTAACTTCCAAGGCGAGGCTGATCGACCCACGCGTAGCGCACCGCTATATCCCAGTGAAGCCGCCACGGAGCGAGCGCAAGGCGAAGAGGTCGTCTTATCAACGGAGAGACCACCTGTTAGGAGCAGAGCCGGCTCGGGGGCCACGGCACACCTGACGACGACTCCCTGCTAGCTGCGGCGGGGAGCAAGCTTAAAATCTAACTGTTCCGAAGCAGTAGAGCAAGTAGATTCAATTATAGACTCTTCGTCGGTAACTTAAATGGCGAGGCTGATCAACCAACGCGTAGTGCACCGCTATATATCCCAGTGAAGCCGCCACGGAGCGAGCGGAAGGCGAAGATGTCGTCTTATCAACGGAGAGACCACCTGTTAGGAGCAGAGCCGGCTCGGGGGCCACAGCACACCTGACGTCGACTCCCTCCTAGCTGCGGCGGGGAGCAAGCTTAACATTTAACTGTTCCAAAGCAGTAGAGCAACTAGATTCAATTATAGACTCTTCATCGGTAACTTACATGGCGAGGCTGATCAACCAACGCGTAGCGCACCGCTATATATCCCAGTGAAGCCGCCACGGAGCGAGCGGAAGGCGAAGAGGTCGTCTTATCAACGGAGAGACCACCTGTTAGGAGCAGAGCCGGCTCGGGGGCCACAGCACACCTGACCACGACTCCCGCCTAGCTACAGCGGAGAGCAAGCTTAAAATTTAACGGTTCCGAAGCAGTATAGCAACTAGATTCAATATAGACTCTTCATCGGTAACTTCCATGGCGAGGCTGATCAACCAACGCGTAGCGCACCGCTATATATCCCAGTGAAGCCGCCACGGAGCGAGCGCAAGGCGAACAGGTCGTCTTATCAACGGAGAGACCACCTGTTAAGAGCAGAGCCGGCTCGGGGGCCACGGCACACATGACGACGACTCCCTCCTAGCTGCGGCGGGGAGCAACCTTAAAATTTAACTGTTCCGAAGCAGTAGAGCAACTAGATTCAGATATAGACTCTTCGTCGGTAACTTCCATGGCGAGGTTGATCAACCAACGCGTAGCGCACCGCTATATATCCCAGTGAAGCCACCACGGAGCGAGCGCAAGGCGAAGAGGTCGTCTTATCAACGGAGAGACCACCTGTTAGGAGCAGAGCCGGCTCGGGGGCCACGGCACATCTGACGACGACTCCCTCCTAGCTGCGGCGGGGAGCAAGCTTAACATTTAACTGTTCCGAAGCCGTAGAGCAACTAGATTCAATTACAGACTCTTCGTCGGTAACTTCCATGGCGACGCTGATCAACCAACGCATAGCACACCGCTATATATCCCAGTGAAGCCGCCACGGAGCGAGCGCAAGGCGAAGAGGTCGTCTTAGCAACGGAGAGACCACCCGTTAGGAGCAGAGCCGGCTCGGGGGCCACGGCACATCTGACGACGACTCCCTCCTAGCTGCGGCGGGGAGCAAGCTTAAAATTTAACAGTTCCGAAGCAGTAGAGCAACTAGATTCAGATATAGACTCTTCGTCGGTAACTTCCATGGCGACGCTGATCAACCAACGCGTAGCGCACCGCTATATATCCCAGTGAAGCCGCCACGGAGCGAGCGCAAGGCGAAGAGGTCGTCTTATCAACGGAAAGACCACCTGTTAGGAGCAGAGCCGTCTCGGGGGCCACGGCACACCTGACGACGACTCCCTCCTAGCTGCGGCGGGGAGCAACCTTAAAATGTAACTGTTCCGAAGCAGTAGGGCAAATAAATTCAGATATAGACTCTTCTTCGGTAACTTCCATGGCGAGGCTGATCACCCAACGCGTAGCGCACCGGTATAATACCCCAGTGAAGCCGCCACGGAGCGAGCGCAAGGCGAAGAGGTCGTCTTATCAACGAAGAGACCACCTGTTAGGAGCAGAGCCGGCTCGGGGGCCACGGCACATCTGACGACGACTCCCTCATAGCTGCGGCGGGGAGCAAGCTTAAAATCTAACTGTTCCGAAGCAGCAGAGAAACTATATTCAATTATAGACTCTTCGTCGGTAACTTCCATGGCGAGGCTGATCAACCAACGCGTAGCGCACCGATATATATCCCAGTGAAGCCGCCACGGAGCGAGCGCAAGGCGAAGAGGTCGTCTTATCAACGGAGAGACCACCTGTTAGGAGCAGAGCCGGCTCGGGGGCCAGGGCACACCTGACGACGACTCCCTCCTAGCTGCGGCGGGGAGCAAGCTTAAAATTTAACTGTTCCAAAGCAGTAGAACCACTAGATTCAATTATAGACTCTTCGTCGGTAACTTCCATGGCGACGCTGATCAACCGGCGCGTAGCACACCGCTATATATCCCAGTGAAGCCGCCACGGAGCGAGAGCAAGGCGAAGAGGTCGTCTTAGCAACGGAGAGACCACCTGTTAGGAGCAGAGCCGGCTCGGGGGCCACGGCACATCTGACAACGACTCCCTCCTAGCTGCGGCGGGGAGCAAGCTTAAAATTTAACTGTTCCGAAGCAGTAGAGCAACTAGATTCAGATATACACTCTTCGTCGGTAACTTCCAAGGCGAGGCTGATCAACCCACGCGTAGCGCACCGCTATATCCCAGTGAAGCCGCCACGGAGCGAGCGCAAAGCGAAGAGGTCGTCTTATCAACAAAGAGACCACCTGTTAGGAGCAGAGCCGGCTCGGGGGCCACGGCACACCTGACGACGACTCCCTGCTAGCTGCGGCGGGGAGCAAGCTTAAAATCTAACTGTTCCGAAGCAGCAGAGCAACTAGATTCAATTATAGACTCTTCGTCGGTAACTTCCATGACGAGGCTGATCAACCAACGCGTAGCGCACCGATATATATCCCAGTTGAACCCGCCACGGAGCGAGCGCAAGGCGGAGGTCGTCTTATCATCGGAGATAATACCTGTTAGGAGCAGAGCCGGGTCGGGGGCCACGGCACACCTGACGACGACTCCCTCCTAGCTGCGGCGGGGAGCAAGCTTAAAATTTAACTGTTCCGAAGCAGTAGAACAACTAGATTCAATTATAGACTCTTCGTCGGTAACTTCCATGGCGTCGCTGATCAACCGGCGCGTAGAACACCGCTATATATCCCAGTGAAGCCGCCACGGAGCGAGAGCAAGGCGAAGAGGTCGTCTTAGCAACGGAGAGACCACCTGTTAGGAGTAGAGCCGGCTCGGGGGCCATGGCACATCTGACGACGACTCCCTCCTAGCTTTGGCGCGGAGCAAGCTTAACACTTAACTGTTCCGAAGCAGTAGAGCAACTAGATTCAGATATACACTCTTCGTCGGTAACTTCCATGGCGGTTCTGATCAACCCACGCGTAGCGCACCGCTATATCCCAGTGAAGCCGCCACGGAGCGAGCGCAAGGCGAAGAGGTCGTCTTATCAATGGAGAGACGACCTGTTAGGAGCAGAGCCGGCTCGGGGGCCAGGGTACACCTGAAGACGGCTCCTTCCTAGCTGCGGCGGGGAGCAAGCTTAAAATCTAACTGTTCCGAAGCAGTAGAGCAACTAGATTCAATTATAGACTCTTCGTCGGTAACTTCCATGGCGAGGCTGATCAACCAACGCTTAGCGCACCGCTATATATCCCAGTGAAGCCGCCACGGAGCGAGCGCAAGGCGAAGAGGTCGTCTTATCAATGGAGAGACGACCTGTTAGGAGCAGAGCCGGCTCGGGGGCCAGGGCACACCTGACGACGGCTCCCTCGTAGGGGCGGCGGGGAGCAAGCTTAAAATTTAACTGTTCCGAAGCAGTAGAGCAAGTAGATTCAATTATAGACTCTTCGTCGGTAACTTAAATGGCGAGGCTGATCAACCAACGCGCAGCGCACCGCTATATATCCCAGTGAAGCCGCCACGGAGCGAGCGCAAGGCGAAGAGGTCGTCTTATCAACGGAGAGACCACCTGTTAGGAGCAGAGCCGGCTCGGGGGCCAGGGCACACCTGACGACGGCTCCCTCGTAGGGGCGGCGGGGAGCAAGCTTAAACTTTAACTGTTCCGAAGCAGTAGAGCAAGTCGATTCAATTATAGACTCTTCGTCGGTAACTTAAATGGCGAGGCTGATCAACCAACGCGTAGCGCACCGCTATATATATTAGTGAAGCCTCCACGGAGCGAGCGAAAGGCGAAGAGGTCGTCTTATCAACGGTGAGACCACCTGTTAGGAGCAGAGGCGGCTCGGGGGCCACGGCACACCTGACGACGACTCCCTCCTAGCTGCGGCGGGGAGCCAGCTTAAAATTTAACTGTTCCGAAGCAGTAGAACTGCTAGATTCAATTATAGACTCTTCGTCGGTAACTTCCATGGCGACGCTGATCAACCAACGCGTAGCGCACCGCTATATATCCCAGTGAAGCCGCCACAGAGCGAGCGCAAGGCGAAGAGGTCGTCTTATCAACGGAGAGACCACCTGTTAGGAGCAGAGCCCTCTCGGGGGCCACGGCACACCTGACGACGACTCCCTCCTAGCTGCGGCGGGGAGCAACCTTAAAATGTAACTGTTCCGAAGCAGTAGAGCAAATAAATTAAGATATAGACTCTTCGGTAACTTCCATGGCGAGGCTGATCACCCAACGCGTAGCGCACCGGTATATACCCCAGTGAAGCCGCCACGGAGCGAGCGCAAGGCGAAGAGGTCGTCTTATCAACGAAGAGACCACCTGTTAGGAGCAGAGCCGGCTCGGGGGCCACGGCACATCTGACGACGACTCCCTCCTAGCTGCGGCGGGGAGCAAGCTTAAAATCTAACTGTTCCGAAGCAGCAGAGAAACTAGATTCAATTATAGACTCTTCGTCGGTAACTTCCATGCCGAGACTGATCAACCAATGCGTAGCGCACCGCTTTATATCCCAGTGCAGCCGCCACGGAGCGAGCGCAAGGCGATGAGGTTGTCTTATCAACTGAGAGACCGCCTGTTAGGAGCAGAGCCGGCTCGGGGGCCAGGGCACACCTGACGACGGCTCACTCCTAGCTGCGGCGGGGAGCAAGCTTAAAATTTACCTGTTCCGAAGCAGTAGAGCAAGTGGATTCAATTATAAACTCTTCGTCGGTAACTTCCATGGCGAGGCTGATCAACCAACGCGTAGCGCACCGCTATATATCCCAGTGAAGCCGCCACGGAGCGAGCGGAAGGCGAAGATGTCGTCTTATCAACGGAGAGACCACCTGTTAGGAGCAGAGCCGGCTCGGGGGCCACAGCACACCTGACGACGACTCCCTCCTAGCTGCGGCGGGGAGCAAGCTTAACATTTAACTGTTCCAAAGCAATAGAGCAACTAGATTCAATTATAGACTCTTCATCGGTAACTTACATGGCGAGGCTGATCAACCAACGCGTAGCGCACCGCTATATATCCCAGTGAAGCCGCCACGGAGCGAGCGGAAGGCGAAGAGGTCGTCTTATCAACGGAGAGACCACCTGTTAGGAGCAGGGCCGGCTCGGGGGCCACAGCACACCTGACCACGACTCCCTCCTAGCTGCGGCGGAGAGCAAGCTTAAAATTTAACTGTTCCGAAGCAGTGTAGCAACTAGATTCAATATAGACTCTTCGTCGGTAACTTCCATGGCGAGGCTGATCAACCAACGCGTAGCGCACCGCTATATATCCCAGTGAAGCCGCCACGGAGCGAGCGCAAGGCGAAGAGGTCGTCTTATCAACGGAGAGTCCACCTGTTAGGAGCAGAGCCGGCTCGGGGGCCACGGCACACCTGACGACGACTCCCTCCTAGCTGCGGCGGGGAGCTAGCTTAAAATCTAAGTGTTCCGAAGCAGTAGAGCAACTAGATTCAATTATAGACTCTTCGTCGGTAACTTCCATTTCGAGGCTGATCAACCAACACGTAACGCATCGCTATATATCCCAGTGAAGCCGCCACGGAGAGAGCGCAAGGCGAAGAGGTCGTCTTATCAACGGAGAGACCACCTGTTAGGAGCAGAGCCGGCTCGGGGGAAAAGGCACATCTGACGACGACTCCCTCCTAGCTGCGGCGGGGAGCAAGCTTAAAATTTAACTGTTCCGAAGCAGTAGAGCAACTAGATTCAGATATAGACTCTTCTTCGGTAACTTCCATGGCGACGCTGATCAACCAACGCGTAGCGCACCGCTATATAACCCAGTGAAGCCGCCACGGAGCGAGCGGAAGGCGAAGATGTCGTCTTATCAACGGAGAGACCACCTGTTAGGAGCAGAGCCGGCTCGGGGGCCACAGCACACCTGACGACGACTCCCTCCTAGCTGCGGCGGGGAGCAAGCTTAACATTTAACTGTTCCGAAGCAGCAGAGAAACTAGATTCAATTATAGACTCTTCGTCGGTAACTTCCATGGCGAGGCTGATCAACCAACGCATAGCACACCGCTATTTAGCCGCCACGGAGCGAGCGCAAGGCGAAGAGGTCGTCTTAGCAACGGAGAGACCACCCGTTAGGAGCAGAGCCGGCTCGGGGGAAAAGGCACATCTGACGACGACTCCCTCCTAGCTGCGGCGGGGAGCAAGCTTAAAATTTAACTGTTCCGAAGCAGTAGAGCAACTAGATTCAGATATAGACTCTTCTTCGGTAACTTCCATGGCGACGCTGATCAACCAACGCGTAGCGCACCGCTATATATCCCAGTGAAGCCGCCACGGAGCGAGCGCAAGGCGAAGAGGTCGTCTTATCAACGGAGAGACCACCTGTTAGGAGCAGAGCCGTCTCGGGGGCCACGGCACACCTGACGACGACTCCCTCCTAGCTGCGGCGGGGAGCAACCTTAAAATGTAACTGTTCCGAAGCAGTAGAGCAAATAAATTCAGATATAGACTCTTCGTCGGTAACTTCCATGGCGAGGCTGATCACCGAACGCGTAGCGCACCGGTATATACCCCAGTGAAGCCGCCACGGAGCGAGCGCAAGGCGAAGAGGTCGTCTTATCAACGAAGAGACCACCTGTTAGGAGCAGAGCCGGCTCGGGGGCCGCGGCACATCTGACGACGACTCCCTCCTAGCTGCGGCGGGGAGCAAGCTTAAAATTTAACTGTTCCGAAGCAGTAGAGCAACTAGATTCAATTACAGACTCTTCGTCGGTAACTTAAATGGCGAGGCTGATCAACCAACGCGTAGCGCACCGCTATATATCCCAGTTAAGCCGCCACGGAGCGAGCGGAAGGCGAAGAGGTCGTCTTATCAACGGAGAGACCACCTGTTAGGAGCAGAGCCGGCTCGGGGGCCACGGCACACCTGATGACGACTCCCTCCTAGCTGCGGCGGTGAGCAAGCTTAACATTTAACTGTTCCGAAGCAGTAGAGCAACTAGATTCAGATATAGACTCTTCGTCGGTAACTTCCATGGCGAGGCTGATCAACCAACGCGTAGCGCACCGCTATATAACCCAGTGAAGCCGCCACGGAGCGAGCGGAAGGCGAAGATGTCGTCTTATCAACGGAGAGACCACCTGTTAGGAGCAGAGCCGGCTCGGGGGCCACAGCACACCTGACGACGACTCCCTCCTAGCTGCGGCGGGGAGCAAGCTTAACATTTAACTGTTCCGAAGCAGCAGAGAAACTAGATTCAATTATAGACTCTTCGTCGGTAACTTCCATGGCGAGGCTGATCAACCAACGCGTAGCGCACCGCTATATATCCCAGTGAAGCCGCCACGGAGCGAGCGCAAGGCGAAGAGGTCGTCTTATCAACGGAGAGACCACCTCTTAGGAGCAGAGCCGGCTCGGGAGCCAGGGCACACCTGACGACGGCTCCCTCCTAGGGGCGGCGGGGAGCAAGCTTAAAATTTAACTGTTCCGAAGCAGTAGAGCAACTAGATTGAGATATAGACTCTTCGCCGGTAACTTCCATGCCGAGACTGATCAACCAATGCGTAGCGCACCGCTTTATATCCCAGTGAAGCCGCCACGGAGCGAGCGGAAGGCGATGAGGTTGTCTTATCAACGGAGAGACCGCCTGTTAGGAGCAGAGCCGGCTCGGGGGCCAGGGCACACCTGACGACGGCTCACTCCTAGCTGCGGCGGGGAGCAAGCTTAGAATTTAACTGTTCCGAAGCAGTAGAGCAAGTGGATTCAATTATAAACCCTTCGTCGGTAACTTCCATGGCGAGGCTGATCAACCAACGCGTAGCGCACCGCTATATATCCCAGTGAAGCCGCCACGGAGCGAGCGGAAGGCGAAGATGTCGTCTTATCAACGGAGAGACCACCTGTTAGGAGCAGAGCCGGCTCGGGGGCCACAGCACACCTGACGACGACTCCCTCCTAGCTGCGGCGGGGAGCAAGCTTAACATTTAACTGTTCCAAAGCAGTAGAGCAACTAGATTCAGATATAGACTCTTCTTCGGTAACTTTCATGGCGAGGCTGATCAACCAACGCGTAGCGCACCGCTATATATCCCAGTGAAGCCGCCACGGAGCGAGCGGAAGGCGAAGAGGTCGTCTTATAAACGGGGAGTCCACCTGTTAGGAGCAGAAACGGCTCGGGGGCCACGGCACACCTGATGACGACTCCCTCCTAGCTGCGGCGGTGAGCAAGCTTAACATTTAACTGTTCCGAAGCAGTAGAGCAACTAGATTCAGATATAGACTCTTCGTCGGTAACTTCCATGGCGAGGCTGATCAACCAACGCGTAGCGCACCGCTATATAACCCAGTGAAGCCGCCACGGAGCGAGCGGAAGGCGAAGATGTCGTCTTATCAACGGAGAGACCACCTGTTAGGAGCAGAGCGGCTCGGGGGCCACAGCACACCTGACGACGACTCCCTCCTAGCTGCGGCGGGGAGCAAGCTTAACATTTAACTGTTCCGAAGCAGCAGAGAAACTAGATTCAATTATAGACTCTTCGTCGGTAACTTCCATGGCGAGGCTGATCAACCAACGCGTAGCGCACCGCTATATATCCCAGTGAAGCCGCCACGGAGCGAGCGATAGGCGAAGAGGTCGTCTTATCAACGGAGAGACCACCTCTTAGGAGCAGAGCCGGCTCGGGAGCCAGGGCACACCTGACGACGGCTCCCTCCTAGGGGCGGCGGGGAGCAAGCTTAAAATTTAACTGTTCCGAAGCAGTAGAGCAACTAGATTGAGATATAGACTCTTCGCCGGTAACTTCCATGCCGAGACTGATCAACCAATGCGTAGCGCACCGCTTTATATCCCAGTGAAGCCGCCACGGAGCGAGCGCAAGGCGAAGATGTCGTCCTATCAACGGAGAGACCACCTGTTAGGAGCAGAGCCGGCTCGGGGGCCAGGGCACACCTGACGACGGCTCACTCCTAGCTGCGGCGGGGAGCAAGCTTAAAATTTAACTGTTCCGAAGCAGTAGAGCAAGTGGATTCAATTATAAACCCTTCGTCGGTAACTTCCATGGCGAGGCTGATCAACCAACGCGTAGCGCACCGCTATATATCCCAGTGAAGCCGCCACGGAGCGAGCGCAAGGCGAAGAGGTCGTCTTATCAACGGAGAGACCACCTCTTAGGAGCAGAGCCGGCTCGGGAGCCAGGGCACACCTGACGACGGCTCCCTCCTAGGGGCGGCGGGGAGCAAGCTTAAAATTTAACTGTTCCGAAGGAGTAGAGCAACTAGATTGAGATATAGACTCTTCGCCGGTAACTTCCATGCCGAGACTGATCAACCAATGCGTAGCGCACCGCTTTATATCCCAGTGAAGCCGCCACGGAGCGAGCGCAAGGCGAAGATGTCGTCTTATCAACGGAGAGACCACCTCTTAGGAGCAGAGCCGGCTCGGGGGCCAGGGCACACCTGACGACGGCTCACTCCTATCTGCGGCGGGGAGCAAGCTTAAAATTTAACTGTTCCGAAGCAGTAGAGCAAGTGGATTCAATTATAAACCCTTCGTCGGTAACTTCCATGGCGAGGCTGATCAACCAACGCGTAGCGCACCGCTATATATCCCAGTTAAGCCGCCACGGAGCGAGCGGAAGGCGAAGAGGTCGTCTTATCAACGGAGAGACCACCTCTTAGGAGCAGAGCCGGCTCGGGAGCCAGGGCACACCTGACGACGGCTCCCTCCTAGGGGCGGCGGGGAGCAAGCTTAAAATTTAACTGTTCCGAAGCAGTAGAGCAACTAGATTGAGATATAGACTCTTCGCCGGTAACTTCCATGCCGAGACTGATCAACCAATGCGTAGCGCACCGCTTTATATCCCAGTGAAGCCGCCACGGAGCGAGCGCAAGGCGAAGATGTCGTCTTATCAACGGAGAGACCACCTCTTAGGAGCAGAGCCGGCTCGGGGGCCACGGCACACCTGACGACGACTCCCTCCTAGCTGCGGCGGTGAGCAAGCTTAACATTTAACTGTTCCGAAGCAGTAGAGCAACTAGATTCAGATATAGACTCTTCGTCGGTAACTTCCATGGCGAGGCTGATCAACCAACGCGTAGCGCACCGCTATATGACCCAGTGAAGCCGCCACGGAGCGAGCGGAAGGCGAAGATGTCGTCTTATCAACGGAGAGACCACCTGTTAGGAGCAGAGCCGGCTCGGGGGCCACAGCACACCTGACGACGACTCCCTCCTAGCTGCGGCGGGGAGCAAGCTTAACATTTAACTGTTCCGAAGCAGCAGAGAAACTAGATTCAATTATAGACTCTTCGTCGGTAACTTCCATGGCGAGGCTGATCAACCAACGCGTAGCGCACCGCTATATATCCCAGTGAAGCCGCCACGGAGTGAGCGCAAGGCGAAGAGGTCGTCTTATCAACGGAGAGACCACCTGTTAGGAGCAGAGCCGGCTCGGGGGCCACAGCACACCTGACGACGACTCCCTCCTAGCTGCGGCGGGGAGCAAGCTTAACATTTAACTGTTCCAAAGCAGTAGAGCAACTAGATTCAGATATAGACTCTTCTTCGGTAACTTTCATGGCGAGGCTGATCAACCAACGCGTAGCGCACCGCTATATATCCCAGTGAAGCCGCCACGGAGCGAGCGGAAGGCGGAGAGGTCGTCTTATAAACGGGGAGTCCACCTGTTAGGAGCAGAGCCGGCTCGGGGGCCAAGGCACACCTGACGACGACTCCCTCCTAGCTGCGGCGGGGAGCTAGCTTAAAATTTAACTGTTCCGAAGCAGTAGAGCAACTAGATTCAGATATAGACTCTTCGTCGGTAACTTCCATGGCGAGGCTGATCAACCAACGCGTAGCGCACCGCTATATATCCCAGTGAAGCCGCCACGGAGCGAGCGGAAGGCGAAGAGGTCGTCTTATCAACGGGGAGTCCACCTGTTAGGAGCAGAAACGGCTCGGGGGCCACGGCACACCTGACGACGACTCCCTCCTAGCTGCGGCGGGGAGCTAGCTTAAAATTTAACTGTTCCGAAGCAGTAGGGCAACTAGATTCAGATATAGACTCTTCGTCGGTAACTTCCATGGCGAGGTTGATCAACCAACGCGTAGCGCACCGCTATATATCCCAGTGAAGCCGCCACGGAGTGAGCGCAAGGCAAAGAGGTCGTCTTATCAACGGAGAGACCACCTGTTAGGAGCAGATCCGGCTCGGGGGCCACTGCACATCTGACGACGACTCCCTCCTAGCTGCGGCGGGGAGCAAGCTTAAAATCTAACTGTTCCGAAGCAGCAGAGAAACTAGATTCAATTATAGACTCTTCGTCGGTAACTTCCATGGCGAGGCTGATCAACCAACGCGTAGCGCACCGCTATATATCCCAGTGAAGCCGCCACGGAGCGAGCGCAAGGCGAAGAGGTCGTCTTATCAACGGAGAGACCACCTCTTAGGAGCAGAGCCGGCTCGGGAGCCAGGGCACACCTGACGACGGCTCCCTCCTAGGGGCGGCGGGGAGCAAGCTTAAAATTTAACTGTTCCGAAGCAGTAGAGCAACTAGATTGAGATATAGACTCTTCGCCGGTAACTTCCATGCCGAGACTGATCAACCAATGCGCAGCGCACCGCTTTATATCCCAGTGAAGCCGCCACGGAGCGAGCGCAAGGCGAAGATGTCGTCTTATCAACGGAGAGACCACCTGTTAGGAGCAGAGCCGGCTCGGGGGCCAGGGCACACCTGACGACGGCTCACTCCTAGCTGCGGCGGGGAGCAAGCTTAAAATTTAACTCTTCCGAAGCAGTAGAGCAAGTGGATTGAGATATAGACTCTTCGCCGGTAACTTCCATGCCGAGACTGATCAACCAATGCGTAGCGAACCGCTTTATATCCCAGTGAAGCCGCCACGGAGCGAGCGCAAGGCGAAGATGTCGTCTTATCAACGGAGAGACCACCTCTTAGGAGCAGAGCCGGCTCGGGGGCCAGGGCACACCTGACGACGGCTCACTCCTAGCTGCGGCGGGGAGCAAGCTTAAAATTTAACTGTTCCGAAGCAGTAGAGCAAGTGGATTCAATTATAAACCCTTCGTCGGTAACTTCCATGGCGAGGCTGATCAACCAACGCGAAGCGCACCGCTATATATCCCAGTGAAGCCGCCACGGAGCGAGCGGAAGGCGAAGAGGTCGTCTTATAAACGGAGAGACCACCTCTTAGGAGCAGAGCCGGCTCGGGGGCCAAGGCACACCTGACGACGACTCCCTCCTAGCTGCGGCGGGGAGCTAGCTTAAAATTTAACTGTTCCGAAGCAGTAGAGCAACTAGATTCAGATATAGACTCTTCGTCGGTAACTTTCATGGCGAGGCTGATCAACCAACGCGTAGCGCAACGCTATATATCCCAGTGAAGCCGCCACGGAGCGAGCGGAAGGCGAAGAGGTCGTCTTATCAACGGGGAGTCCACCTGTTATGAGCAGAAACGGCTCGGGGGCCACGGCACACCTGACGACGACTCCCTCCTAGCTGCGGCGGGGAGCTAGCTTAAAATTTAACTGTTCCGAAGCAGTAGAGCAACTAGATTCAGATATAGACTCTTCGTCGGTAACTTCCATGGCGAGGTTGATCAACCAACGCGTAGCGCACCGCTATATATCCCAGTGAAGCCGCCACGGAGTGAGCGCAAGGCAAAGAGGTCGTCTTATCAACGGAGAGACCACCTGTTAGGAGCAGATCCGGCTCGGGGGCCACGGCACATCTGACGACGACTCCCTCCTAGCTGCGGCGGGGAGCAAGCTTAAAATCTAACTGTTCCGAAGCAGTAGAGCAACTAGATTCAATTACAGACTCTTCGTCGGTAACTTAAATGGCGAGACTGATCAACCAACGCGTAGCGCACCGCTATATATCCCAGTTAAGCCGCCACGGAGCGAGCGGAAGGCGAAGAGGTCGTCTTATCAACGGAGAGACCACCTGTTAGGAGCAGAGCCGGCTCGGGGGCCACGGCACACCTGATGACGACTCCCTCCTAGCTGCGGCGGTGAGCAAGCTTAACATTTAACTGTTCCGAAGCAGTAGAGCAACTAGATTCAGATATAGACTCTTCGTCGGTAACTTCCATGGCGAGGCTGATCAACCAACGCGTAGCGCACCGCTATATATCCCAGTGAAGCCGCCACGGAGCGAGCGCAAGGCGAAGAGGTCGTCTTATGAACGGAGAGACCACCTCTTAGGAGCAGAGCCGGCTCGGGAGCCAGGGCACACCTGACGACGGCTCCCTCCTAGGGGCGGCGGGGAGCAAGCTTAAAATTTAACTGTTCCGAAGCAGTAGAGCAACTAGATTCAATTACAGACTCTTCGTCGGTAACTTAAATGGCGAGGCTGATCAACCAACGCGTAGCGCACCGCTATATATCCCAGTTAAGCCGCCACGGAGCGAGCGGAAGGCGAAGAGGTCGTCTTATCAACGGAGAGACCACCTGTTAGGAGCAGAGCCGGCTCGGGGGCCACAGCACACCTGACGACGACTCCCTCCTAGCTGCGGCGGAGAGCAAGCTTAACATTTAACTGTTCCGAAGCAGCAGAGCAACTAGATTCAATTACAGACTCTTCGTCGGTAACTTAAATGGCGAGGCTGATCAACCAACTCGTAGCGCACCGCTATATATCCCAGTTAAGCCGCCACGGAGCGAGCGGAAGGCGAAGAGGTCGTCTTATCAACGGAGAGACCACCTGTTAGGAGCAGAGCCGGCTCGGGGGCCACGGCACACCTGATGACGACTCCCTCCTAGCTGCGGCGGTGAGCAAGCTTAACATTTAACTGTTCCGAAGCAGTAGAGCAACTAGATTCAGATATAGACTCTTCGTCGGTAACTTCCATGGCGAGGCTGATCAACCAACGCGTAGCGCACCGCTATATATCCCAGTGAAGCCGCCACGGAGCGAGCGCAAGGCGAAGAGGTCGTCTTATCAACGGAGAGACCACCTCTTAGGAGCAGAGCCGGCTCGGGAGCCAGGGCACACCTGACGACGGCTCCCTCCTAGGGGCGGCGGGGAGCAAGCTTAAAATTTAACTGTTCCGAAGCAGTAGAGCAACTAGATTCAATTACAGACTCTTCGTCGGTAACTTAAATGGCGAGGCTGATCAACCAACGCGTAACGCACCGCTATATATCCCAGTTAAGCCGCCACGGAGCGAGCGGAAGGCGAAGAGGTCGTCTTATCAACGGAGAGACCACCTGTTAGGAGCAGAGCCGGCTCGGGGGCCACAGCACACCTGACGACGACTCCCTCCTAGCTGCGGCGGGGAGCAAGCTTAACATTTAACTGTTCCGAAGCAGCAGAGAAACTAGATTCAATCATAGACTCTTCGTCGGTAACTTCCATGGCGAGGCTGATCAACCAACGCGTAGCGCACCGCTATATATCCCAGTGAAGCCGCCACGGAGCGAGCGCAAGGCGAAGAGGTCGTCTTATCAACGGAGAGACCACCTGTTAGGAGCAGAGCCGGCTCGGGAGCCAGGGCACACCTGACGACGGCTCCCTCCTAGGGGCGGCGGGGAGCAAGCTTAAAATTTAACTGTTCCGAAGCAGTAGAGCAACTAGATTGAGATATAGACTCTTCGCCGGTAACTTCCATGCCGAGACTGATCAACCAATGCGTAGCGCACCGCTTTATATCCCAGTGAAGCCGCCACGGAGCGAGCGCAAGGCGAAGATGTCGTCTTATCAACGGAGAGACCACCAGTTAGGAGCAGAGCCGGCTCGGGGGCCAGGGCACACCTGACGACGGCTCACTCCTAGCTGCGGCGGGGAGCAAGCTTAAAATTTAACTCTTCCGAAGCAGTAGAGCAAGTGGATTGAGATATAGACTCTTCGCCGGTAACTTCCATGCCGAGACTGATCAACCAAAGCGTAGCGCACCGCTTTATATCCCAGTGAAGCCGCCACGGAGCGAGCGCAAGGCGAAGATGTCGTCTTATCAACGGAGAGACCACCTCTTAGGAGCAGAGCCGGCTCGGGGGCCAGGGCACACCTGACGACGGCTCACTCCTAGCTGCGGCGGGGAGCAAGCTTAAAATTTAACTGTTCCGAAGCAGTAGAGCAAGTGGATTCAATTATAAACCCTTCGTCGGTAACTTCCATGGCGAGGCTGATCAACCAACGCGTAGCGCACCGCTATATATCCCAGTGAAGCCGCCACGGAGCGAGCGGAAGGCGAAGATGTCGTCTTATCAACGGAGAGACCACCTGTTAGGAGCAGAGCCGGCTCGGGGGCCACAGCACACCTGACGACGACTCCCTCCTAGCTGCGGCGGGGAGCAAGCTTAACATTTAACTGTTCCAAAGCAGTAGAGCAACTAGATTCAGATATTGACTCTTCTTCGGTAACTTTCATGGCGAGGCTGATCAACCAACGCGTAGCGCACCGCTATATATCCCAGTGAAGCCGCCACGGAGCGAGCGGAAGGCGAAGAGGTCGTCTTATAAACGTGGAGTCCACCTTTTAGGAGCAGAGCCGGCTCGGGGGCCAAGGCACACCTGACGACGACTCCCTCCTAGCTGCGGCGGGGAGCAAGCTTAAAATTTACCTGTTCCGAAGCAGTAGAGCAAGTGGATTCAATTATAAACTCTTCATCGGTAACTTCCATGGCGAGGCTGATCAATCAACGCGTAGCGCACCGCTATATATCCCAGTGAAGCCGCCACGGAGCGAGCGGAAGGTGAAGAGGTCGTCTTATCAACGGAGAGACCACCTGTTAGGAGCAGAGCCGGCTCGGGGGCCACAGCACACCTGACGACGACTCCCTCCTAGCTGCGGCGGGGAGCAAGCTTAAAATCTAACTGTTCCGAAGCAGCAGAGAAACTATATTCAATTATAGACTCTTCGTCGGTAACTTCCATGGCGAGGTTGATCAACCAACGCGTAGCGCACCGCTATATATCCCAGTGAAGCCGCCACGGAGTGAGCGCAAGGCAAAGAGGTCGTCTTATCAACGGAGAGACCACCTGTTAGGAGCAGATCCGGCTCGGGGGCCACGGCACATCTGACGACGACTCCCTCCTAGCTGCGGCGGGGAGCAAGCTTAAAATTTAACTGTTCCGAAGCAGTAGAGCAACTACATTCAGATATAGACTCTTCGTCGGTAACTTCCATGCCGAGGCTGACCAACCAACGCGTAGCGCACCGCTATATATCCCAGTGAAGCCGCCACGGAGCGAGCGCAAGGCGATGAGGTTGTCTTATCAACGGAGAGACCGCCTGTTAGGAGCAGAGCCGGCTCGGGGGCCAGGGCACACCTGACGACGGCTCACTCCTAGCTGCGGCGGGGAGCAAGCTTAAAATTTACCTGTTCCGAAGCAGTAGAGCAAGTGGATTCAATTATAAACTCTTCGTCGGTAACTTCCATGGCGAGGCTGATCAATCAACGCGTAGCGCACCGCTATATATCCCTGTGAAGCCGCCACGGAGCGAGCGGAAGGCGAAGAGGTCGTCTTATCAACGGAGAGACCACCTGTTAGGAGCAGAGCCGGCTCGGGGGCCACAGCACACCTGACGACGACTCCCTCCTAGCTGCGGCGGGGAGCAAGCTTAAAATCTAACTGTTCCGAAGCAGCAGAGAAACTATATTCAATTATAGACTCTTCGTCTGTAACTTCCATGGCGAGGCTGATCAACCAACGCGTAGCGCACCGCTATATATCCCAGTGAAGCCGCCACGGAGCGAGCGCAAGGCGAAGAGGTCGTCTTATCAACGGAGAGACCACCTCTTAGGAGCAGAGCCGGCTCGGGAGCCAGGGCACACCTGACGACGGCTCCCTCCTAGGGGCGGCGGGGAGCAAGCTTAAAATTTAACTGTTCCGAAGCAGTAGAGCAACTAGATTGAGATATAGACTCTTCGTCGGTAACTTCCATGCCGAGGCTGATCAACCAATGCGTAGCGCACCGCTTTATATCCCAGTGAAGCCGCCACGGAGCGAGCGCAAGGCGATGAGGTTGTCTTATCAACGGAGAGACCGCCTGTTAGGAGCAGAGCCGGCTCGGGGGCCAGGGCACACCTGACGACGACTCCCTCCTAGCTGCGGCGGGGAGCTAGCTTAAAATTTAACTGTTCCGAAGCAGTAGAGCAACTAGATTCAGATATAGACTCTTCGTCGGTAACTTTCATGGCGAGGCTGATCAACCAACGCGTAGCGCACCGCTATATATCCCAGTGAAGCCGCCACGGAGCGAGCGGAAGGCGAAGAGGTCGTCTTATCAACGGAGAGACCACCTGTTAGGAGCAGAGCCGGCTCGGGGGCCAAGGCACACCTGACGACGACTCCCTCCTAGCTGCGGCGGGGAGCAAGCTTAAAATTTAACTGTTCCGAAGCAGTAGAGCAACTAGATTCAGATATAGACTCTTCTTCGGTAACTTTCATGGCGAGGCTGATCAACCAACGCGTAGCGCACCGCTATATATCCCAGTGAAGCCGCCACGGAGCGAGCGGAAGGCGAAGAGGTCGTCTTATCAACGGGGAGTCCACCTGTTAGGAGCAGAAACAGCTCGGGGGCCACGGCACACCTGACGACGACTCCCTCCTAGCTGCGGCGGGGAGCAAGCTTAACATTTAACTGTTCCGAAGCAGCAGAGCAACTAGATTCAATTACAGACTCTTCGTCGGTAACTTAAATGGCGAGGCTGATCAACCAACTCGTAGCGCACCGCTATATATCCCAGTTAAGCCGCCACGGAGCGAGCGGAAGGCGAAGAGGTCGTCTTATCAACGGAGAGACCACCTGTTAGGAGCAGAGCCGGCTCGGGGGCCACGGCACACCTGATGACGACTCCCTCCTAGCTGCGGCGGTGAGCAAGCTTAACATTTAACTGTTCCGAAGCAGTAGAGCAACTAGATTCAGATATAGACTCTTCGTCGGTAACTTCCATGGCGAGGCTGATCAACCAACGCGTAGCGCACCGCTATATATCCCAGTGAAGCCGCCACGGAGCGAGCGCAAGGCGAAGAGGTCGTCTTATCAACGGAGAGACCACCTGTTAGGAGCAGAGCCGGCTCGGGAGCCAGGGCATACCTGACGACGGCTCCCTCCTAGGGGCGGCGGGGAGCAAGCTTAAAATTTAACTGTTCCGAAGCAGTAGAGCAACTAGATTGAGATATAGACTCTTCGCCGGTAACTTCCATGCCGAGACTGATCAACCAATGCGTAGCGCACCGCTTTATATCCCAGTGAAGCCGCCACGGAGCGAGCGCAAGGCGAAGATGTCGTCTTATCAACGGAGAGACCACCAGTTAGGAGCAGAGCCGGCTCGGGGGCCAGGGCACACCTGACGACGGCTCACTCCTAGCTGCGGCGGGGAGCAAGCTTAAAATTTAACTCTTCCGAAGCAGTAGAGCAAGTGGATTGAGATATAGACTCTTCGCCGGTAACTTCCATGCCGAGACTGATCAACCAAAGCGTAGCGCACCGCTTTATATCCCAGTGAAGCCGCCACGGAGCGAGCGCAAGGCGAAGATGTCGTCTTATCAACGGAGAGACCACCTCTTAGGAGCAGAGCCGGCTCGGGGGCCAGGGCACACCTGACGACGGCTCACTCCTAGCTGCGGCGGGGAGCAAGCTTAAAATTTAACTGTTCCGAAGCAGTAGAGCAAGTGGATTCAATTATAAACCCTTCGTCGGTAACTTCCATGGCGAGGCTGATCAACCAACGCGTAGCGCACCGCTATATATCCCAGTGAAGCCGCCACGGAGCCAGCGGAAGGCGAAGTTGTCGTCTTATCAACGGAGAGACCACCTGTTAGGAGCAGAGCCGGCTCGGGGGCCACAGCACACCTGACGACGACTCCCTCCTAGCTGCGGCGGGGAGCAAGCTTAACATTTAACTGTTCCAAAGCAGTAGAGCAACTAGATTCAGATATTGACTCTTCTTCGGTAACTTTCATGGCGAGGCTGATCAACCAACGCGTAGCGCACCGCTATATATCCCAGTGAAGCCGCCACGGAGCGAGCGGAAGGCGAAGAGGTCGTCTTATAAACGGGGAGTCCACCTTTTAGGAGCAGAGCCGGCTCGGGGGCCAAGGCACACCTGACGACGACTCCCTCCTAGCTGCGGCGGGGAGCAAGCTTAAAATTTACCTGTTCCGAAGCAGTAGAGCAAGTGGATTCAATTATAAACTCTTCGTCGGTAACTTCCATGGCGAGGCTGATCAATCAACGCGTAGCGCACCGCTATATATCCCAGTGAAGCCGCCACGGAGCGAGCGGAAGGTGAAGAGGTCGTCTTATCAACGGAGAGACCACCTGTTAGGAGCAGAGCCGGCTCGGGGGCCACAGCACACCTGACGACGACTCCCTCCTAGCTGCGGCGGGGAGCAAGCTTAAAATCTAACTGTTCCGAAGCAGCAGAGAAACTATATTCAATTATAGACTCTTCGTCGGTAACTTCCATGGCGAGGTTGATCAACCAACGCGTAGCGCACCGCTATATATCCCAGTGAAGCCGCCACGGAGTGAGCGCAAGGCAAAGAGGTCGTCTTATCAACGGAGAGACCACCTGTTAGGAGCAGATCCGGCTCGGGGGCCACGGCACATCTGACGACGACTCCCTCCTAGCTGCGGCGGGGAGCAAGCTTAAAATTTAACTGTTCCGAAGCAGTAGAGCAACTACATTCAGATATAGACTCTTCGTCGGTAACTTCCATGCCGAGGCTGACCAACCAACGCGTAGCGCACCGCTATATATCCCAGTGAAGCCGCCACGGAGCGAGCGCAAGGCGATGAGGTTGTCTTATCAACGGAGAGACCGCCTGTTAGGAGCAGAGCCGGCTCGGGGGCCAGGGCACACCTGACGACGGCTCACTCCTAGCTGCGGCGGGGAGCAAGCTTAAAATTTACCTGTTCCGAAGCAGTAGAGCAAGTGGATTCAATTATAAACTCTTCGTCGGTAACTTCCATGGCGAGGCTGATCAATCAACGCGTAGCGCACCGCTATATATCCCTGTGAAGCCGCCACGGAGCGAGCGGAAGGCGAAGAGGTCGTCTTATCAACGGAGAGACCACCTGTTAGGAGCAGAGCCGGCTCGGGGGCCACAGCACACCTGACGACGACTCCCTCCTAGCTGCGGCGGGGAGCAAGCTTAAAATCTAACTGTTCCGAAGCAGCAGAGAAACTATATTCAATTATAGACTCTTCGTCTGTAACTTCCATGGCGAGGCTGATCAACCAACGCGTAGCGCACCGCTATATATCCCAGTGAAGCCGCCACGGAGCGAGCGCAAGGCGAAGAGGTCGTCTTATCAACGGAGAGACCACCTCTTAGGAGCAGAGCCGGCTCGGGAGCCAGGGCACACCTGACGACGGCTCCCTCCTAGGGGCGGCGGGGAGCAAGCTTAAAATTTAACTGTTCCGAAGCAGTAGAGCAACTAGATTGAGATATATACTCTTCGTCGGTAACTTCCATGCCGAGGCTGATCAACCAATGCGTAGCGCACCGCTTTATATCCCAGTGAAGCCGCCACGGAGCGAGCGCAAGGCGATGAGGTTGTCTTATCAACGGAGAGACCGCCTGTTAGGAGCAGAGCCGGCTCGGGGGCCAGGGCACACCTGACGACGACTCCCTCCTAGCTGCGGCGGGGAGCTAGCTTAAAATTTAACTGTTCCGAAGCAGTAGAGCAACTAGATTCAGATATAGACTCTTCGTCGGTAACTTTCATGGCGAGGCTGATCAACCAACGCGTAGCGCACCGCTATATATCCCAGTGAAGCCGCCACGGAGCGAGCGGAAGGCGAAGAGGTCGTCTTATCAACGGAGAGACCACCTGTTAGGAGCAGAGCCGGCTCGGGGGCCAAGGCACACCTGACGACGACTCCCTCCTAGCTGCGGCGGGGAGCAAGCTTAAAATTTAACTGTTCCGAAGCAGTAGAGCAACTAGATTCAGATATAGACTCTTCTTCGGTAACTTTCATGGCGAGGCTGATCAACCAACGCGTAGCGCACCGCTATATATCCCAGTGAAGCCGCCACGGAGCGAGCGGAAGGCGAAGAGGTCGTCTTATCAACGGGGAGTCCACCTGTTAGGAGCAGAAACAGCTCGGGGGCCACGGCACACCTGACGACGACTCCCTCCTAGCTGCGGCGGGGAGCTAGCTTAAAATTTAACTGTTCCGAAGCAGTAGAGCAACTAGATTCAGATATAGACTCTTCGTCGGTAACTTCCATGGCGAGGTTGATCAACCAACGCGTAGCGCACCGCTATATATCCCTGTGAAGCCGCCACGGAGCGAGCGGAAGGCGAAGAGGTCGTCTTATCAACGGAGAGACCACCTGTTAGGAGCAGAGCCGGCTCGGGGGCCAGGGCACACCTGACGACGACTCCCTCCTAGCTGCGGCGGGGAGCAAGCTTAAAATTTAACTGTTCCGAAGCAGTAGAGCAACTAGATTCAGATATAGACTCTTCTTCGGTAACTTTCATGGCGAGGCTGATCAACCAACGCGTAGCGCACCGCTATATATCCCAGTGAAGCCGCCACGGAGCGAGCGGAAGGCGAAGAGGTCGTCTTATAAACGGGGAGTCCACCTGTTAGGAGCAGAGCCGGCTCGGGGGCCAAGGCACACCTGACGACGACTCCCTCCTAGCTGCGGCGGGGAGCTAGCTTAAAATTTAACTGTTCCGAAGCAGTAGAGCAACTAGATTCAGATATAGACTCTTCGTCGGTAACTTTCATGGCGAGGCTGATCAACCAACGCGTAGCGCACCGCTATATATCCCAGTGAAGCCGCCACGGAGCGAGCGGAAGGCGAAGAGGTCGTCTTATCAACGGGGAGTCCACCTGTTAGGAGCAGAAACAGCTCGGGGGCCACGGCACACCTGACGACGACTCCCTCCTAGCTGCGGCGGGGAGCTAGCTTAAAATTTAACTGTTCCGAAGCAGTAGAGCAACTAGATTCAGATATAGACTCTTCGTCGGTAACTTCCATGGCGAGGTTGATCAACCAACGCGTAGCGCACCGCTATATATCCCAGTGAAGCCGCCACGGAGCGAGCGGAAGGCGAAGAGGTCGTCTTATCAACGGGGAGTCCACCTGTTAGGAGCAGAAACAGCTCGGGGGCCACGGCACACCTGACGACGACTCCCTCCTAGCTGCGGCGGGGAGCAAGCTTAAAATTTAACTGTTCCGAAGCAGTAGAGCAACTAGATTCAGATATAGACTCTTCGTCGGTAACTTCCATGGCGAGGTTGATCAACCAACGCGTAGCGCACCGCTATATATCCCAGTGAAGCCGCCACGGAGCGAGCGGAAGGCGAAGAGGTCGTCTTATCAACGGGGAGTCCACCTGTTAGGAGCAGAAACAGCTCGGGGGCCACGGCACACCTGACGACGACTCCCTCCTAGCTGCGGCGGGGAGCTAGCTTAAAATTTAACTGTTCCGAAGCAGTAGAGCAACTAGATTCAGATATAGACTCTTCGTCGGTAACTTTCATGGCGAGGCTGATCAACCAACGCGTAGCGCACCGCTATATATCCCAGTGAAGCCGCCACGGAGCGAGCGGAAGGCGAAGAGGTCGTCTTATCAACGGGGAGTCCACCTGTTAGGAGCAGAAACAGCTCGGGGGCCACGGCACACCTGACGACGACTCCCTCCTAGCTGCGGCGGGGAGCTAGCTTAAAATTTAACTGTTCCGAAGCCGTAGAGCAACTAGATTCAGATATAGACTCTTCGTCGGTAACTTCCATGGCGAGGCTGATCAACCAACGCGTAGCGCACCGCTATATATCCCAGTGAAGCCGCCACGGAGCGAGCGCAAGGCGAAGAGGTCGTCTTATCAACGGAGAGACCACCTCTTAGGAGCAGAGCCGGCTCGGGAGCCAGGGCACACCTGACGACGGCTCCCTCCTAGGGGCGGCGGGGAGCAAGCTTAAAATTTAACTGTTCCGAAGCAGTAGAGCAAGTGGATTCAATTATAAACCCTTCGTCGGTAACTTCCATGGCGAGGCTGATCAACCAACGCGTAGCGCACCGCTATATATCCCAGTGAAGCCGCCACGGAGCGAGCGCAAGGCGAAGAGGTCGTCTTATCAACGGAGAGACCACCTCTTAGGAGCAGAGCCGGCTCGGGAGCCAGGGCACACCTGACGACGGCTCCCTCCTAGGGGCGGCGGGGAGCAAGCTTAAAATTTAACTGTTCCGAAGCAGTAGAGCAAGTGGATTCAATTATAAACCCTTCGTCGGTAACTTCCATGGCGAGGCTGATCAACCAACGCGTAGCGCACCGCTATATATCCCAGTGAAGCCGCCACGGAGCGAGCGCAAGGCGAAGATGTCGTCTTATCAACGGAGAGACCACCTGTTAGGAGCAGAGCCGGCTCGGGGGCCAGGGCACACCTGACGACGGCTCACTCCTAGCTGCGGCGAGGAGCAAGCTTAAAATTTAACTGTTCCGAAGCAGTAGAGCAAGTGGATTCAATTATAAACCCTTCGTCGTTAACTTCCATGGCGAGGCTGATCAACCAACGCGTAGCGCACCGCTATATATCCCAGTGAAGCCGCCACGGAGCGAGCGCAAGGCGAAGAGGTCGTCTTATCAACG
Organism: Amblyomma americanum; assembly: GCF_052857255.1. Classification (NCBI taxonomy): domain Eukaryota; kingdom Metazoa; phylum Arthropoda; class Arachnida; order Ixodida; family Ixodidae; genus Amblyomma; species Amblyomma americanum. Next base: position 8,799,921 of record NC_135505.1, on the reverse strand, counting down.
GAGAGACCACCTCTTAGGAGCAGAGCCGGCTCGGGAGCCAGGGCACACCTGACGACGGCTCCCTCCTAGGGGCGGCGGGGAGCAAGCTTAAAATTTAACTGTTCCGAAGCAGTAGAGCAACTAGATTGAGATATAGACTCTTCGCCGGTAACTTCCATGCCGAGACTGATCAACCAATGCGTAGCGCACCGCTTTATATCCCAGTGAAGCCGCCACGGAGCGAGCGCAAGGCGAAGATGTCGTCTTATCAACGGAGAGACCACCTCTTAGGAGCAGAGCCGGCTCGGGGGCCAGGGCACACCTGACGACGGCTCACTCCTAGCTGCGGCGGGGAGCAAGCTTAAAATTTAACTGTTCCGAAGCAGTAGAGCAAGTGGATTCAATTATAAACCCTTCGTCGGTAACTTCCATGGCGAGGCTGATCAACCAACGCGTAGCGCACCGCTATATATCCCAGTTAAGCCGCCACGGAGCGAGCGGAAGGCGAAGAGGTCGTGTTATCAACGGAGAGACCACCTGTTAGGAGCAGAGCCGGCTCGGGGGCCACGGCACACCTGATGACGACTCCCTCCTAGCTGCGGCGGTGAGCAAGCTTAACATTTAACTGTTCCGAAGCAGTAGAGCAACTAGATTCAGATATAGACTCTTCGTCGGTAACTTCCATGGCGAGGCTGATCAACCAACGCGTAGCGCACCGCTATATAACCCAGTGAAGCCGCCACGGAGCGAGCGGAAGGCGAAGATGTCGTCTTATCAACGGAGAGACCACCTGTTAGGAGCAGAGCCGGCTCGGGGGCCAGGGCACACCTGACGACGGCTCACTCCTAGCTGCGGCGGGGAGCAAGCTTAAAATTTAACTGTTCCGAAGCAGTAGAGCAAGTGGATTAAATTATAAACCCTTCGTCGGTAACTTCCATGGCGAGGCTGATCAACCAACGCGTAGCGCACCGCTATATATCCCAGTGAAGCCGCCACGGAGCGAGCGCAAGGCGAAGAGGTCGTCTTATCAACGGAGAGACCACCTCTTAGGAGCAGAGCCGGCTCGGGAGCCAGGGCACACCTGACGACGGCTCCCTCCTAGGGGCGGCGGGGAGCAAGCTTAAAATTTAACTGTTCCGAAGCAGTAGAGCAACTAGATTGAGATATAGACTCTTCGTCGGTAACTTCCATGCCGAGGCTGATCAACCAATGCGTAGCGCACCGCTTTATATCCCAGTGAAGCCGCCACGGAGCGAGCGCAAGGCGATGAGGTTGTCTTATCAACGGAGAGACCGCCTGTTAGGAGCAGAGCCGGCTCGGGGGCCAGGGCACACCTGACGACGGCTCACTCCTAGCTGCGGCGGGGAGCAAGCTTAAAATTTAACTGTTCCGAAGCAGTAGAGCAACTAGATTCAGATATAGACTCTTCTTCGGTAACTTTCATGGCGAGGCTGATCAACCAACGCGTAGCGCACCGCTATATATCCCAGTGAAGCCGCCACGGAGCGAGCGGAAGGCGAAGAGGTCGTCTTATAAACGGGGAGTCCACCTGTTAGGAGCAGAGCCGGCTCGGGGGCCAAGGCACACCTGACGACGACTCCCTCCTAGCTGCGGCGGGGAGCTAGCTTAAAATTTAACTGTTCCGAAGCAGTAGAGCAACTAGATTCAGATATAGACTCTTCGTCGGTAACTTTCATGGCGAGGCTGATCAACCAACGCGTAGCGCACCGCTATATATCCCAGTGAAGCCGCCACGGAGCGAGCGGAAGGCGAAGAGGTCGTCTTATCAACGGGGAGTCCACCTGTTAGGAGCAGAAACAGCTCGGGGGCCACGGCACACCTGACGACGACTCCCTCCTAGCTGCGGCGGGGAGCTAGCTTAAAATTTAACTGTTCCGAAGCAGTAGAGCAACTAGATTCAGATATAGACTCTTCGTCGGTAACTTCCATGGCGAGGTTGATCAACCAACGCGTAGCGCACCGCTATATATCCCAGTGAAGCCGCCACGGGGTGAGCGCAAGGCAAAGAGGTCGTCTTATCAACGGAGAGACCACCTGTTAGGAGCAGATCCGGCTCGGGGGCCACGGCACATCTGACGACGACTCCCTCCTAGCTGCGGCGGGGAGCAAGCTTAAAATCTAACTGTTCCGAAGCAGCAGAGAAACTAGATTCAATTATAGACTCTTCGTCGGTAACTTCCATGGCGAGGCTGATCAACCAACGCGTAGCGCACCGCTATATATCCCAGTGAAGCCGCCACGGAGCGAGCGCAAGGCGAAGAGGTCGTCTTATCAACGGAGAGACCACCTCTTAGGAGCAGAGCCGGCTCGGGAGCCAGGGCACACCTGACGACGGCTCCCTCCTAGGGGCGGCGGGGAGCAAGCTTAAAATTTAACTGTTCCGAAGCAGTAGAGCAAGTGGATTCAATTATAAACCCTTCGTCGGTAACTTCCATGGCGAGGCTGATCAACCAACGCGTAGCGCACCGCTATATATCCCAGTGAAGCCGCCACGGAGCGAGCGCAAGGCGAAGATGTCGTCTTATCAACGGAGAGACCACCTGTTAGGAGCAGAGCCGGCTCGGGGGCCAGGGCACACCTGACGACGGCTCACTCCTAGCTGCGGCGGGGAGCAAGCTTAAAATTTAACTGTTCCGAAGCAGTAGAGCAAGTGGATTCAATTATAAACCCTTCGTCGGTAACTTCCATGGCGAGGCTGATCAACCAACGCGTAGCGCACCGCTATATATCCCAGTGAAGCCGCCACGGAGCGAGCGCAAGGCGAAGAGGTCGTCTTATCAACGGAGAGACCACCTCTTAGGAGCAGAGCCGGCTCGGGAGCCAGGGCACACCTGACGACGGCTCCCTCCTAGGGGCGGCGGAGAGCAAGCTTAAAATTTAACTGTTCCGAAGCAGTAGAGCAACTAGATTGAGATATAGACTCTTCGCCGGTAACTTCCATGCCGAGACTGATCAACCAATGCGTAGCGCACCGCTTTATATCCCAGTGAAGCCGCCACGGAGCGAGCGCAAGGCGAAGATGTCGTCTTATCAACGGAGAGACCACCTCTTAGGAGCAGAGCCGGCTCGGGGGCCAGGGCACACCTGACGACGGCTCACTCCTAGCTGCGGCGGGGAGCAAGCTTAAAATTTAACTGTTCCGAAGCAGTAGAGCAAGTGGATTCAATTATAAACCCTTCGTCGGTAACTTCCATGGCGAGGCTGATCAACCAACGCGTAGCGCACCGCTATATATCCCAGTTAAGCCGCCACGGAGCGAGCGGAAGGCGAAGAGGTCGTGTTATCAACGGAGAGACCACCTGTTAGGAGCAGAGCCGGCTCGGGGGCCACGGCACACCTGATGACGACTCCCTCCTAGCTGCGGCGGTGAGCAAGCTTAACATTTAACTGTTCCGAAGCAGTAGAGCAACTAGATTCAGATATAGACTCTTCGTCGGTAACTTCCATGGCGAGGCTGATCAACCAACGCGTAGCGCACCGCTATATAACCCAGTGAAGCCGCCACGGAGCGAGCGGAAGGCGAAGATGTCGTCTTATCAACGGAGAGACCACCTGTTAGGAGCAGAGCCGGCTCGGGGGCCAGGGCACACCTGACGACGGCTCACTCCTAGGGGCGGCGGGGAGCAAGCTTAAAATTTAACTGTTCCGAAGCAGTAGAGCAAGTGGATTCAATTATAAACCCTTCGTCGGTAACTTCCATGGCGAGGCTGATCAACCAACGCGTAGCGCACCGCTATATAACCCAGTGAAGCCGCCACGGAGCGAGCGGAAGGCGAAGATGTCGTCTTATCAACGGAGAGACCACCTGTTAGGAGCAGAGCCGGCTCGGGGGCCAGGGCACACCTGACGACGGCTCACTCCTAGGGGCGGCGGGGAGCAAGCTTAAAATTTAACTGTTCCGAAGCAGTAGAGCAAGTGGATTCAATTATAAACCCTTCGTCGGTAACTTCCATGGCGAGGCTGATCAACCAACGCGTAGCGCACCGCTATATATCCCAGTGAAGCCGCCACGGAGCGAGCGCAAGGCGAAGAGGTCGTCTTATCAACGGAGAGACCACCTCTTAGGAGCAGAGCCGGCTCGGGAGCCAGGGCACACCTGACGACGGCTCCCTCCTAGGGGCGGCGGGGAGCAAGCTTAAAATTTAACTGTTCCGAAGCAGTAGAGCAAGTGGATTCAATTATAAACCCTTCGTCGGTAACTTCCATGGCGAGGCTGATCAACCAACGCGTAGCGCACCGCTATATATCCCAGTGAAGCCGCCACGGAGCGAGCGCAAGGCGAAGATGTCGTCTTATCAACGGAGAGACCACCTGTTAGGAGCAGAGCCGGCTCGGGGGCCAGGGCACACCTGACGACGGCTCACTCCTAGCTGCGGCGGGGAGCAAGCTTAAAATTTAACTGTTCCGAAGCAGTAGAGCAAGTGGATTCAATTATAAACCCTTCGTCGGTAACTTCCATGGCGAGGCTGATCAACCAACGCGTAGCGCACCGCTATATATATCAGTGAAGCCGCCACGGAGCGAGCGCAAGGCGAAGAGGTCGTCTTATCAACGGAGAGACCACCTCTTAGGAGCAGAGCCGGCTCGGGAGCCAGGGCACACCTGACGACGGCTCCCTCCTAGGGGCGGCGGGGAGCAAGCTTAAAATTTAACTGTTCCGAAGCAGTAGAGCAACTAGATTGAGATATAGACTCTTCGCCGGTAACTTCCATGCCGAGACTGATCAACCAATGCGTAGCGCACCGCTTTATATCCCAGTGAAGCCGCCACGGAGCGAGCGCAAGGCGAAGATGTCGTCTTATCAACGGAGAGACCACCTCTTAGGAGCAGAGCCGGCTCGGGGGCCAGGGCACACCTGACGACGGCTCACTCCTAGCTGCGGCGGGGAGCAAGCTTAAAATTTAACTGTTCCGAAGCAGTAGAGCAAGTGGATTCAATTATAAACCCTTCGTCGGTAACTTCCATGGCGAGGCTGATCAACCAACGCGTAGCGCACCGCTATATATCCCAGTTAAGCCGCCACGGAGCGAGCGGAAGGCGAAGAGGTCGTGTTATCAACGGAGAGACCACCTGTTAGGAGCAGAGCCGGCTCGGGGGCCACGGCACACCTGATGACGACTCCCTCCTAGCTGCGGCGGTGAGCAAGCTTAACATTTAACTGTTCCGAAGCAGTAGAGCAACTAGATTCAGATATAGACTCTTCGTCGGTAACTTCCATGGCGAGGCTGATCAACCAACGCGTAGCGCACCGCTATATAACCCAGTGAAGCCGCCACGGAGCGAGCGGAAGGCGAAGATGTCGTCTTATCAACGGAGAGACCACCTGTTAGGAGCAGAGCCGGCTCGGGGGCCAGGGCACACCTGACGACGGCTCACTCCTAGCTGCGGCGGGGAGCAAGCTTAAAATTTAACTGTTCCGAAGCAGTAGAGCAAGTGGATTAAATTATAAACCCTTCGTCGGTAACTTCCATGGCGAGGCTGATCAACCAACGCGTAGCGCACCGCTATATATCCCAGTGAAGCCGCCACGGAGCGAGCGCAAGGCGAAGAGGTCGTCTTATCAACGGAGAGACCACCTCTTAGGAGCAGAGCCGGCTCGGGAGCCAGGGCACACCTGACGACGGCTCCCTCCTAGGGGCGGCGGGGAGCAAGCTTAAAATTTAACTGTTCCGAAGCAGTAGAGCAACTAGATTGAGATATAGACTCTTCGTCGGTAACTTCCATGCCGAGGCTGATCAACCAATGCGTAGCGCACCGCTTTATATCCCAGTGAAGCCGCCACGGAGCGAGCGCAAGGCGATGAGGTTGTCTTATCAACGGAGAGACCGCCTGTTAGGAGCAGAGCCGGCTCGGGGGCCAGGGCACACCTGACGACGGCTCACTCCTAGCTGCGGCGGGGAGCAAGCTTAAAATTTAACTGTTCCGAAGCAGTAGAGCAACTAGATTCAGATATAGACTCTTCTTCGGTAACTTTCATGGCGAGGCTGATCAACCAACGCGTAGCGCACCGCTATATATCCCAGTGAAGCCGCCACGGAGCGAGCGGAAGGCGAAGAGGTCGTCTTATAAACGGGGAGTCCACCTGTTAGGAGCAGAGCCGGCTCGGGGGCCAAGGCACACCTGACGACGACTCCCTCCTAGCTGCGGCGGGGAGCTAGCTTAAAATTTAACTGTTCCGAAGCAGTAGAGCAACTAGATTCAGATATAGACTCTTCGTCGGTAACTTTCATGGCGAGGCTGATCAACCAACGCGTAGCGCACCGCTATATATCCCAGTGAAGCCGCCACGGAGCGAGCGGAAGGCGAAGAGGTCGTCTTATCAACGGGGAGTCCACCTGTTAGGAGCAGAAACAGCTCGGGGGCCACGGCACACCTGACGACGACTCCCTCCTAGCTGCGGCGGGGAGCTAGCTTAAAATTTAACTGTTCCGAAGCAGTAGAGCAACTAGATTCAGATATAGACTCTTCGTCGGTAACTTCCATGGCGAGGTTGATCAACCAACGCGTAGCGCACCGCTATATATCCCAGTGAAGCCGCCACGGGGTGAGCGCAAGGCAAAGAGGTCGTCTTATCAACGGAGAGACCACCTGTTAGGAGCAGATCCGGCTCGGGGGCCACGGCACATCTGACGACGACTCCCTCCTAGCTGCGGCGGGGAGCAAGCTTAAAATCTAACTGTTCCGAAGCAGCAGAGAAACTAGATTCAATTATAGACTCTTCGTCGGTAACTTCCATGGCGAGGCTGATCAACCAACGCGTAGCGCACCGCTATATATCCCAGTGAAGCCGCCACGGAGCGAGCGCAAGGCGAAGAGGTCGTCTTATCAACGGAGAGACCACCTCTTAGGAGCAGAGCCGGCTCGGGAGCCAGGGCACACCTGACGACGGCTCCCTCCTAGGGGCGGCGGGGAGCAAGCTTAAAATTTAACTGTTCCGAAGCAGTAGAGCAACTAGATTCAATTACAGACTCTTCGTCGGTAACTTAAATGGCGAGGCTGATCAACCAACGCGTAGCGCACCGCTATATATCCCAGTTAAGCCGCCACGGAGCGAGCGGAAGGCGATGAGGTCGTCTTATCAACGGAGAGACCACCTGTTAGGAGCAGAGCCGGCTCGGGGGCCACGGCACACCTGATGACGACTCCCTCCTAGCTGCGGCGGTGAGCAAGCTTAACATTTAACTGTTCCGAAGCAGTAGAGCAACTAGATTCAGATATAGACTCTTCGTCGGTAACTTCCATGGCGAGGCTGATCAACCAACGCGTAGCGCACCGCTATATAACCCAGTGAAGCCGCCACGGAGCGAGCGGAAGGCGAAGATGTCGTCTTATAAACGGAGAGACCACCTGTTAGGAGCAGAGCCGGCTCGGGGGCCACAGCACACCTGACGACGACTCCCTCCTAGCTGCGGCGGGGAGCAAGCTTAACATTTAACTGTTCCGAAGCAGCAGAGCAACTAGATTCAATTATAGACTCTTCGTCGGTAACTTCCATGGCGAGGCTGATCAACCAACGCGTAGCGCACCGCTATATATCCCAGTGAAGCCGCCACGGAGCGAGCGATAGGCGAAGAGGTCGTCTTATCAACGGAGAGACCACCTCTTAGGAGCAGAGCCGGCTCGGGAGCCAGGGCACACCTGACGACGGCTCCCTCCTAGGGGCGGCGGGGAGCAAGCTTAAAAATTAACTGTTCCGAAGCAGTAGAGCAACTAGATTGAGATATAGACTCTTCGCCGGTAACTTCCATGCCGAGACTGATCAACCAATGCGTAGCGCACCGCTTTATATCCCAGTGAAGCCGCCACGGAGCGAGCGCAAGGCGAAGATGTCGTCTTATCAACGGAGAGACCACCTGTTAGGAGCAGAGCCGGCTCGGGGGCCAGGGCACACCTGACGACGGCTCACTCCTAGCTGCGGCGGGGAGCAAGCTTAAAATTTAACTGTTCCGAAGCAGTAGAGCAAGTGGATTCAATTATAAACCCTTCGTCGGTAACTTCCATGGCGAGGCTGATCAACCAACGCGTAGCGCACCGCTATATATCCCAGTGAAGCCGCCACGGAGCGAGCGCAAGGCGAAGAGGTCGTCTTATCAACGGAGAGACCACCTCTTAGGAGCAGAGCCGGCTCGGGAGCCAGGGCACACCTGACGACGGCTCCCTCCTAGGGGCGGCGGGGAGCAAGCTTAAAATTTACCTGTTCCGAAGCAGTAGAGCAACTAGATTGAGATATAGACTCTTCGCCGGTAACTTCCATGCCGAGACTGATCAACCAATGCGTAGCGCACCGCTTTATATCCCAGTGAAGCCGCCACGGAGCGAGCGCAAGGCGAAGATGTCGTCTTATCAACGGAGAGACCACCTCTTAGGAGCAGAGCCGGCTCGGGGGCCAGGGCACACCTGACGACGGCTCACTCCTAGCTGCGGCGGGGAGCAAGCTTAAAATTTAACTGTTCCGAAGCAGTAGAGCAAGTGGATTCAATTATAAACCCTTCGTCGGTAACTTCCATGGCGAGGCTGATCAACCAACGCGTAGCGCACCGCTATATATCCCAGTTAAGCCGCCACGGAGCGAGCGGAAGGCGAAGAGGTCGTGTTATCAACGGAGAGACCACCTGTTAGGAGCAGAGCCGGCTCGGGGGCCACGGCACACCTGGTGACGACTCCCTCCTAGCTGCGGCGGTGAGCAAGCTTAACATTTAACTGTTCCGAAGCAGTAGAGCAACTAGATTCAGATATAGACTCTTCGTCGGTAACTTCCATGGCGAGGCTGATCAACCAACGCGTAGCGCACCGCTATATATCCCAGTGAAGCCGCCACGGAGCGAGCGCAAGGCGAAGAGGTCGTCTTATCAACGGAGAGACCACCTCTTAGGAGCAGAGCCGGCTCGGGAGCCAGGGCACACCTGACGACGGCTCCCTCCTAGGGGCGGCGGGGAGCAAGCTTAACATTTAACTGTTCCGAAGCAGCAGAGAAACTAGATTCAATTATAGACTCTTCGTCGGTAACTTCCATGGCGAGGCTGATCAACCAACGCGTAGCGCACCGCTATATATCCCAGTGAAGCCGCCACGGAGCGAGCGCAAGGCGAAGAGGTCGTCTTATCAACGGAGAGACCACCTCTTAGGAGCAGAGCCGGCTCGGGAGCCAGGGCACACCTGACGACGGCTCCCTCCTAGGGGCGGCGGGGAGCAAGCTTAAAATTTAACTGTTCCGAAGCAGTAGAGCAACTAGATTGAAATACAGACTCTTCGCCGGTAACTTCCATGCCGAGACTGATCAACCAACGCGTAGCGCACCGCTATATATCCCAGTGAAGCCGCCACGGAGCGAGCGGAAGGCGAAGATGTCGTCTTATCAACGGAGAGACCACCTGTTAGGAGCAGAGCCGGCTCGGGGGCCACAGCACACCTGACGACGACTCCCTCCTAGCTGCGGCGGGGAGCAAGCTTAACATTTAACTGTTCCAAAGCAGTAGAGCAACTAGATTCAGATATAGACTCTTCTTCGGTAACTTTCATGGCGAGGCTGATCAACCAACGCGTAGCGCACCGCTATATATCCCAGTGAAGCCGCCACGGAGCGAGCGGAAGGCGAAGAGGTCGTCTTATAAACGGGGAGTCCACCTTTTAGGAGCAGAGCCGGCTCGGGGGCCAAGGCACACCTGACGACGACTCCCTCCTAGCTGCGGCGGGGAGCAAGCCTAAAATTTACCTGTTCCGAAGCAGTAGAGCAAGTGGATTCAATTATAAACTCTTCGTCGGTAACTTCCATGGCGAGGCTGATCAATCAACGCGTAGCGCACCGCTATATATCCCAGTGAAGCCGCCACGGAGCGAGCGGAAGGCGAAGAGGTCGTCTTATCAACGGAGAGACCACCTGTTAGGAGCAGAGCCGGCTCGGGGGCCACAGCACACCTGACGACGACTCCCTCCTAGCTGCGGCGGGGAGCAAGCTTAAAATCTAACTGTTCCGAAGCAGCAGAGAAACTATATTCAATTATAGACTCTTCGTCGGTAACTTCCATGGCGAGGTTGATCAACCAACGCGTAGCGCACCGCTATATATCCCAGTGAAGCCGCCACGGAGTGAGCGCAAGGCAAAGAGGTCGTCTTATCAACGGAGAGACCACCTGTTAGGAGCAGATCCGGCTCGGGGGCCACGGCACATCTGACGACGACTCCCTCCTAGCTGCGGCGGGGAGCAAGCTTAAAATTTAACTGTTCCGAAGCAGTAGAGCAACTACATTCAGATATAGACTCTTCGTCGGTAACTTCCATGCCGAGGCTGACCAACCAACGCGTAGCGCACCGCTATATATCCCAGTGAAGCCGCCACGGAGCGAGCGCAAGGCGATGAGGTTGTCTTATCAAAGGAGAGACCGCCTGTTAGGAGCAGAGCCGGCTCGGGGGCCAGGGCACACCTGACGACGGCTCACTCCTAGCTGCGGCGGGGAGCAAGCTTAAAATTTACCTGTTCCGAAGCAGTAGAGCAAGTGGATTCAATTATAAACTCTTCGTCGGTAACTTCCATGGCGAGGCTGATCAATCAACGCGTAGCGCACCGCTATATATCCCAGTGAAGCCGCCACGGAGCGAGCGGAAGGCGAAGAGGTCGTCTTATCAACGGAGAGACCACCTGTTAGGAGCAGAGCCGGCTCGGGGGCCACAGCACACCTGACGACGACTCCCTCCTAGCTGCGGCGGGGAGCAAGCTTAAAATCTAACTGTTCCGAAGCAGCAGAGAAACTATATTCAATTATAGACTCTTCGTCTGTAACTTCCATGGCGAGGCTGATCAACCAACGCGTAGCGCACCGCTATATATCCCAGTGAAGCCGCCACGGAGCGAGCGCAAGGCGAAGAGGTCGTCTTATCAACGGAGAGACCACCTCTTAGGAGCAGAGCCGGCTCGGGAGCCAGGGCACACCTGACGACGGCTCCCTCCTAGGGGCGGCGGGGAGCAAGCATAAAATTTAACTGTTCCGAAGCAGTAGAGCAACTAGATTGAGATATAGACTCTTCGTCGGTAACTTCCATGCCGAGGCTGATCAACCAATGCGTAGCGCACCGCTTTATATCCCAGTGAAGCCGCCACGGAGCGAGCGCAAGGCGATGAGGTTGTCTTATCAACGGAGAGACCGCCTGTTAGGAGCAGAGCCGGCTCGGGGGCCAGGGCACACCTGACGACGGCTCACTCCTAGCTGCGGCGGGGAGCAAGCTTAAAATTTAACTGTTCCGAAGCAGTAGAGCAAGTGGATTCAATTATAAACTCTTCGTCGGTAACTTCCATGGCGAGGCTGATCAACCAACGCGTAGCGCACCGCTATATATCCCAGTGAAGCCGCCACGGAGCGAGCGGAAGGCGAAGATGTCGTCTTATCAACGGAGAGACCACCTGTTAGGAGCAGAGCCGGCTCGGGGGCCACAGCACACCTGACGACGACTCCCTCCTAGCTGCGGCGGGGAGCAAGCTTAACATTTAACTGTTCCAAAGCAGTAGAGCAAGTGGATTCAATTATAAACCCTTCGTCGGTAACTTCCATGGCGAGGCTGATCAACCAACGCGTAGCGCACCGCTATATATCCCAGTGAAGCCGCCACGGAGCGAGCGGAAGGCGAAGATGTCGTCTTATCAACGGAGAGACCACCTGTTAGGAGCAGAGCCGGCTCGGGGGCCACAGCACACCTGACGACGACTCCCTCCTAGCTGCGGCGGGGAGCAAGCTTAACATTTAACTGTTCCAAAGCAGTAGAGCAACTAGATTCAGATATAGACTCTTCTTCGGTAACTTTCATGGCGAGGCTGATCAACCAACGCGTAGCGCACCGCTATATATCCCAGTGAAGCCGCCACGGAGCGAGCGGAAGGCGAAGAGGTCGTCTTATAAACGGGGAGTCCACCTGTTAGGAGCAGAGCCGGCTCGGGGGCCAAGGCACACCTGACGACGACTCCCTCCTAGCTGCGGCGGGGAGCTAGCTTAAAATTTAACTGTTCCGAAGCAGTAGAGCAACTAGATTCAGATATAGACTCTTCGTCGGTAACTTTCATGGCGAGGCTGATCCACCAACGCGTAGCGCACCGCTATATATCCCAGTGAAGCCGCCACGGAGCGAGCGGAAGGCGAAGAGGTCGTCTTATAAACGGGGAGTCCACCTTTTAGGAGCAGAGCCGGCTCGGGGGCCAAGGCACACCTGACGACGACTCCCTCCTAGCTGCGGCGGGGAGCAAGCCTAAAATTTACCTGTTCCGAAGCAGTAGAGCAAGTGGATTCAATTATAAACTCTTCGTCGGTAACTTCCATGGCGAGGCTGATCAATCAACGCGTAGCGCACCGCTATATATCCCAGTGAAGCCGCCACGGAGCGAGCGGAAGGCGAAGAGGTCGTCTTATCAACGGAGAGACCACCTGTTAGGAGCAGAGCCGGCTCGGGGGCCACAGCACACCTGACGACGACTCCCTCCTAGCTGCGGCGGGGAGCAAGCTTAAAATCTAACTGTTCCGAAGCAGCAGAGAAACTATATTCAATTATAGACTCTTCGTCGGTAACTTCCATGGCGAGGTTGATCAACCAACGCGTAGCGCACCGCTATATATCCCAGTGAAGCCGCCACGGAGTGAGCGCAAGGCAAAGAGGTCGTCTTATCAACGGAGAGACCACCTGTTAGGAGCAGATCCGGCTCGGGGGCCACGGCACATCTGACGACGACTCCCTCCTAGCTGCGGCGGGGAGCAAGCTTAAAATTTAACTGTTCCGAAGCAGTAGAGCAACTACATTCAGATATAGACTCTTCGTCGGTAACTTCCATGCCGAGGCTGACCAACCAACGCGTAGCGCACCGCTATATATCCCAGTGAAGCCGCCACGGAGCGAGCGCAAGGCGATGAGGTTGTCTTATCAACGGAGAGACCGCCTGTTAGGAGCAGAGCCGGCTCGGGGGCCAGGGCACACCTGACGACGGCTCACTCCTAGCTGCGGCGGGGAGCAAGCTTAAAATTTACCTGTTCCGAAGCAGTAGAGCAAGTGGATTCAATTATAAACTCTTCGTCGGTAACTTCCATGGCGAGGCTGATCAATCAACGCGTAGCGCACCGCTATATATCCCAGTGAAGCCGCCACGGAGCGAGCGGAAGGCGAAGAGGTCGTCTTATCAACGGAGAGACCACCTGTTAGGAGCAGAGCCGGCTCGACGCCACAGCACACCTGACGACGACTCCCTCCTAGCTGCGGCGGGGAGCAAGCTTAAAATCTAACTGTTCCGAAGCAGCAGAGAAACTATATTCAATTATAGACTCTTCGTCTGTAACTTCCATGGCGAGGCTGATCAACCAACGCGTAGCGCACCGCTATATATCCCAGTGAAGCCGCCACGGAGCGAGCGCAAGGCGAAGAGGTCGTCTTATCAACGGAGAGACCACCTCTTAGGAGCAGAGCCGGCTCGGGAGCCAGGGCACACCTGACGACGGCTCCCTCCTAGGGGCGGCGGGGAGCAAGCTTAAAATTTAACTGTTCCGAAGCAGTAGAGCAACTAGATTGAGATATAGACTCTTCGTCGGTAACTTCCATGCCGAGGCTGATCAACCAATGCGTAGCGCACCGCTTTATATCCCAGTGAAGCCGCCACGGAGCGAGCGCAAGGCGATGAGGTTGTCTTATCAACGGAGAGACCGCCTGTTAGGAGCAGAGCCGGCTCGGGGGCCAGGGCACACCTGACGACGGCTCACTCCTAGCTGCGGCGGGGAGCAAGCTTAAAATTTAACTGTTCCGAAGCAGTAGAGCAAGTGGATTCAATTATAAACTCTTCGTCGGTAACTTCCATGGCGAGGCTGATCAACCAACGCGTAGCGCACCGCTATATATCCCAGTGAAGCCGCCACGGAGCGAGCGGAAGGCGAAGATGTCGTCTTATCAACGGAGAGACCACCTGTTAGGAGCAGAGCCGGCTCGGGGGCCACAGCACACCTGACGACGACTCCCTCCTAGCTGCGGCGGGGAGCAAGCTTAACATTTAACTGTTCCAAAGCAGTAGAGCAAGTGGATTCAATTATAAACCCTTCGTCGGTAACTTCCATGGCGAGGCTGATCAACCAACGCGTAGCGCACCGCTATATATCCCAGTGAAGCCGCCACGGAGCGAGCGGAAGGCGAAGATGTCGTCTTATCAACGGAGAGACCACCTGTTAGGAGCAGAGCCGGCTCGGGGGCCACAGCACACCTGACGACGACTCCCTCCTAGCTGCGGCGGGGAGCAAGCTTAACATTTAACTGTTCCAAAGCAGTAGAGCAACTAGATTCAGATATAGACTCTTCTTCGGTAACTTTCATGGCGAGGCTGATCAACCAACGCGTAGCGCACCGCTATATATCCCAGTGAAGCCGCCACGGAGTGAGCGCAAGGCAAAGAGGTCGTCTTATCAACGGAGAGACCACCTGTTAGGAGCAGATCCGGCTCGGGGGCCACGGCACATCTGACGACGACTCCCTCCTAGCTGCGGCGGGGAGCAAGCTTAAAATTTAACTGTTCCGAAGCAGTAGAGCAACTACATTAAGATATAGACTCTTCGTCGGTAACTTCCATGCCGAGGCTGACCAACCAACGCGTAGCGCACCGCTATATATCCCAGTGAAGCCGCCACGGAGCGAGCGCAAGGCGATGAGGTTGTCTTATCAACGGAGAGACCGCCTGTTAGGAGCAGAGCCGGCTCGGGGGCCAGGGCACACCTGACGACGGCTCACTCCTAGCTGCGGCGGGGAGCAAGCTTAAAATTTACCTGTTCCGAAGCAGTAGAGCAAGTGGATTCAATTATAAACTCTTCGTCGGTAACTTCCATGGCGAGGCTGATCAATCAACGCGTAGCGCACCGCTATATATCCCAGTGAAGCCGCCACGGAGCGAGCGGAAGGCGAAGAGGTCGTCTTATCAACGGAGAGACCACCTGTTAGGAGCAGAGCCGGCTCGGGGGCCACAGCACACCTGACGACGACTCCCTCCTAGCTGCGGCGGGGAGCAAGCTTAAAATCTAACTGTTCCGAAGCAGCAGAGAAACTATATTCAATTATAGACTCTTCGTCTGTAACTTCCATGGCGAGGCTGATCAACCAACGCGTAGCGCACCGCTATATATCCCAGTGAAGCCGCCACGGAGCGAGCGCAAGGCGAAGAGGTCGTCTTATCAACGGAGAGACCACCTCTTAGGAGCAGAGCCGGCTCGGGAGCCAGGGCACACCTGACGACGGCTCCCTCCTAGGGGCGGCGGGGAGCAAGCTTAAAATTTAACTGTTCCGAAGCAGTAGAGCAACTAGATTGAGATATAGACTCTTCGTCGGTAACTTCCATGCCGAGGCTGATCAACCAATGCGTAGCGCACCGCTTTATATCCCAGTGAAGCCGCCACGGAGCGAGCGCAAGGCGATGAGGTTGTCTTATCAACGGAGAGACCGCCTGTTAGGAGCAGAGCCGGCTCGGTGGCCAGGGCACACCTGACGACGGCTCACTCCTAGCTGCGGCGGGGAGCAAGCTTAAAATTTAACTGTTCCGAAGCAGTAGAGCAAGTGGATTCAATTATAAACTCTTCGTCGGTAACTTCCATGGCGAGGCTGATCAACCAACGCGTAGCGCACCGCTATATATCCCAGTGAAGCCGCCACGGAGCGAGCGGAAGGCGAAGATGTCGTCTTATCAACGGAGAGACCACCTGTTAGGAGCAGAGCCGGCTCGGGGGCCACAGCACACCTGACGACGACTCCCTCCTAGCTGCGGCGGGGAGCAAGCTTAACATTTAACTGTTCCAAAGCAGTAGAGCAAGTGGATTCAATTATAAACCCTTCGTCGGTAACTTCCATGGCGAGGCTGATCAACCAACGCGTAGCGCACCGCTATATATCCCAGTGAAGCCGCCACGGAGCGAGCGGAAGGCGAAGATGTCGTCTTATCAACGGAGAGACCACCTGTTAGGAGCAGAGCCGGCTCGGGGGCCACAGCACACCTGACGACGACTCCCTCCTAGCTGCGGCGGGGAGCAAGCTTAACATTTAACTGTTCCAAAGCAGTAGAGCAACTAGATTCAGATATAGACTCTTCTTCGGTAACTTTCATGGCGAGGCTGATCAACCAACGCGTAGCGCACCGCTATATATCCCAGTGAAGCCGCCACGGAGCGAGCGGAAGGCGAAGAGGTCGTCTTATAAACGGGGAGTCCACCTGTTAGGAGCAGAGCCGGCTCGGGGGCCAAGGCACACCTGACGACGACTCCCTCCTAGCTGCGGCGGGGAGCTAGCTTAAAATTTAACTGTTCCGAAGCAGTAGAGCAACTAGATTCAGATATAGACTCTTCGTCGGTAACTTTCATGGCGAGGCTGATCAACCAACGCGTAGCGCACCGCTATATATCCCAGTGAAGCCGCCACGGAGCGAGCGGAAGGCGAAGAGGTCGTCTTATCAACGGGGAGTCGACCTGTTAGGAGCAGAAACAGCTCGGGGGCCACGGCACACCTGACGACGACTCCCTCCTAGCTGCGGCGGGGAGCTAGCTTAAAATTTAACTGTTCCGAAGCAGTAGAGCAACTAGATTCAGATATAGACTCTTCGTCGGTAACTTCCATGGCGAGGCTGATCAACCAACGCGTAGCGCACCGCTATATAACCCAGTGAAGCCGCCACGGAGCGAGCGGAAGGCGAAGATGTCGTCTTATCAACGGAGAGACCACCTGTTAGGAGCAGAGCCGGCTCGGGGGCCACAGCACACCTGACGACGACTCCCTCCTAGCTGCGGCGGGGAGCAAGCTTAACATTTAACTGTTCCGAAGCAGCAGAGAAACTAGATTCAATTATAGACTCTTCGTCGGTAACTTCCATGGCGAGGCTGATCAACCAACGCGTAGCGCACCGCTATATATCCCAGTGAAGCCGCCACGGAGCGAGCGCAAGGCGAAGAGGTCGTCTTATCAACGGAGAGACCACCTCTTAGGAGCAGAGCCGGCTCGGGAGCCAGGGCACACCTGACGACGGCTCCCTCCTAGGGGCGGCGGGGAGCAAGCTTAAAATTTAACTGTTCCGAAGCAGTAGAGCAAGTGGATTCAATTATAAACTCTTCGTCGGTAACTTCCATGGCGAGGCTGATCAACCAACGCGTAGCGCACCGCTATATATCCCAGTGAAGCCGCCACGGAGCGAGCGGAAGGCGAAGATATCGTCTTATCAACGGAGAGACCACCTGTTAGGAGCAGAGCCGGCTCGGGGGCCACAGCACACCTGACGACGACTCCCTCCTAGCTGCGGCGGGGAGCAAGCTTAACATTTAACTGTTCCGAAGCAGTAGAGCAACTAGATTCAGATATAGACTCTTCGTCGGTAACTTCCATGGCGAGGCTGATCAACCAACGTGTAGCGCACCGCTATATAACCCAGTGAAGCCGCCACGGAGCGAGCGGAAGGCGAAGAGGTCGTCTTATCAACGGGGAGTCCACCTGTTAGGAGCAGAAACGCTTCGGGGGCCACGGCACACCTGACGACGACTCCCTCCTAGCTGCGGCGGGGAGCTAGCTTAAAATTTAACTGTTCCGAAGCAGTAGAGCAACTAGATTCAGATATAGACTCTTCGTCGGTAACTTCCATGGCGAGGTTGATCAACCAACGCGTAGCGCACCGCTATATATTCCAGTGAAGCCGCCACGGAGCGAGCGGAAGGCGAAGAGGTCGTCTTATCAACGGAGAGACCACCTGTTAGGAGCAGAGCCGGCTCGGGGGCCACAGCACACCTGACGACGACTCCCTCCTAGCTGCGGCGGGGAGCAAGCTTAAAATCTAACTGTTCCGAAGCAGCAGAGAAACTATATTCAATTATAGACTCTTCGTCGGTAACTTCCATGGCGAGGCTGATCAACCAACGCGTAGCGCACCGCTATATATCCCAGTGAAGCCGCCACGGAGCGAGCGCAAGGCGAAGAGGTCGTCTTATCAACGGAGAGACCACCTCTTAGGAGCAGAGCCGGCTCGGGAGCCAGGGCACACCTGACGACGGCTCCCTCCTAGGGCGGCGGGGAGCAAGCTTAAATTTAACTGTTCCGAAGCAGTAGAGCAAGTGGATTCAATTATAAACTCTTCGTCGGTAACTTCCATGGCGAGGCTGATCAACCAACGCGTAGCGCACCGCTATATATCCCAGTGAAGCCGCCACGGAGCGAGCGGAAGGCGAAGATATCGTCTTATCAACGGAGAGACCACCTGTTAGGAGTCAGAGCCGGCTCGGGGGCCACAGCACACCTGACGACGACTCCCTCCAAGCTGCGGCGGGGAGCAAGCCTAACATTTAACTGTTCCAAAGCAGTAGAGCAAGTGGATTCAATTATAAACCCTTCGTCGGTAACTTCCATGGCGAGGCTGATCAACCAACGCGTAGCGCACCGCTATATATCCCAGTGAAGCCGCCACGGAGCGAGCGCAAGGCAAAGAGGTCGTCTTATCAACGGAGAGACCACCTGTTAGGAGCAGATCCGGCTCGGGGGCCACGGCACATCTGACGACGACTCCCTCCTAGCTGCGGCGGGGAGCAAGCTTAACATTTAACTGTTCCAAAGCAGTAGAGCAACTAGATTCAGATATAGAACTCTTCTTCGGTAACTTTCATGGCGAGGCTGATCAACCAACGCGTAGCGACCGCTATATATCCCAGTGAAGCCGCCACGGAGCGAGCGGAAGGCGAAGAGGTCGTCTTATAAACGGGGAGTCCACCTGTTAGGAGCAGAGCCGGCTCGGGGGGCCAAGGCACACACCTGACGACGACTCCCTCCTAGCTGCGGCGGGGAGCTAGCTTAAAATTTAACTGTTCCGAAGCAGTAGAGCAACTAGATTCAGATATAGACTCTTCGTCGGTAACTTTCATGGCGAGGCTGATCAACCAACGCGTAGCGCAACGCTATATATCCCAGTGAAGCCGCCACGGAGCGAGCGGAAGGCGAAGAGGTCGTCTTATCAACGGGGAGTCCACCTGTTAGGAGCAGAAACGGCTCGGGGGCCACGGCACACCTGACGACGACTCCCTCCTAGCTGCGGCGGGGAGCTAGCTTAAAATTTAACTGTTCCGAAGCAGTAGAGCAACTAGATTCAGATATAGACTCTTCGTCGGTAACTTCCATGGCGAGGTTGATCAACCAACGCGTAGCGCCCCGCTATATATCCCAGTGAAGCCGCCACGGAGTGAGCGCAAGGCAAAGAGGTCGTCTTATCAACGGAGAGACCACCTGTTAGGAGCAGATCCGGCTCGGGGGCCACGGCACATCTGACGACGACTCCCTCCTAGCTGCGGCGGGGAGCAAGCTTAAAATCTAACTGTTCCGAAGCAGCAGAGAAACTAGATTCAATTATAGACCTCTTCGTCGGTAACTTCCATGGCGAGGCTGATCAACCAACGCGTAGCGCACCGCTATATATCCCAGTGAAGCCGCCACGGAGCGAGCGCAAGGCGAAGAGGTCGTCTTATTAACGGAGAGACCACCTCTTAGGAGCAGAGCCGGCTCGGGAGCCAGGGCACACCTGACGACGGCTCCCTCCTAGGGGCGGCGGGGAGCAAGCTTAAAATTTAACTGTTCCGAAGCAGTAGAGCAACTAGATTCAATTACAGACTCTTCGTCGGTAACTTAAATGGCGAGGCTGATCACCCAACGCGTAGCGCACCGCTATATATCCCAGTTAAGCCGCCACGGAGCGAGCGGAAGGCGAAGAGGTCGTCTTATCAACGGAGAGACCACCTGTTAGGAGCAGAGCCGGCTCGGGGGCCACGGCACACCTGATGACGACTCCCTCCTAGCTGCGGCGGTGAGCAAGCTTAACATTTAACTGTTCCGAAGCAGTAGAGCAACTAGATTCAGATATAGACTCTTCGTCGGTAACTTCCATGGCGAGGCTGATCAACCAACGTGTAGCGCACCGCTATATAACCCAGTGAAGCCGCCACGGAGCGAGCGGAAGGCGAAGATGTCGTCTTATCAACGGAGAGACCACCTGTTAGGAGCAGAGCCGGCTCGGGGGCCACGGCACACCTGACGACGACTCCCTCCTAGCTGCGGCGGGAGCTAGCTTAAAATTTAACTGTTCCGAAGCAGTAGAGCAACTAGATTCAGATATAGACTCTTCGTCGGTAACTTCCATGGCGAGGTTGATCAACCAACGCGTAGCGCACCGCTATATATCCCAGTGAAGCCGCCACGGAGCGAGCGGAAGGCGAAGAGGTCGTCTTATCAACGGAGAGACCACCTGTTAGGAGCAGAGCCGGCTCGGGGGCCACAGCACACCTGACGACGACTCCCTCCTAGCTGCGGCGGGGAGCAAGCTTAAAATCTAACTGTTCCGAAGCAGCAGAGAAACTATATTCAATTATAGACTCTTCGTCGGTAACTTCCATGGCGAGGCTGATCAACCAACGCGTAGCGCACCGCTATATATCCCAGTGAAGCCGCCACGGAGCGAGCGCAAGGCGAAGAGGTCGTCTTATCAACGGAGAGACCACCTCTTAGGAGCAGAGCCGGCTCGGGAGCCAGGGCACACCTGACGACGGCTCCCTCCTAGGGGCGGCGGGGGAGCAAGCTTAAAATTTAACTGTTCCGAAGCAGTAGAGCAAGTGGATTCAATTATAAACTCTTCGTCGGTAACTTCCATGGCGAGGCTGATCAACCAACGCGTAGCGCACCGCTATATATCCCAGTGAAGCCGCCACGGAGCGAGCGGAAGGCGAAGATATCGTCTTATCAACGGAGAAACCACCTGTTAGGAGCAGAGCCGGCTCGGGGGCCACAGCACACCTGACGACGACTCCCTCCTAGCTGCGGCGGGGAGCAAGCTTAACATTTAACTGTTCCGAAGCAGTAGAGCAACTAGATTCCGATATAGACTCTTCTTCGGTAACTTTCATGGCGAGGCTGATCAACCAACGCGTAGCGCACCGCTATATATCCCAGTGAAGCCGCCACGGAGCGAGCGCAAGGCGAAGAGGTCGTCTTATCAACGGAGAGACCACCTCTTAGGAGCAGAGCCGGCTCGGGAGCCAGGGCGCACCTGACGACGGCTCCCTCCTAGGGGCGGCGGGGAGCAAGCTTAAAATTTAACTGTTCCGAAGCAGTAGAGCAAGTGGATTCAATTATAAACCCTTCGTCGGTAACTTCCATGGCGAGCTGATCAACCAACGCGTAGCGCACCGCTATATATCCCAGTGAAGCCGCCACGGAGCGAGCGGAAGGCGAAGATGTCGTCTTATCAACGGAGAGACCACCTGTTAGGAGCAGAGCCGGCTCGGGGGCCACAGCACAACTGACGACGACTCCCTCCTAGCTGCGGCGGGGAGCAAGCTTAACATTTAACTGTTCCAAAGCAGTAGAGCAACTAGATTCAGATATAGACTCTTCTTCGGTAACTTTCATGGCGAGGCTGATCAACCAACGCGTAGCGCACCGCTATATATCCCAGTGAAGCCGCCACGGAGCGAGCGGAAGGCGAAGAGGTCGTCTTATAAACGGGGAGTCCACCTGTTAGGAGCAGAGCCGGCTCGGGGGCCAAGGCACACCTGACGACGACTCCCTCCTAGCTGCGGCGGGGAGCAAGCTTAAAATTTACCTGTTCCGAAGCAGTAGAGCAAGTGGATTCAATTATAAACTCTTCGTCGGTAACTTCCATGGCGAGGCTGATCAATCAACGCGTAGCGCACCGCTATAATATCCCAGTGAAGCCGCCACGAAGCGAGCGGAAGGCGAAGAGGTCGTCTTATCAACGGAGAGACCACCTGTTAGGAGCAGAGCCGGCTCGGGGGCCACAGCAGACCTGACGACGACTCCCTCCTAGCTGCGGCGGGGAGCAAGCTTAAAATCTAACTGTTCCGAAGCAGCAGAGAAACTATATTCAATTATAGACTCTTCGTCGGTAACTTCCATGGCGAGGTTGATCAACCAACGCGTAGCGCACCGCTATATATCCCAGTGAAGCCGCCACGGAGTGAGCGCAAGGCAAAGAGGTCGTCTTATCAACGGAGAGACCACCTGTTAGGGAGCAGATCCGGCTCGGGGGCCACGGCACATCTGACGACGACTCCCTCCTAGCTGCGGCGGGGAGCAAGCTTAAAATTTAACTGTTCCGAAGCAGTAGAGCAACTACATTCAGATATAGACTCTTCGTCGGTAACTTCCATGCCGAGGCTGACCAACCAACGCGTAGCGCACCGCTATATATCCCAGTGAAGCCGCCACGGAGCGAGCGCAAGGCGATGAGGTCGTCTTATCAACGGAGAGACCGCCTGTTAGGAGCAGAGCCGGCTCGGGGGCCACAGCACACCTGACGACGACTCCCTCCTAGCTGCGGCGGGGAGCAAGCTTAAAATCTAACTGTTCCGAAGCAGCAGAGAAACTATATTCAATTATAGACTCTTCTTCGGTAACTTTCATGGCGAGGCTGATCAACCAACGCGTAGCGCACCGCTATATATCCCAGTGAAGCCGCCACGGAGCGAGCGGAAGGCGAAGAGGTCGTCTTATAAACGGGGAGTCCACCTGTTAGGAGCAGAGCCGGCTCGGGGGCCAAGGCACACCTGACGACGACTCCCTCCTAGCTGCGGCGGGGAGCAAGCTTAAAATTTACCTGTTCCGAAGCAGTAGAGCAAGTGGATTCAATTATAAACTCTTCGTCGGTAACTTCCATGGCGAGGCTGATCAATCAACGCGTAGCGCACCGCTATATATCCCAGTGAAGCCGCCACGGAGCGAGCGGAAGGCGAAGAGGTCGTCTTATCAACGGAGAGACCACCTGTTAGGAGCAGAGCCGGCTCGGGGGCCAAGGCACACCTGACGACGGCTCACTCCTAGCTGCGGCGGGGAGCAAGCTTAAAATTTACCTGTTCCGAAGCAGTAGAGCAAGTGGATTCAATTATAAACTCTTCGTCGGTAACTTCCATGGCGAGGCTGATCAATCAACGCGTAGCGCACCGCTATATATCCCAGTGAAGCCGCCACGGAGCGAGCGGAAGGCGAAGAGGTCGTCTTATCAACGGAGAGACCACCTGTTAGGAGCAGAGCCGGCTCGGGGGCCACAGCACACCTGACGACGACTCCCTCCTAGCTGCGGCGGGGAGCAAGCTTAAAATCTAACTGTTCCGAAGCAGCAGAGAAACTATATTCAATTATAGACTCTTCTTCGGTAACTTTCATGGCGAGGCTGATCAACCAACGCGTAGCGCACCGCTATATATCCCAGTGAAGCCGCCACGGAGCGAGCGGAAGGCGAAGAGGTCGTCTTATAAACGGGGGAGTCCACCTGTTAGGAGCAGAGCCGGCTCGGGGGCCAAGGCACACCTGACGACGACTCCCTCCTAGCTGCGGCGGGGAGCTAGCTTAAAATTTAACTGTTCCGAAGCAGTAGAGCAACTAGATTCAGATATAGACTCTTCGTCGGTAACTTTCATGGCGAGGCTGATCAACCAACGCGTAGCGCACCGCTATATATCCCAGTGAAGCCGCCACGGAGCGAGCGGAAGGCGAAGAGGTCGTCATATCAACGGGGAGTCCACCTGTTAGGAGCAGAAACAGCTCGGGGGCCACGGCACACCTGACGACGACTCCCTCCTAGCTGCGGCGGGGAGCTAGCTTAAAATTTAACTGTTCCGAAGCAGTAGAGCAACTAGATTCAGATATAGGACTCTTCGTCGGTAACTTCCATGGCGAGGCTGATCAACCAACGCGTAGCGCACCGCTATATAACCCAGTGAAGCCGCCACGGAGCGAGCGGAAGGCGAAGATGTCGTCTTATCAACGGAGAGACCACCTGTTAGGAGCAGAGCCGGCTCGGGGGCCACAGCACACCTGACGACGACTCCCTCCTAGGTGCGGCGGGGAGCAAGCTTAACATTTAACTGTTCCGAAGCAGCAGAGAAACTAGATTCAATTATAGACTCTTCGTCGGTAACTTCCATGGCGAGGCTGATCAACCAACGCGTAGCGCACCGCTATATATCCCAGTGAAGCCGCCACGGAGCGAGCGATAGGCGAAGAGGTCGTCTTATCAACGGAGAGACCACCTCTTAGGAGCAGAGCCGGCTCGGGAGCCAGGGCACACCTGACGACGGCTCCCTCCTAGGGGCGGCGGGGAGCAAGCTTAAAATTTAACTGTTCCGAAGCAGTAGAGCAACTAGATTGAGATATAGACTCTTCGCCGGTAACTTCCATGCCGAGACTGATCAACCAATGCGTAGCGCACCGCTTTATATCCCAGTGAAGCCGCCACGGAGCGAGCGCAAGGGCGAAGATGTCGTCTTATCAACGGAGAGACCACCTGTTAGGAGCAGAGCCGGCTCGGGGGGCCAGGGCACACCTGACGACGGCTCACTCCTAGCTGCGGCGGGGAGCAAGCTTAAAATTTAACTGTTCCGAAGCAGTAGAGCAAGTGGATTCAATTATAAACCCTTCGTCGGTAACTTCCATGGCGAGGCTGATCAACCAACGCGTAGCGCACCGCTATATATCCCAGTGAAGCCGCCACGGAGCGAGCGCAAGGCGAAGAGGTCGTCTTATCAACGGAGAGACCACCTGTTAGGAGCAGATCCGGCTCGGGGGCCACGGCACATCTGACGACGACTCCCTCCTAGCTGCGGCGGGGAGCAAGCTTAACATTTAACTGTTCCAAAGCAGTAGAGCAACTAGATTCAGATATAGACTCTTCTTCGGTAACTTTCATGGCGAGGCTGATCAACCAACGCGTAGCGCACCGCTATATATCCCAGTGAAGCCGCCACGGAGCGAGCGGAAGGCGAAGAGGTCGTCTTATAAACGGGGAGTCCACCTGTTAGGAGCAGAGCCGGCTCGGGGGCCAAGGCACACCTGACGACGACTCCCTCCTAGCTGCGGCGGGGAGCTAGCTTAAAATTTAACTGTTCCGAAGCAGTAGAGCAACTAGATTCAGATATAGACTCTTCGTCGGTAACTTTCATGGCGAGGCTGATCAACCAACGCGTAGCGCAAACGCTATATATCCCAGTGAAGCCGCCACGGAGCGAGCGGAAGGCGAAGAGGTCGTCTTATCAACGGGGAGTCCACCTGTTAGGAGCAGAAACGGCTCGGGGGCCACGGCACACCTGACGACGACTCCCTCCTAGCTGCGGCGGGGAGCTAGCTTAAAATTTAACTGTTCCGAAGCAGTAGAGCAACTAGATTCAGATATAGACTCTTCGTCGGTAACTTCCATGGCGAGGTTGATCAACCAACGCGTAGCGCACAGCTATATATCCCAGTGAAGCCGCCACGGAGTGAGCGCAAGGCAAAGAGGTCGTCTTATCAACGGAGAGACCACCTGTTAGGAGCAGATCCGGCTCGGGGGCCACGGCACATCTGACGACGACTCCCTCCTAGCTGCGGCGGGGAGCAAGCTTAAAATCTAACTGTTCCGAAGCAGCAGAGAAACTAGATTCAATTATAGACTCTTCGTCGGTAACTTCCATGGCGAGGCTGATCAACCAACGCGTAGCGCACCGCTATATATCCCAGTGAAGCCGCCACGGAGCGAGCGCAAGGCGAAGAGGTCGTCTTATTAACGGAGAGACCACCTCTTAGGAGCAGAGCCGGCTCGGGAGCCAGGGCACACCTGACGACGGCTCCCTCCTAGGGGCGGCGGGGGAGCAAGCTTAAAATTTAACTGTTCCGAAGCAGTAGAGCAACTAGATTCAATTACAGACTCTTCGTCGGTAACTTAAATGGCGAGGCTGATCAACCAACGCGTAGCGCACCGCTATATATCCCAGTTAAGCCGCCACGGAGCGAGCGGAAGGCGAAGAGGTCGTCTTATCAACGGAGAGACCACCTGTTAGGAGCAGAGCCGGCTCGGGGGCCACAGCACACCTGACGACGACTCCCTCCTAGCTGCGGCGGGGAGCAAGCTTAACATTTAACTGTTCCGAAGCAGCAGAGAAACTAGATTCAATTATAGACTCTTCGTCGGTAACTTCCATGGCGAGGCTGATCAACCAACGCGTAGCGCACCGCTATATATCCCAGTGAAGCCGCCACGGAGCGAGCGCAAGGCGAAGAGGTCGTCTTATCAACGGAGAGACCACCTCTTAGGAGCAGAGCCGGCTCGGGAGCCAGGGCACACCTGACGACGGCTCCCTCCTAGGGGCGGCGGGGAGCAAGCTTAAAATTTAACTGTTCCGAAGCAGTAGAGCAACTAGATTGAGATATAGACTCTTCGCCGGTAACTTCCATGCCGAGACTGATCAACCAATGCGTAGCGCACCGCTTTATATCCCAGTGAAGCCGCCACGGAGCGAGCGCAAGGCGAAGATGTCGTCTTATCAACGGAGAGACCACCTGTTAGGAGCAGAGCCGGCTCGGGGGCCAGGGCACACCTGACGACGGCTCACTCCTAGCTGCGGCGGGGAGCAAGCTTAAAATTTAACTCTTCCGAAGCAGTAGAGCAAGTGGATTCAATTATAAACCCTTCGTCGGTAACTTCCATGGCGAGGCTGATCAACCAACGCGTAGCGCACCGCTATATATCCCAGTGAAGGCCGCCACGGAGCGAGCGGAAGGCGAAGATGTCGTCTTATCAACGGAGAGACCACCTGTTAGGAGCAGAGCCGGCTCGGGGGCCACAGCACACCTGACGACGACTCCCTCCTAGCTGCGGCGGGGAGCAAGCTTAACATTTAACTGTTCCGAAGCAGTAGAGCAACTAGATTCCGATATAGACTCTTCTTCGGTAACTTTCATGGCGAGGCTGATCAACCAACGCGTAGCGCACCGCTATATATCCCAGTGAAGCCGCCACGGAGCGAGCGCAAGGCGAAGAGGTCGTCTTATCAACGGAGAGACCACCTCTTAGGAGCAGAGCCGGCTCGGGAGCCAGGGCACACCTGACGACGGCTCCCTCCTAGGGGCGGCGGGGAGCAAGCTTAAAATTTAACTGTTCCGAAGCAGTAGAGCAAGTGGATTCAATTATAAACCCTTCGTCGGTAACTTCCATGGCGAGGCTGATCAACCAACGCGTAGCGCACCGCTATATATCCCAGTGAAGCCGCCACGGAGCGAGCGGAAGGCGAAGATGTCGTCTTATCAACGGAGAGACCACCTGTTAGGAGCAGAGCCGGCTCGGGGGCCACAGCACACCTGACGACGACTCCCTCCTAGCTGCGGCGGGGGAGCAAGCTTAACATTTAACTGTTCCAAAGCAGTAGAGCAACTAGATTCAGATATAGACTCTTCTTCGGTAAATTTCATGGCGAGGCTGATCAACCAACGCGTAGCGCACCGCTATATATCCCAGTGAAGCCGCCACGGAGCGAGCGGAAGGCGAAGAGGTCGTCTTATAAACGGGGAGTCCACCTGTTAGGAGCAGAGCCGGCTCGGGGGCCAAGGCACACCTGACGACGACTCCCTCCTAGCTGCGGCGGGGAGCAAGCTTAAAATTTACCTGTTCCGAAGCAGTAGAGCAAGTGGACTCAATTATAAACTCTTCGTCGGTAACTTCCATGGCGAGGCTGATCAATCAACGCGTAGCGCACCGCTATATATCCCAGTGAAGCCGCCACGAAGCGAGCGGAAGGCGAAGAGGTCGTCTTATCAACGGAGAGACCACCTGTTAGGAGCAGAGCCGGCTCGGGGGCCACAGCACACCTGACGACGACTCCCTCCTAGCTGCGGCGGGGAGCAAGCTTAAAATCTAACTGTTCCGAAGCAGCAGAGAAACTATATTCAATTATAGACTCTTCGTCGGTAACTTCCATGGCGAGGTTGATCAACCAACGCGTAGCGCACCGCTATATATCCCAGTGAAGCCGCCACGGAGTGAGCGCAAGGCAAAGAGGTCGTCTTATCAACGGAGAGACCACCTGTTAGGAGCAGATCCGGCTCGGGGGCCACGGCACATCTGACGACGACTCCCTCCTAGCTGCGGCGGGGAGCAAGCTTAAAATTTAACTGTTCCGAAGCAGTAGAGCAACTACATTCAGATATAGACTCTTCGTCGGTAACTTCCATGCCGAGGCTGACCAACCAACGCGTAGCGCACCGCTATATGTCCCAGTGAAGCCGCCACGGAGCGAGCGCAAGGCGATGAGGTTGTCTTATCAACGGAGAGACCGCCTGTTAGGAGCAGAGCCGGCTCGGGGGCCAGGGCACACCTGACGACGGCTCACTCCTAGCTGCGGCGGGGAGCAAGCTTAAAATTTACCTGTTCCGAAGCAGTAGAGCAAGTGGATTCAATTATAAACTCTTCGTCGGTAACTTCCATGGCGAGGCTGATCAATCAACGCGTAGCGCACCGCTATATATCCCAGTGAAGCCGCCACGGAGCGAGCGGAAGGCGAAGAGGTCGTCTTATCAACGGAGAGACCACCTGTTAGGAGCAGAGCCGGCTCGGGGGCCACAGCACACCTGACGACGACTCCCTCCTAGCTGCGGCGGGGAGCAAGCTTAAAATCTAACTGTTCCGAAGCAGCAGAGAAACTATATTCAATTATAGACTCTTCGTCGGTAACTTCCATGGCGAGGCTGATCAACCAACGCGTAGCGCACCGCTATATATCCCAGTGAAGCCGCCACGGAGCGAGCGCAAGGCGAAGAGGTCGTCTTATCAACGGAGAGACCACCTCTTAGGAGCAGAGCCGGCTCGGGAGCCAGGGCACACCTGACGACGGCTCCCTCCTAGGGGCGGCGGGGAGCAAGCTTAAAATTTAACTGTTCCGAAGCAGTAGAGCAACTAGATTGAGATATAGACTCTTCGTCGGTAACTTCCATGCCGAGGCTGATCAACCAATGCGTAGCGCACCGCTTTATATCCAAGTGAAGCCGCCACGGAGCGAGCGCAAGGCGATGAGGTTGTCTTATCAACGGAGAGACCGCCTGTTAGGAGCAGAGCCGGCTCGGGGGCCAGGGCACACCTGACGACGGCTCACTCCTAGCTGCGGCGGGGAGCAAGCTTAAAATTTAACTGTTCCGAAGCAGTAGAGCAAGTGGATTCAATTATAAACTCTTCGTCGGTAACTTCCATGGCGAGGCTGATCAACCAACGCGTAGCGCACCGCTATATATCCCAGTGAAGCCGCCACGGAGCGAGCGGAAGGCGAAGATGTCGTCTTATCAACGGAGAGACCACCTGTTAGGAGCAGAGCCGGCTCGGGGGCCACAGCACACCTGACGACGACTCCCTCCTAGCTGCGGCGGGGAGCAAGCTTAACATTTAACTGTTCCAAAGCAGTAGAGCAACTAGATTCAGATATAGACTCTTCTTCGGTAACTTTCATGGCGAGGCTGATCAACCAACGCGTAGCGCACCGCTATATATCCCAGTGAAGCCGCCACGGAGCGAGCGGAAGGCGAAGAGGTCGTCTTATAAACGGGGAGTCCACCTGGTAGGAGCAGAGCCGGCTCGGGGGCCAAGGCACACCTGACGACGACTCCCTCCTAGCTGCGGCGGGGAGCTAGCTTAAAATTTAACTGTTCCGAAGCAGTAGAGCAACTAGATTCAGATATAGACTCTTCGTCGGTAACTTTCATGGCGAGGCTGATCAACCAACGCGTAGCGCACCGCTATATATCCCAGTGAAGCTGCCACGGAGCGAGCGGAAGGCGAAGAGGTCGTCTTATCAACGGGGAGTCCACCTGTTAGGAGCAGAAACGGCTCGGGGGCCACGGCACACCTGACGACGACTCCCTCCTAGCTGCGGCGGGGAGCTAGCCTAAAATTTAACTGTTCCGAAGCAGTAGAGCAACTAGATTCAGATATAGACTCTTCGTCGGTAACTTCCATGGCGAGATTGATCAACCAACGCGTAGCGCACCGCTATATATCCCAGTGAAGCCGCCACGGAGTGAGCGCAAGGCAAAGAGGTCGTCTTATCAACGGAGAGACCACCTGTTAGGAGCAGATCCGGCTCGGGGGCCACGGCACATCTGACGACGACTCCCTCCTAGCTGCGGCGGGGAGCAAGCTTAAAATTTAACTGTTCCGAAGCAGTAGAGCAACTACATTCAGATATAGACTCTTCTTCGGTAACTTTCATGGCGAGGCTGATCAACCAACGCGTAGCGCACCGCTATATATCCCAGTGAAGCCGCCACGGAGCGAGCGGAAGGCGAAGAGGTCGTCTTATAAACGGGGAGTCCACCTGTTAGGAGCAGAGCCGGCTCGGGGGCCAAGGCACACCTGACGACGACTCCCTAATAGCTGCGGCGGGGAGCTAGCTTAAAATTTAACTGTTCCGAAGCAGTAGAGCAAGTGGATTCAATTATAAACTCTTCGTCGGTAACTTCCATGGCGAGGCTGATCAACCAACGCGTAGCGCACCGCTATATATCCCAGTGAAGCCGCCACGGAGCGAGCGGAAGGCGAAGATGTCGTCTTATCAACGGAGAGACCACCTGTTAGGAGCAGAGCCGGCTCGGGGGCCACAGCACACCTGACGACGACTCCCTCCTAGCTGCGGCGGGGAGCAAGCTTAACATTTAACTGTTCCAAAGCAGTAGAGCAACTAGATTCAATTATAGACTCTTCATCGGTAACTTACATGGCGAGGCTGATCAACCAACGCGTAGCGCACCGCTATATATCCCAGTGAAGTCGCCACGGAGCGAGCGGAAGGCGAAGAGGTCGTCTTATCAACGGAGAGACCACCTGTTAGGAGCAGAGCCGGCTCGGGGGCCACAGCACACCTGACCACGACTCCCTCCTAGCTGCGGCGGAGAGCAAGCTTAAAATTTAACTGTTCCGAAGCAGTATAGCAACTAGATTCAATATAGACTCTTCGTCGGTAACTTCCATGGCGAGGCTGATCAACCAACGCGTAGCGCACCGCTATATATCCCAGTGAAGCCGCCACGGAGCGAGCGCAAGGCGAAGAGGTCGTCTTATCAACGGAGAGTCCACCTGTTAGGAGCAGAGCCGGCTCGGGGGCCACGGCACACCTGACGACGACTCCCTCCTAGCTGCGGCGGGGAGCTAGCTTAAAATCTAAGTGTTCCGAAGCAGTAGAGCAACTAGATTCAATTATAGACTCTTCGTCGGTAACTTCCATTTCGAGGCTGATCAACCAACACGTAACGCATCGCTATATATCCCAGTGAAGCCGCCACGGAGCGAGCGCAAGGCGAACAGGTCGTCTTATCAACGGAGAGACCACCTGTTAAGAGCAGAGCCGGCTCGGGGGCCACGGCACACATGACGACGACTCCCTCCTAGCTGCGGCGGGGAGCAACCTTAAAATTTAACTGTTCCGAAACAGTAGAGCAACTAGATTCAGATATAGACTCTTCTTCGGTAACTTTCATGGCGAGGCTGATCAACCAACGCGTAGCGCACCGCTATATATCCCAGTGAAGCCGCCACGGAGCGAGCGCAAGGCGAAGAGGTCGTCTTATCAACGGAGAGACCACCTCTTAGGAGCAGAGCCGGCTCGGGAGCCAGGGCACACCTGACGACGGCTCCCTCCTAGGGGCGGCGGGGAGCAAGCCTAAAATTTAACTGTTCCGAAGCAGTAGAGCAACTAGATTCAATTACAGACTCTTCGTCGGTAACTTAAATGGCGAGGCTGATCAACCAACGCGTAGCGCACCGCTATATATCCCAGTTAAGCCGCCACGGAGCGAGCGGAATGCGAAGAGGTCGTCTTATCAACGGAGAGACCACCTGTTAGGAGCAGAGCCGGCTCGGGGGCCACGGCACACCTGATGACGACTCCCTCCTAGCTGCGGCGGTGAGCAAGCTTAACATTTAACTGTTCCGAAGCAGTAGAGCAACTAGATTCAGATATAGACTCTTCGTCGGTAACTTCCATGGCGAGGCTGATCAACCAACGCGTAGCGCACCGCTATATAACCCAGTGAAGCCGCCACGGAGCGAGCGGAAGGCGAAGATGTCGCCTTATCAACGGAGAGACCACCTGTTAGGAGCAGAGCCGGCTCGGGGGCCACAGCACACCTGACGACGACTCCCTCCTAGCTGCGGCGGGGAGCAAGCTTAACATTTAACTGTTCCGAAGCAGCAGAGAAACTAGATTCAATTATAGACTCTTCGTCGGTAACCTCCATGGCGAGGCTGATCAACCAACGCGTAGCGCACCGCTATATATCCCAGTGAAGCCGCCACGGAGCAAGCGCAAGGCGAAGAGGTCGTCTTTTCAACGGAGAGACCACCTCTTAGGAGCAGAGCCGGCTCGGGAGCCAGGGCACACCTGACGACGGCTCCCTCCTAGGGGCGGCGGGGAGCAAGCTTAAAATTTAACTGTTCCGAAGCAGTAGAGCAACTAGATTGAGATATAGACTCTTCGCCGGTAACTTCCATGCCGAGACTGATCAACCAATGCGTAGCGCACCGCTTTATATCCCAGTGAAGCCGCCACGGAGCGAGCGCAAGGCGAAGATGTCGTCTTATCAACGGAGAGACCACCTGTTAGGAGCAGAGCCGGCTCGGGGCCAGGGCACACCTGACGACGGCTCACTCCTAGCTGCGGCGGGGAGCAAGCTTAAAATTTAACTGTTCCGAAGCAGTATAGCAAGTGGATTCAATTATAAACCCTTCGTCGGTAACTTCCATGGCGAGGCTGATCAACCAACGCGTAGCGCACCGCTATATATCCCAGTGAAGCCGCCATGGAGCGAGCGGAAGGCGAAGAGGTCGTCTTATAGACGGGGAGTCCACCTGTTAGGAGCAGAAACGGCTCGGAGGCCACGGCACACCTGACGACGACTCCCTCCTAGCTGCGGCGGGGAGCTAGCTTAAAATTTAACTGTTCCGAAGCAGTAGAGCAACTAGATTCAGATATAGACTCTTCGTCGGTAACTTCCATGGCGAGGTTGATCAACCAACGCGTAGCGCACCGCTATATATCCCAGTGAAGCCGCCACGGAGTGAGCGCAAGGCAAAGAGGTCGTCTTATCAACGGAGAGACCACCTGTTAGGAGCAGATCCGGCTCGGGGGCCACGGCACATCTGACGACGACTCCCTCCTAGCTGCGGCGGGGAGCAAGCTTAAAATTTAACTGTTCCGAAGCAGTAGAGCAACTACATTCAGATATAGACTCTTCGTCGGTAACTTCCATGCCGAGGCTGACCAACCAACGCGTAGCGCACCGCTATATATCCCAGTGAAGCCGCCACGGAGCGAGCGCAAGGCGATGAGGTTGTCTTATCAACGGAGAGACCGCCTGTTAGGAGCAGAGCCGGCTCGGGGGCCAGGGCACACCTGACGACGGCTCACTCCTAGCTGCGGCGGGGAGCAAGCTTAAAATTTACCTGTTCCGAAGCAGTAGAGCAAGTGGATTCAATTATAAACTCTTCGTCGGTAACTTCCATGGCGAGGCTGATCAATCAACGCGTAGCGCACCGCTATATATCCCAGTGAAGCCGCCACGGAGCGAGCGGAAGGCGAAGAGGTCGTCTTATCAACGGAGAGACCACCTGTTAGGAGCAGAGCCGGCTCGGGGGCCACAGCACACCTGACGACGACTCCCTCCTAGCTGCGGCGGGGAGCAAGCTTAAAATCTAACTGTTCCGAAGCAGCAGAGAAACTATATTCAATTATAGACTCTTCGTCGGTAACTTCCATGGCGAGGCTGATCAACCAACGCTTAGCGCACCGCTATATATCCCAGTGAAGCCACCACGGAGCGAGCGCAAGGCGATGAGGTTGTCTTATCAACGGAGAGACCGCCTGTTAGGAGCAGAGCCGGCTCGGGGGCCAGGGCACACCTGACGACGGCTCACTCCTAGCTGCGGCGGGGAGCAAGCTTAAAATTTAACTGTTCCGAAGCAGTAGAGCAAGTGGATTCAATTATAAACTCTTCGTCGGTAACTTCCATGGCGAGGCTGATCAACCAACGCGTAGCGCACCGCTATATATCCCAGTGAAGCCGCCACGGAGCGAGCGGAAGGCGAAGATGTCGTCTTATCAACGGAGAGACCACCTGTTAGGAGCAGAGCCGGCTCGGGGGCCACAGCACACCTGACGACGACTCCCTCCTAGCTGCGGCGGGGAGCAAGCTTAACATTTAACTGTTCCAAAGCAGTAGAGCAACTAGATTCAGATATAGACTCTTCTTCGGTAACTTTCATGGCGAGGCTGATCAACCAACGCGTAGCGCACCGCTATATATCCCAGTGAAGCCGCCACGGAGCGAGCGGAAGGCGAAGAGGTCGTCTTATAAACGGGGAGTCCACCTGTTAGGAGCAGAGCCGGCTCGGGGGCCAAGGCACACCTGACGACGACTCCCTCCTAGCTGCGGCGCGGAGCTAGCTTAAAATTTAACTGTTCCAAAGCAGTAGAGCAACTAGATTCAGATATAGACTCTTCTTCGGTAACTTTCATGGCGAGGCTGATCAACCAACGCGTAGCGCACCGCTATATATCCCAGTGAAGCCGCCACGGAGCGAGCGGAAGGCGAAGAGGTCGTCTTATAAACGGGGTCCACCTGTTAGGAGCAGAGCCGGCTCGGGGGGCCAAGGCACACCTGACGACGACTCCCTCCTAGCTGCGGCGGGGAGCTAGCTTAAAATTTAACTGTTCCAAAGCAGTAGAGCAACTAGATTCAGATATAGACTCTTCTTCGGTAACTTTCATGGCGAGGCTGATCAACCAATGCGTAGCGCACCGCTTTATATCCCAGTGAAGCCGCCACGGAGCGAGCGCAAGGCGATGAGGTTGTCTTATCAACGGAGAGACCGCCTGTTAGGAGCAGAGCCGGCTCGGGGGCCAGGGCACACCTGACGACGGCTCACTCCTAGCTGCGGCGGGGAGCAAGCTTAAAATTTACCTGTTCCGAAGCAGTAGAAAAAGTGGATTCAATTATAAACTCTTCGTCGGTAACTTCCATGGCGAGGCTGATCAATCAACGCGTAGCGCACCGCTATATATCCCAGTGAAGCCGCCACGGAGCGAGC
Organism: Amblyomma americanum; assembly: GCF_052857255.1. Classification (NCBI taxonomy): domain Eukaryota; kingdom Metazoa; phylum Arthropoda; class Arachnida; order Ixodida; family Ixodidae; genus Amblyomma; species Amblyomma americanum. The sequence goes on along the minus strand of NC_135505.1, from coordinate 8,765,027 downwards.
GGAAGGCGAAGAGGTCGTCTTATCAACGGAGAGACCACCTGTTAGGAGCAGAGCCGGCTCGGGGGCCACAGCACACCTGACGACGACGACTCCCTCCTAGCTGCGGCGGGGAGCAAGCTTAAAATTTAACTGTTCCGAAGCAGTAGAGCAACTAGATTGAGATATAGACTCTTCGTCGGTAACTTCCATGGCGAGGCTGATCAACCAACGCGTAGCGCACCGCTATATATCCCAGTGAAGCCGCCACGGAGCGAGTGCAAGGCGAAGAGGTCGTCTTATCAACGGAGAGACCACCTCTTAGGAGCAGAGCCGGCTCGGGGGCCAGGGCACACCTGACGACGGCTCCCTCCTAGGGGCGGCGGGGAGCAAGCTTAAAATTTAACTGTTCCGAAGCAGTAGAGCAACTAGATTGAGATATAGACTCTTCGTCGGTAACTTCCATGGCGAGGCTGATCAACCAACGCGTAGCGCACCGCTATATATCCCAGTGAAGTCGCCACGGAGCGAGCGGAAGGCGAAGATGTCGTCTTATCAACGGAGAGACCACCTGTTAGGAGCAGAGCCGGCTCGGGGGCCACAGCACACCTGACGACGACTCCCTCCTAGCTGCGGCGGGGAGCAAGCTTAACATTTAACTGTTCCGAAGCAGCAGAGAAACTAAATTCAATTATAGACTCTTCGTCGGTAACTTCCATGGCGAGGCTGATCAACCAACGCGTAGCGCACCGCTATATATCCCAGTGAAGCCGCCACGGAGCGAGCGCAAGGCGAAGAGGTCGTCTTATCAACGGAGAGACCACCTCTTAGGAGCTGAGCCGGCTCGGGAGCCAGGGCACACCTGACGACGGCTCCCTCCTAGGGGCGGCGGGGAGCAAGCTTAAAATTTAACTGTTCCGGAGCAGTAGAGCAACTAGATTGAGATATAGACTCTTCGTCGGTAACTTAAATGGCGAGGCTGATCAACCAACGCGTAGCGCACCGCTATACATCCCAGTTAAGCCGCCACGGAGCGAGCGGAAGGCGAAGAGGTCGTGTTATCAACGGAGAGACCACCTGTTAGGAGCAGAGCCGGCTCGGGGGCCATGGCACACCTGATGACGACTCCCTCCTAGCTGCGGCGGTGAGCAAGCTTAACATTTAACTGTTCCGAAGCAGTAGAGCAACTAGATTCAGATATAGACTCTTCGTCGGTAACTTCCATGGCGAGGCTGATCAACCAACGCGTAGCGCACCGCTATATAACCCAGTGAAGCCGCCACGGAGCGAGCGGAAGGCGAAGATGTCGTCTTATCAACGGAGAGACCACCTGTTAGGAGCAGAGCCGGCTCGGGGGCCACAGCACACCTGACGACGACTGCCTCCTAGCTGCGGCGGGGAGCAAGCTTAACATTTAACTGTTCCGAAGCAGCAGAGAAACTAGATTCAATTATAGACTCTTCGTCGGTAACTTCCATGGCGAGGCTGATCAACCAACGCGTAGCGCACCGCTATATATCCCAGTGAAGCCGCCACGGAGCGAGCGCAAGGCGAAGAGGTCGTCTTATCAACGGAGGGACCACCTCTTAGGAGCAGAGCCGGCTCGGGAGCCAGGGCACACCTGACGACGGCTCCCTCCTAGGGGCGGCAGGGAGCAAGCTTAAAATTTAACTGTTCCGAAGCAGTAGAGCAACTAGATTGAAATACAGACTCTTCGCCGGTAACTTCCATGCCGAGACTGATCAACCAATGCGTAGCGCACCGCTTTATATCCCAGTGAAGCCGCCACGGAGCGAGCGCAAGGCGATGAGGTTGTCTTATCAACGGAGAGACCGCCTGTTAGGAGCAGAGCCGGCTCGGGGGCCAGGGCACACCTGACGACGGCTCACTCCTAGCTGCGGCGGGGAGCAAGCTTAAAATTTAACTGTTCCGAAGCAGTAGAGCAAGTGGATTAAATTATAAACCCTTCGTCGGTAACTTCCATGGCGAGGCTGATCAACCAACGCGTAGCGCACCGCTATATATCCCAGTGAAGCCGCCACGGAGCGAGCGGAAGGCGAAGATGTCGTCTTATCAACGGAGAGACCACCTGTTAGGAGCAGAGCCGGCTCGGGGGCCACAGCACACCTGACGACGACTCCCTCCTAGCTGCGGCGGGGAGCAAGCTTAACATTTGACTGTTCCGAAGCAGCAGAGAAACTAGATTCAATTATAGACTCTTCGTCGGTAACTTCCATGGCGAGGCTGATCAATCAACGCGTAGCGCACCGCTATATATCCCAGTGAAGCCGCCACGGAGCGAGCGCAAGGCGAAGAGGTCGTCTTATCAACGGAGGGACCACCTCTTAGGAGCAGAGCCGGCTCGGGAGCCAGGGCACACCTGACGACGGCTCCCTCCTAGGGGCGGCGGGGAGCAAGCTTAAAATTTAACTGTTCCGAAGCAGTAGAGCAACTAGATTGAAATACAGACTCTTCGCCGGTAACTTCCATGCCGAGACTGATCAACCAATGCGTAGCGCACCGCTTTATATCCCAGTGAAGCCGCCACGGAGCGAGCGCAAGGCGATGAGGTTGTCTTATCAACGGAGAGACCGCCTGTTAGGAGCAGAGCCGGCTCGGGGGCCAGGGCACACCTGACGACGGCTCACTCCTAGCTGCGGCGGGGAGCAAGCTTAAAATTTAACTGTTCCGAAGCAGTAGAGCAAGTGGATTAAATTATAAACCCTTCGTCGGTAACTTCCATGGCGAGGCTGATCAACCAACGCGTAGCGCACCGCTATATATCCCAGTGAAGCCGCCACGGAGCGAGCGCAAGGCGAAGAGGTCGTCTTATCAACGGAGGGACCACCTCTTAGGAGCAGAGCCGGCTCGGGAGCCAGGGCACACCTGACGACGGCTCCCTCCTAGGGGCGGCGGGGAGCAAGCTTAAAATTTAACTGTTCCGAAGCAGTAGAGCAACTAGATTGAAATACAGACTCTTCGCCGGTAACTTCCATGCCGAGACTGATCAACCAATGCGTAGCGCACCGCTTTATATCCCAGTGAAGCCGCCACGGAGCGAGCGCAAGGCGATGAGGTTGTCTTATCAACGGAGAGACCGCCTGTTAGGAGCAGAGCCGGCTCGGGGGCCAGGGCACACCTGACGACGGCTCACTCCTAGCTGCGGCGGGGAGCAAGCTTAAAATTTAACTGTTCCGAAGCAGTAGAGCAAGTGGATTAAATTATAAACCCTTCGTCGGTAACTTCCATGGCGAGGCTGATCAACCAACGCGTAGCGCACCGCTATATATCCCAGTGAAGCCGCCACGGAGCGAGCGGAAGGCGAAGATGTCGTCTTATCAACGGAGAGACCACCTGTTAGGAGCAGAGCCGGCTCGGGGGCCACAGCACACCTGACGACGACTCCCTCCTAGCTGCGGCGGGGAGCAAGCTTAACATTTAACTGTTCGAAAGCAGTAGAGCAACTAGATTCAGATATAGACTCTTCTTCGGTGACTTTCATGGCGAGGCTGATCAACCAACGCGTAGCGCACCGCTATATATCCCAGTGAAGCCGCCACGGAGCGAGCGGAAGGCGAAGAGGTCGTCTTATAAACGGGGAGTCCACCTGTTAGGAGCAGAGCCGGCTCGGGGGCCAAGGCACACCTGACGACGACTCCCTCCTAGCTGCGGCGGGGAGGTAGCTTAAAATTTAACTGTTCCGAAGCAGTAGAGCAACTAGATTCAGATATAGACTCTTCGTCGGTAACTTTCATGGCGAGGCTGATCAACCAACGCGTAGCGCAACGCTATATATCCCAGTGAAGCCGCCACGGAGCGAGCGGAAGGCGAAGAGGTCGTCTTATCAACGGAGAGACCACCTGTTAGGAGCAGAGCCGGCTCGGGGGCCACAGCACACCTGACGACGACGACTCCCTCCTAGCTGCGGCGGGGAGCAAGCTTAAAATTTAACTGTTCCGAAGCAGTAGAGCAACTAGATTGAGATATAGACTCTTCGTCGGTAACTTCCATGGCGAGGCTGATCAACCAACGCGTAGCGCACCGCTATATATCCCAGTGAAGCCGCCACGGAGCGAGTGCAAGGCGAAGAGGTCGTCTTATCAACGGAGAGACCACCTCTTAGGAGCAGAGCCGGCTCGGGGGCCAGGGCACACCTGACGACGGCTCCCTCCTAGGGGCGGCGGGGAGCAAGCTTAAAATTTTACTGTTCCGAAGCAGTAGAGCAACTAGATTGAGATATAGACTCTTCGTCGGTAACTTCCATGGCGAGGCTGATCAACCAACGCGTAGCGCACCGCTATATATCCCAGTGAAGTCGCCACGGAGCGAGCGGAAGGCGAAGAGGTCGTCTTATCAACGGAGAGACCACCTGTTAGGAGCAGAGCCGGCTCGGGGGCCACGGCACACCTGATGACGACTCCCTCCTAGCTGCGGCGGTGAGCAAGCTTAACATTTAACTGTTCCGAAGCAGTAGAGCAACTAGATTCAGATATAGACTCTTCGTCGGTAACTTCCATGGCGAGGCTGATCAACCAACGCGTAGCGCACCGCTATATAACCCAGTGAAGCCGCCACGGAGCGAGCGGAAGGCGAAGATGTCGTCTTATCAACGGAGAGACCACCTGTTAGGAGCAGAGCCGGCTCGGGGGCCACAGCACACCTGACGACGACTCCCTCCTAGCTGCGGCGGGGAGCAAGCTTAAAATTTAACTGTTCCGAAGCAGTAGAGCAACTAGATTCAATTACAGACTCTTCGTCGGTAACTTAAATGGCGAGGCTGATCAACCAACGCGTAGCGCACCGCTATATATCCCAGTTAAGCCGCCACGGAGCGAGCGGAAGGCGAAGAGGTCGTCTTATCAACGGAGAGACCACCTGTTAGGAGCAGAGCCGGCTCGGGGGCCACGGCACACCTGATGACGACTCCCTCCTAGCTGCGGCGGTGAGCAAGCTTAACATTTAACTGTTCCGAAGCAGTAGAGCAACTAGATTCAGATATAGACTCTTCGTCGGTAACTTCCATGGCGAGGCTGATCAACCAACGCGTAGCGCACCGCTATACATCCCAGTTAAGCCGCCACGGAGCGAGCGGAAGGCGAAGAGGTCGTGTTATCAACGGAGAGACCACCTGTTAGGAGCAGAGCCGGCTCGGGGGCCATGGCACACCTGATGACGACTCCCTCCTAGCTGCGGCGGTGAGCAAGCTTAACATTTAACTGTTCCGAAGCAGTAGAGCAACTAGATTCAGATATAGACTCTTCGTCGGTAACTTCCATGGCGAGGCTGATCAACCAACGCGTAGCGCACCGCTATATAACCCAGTGAAGCCGCCACGGAGCGAGCGGAAGGCGAAGATGTCGTCTTATCAACGGAGAGACCACCTGTTAGGAGCAGAGCCGGCTCGGGGGCCACAGCACACCTGACGACGACTGCCTCCTAGCTGCGGCGGGGAGCAAGCTTAACATTTAACTGTTCCGAAGCAGCAGAGAAACTAGATTCAATTATAGACTCTTCGTCGGTAACTTCCATGGCGAGGCTGATCAACCAACGCGTATCGCACCGCTATATATCCCAGTGAAGCCGCCACGGAGCGAGCGCAAGGCGAAGAGGTCGTCTTATCAACGGAGGGACCACCTCTTAGGAGCAGAGCCGGCTCGGGAGCCAGGGCACACCTGACGACGGCTCCCTCCTAGGGGCGGCGGGGAGCAAGCTTAAAATTTAACTGTTCCGAAGCAGTAGAGCAACTAGATTGAAATACAGACTCTTCGCCGGTAACTTCCATGCCGAGACTGATCAACCAATGCGTAGCGCACCGCTTTATATCCCAGTGAAGCCGCCACGGAGCGAGCGCAAGGCGATGAGGTTGTCTTATCAACGGAGAGACCGCCTGTTAGGAGCAGAGCCGGCTCGGGGGCCAGGGCACACCTGACGACGGCTCACTCCTAGCTGCGGCGGGGAGCAAGCTTAAAATTTAACTGTTCCGAAGCAGTAGAGCAAGTGGATTAAATTATAAACCCTTCGTCGGTAACTTCCATGGCGAGGCTGATCAACCAACGCGTAGCGCACCGCTATATATCCCAGTGAAGCCGCCACGGAGCGAGCGGAAGGCGAAGATGTCGTCTTATCAACGGAGAGACCACCTGTTAGGAGCAGAGCCGGCTCGGGGGCCACAGCACACCTGACGACGACTCCCTCCTAGCTGCGGCGGGGAGCAAGCTTAACATTTGACTGTTCCGAAGCAGCAGAGAAACTAGATTCAATTATAGACTCTTCGTCGGTAACTTCCATGGCGAGGCTGATCAACCAACGCGTAGCGCACCGCTATATATCCCAGTGAAGCCGCCACGGAGCGAGCGCAAGGCGAAGAGGTCGTCTTATCAACGGAGGGACCACCTCTTAGGAGCAGAGCCGGCTCGGGAGCCAGGGCACACCTGACGACGGCTCCCTCCTAGGGGCGGCGGGGAGCAAGCTTAAAATTTAACTGTTCCGAAGCAGTAGAGCAACTAGATTGAAATACAGACTCTTCGCCGGTAACTTCCATGCCGAGACTGATCAACCAATGCGTAGCGCACCGCTTTATATCCCAGTGAAGCCGCCACGGAGCGAGCGCAAGGCGATGAGGTTGTCTTATCAACGGAGAGACCGCCTGTTAGTAGCAGAGCCGGCTCGGGGGCCAGGGCACACCTGACGACGGCTCACTCCTAGCTGCGGCGGGGAGCAAGCTTAAAATTTAACTGTTCCGAAGCAGTAGAGCAAGTGGATTAAATTATAAACCCTTCGTCGGTAACTTCCATGGCGAGGCTGATCAACCAACGCGTAGCGCACCGCTATATATCCCAGTGAAGCCGCCACGGAGCGAGCGCAAGGCGAAGAGGTCGTCTTATCAACGGAGGGACCACCTCTTAGGAGCAGAGCCGGCTCGGGAGCCAGGGCACACCTGACGACGGCTCCCTCCTAGGGGCGGCGGGGAGCAAGCTTAAAATTTAACTGTTCCGAAGCAGTAGAGCAACTAGATTGAAATACAGACTCTTCGCCGGTAACTTCCATGCCGAGACTGATCAACCAATGCGTAGCGCACCGCTTTATATCCCAGTGAAGCCGCCACGGAGCGAGCGCAAGGCGATGAGGTTGTCTTATCAACGGAGAGACCGCCTGTTAGGAGCAGAGCCGGCTCGGGGGCCAGGGCACACCTGACGACGGCTCACTCCTAGCTGCGGCGGGGAGCAAGCTTAAAATTTAACTGTTCCGAAGCAGTAGAGCAAGTGGATTAAATTATAAACCCTTCGTCGGTAACTTCCATGGCGAGGCTGATCAACCAACGCGTAGCGCACCGCTATATATCCCAGTGAAGCCGCCACGGAGCGAGCGGAAGGCGAAGATGTCGTCTTATCAACGGAGAGACCACCTGTTAGGAGCAGAGCCGGCTCGGGGGCCACAGCACACCTGACGACGACTCCCTCCTAGCTGCGGCGGGGAGCAAGCTTAACATTTAACTGTTCGAAAGCAGTAGAGCAACTAGATTCAGATATAGACTCTTCTTCGGTGACTTTCATGGCGAGGCTGATCAACCAACGCGTAGCGCACCGCTATATATCCCAGTGAAGCCGCCACGGAGCGAGCGGAAGGCGAAGAGGTCGTCTTATAAACGGGGAGTCCACCTGTTAGGAGCAGAGCCGGCTCGGGGGCCAAGGCACACCTGACGACGACTCCCTCCTAGCTGCGGCGGGGAGGTAGCTTAAAATTTAACTGTTCCGAAGCAGTAGAGCAACTAGATTCAGATATAGACTCTTCGTCGGTAACTTTCATGGCGAGGCTGATCAACCAACGCGTAGCGCAACGCTATATATCCCAGTGAAGCCGCCACGGAGCGAGCGGAAGGCGAAGAGGTCGTCTTATCAACGGGGAGTCCACCTGTTAGGAGCAGAAACGGCTCGGGGGCCACGGCACACCTGACGACGACTCCCTCCTAGCTGCGGCGGGGAGCTAGCTTAAAATTTAACTGTTCCGAAGCAGTAGAGCAACTAGATTCAGATATAGACTCTTCGTCGGTAACTTCCATGGCGAGGTTGATCAACCAACGCGTAGCGCACCGCTATATATCCCAGTGAAGCCGCCACGGAGTGAGCGCAAGGCAAAGAGGTCGTCTTATCAACGGAGAGACCACCTGTTAGGAGCAGATCCGGCTCGGGGGCCACGGCACATCTGACGACGACTCCCTCCTAGCTGCGGCGGGGAGCAAGCTTAAAATCTAACTGTTCCGAAGCAGCAGAGAAACTAGATTCAATTATAGACTCTTCGTCGGTAACTTCCATGGCGAGGCTGATCAACCAACGCGTAGCGCACCGCTATATATCCCAGTGAAGCCGCCACGGAGCGAGCGCAAGGCGAAGAGGTCGTCTTATTAACGGAGAGACCACCTCTTAGGAGCAGAGCCGGCTCGGGAGCCAGGGCACACCTGACGACAGCTCCCTCCTAGGGTCGGCGGGGAGCAAGCTTAAAATTTAACTGTTCCGAAGCAGTAGAGCAACTAGATTCAATTATAGACTCTTCGTCGGTAACTTCCATGGCGAGGCTGATCAACCAACGCGTAGCGCACCGCTATATATCCCAGTGAAGCCGCCACGGAGCGAGCGCAAGGCGAAGAGGTCGTCTTATTAACGGAGAGACCACCTCTTAGGAGCAGAGCCGGCTCGGGAGCCAGGGCACACCTGACGACGGCTCCCTCCTAGGGGCGGCGGGGAGCAAGCTTAAAATTTAACTGTTCCGAAGCAGTAGAGCAACTAGATTCAATTACAGACTCTTCGTCGGTAACTTAAATGGCGAGGCTGATCAACCAACGCGTAGCGCACCGCTATATATCCCAGTTAAGCCGCCACGGAGCGAGCGGAAGGCGAAGAGGTCGTCTTATCAACGGAGAGACCACCTGTTAGGAGCAGAGCCGGCTCGGGGGCCACGGCACACCTGATGACGACTCCCTCCTAGCTGCGGCGGTGAGCAAGCTTAACATTTAACTGTTCCGAAGCAGTAGAGCAACTAGATTCAGATATAGACTCTTCGTCGGTAACTTCCATGGCGAGGCTGATCAACCAACGTGTAGCGCACCGCTATATAACCCAGTGAAGCCGCCACGGAGCGAGCGGAAGGCGAAGATGTCGTCTTATCAACGGAGAGACCACCTGTTAGGAGCAGAGCCGGCTCGGGGGCCACAGCACACCTGACGACGACTCCCTCCTAGCTGCGGCGGGGAGCAAGCTTAACATTTAACTGTTCCGAAGCAGCAGAGAAACTAGATTCAATTATAGACTCTTCGTCGGTAACTTCCATGGCGAGGCTGATCAACCAACGCGTAGCGCACCGCTATATATCCCAGTGAAGCCGCCACGGAGCGAGCGCAAGGCGAAGAGGTCGTCTTATCAACGGAGAGACCACCTCTTAGGAGCAGAGCCGGCTCGGGAGCCAGGGCACACCTGACGACGGCTCCCTCCTAGGGGCGGCGGGGAGCAAGCTTAAAATTTAACTGTTCCGAAGCAGTAGAGCAACTAGATTGAGATATAGACTCTTCGCCGGTAACTTCCATGCCGAGACTGATCAACCAATGCGTAGCGCACCGCTTTATATCCCAGTGAAGCCGCCACGGAGCGAGCGCAAGGCGAAGATGTCGTCTTATCAACGGAGAGACCACCTGTTAGGAGCAGAGCCGGCTCGGGGGCCAGGGCACACCTGACGACGGCTCACTCCTAGCTGCGGCGGGGAGCAAGCTTAAAATTTAACTCTTCCGAAGCAGTAGAGCAAGTGGATTCAATTATAAACCCTTCGTCGGTAACTTCCATGGCGAGGCTGATCAACCAACGCGTAGCGCACCGCGATATATCCCAGTGAAGCCGCCACGGAGCGAGCGGAAGGCGAAGATGTCGTCTTATCAACGGAGAGACCACCTGTTAGGAGCAGAGCCGGCTCGGGGGCCACAGCACACCTGACGACGACTCCCTCCTAGCTGCGGCGGGGAGCAAGCTTAACATTTAACTGTTCCGAAGCAGTAGAGCAACTAGATTCCGATATAGACTCTTCTTCGGTAACTTTCGTGGCGAGGCTGATCAACCAACGCGTAGCGCACCGCTATATATCCCAGTGAAGCCGCCACGGAGCGAGCGCAAGGCGAAGAGGTCGTCTTATCAACGGAGAGACCACTTCTTAGGAGCAGAGCCGGCTCGGGAGCCAGGGCACACCTGACGACGGCTCCCTCCTAGGGGCGGCGGGGAGCAAGCTTAAAATTTAACTGTTCCGAAGCAGTAGAGCAAGTGGATTCAATTATAAACCCTTCGTCGGTAACTTCCATGGCGAGGCTGATCAACCAACGCGTAGCGCACCGCTATATATCCCAGTGAAGCCGCCACGGAGCGAGCGGAAGGCGAAGATGTCGTCTTATCAACGGAGAGACCACCTGTTAGGAGCAGAGCCGGCTCGGGGGCCACAGCACACCTGACGACGACTCCCTCCTAGCTGCGGCGGGGAGCAAGCTTAACATTTAACTGTTCCAAAGCAGTAGAGCAACTAGATTCAGATATAGACTCTTCTTCGGTAACTTTCATGGCGAGGCTGATCAACCAACGCGTAGCGCACCGCTATATATCCCAGTGAAGCCGCCACGGAGCGAGCGGAAGGCGAAGAGGTCGTCTTATAAACGGGGAGTCCACCTGTTAGGAGCAGAGCCGGCTCGGGGGCCAAGGCACACCTGACGACGACTCCCTCCTAGCTGCGGCGGGGAGCAAGCTTAAAATTTACCTGTTCCGAAGCAGTAGAGCAAGTGGATTCAATTATAAACTCTTCGTCGGTAACTTCCATGGCGAGGCTGATCAATCAACGCGTAGCGCACCGCTATATATCCCAGTGAAGCCGCCACGAAGCGAGCGGAAGGCGAAGAGGTCGTCTTATCAACGGAGAGACCACCTGTTAGGAGCAGAGCCGGCTCGGGGGCCACAGCACACCTGACGACGACTCCCTCCTAGCTGCGGCGGGGAGCAAGCTTAAAATCTAACTGTTCCGAAGCAGCAGAGAAACTATATTCAATTATAGACTCTTCGTCGGTAACTTCCATGGCGAGGTTGATCAACCAACGCGTAGCGCACCGCTATATATCCCAGTGAAGCCGCCACGGAGTGAGCGCAAGGCAAAGAGGTCGTCTTATCAACGGAGAGACCACCTGTTAGGAGCAGATCCGGCTCGGGGGCCACGGCACATCTGACGACGACTCCCTCCTAGCTGCGGCGGGGAGCAAGCTTAAAATTTAACTGTTCCGAAGCAGTAGAGCAACTACATTCAGATATAGACTCTTCGTCGGTAACTTCCATGCCGAGGCTGACCAACCAACGCGTAGCGCACCGCTATATATCCCAGTGAAGCCGCCACGGAGCGAGCGGAAGGCGAAGAGGTCGTCTTATCAACGGAGAGACCACCTCTTAGGAGCAGAGCCGGCTCGGGAGCCAGGGCACACCTGACGACGGCTCCCTCCTAGGGGCGGCGGGGAGCAAGCTTAAAATTTAACTGTTCCGAAGCAGTAGAGCAAGTGGATTCAATTATAAACTCTTCGTCGGTAACTTCCATGGCGAGGCTGATCAATCAACGCGTAGCGCACCGCTATATATCCCAGTGAAGCCGCCACGGAGCGAGCGGAAGGCGAAGAGGTCGTCTTATCAACGGAGAGACCACCTGTTAGGAGCAGAGCCGGCTCGGGGGCCACAGCACACCTGACGACGACTCCCTCCTAGCTGCGGCGGGGAGCAAGCTTAAAATCTAACTGTTCCGAAGCAGCAGAGAAACTATATTCAATTATAGACTCTTCGTCGGTAACTTCCATGGCGAGGCTGATCAACCAACGCGTAGCGCACCGCTATATATCCCAGTGAAGCCGCCACGGAGCGAGCGCAAGGCGAAGAGGTCGTCTTATCAACGGAGAGACCACCTCTTAGGAGCAGAGCCGGCTCGGGAGCCAGGGCACACCTGACGACGGCTCCCTCCTAGGGGCGGCGGGGAGCAAGCTTAAAATTTAACTGTTCCGAAGCAGCAGAGCAAGTGGATTCAATTATAAACTCTTCGTCGGTAACTTCCATGGCGAGGCTGATCAACCAACGCGTAGCGCACCGCTGTATATCCCAGTGAAGCCGCCACGGAGCGAGCGGAAGGCGAAGATATCGTCTTATCAACGGAGAGACCACCTGTTAGGAGCAGAGCCGGCTCGGGGGCCACAGCACACCTGACGACGACTCCCTCCTAGCTGCGGCGGGGAGCAAGCTTAACATTTAACTGTTCCAAAGCAGTAGAGCAAGTGGATTCAATTATAAACCCTTCGTCGGTAACTTCCATGGCGAGGCTGATCAACCAACGCGTAGCGCACCGCTATATATCCCAGTGAAGCCGCCACGGAGCGAGCGGAAGGCGAAGATGTCGTCTTATCAACGGAGAGACCACCTGTTAGGAGCAGAGCCGGCTCGGGGGCCACAGCACACCTGACGACGACTCCCTCCTAGCTGCGGCGGGGAGCAAGCTTAACATTTAACTGTTCCAAAGCAGTAGAGCAACTAGATTCAGATATAGACTCTTCTTCGGTAACTTTCATGGCGAGGCTGATCAACCAACGCGTAGCGCACCGCTATATATCCCAGTGAAGCCGCCACGGAGCGAGCGGAAGGCGAAGAGGTCGTCTTATAAACGGGGAGTCCACCTGGTAGGAGCAGAGCCGGCTCGGGGGCCAAGGCACACCTGACGACGACTCCCTCCTAGCTGCGGCGGGGAGCTAGCTTAAAATTTACCTGTTCCGAAGCAGTAGAGCAACTAGATTCAGATATAGACTCTTCGTCGGTACCTTTCATGGCGAGGCTGATCAACCAACGTGTAGCGCACCGCTATATATCCCAGTGAAGCCGCCACGGAGCGAGCGGAAGGCGAAGACGTCGTCTTATCAACGGGGAGTCCACCTGTTAGGAGCAGAAACGGCTCGGGGGCCACGGCACACCTGACGACGACTCCCTCCTAGCTGCGGCGGGGAGCTAGCTTAAAATTTAACTGTTCCGAAGCAGTAGAGCAACTAGATTCAGATATAGACTCTTCGTCGGTAACTTCCATGGCGAGATTGATCAACCAACGCGTAGCGCACCGCTATATATCCCAGTGAAGCCGCCACGGAGTGAGCGCAAGGCAAAGAGGTCGTCTTATCAACGGAGAGACCACCTGTTAGGAGCAGATCCGGCTCGGGGGCCACGGCACATCTGACGACGACTCCCTCCTAGCTGCGGCGGGGAGCAAGCTTAAAATTTAACTGTTCCGAAGCAGTAGAGCAACTACATTCAGATATAGACTCTTCGTCGGTAACTTCCATGCCGAGGCTGACCAACCAACGCGTAGCGCACCGCTATATATCCCAGTGAAGCCGCCACGGAGCGAGCGCAAGGCGATGAGGTTGTCTTATCAACGGAGAGACCGCCTGTTAGGAGCAGAGCCGGCTCGGGGGCCAGGGCACACCTGACGACGGCTCACTCCTAGCTGCGGCGGGGAGCAAGCTTAAAATTTACCTGTTCCGAAGCAGTAGAGCAAGTGGATTCAATTATAAACTCTTCGTCGGTAACTTCCATGGCGAGGCTGGTCAATCAACGCGTAGCGCACCGCTATATATCCCAGTGAAGCCGCCACGGAGCGAGCGGAAGGCGAAGAGGTCGTCTTATCAACGGAGAGACCACCTGTTAGGAGCAGAGCCGGCTCGGGGGCCACAGCACACCTGACGACGACTCCCTCCTAGCTGCGGCGGGGAGCAAGCTTAAAATCTAACTGTTCCGAAGCAGCAGAGAAACTATATTCAATTATAGACTCTTCGTCGGTAACTTCCATGGCGAGGCTGATCAACCAACGCGTAGCGCACCGCTATATATCCCAGTGAAGCCGCCATGGAGCAAGCGCAAGGCGAAGAGGTCGTCTTATCAACGGAGAGACCACCTCTTAGGAGCAGAGCCGGCTCGGGAGCCAGGGCACACCTGACGACGACTCCCTCCTAGCTGCGGCGGGGAGCAAGCTTAAAATTTAACTGTTCCGAAGCAGTAGAGCAACTAGATTGAGATATAGACTCTTCGTCGGTAACTTCCATGCCGAGGCTGATCAACCAATGCGTAGCGCACCGCTTTATATCCCAGTGAAGCCGCCACGGAGCGAGCGCAAGGCGATGAGGTTGTCTTGTCAACGGAGAGACCGCCTGTTAGGAGCAGAGCCGGCTCGGGGGCCAGGGCACACCTGACGACGGCTCACTCCTAGCTGCGGCGGGGAGCAAGCTTAAAATTTAACTGTTCCGAAGCAGTAGAGCAAGTGGATTCAATTATAAACTCTTCGTCGGTAACTTCCATGGCGAGGCTGATCAACCAACGCGTAGCGCACCGCTATATATCCCAGTGAAGCCGCCACGGAGCGAGCGGAAGGCGAAGATGTCGTCTTATCAACGGAGAGACCACCTGTTAGGAGCAGAGCCGGCTCGGGGGCCACAGCACACCTGACGACGACTCCCTCCTAGCTGCGGCGGGGAGCAAGCTTAACATTTAACTGTTCCAAAGCAGTAGAGCAACTAGATTCAATTATAGACTCTTCATCGGTAACTTACATGGCGAGGCTGATCAACCAACGCGTAGCGCACCGCTATATATCCCAGTGAAGTCGCCACGGAGCGAGCGGAAGGCGAAGAGGTCGTCTTATCAACGGAGAGACCACCTGTTAGGAGCAGAGCCGGCTCGGGGGCCACAGCACACCTGACCACGACTCCCTCCTAGCTGCGGCGGAGAGCAAGCTTAAAATTTAACTGTTCCGAAGCAGTATAGCAACTAGATTCAATATAGACTCTTCGTCGGTAACTTCCATGGCGAGGCTGATCAACCAACGCGTAGCGCACCGCTATATATCCCAGTGAAGCCGCCACGGAGCGAGCGAAAGGCGAAGAGGTCGTCTTATCAACGGAGAGTCCACCTGTTAGGAGCAGAGCCGGCTCGGGGGCCACGGCACACCTGACGACGACTCCCTCCTAGTTGCGGCGGGGAGCTAGCTTAAAATCTAAGTGTTCCGAAGCAGTAGAGCAACTAGATTCAATTATAGACTCTTCGTCGGTAACTTCCATTTCGAGGCTGATCAACCAACACGTAACGCATCGCTATATATCCCAGTGAAGCCGCCACGGAGCGAGCGCAAGGCGAACAGGTCGTCTTATCAACGGAGAGACCACCTGTTAAGAGCAGAGCCGGCTCGGGGGCCACGGCACACATGACGACGACGCCCTCCTAGCTGCGGCGGGGAGCAACCTTAAAATTTAACTGTTCCGAAACAGTAGAGCAACTAGATTCAGATATAGACTCTTCTTCGGTAACTTTCATGGCGAGGCTGATCAACCAACGCGTAGCGCACCGCTATATATCCCAGTGAAGCCGCCACGGAGCGAGCGCAAGGCGAAGAGGTCGTCTTATCAACGGAGAGACCACCTCTTAGGAGCAGAGCCGGCTCGGGAGCCAGGGCACACCTGACGACGGCTCCCTCCTAGGGGCGGCGGGGAGCAAGCTTAAAATTTAACTGTTCCGAAGCAGTAGAGCAACTAGATTCAATTACAGACTCTTCGTCGGTAACCTCCATGGCGAGGCTGATCAACCAACGCGTAGCGCACCGCTATATATCCCAGTGAAGCCGCCACGGAGCGAGCGCAAGGCGAAGAGGTCGTCTTATCAACGGAGAGACCACCTCTTAGGAGCAGAGCCGGCTCGGGAGCCAGGGCACACCTGACGACGGCTCCCTCCTAGGGGCGGCGGGGAGCAAGCTTAAAATTTAACTGTTCCGAAGCAGTAGAGCAACTAGATTGAGATATAGACTCTTCGCCGGTAACTTCCATGCCGAGACTGATCAACCAACGCGTAGCGCACCGCTTTATATCCCAGTGAAGCCGCCACGGAGCGAGTGCAAGGCGATGAGGTTGTCTTATCAACGGAGAGACCGCCTGTTAGGAGCAGAGCCGGCTCGGGGGCCAGGGCACACCTGACGACGGCTCACTCCTAGCTGCGGCGGGGAGCAAGCTTAAAATTTAACTGTTCCGAAGCAGTAGAGCAAGTGGATTCAATTATAAACTCTTCGTCGGTAACTTCCATGGCGAGGCTGATCAACCAACGCGTAGCGCACCGCTATATATCCCAGTGAAGCCGCCACGGAGCGAGCGGAAGGCGAAGATGTCGTCTTATCAACGGAGAGACCACCTGTTAGGAGCAGAGCCGGCTCGGGGGCCACAGCACACCTGACGACGACTCCCTCCTAGCTGCGGCTGGGAGCAAGCTTAACATTTAACTGTTCCAAAGCAGTAGAGCAACTAGATTCAGATATAGACTCTTCGTCGGTAACTTCCATGGCGAGGTTGATCAACCAACGCGTAGCGCACCGCTATATATCCCAGTGAAGCCGCCACGGAGTGAGCGCAAGGCAAAGAGGTCGTCTTATCAACAAAGAGACCACCTCTTAGGAGCAGAGCCGGCTCGGGAGCCAGGGCACACCTGACGACGGCTCCCTCCTAGGGGCGGCGGGGAGCAAGCTTAAAATTTAACTGTTCCGAAGCAGTAGAGCAAGTGGATTCAATTATAAACTCTTCGTCGGTAACTTCCATCGCGAGGCTGATCAACCAACGCGTAGCGCACCGCTATATATCCCAGTGAAGCCGCCACGGAGCGAGCGGAAGGCGAAGAGGTCGTCTTATCAACGGAGAGACCACCTGTTAGGAGCAGAGCCGGCTCGGGGGCCACAGCACCCCTGACGACGACTCCCTCCTAGCTGCGGCGGGGAGCAAGCTTAAAATCTAACTGTTCCGAAGCAGCAGAGAAACTATATTCAATTATAGACTCTTCGTCGGTAACTTCCACGGCGAGGCTGATCAACCAACGCGTAGCGCACCGCTATATATCCCAGTGAAGCCGCCACGGAGCGAGCGCAAGGCGAAGAGGTCGTCTTATCAACAAAGAGACCACCTCTTAGGAGCAGAGCCGGCTCGGGAGCCAGGGCACACCTGACGACGGCTCCCTCCTAGGGGCGGCGGGGAGCAAGCTTAAAATTTAACTGTTCCGAAGCAGTAGAGCAACTAGATTGAGATATAGACTCTTCGTCGGTAACTTCCATGCCGAGGCTGATCAACCAATGCGTAGCGCACCACTTTATATCCCAGTGAAGCCGCCACGGAGCGAGCGCAAGGCGATGAGGTTGTCTTATCAACGGAGAGACCGCCTGTTAGGAGCAGAGCCGGCTCGGGGGCCAGGGCACACCTGACGACGGCTCACTCCTAGCTGCGGCGGGGAGCAAGCTTAAAATTTACCTGTTCCGAAGCAGTAGAGCAAGTGGATTCAATTATAAACTCTTCGTCGGTAACTTCCATGGCGAGGCTGATCAATCAACGCGTAGCGCACCGCTATATATCCCAGTGAAGCCGCCACGGAGCGAGCGGAAGGCGAAGAGGTCGTCTTATCAACGGAGAGACCACCTGTTAGGAGCAGAGCCGGCTCGGGGACCACAGCACCCCTGACGACGACTCCCTCCTAGCTGCGGCGGGGAGCAAGCTTAAAATCTAACTGTTCCGAAGCAGCAGAGAAACTATATTCAATTATAGACTCTTCGTCGGTAACTTCCATGGCGAGGCTGATCAACCAACGCGTAGCGCACCGCTATATATTCCAGTGAAGCCGCCACGGAGCGAGCGCAAGGCGAAGAGGTCGTCTTATCAACAAAGAGACCACCTCTTAGGAGCAGAGCCGGCTCGGGAGCCAGGGCACACCTGACGACGGCTCCCTCCTAGGGGCGGCGGGGAGCAAGCTTAAAATTTAACTGTTCCGAAGCAGTAGAGCAACTAGATTGAGATATAGACTCTTCGTCGGTAACTTCCATGCCGAGGCTGATCAACCAATGCGTAGCGCACCGCTTTATATCCCAGTGAAGCCGCCACGGAGCGAGCACAAGGCGATGAGGTTGTCTTATCAACGGAGAGACCGCCTGTTAGGAGCAGAGCCGGCTCGGGGGCCAGGGCACACCTGACGACGCCTCACTCCTAGCTGCGGCGGGGAGCAAGCTTAACATTTAACTGTTCCAAAGCAGTAGAGCAAGTGGATTCAATTATAAACTCTTCGTCGGTAACTTCCATGGCGAGGCTGATCAACCAACGCGTAGCGCACCGCTATATATCCCAGTGAAGCCGCCACGGAGCGAGCGGAAGGCGAAGATGTCGTCTTATCAACGGAGAGACCGCCTGTTAGGAGCAGAGCCGGCTCGGGGGCCAGGGCACACCTGACGACGCCTCACTCCTAGCTGCGGCGGGGAGCAAGCTTAACATTTAACTGTTCCGAAGCAGTAGAGCAAGTGGATTCAATTATAAACTCTTCGTCGGTAACTTCCATGGCGAGGCTGATCAACCAACGCGTAGCGCACCGCTATATATCCCAGTGAAGCCGCCACGGAGCGAGCGGAAGGCGAAGATGTCGTCTTATCAACGGAGAGACCACCTGTTAGGAGCAGAGCCGGCTCGGGGGCCACAGCACACCTGACGACGACTCCCTCCTAGCTGCGGCGGGGAGCAAGCTTAACATTTAACTGTTCCAAAGCAGTAGAGCAAGTGGGTTCAATTATAAACCCTTCGTCGGTAACTTCCATGGCGAGGCTGATCAACCAACGCGTAGCGCACCGCTATATATCCCAGTGAAGCCGCCACGGAGCGAGCGGAAGGCGAAGATGTCGTCTTATCAACGGAGAGACCACCTGTTAGGAGCAGAGCCGGCTCGGGGGCCACAGCACACCTGACGACGACTCCCTCCTAGCTGCGGCGGGGAGCAAGCTTAACATTTAACTGTTCCAAAGCAGTAGAGCAACTAGATTCAGATATAGACTCTTCTTCGGTAACTTTCATGGCGAGGCTGATCAACCAACGCGTAGCGCACCGCTATATATCCCAGTGAAGCCCGCACGGAGCGAGCGGAAGGCGAAGAGGTCGTCTTATAAACGGGGAGTCCACCTGTTAGGAGCAGAGCCGGCTCCGGGGGCCAAGGCACACCTGACGACGACTCCCTCCTAGCTGCGGCGGGGAGCTAGCTTAAAATTTAACTGTTCCGAAGCAGTAGAGCAACTAGATTCAGATATAGACTCTTCGTCGGTAACTTCCATGGCGAGATTGATCAACCAACGCGTAGCGCACCGCTATATATCCCAGTGAAGCCGCCACGGAAGTGAGCGCAAGGCAAAGAGGTCGTCTTATCAACGGAGAGACCACCTGTTAGGAGCAGATCCGGCTCGGGGGCCACGGCACATCTGACGACGACTCCCTCCTAGCTGCGGCGGGGAGCAAGCTCAAAATTTAACTGTTCCGAAGTAGTAGAGCAACTAGATTCAGATATAGACTCTTCGTCGGTAACTTCCATGGCGAGATTGATCAACCAACGCGTAGCGCACCGCTATATATCCCAGTGAAGCCGCCACGGAGTGAGCGCAAGGCAAAGAGGTCGTCTTATCAACGGAGAGACCGCCTGTTAGGAGCAGAGCCGGCTCGGGGGCCAGGGTACACCTGACGACGGCTCACTCCTAGCTGCGGCGGGGAGCAAGCTTAAAATTTACCTGTTCCGAAGCAGTAGAGCAAGTGGATTCAATTATAAACTCTTCGTCGGTAACTTCCATGGCGAGGCTGATCAATCAACGCGTAGCGCACCGCTATATATCCCAGTGAAGCCGCCACGGAGCGAGCGGAAGGCGAAGAGGTCGTCTTATCAACGGAGAGACAACCTGTTAGGAGCAGAGCCGGCTCGGGGGCCACAGCACACCTGACGACGACTCCCTCCTAGCTGCGGCGGGGAGCAAGCTTAAAATCTAACTGTTCCGAAGCAGCAGAGAAACTATATTCAATTATAGACTCTTCGTCGGTAACTTCCATGGCGAGGCTGATCAACCAACGCGTAGCGCACCGCTATATATCCCAGTGAAGCCGCCACGGAGCGAGCGCAAGGCGAAGAGGTCGTCTTATCAACGGAGAGACCACCTCTTAGGAGCAGAGCCGGCTCGGGAGCCAGGGCACACCTGACGACGGCTCCCTCCTAGGGGCGGCGGGGAGCAAGCTTAAAATTTAACTGTTCCGAAGCAGTAGAGCAACTAGATTGAGATATAGACTCTTCGTCGGTGACTTCCATGCCGAGGCTGATCAACCAATGCGTAGCGCACCGCTTTATATCCCAGTGAAGCCGCCACGGAGCGAGCGCAAGGCGATGAGGTTGTC
This sequence comes from Amblyomma americanum, assembly GCF_052857255.1. Taxonomy (NCBI): domain Eukaryota; kingdom Metazoa; phylum Arthropoda; class Arachnida; order Ixodida; family Ixodidae; genus Amblyomma; species Amblyomma americanum. The sequence goes on along the minus strand of NC_135505.1, from coordinate 8,744,761 downwards.
TTATCAACGGAGAGACCGCCTGTTAGGAGCAGAGCCGGCTCGGGGGCCAGGGCACACCTGACGACGGCTCACTCCTAGCTGCGGCGGGGAGCAAGCTTAAAATTTAACTGTTCCGAAGCAGTAGAGCAAGTGGATTCAATTATAAACTCTTCGTCGGTAACTTCCATGGCGAGGCTGATCAACCAACGCGTAGCGCACCGCTATATATCCCAGTGAAGCCGCCACGGAGCGAGCGGAAGGCGAAGATGTCGTCTTATCAACGGAGAGACCACCTGTTAGGAGCAGAGCCGGCTCGGGGGCCACAGCACCTGACGACGACTCCCTCCTAGCTGTGGCGGGGAGCAAGCTTAACATTTAACTGTTCCAAAGCAGTAGAGCAACTAGATTGAGATATAGACTCTTCGTCGGTAACTTCCATGCCGAGGCTGATCAACCAACGCGTAGCGCACCGCTATATATCCCAGTGAAGTCGCCACGGAGCGAGCGCAAGGCGAAGAGGTCGTCTTATCAACGGAGAGACCACCTCTTAGGAGCAGAGCCGGCTCGGGAGCCAGGGCACACCTGACGACGGCTCCCTCCTAGCGGCGGCGGGGAGCAAGCTTAAAATTTAACTGTTCCGAAGCAGTAGAGCAACTAGATTGAGATATAGACTCTTCGTCGGTAACTTCCATGCCGAGGCTGATCAACCAATGCGTAGCGCACCGCTATATATCCCAGTGAAGCCGCCACGGAGCGAGCGCAAGGCGATGAGGTTGTCTTATCAACGGAGAGACCGCCTGTTAGGAGCAGAGCCGGCTCGGGGGCCACAGCACACCTGACGACGGCTCACTCCTAGCTGCGGCGGGGAGCAAGCTTAAAATTTAACTGTTCCGAAGCAGTAGAGCAAGTGGATTCAATTATAAACTCTTCGTCGGTAACTTCCATGGCGAGGCTGATCAACCAACGCGTAGCGCACCGCTATATATCCCAGTGAAGCCGCCACGGAGCGAGCGGAAGGCGAAGATGTCGTCTTATCAACGGAGAGACCACCTGTTAGGAGCAGAGCCGGCTCGGGGGCCACAGCACACCTGACGACGACTCCCTCCTAGCTGTGGCGGGGAGCAAGCTTAACATTTAACTGTTCCAAAGCAGTAGAGCAACTAGATTGAGATATAGACTCTTCGTCGGTAACTTCCATGCCGAGGCTGATCAACCAACGCGTAGCGCACCGCTATATATCCCAGTGAAGTCACCACGGAGCGAGCGCAAGGCGAAGAGGTCGTCTTATCAACGGAGAGACCACCTCTTAGGAGCAGAGCCGGCTCGGGAGCCAGGGCACACCTGACGACGGCTCCCTCCTAGCGGCGGCGGGGAGCAAGCTTAAAATTTAACTGTTCCGAAGCAGTAGAGCAACTAGATTGAGATATAGACTCTTCGTCGGTAACTTCCATGCCGAGGCTGATCAACCAATGCGTAGCGCACCGCTATATATCCCAGTGAAGCCGCCACGGAGCGAGCGCAAGGCGATGAGGTTGTCTTATCAACGGAGAGACCGCCTGTTAGGAGCAGAGCCGGCTCGGGGGCCAGGGCACACCTGACGACGGCTCACTCCTAGCTGCGGCGGGGAGCAAGCTTAAAATTTAACTGTTCCGAAGCAGTAGAGCAAGTGGATTCAATTATAAACTCTTCGTCGGTAACTTCCATGGCGAGGCTGATCAACCAACGCGTAGCGCACCGCTATATATCCCAGTGAAGCCGCCACGGAGCGAGCGGAAGGCGAAGATGTCGTCCTATAAACGGGGAGTCCACCTGTTAGGAGCAGAGCCGGCTCGGGGGCCAAGGCACACCTGACGACGACTCCCTCCTAGCTGCGGCGGGGAGCTAGCTTAAAATTTAACTGTTCCGAAGCAGTAGAGCAACTAGATTCAGATATAGACTCTTCGTCGGTAACTTCCATGGCGAGGTTGATCAACCAACGCGTAGCGCACCGCTATATATCCCAGTGAAGCCGCCACGGAGCGAGCGCAAGGCGAAGAGGTCGTCTTATCAACGGAGAGACCACCTGTTAGGAGCAGAGCCGGCTCGGTGGCCACGGCACATCTGACGACGACTCCCTCCTAGCTGCGGCGAGAGCAAGCTTAACATTTAACTGTTCCGAAGCCGTAGAGCAACTAGATTCAATTACAGACTCTTCGTCGGTAACTTAAATGGCGAGGCTGATCACCGAACGCGTAGCGCACCGGTATATACCCCAGTGAAGCCGCCACGGAGCGAGCGCAAGGCGACGAGGTCGTCTTATCAACGGAGAGTCCACCTGTTAGGAGCAGAGCCGGCTCGGTGGCCACGGCACACCTGACGACGACTCCCTCCTAGCTGCGGCGGGGAGCTAGCTAAAAATCTAAGTGTTCCGAAGCAGTAGAGCAACTAGATTCAAATATAGACTCTTCGTCGGTAACTTCCATGGCGAGGCTGATCAACCAACGCGTAGCGCACCGCTATATATCCCAGTGAAGCCGCCACGGAGCGAGCGCAAGGTGAAGATGTCGTCTTATCAACGGAGAGACCACCTCTTAGGAGCAGAGCCGGCTCGGGGGCCACGGCACACCTGACGACGGCTCCCTCCTAGGGGCGGCGGGGAGCAAGCTTAAAATTTAACTGTTCCGAAGCAGTAGAGCAACTAGATTCAATTACAGACTCTTCGTCGGTAACTTAAATGGCGAGGCTGATCAACCAACGCGTAGCGCACCGCTATATATCCCAGTTAAGCCGCCACGGAGCGAGCGGAAGGCGAAGAGGTCGTCTTATCAACGGAGAGACCACCTGTTAGGAGCAGAGCCGGCTCGGGGGCCACGGCACACCTGATGACGACTCCCTCCTAGCTGCGGCGGTGAGCATGCTTAACATTTAACTGTTCCGAAGCAGTAGAGCAACTAGATTCAGATATAGACTCTTCGTCGGTAACTTCCATGGCGAGGCTGATCAACCAACGCGTAGCGGACCGCTATATAACCCAGTGAAGCCGCCACGGAGCGAGCGGAAGGCGAAGATGTCGTCTTATCAACGGAGAGACCACCTGTTAGGAGCAGAGCCGGCTCGGGGGCCACAGCACACCTGACGACGACTCCCTCCTAGCTGCGGCGGGGAGCAAGCTTAACATTACTCTGTTCCAAAGCAGTAGAGCAACTAGATTCAATTATAGACTCTTCATCGGTAACTTACATGGCGAGGCTGATCAACCAACGCGTAGCGCACCGCTATATATCCCAGTGAAGCCGCCACGGAGCGAGCGGAAGGCGAAGAGGTCGTCTTATCAACGGAGAGACCACCTGTTAGGAGCAGAGCCGGCTCGGGGGCCACAGCACACCTGACCACTACTCCCTCCTAGCTGCGGCGGAGAGCAAGCTTAAAATTTAACTGTTCCGAAGCAGTATAGCAACTAGATTCAATATAGACTCTTCGTCGGTAACTTCCATGGCGAGGCTGATCAACCAACGCGTAGCGCACCGCTATATATCCCAGTGAAGCCGCCACGGAGCGAGCGCAAGGCGAAGAGGTCGTCTTATCAACGGAGAGTCCACCTGTTAGGAGCAGAGCCGGCTCGGTGGCCACGGCACACCTGACGACGACTCCCTCCTAGCTGCGGCGGGGAGCTAGCTTAAAATCTAAGTGTTCCGAAGCAGTAGAGCAACTAGATTCAATTATAGACTCTTCGTCGGTAACTTACATTTCGAGGCTGATCAACCAACACGTAACGCATCGCTATATATCCCAGTGAAGCCGCCACGGAGCGAGCGCAAGGCGAACAGGTCGTCTTATCAACGGAGAGACCACCTGTTAAGAGCAGAGCCGGCTCGGGGCCCACGGCACACATGACGACGACTCCCTCCTAGCTGCGGCGGGGAGCAACCTTAAAATTTAACTGTTCCGAAACAGTAGAGCAACTAGATTCAGATATAGACTCTTCTTCGGTAACTTTCACGGCGAGGCTGATCAACCAACGCGTAGCGCACCGCTATATATCCCAGTGAAGCCGCCACGGAGCGAGCGGAAGGCGAAGAGGTCGTCTTATAAACGGGGAGTCCACCTGTTAGGAGCAGAGCCGGCTCGGGGGCCAAGGCACACCTGACGACGACTCCCTCCTAGCTGCGGCGGGGAGCTAGCTTAAAATTTAACTGTTCCGAAGCAGTAGAGCAACTAGATTCAGATATAGACTCTTCGTCGGTAACTTTCACGGCGAGGCTGATCAACCAACGCGTAGCGCACCGCTATATATCCAAGTGAAGCCGCCACGGAGCGAGCGGAAGGCGAAGAGGTCGTCTTATCAACGGGGAGTCCACCTGTTAGGAGCAGAAACGGCTCGGGGGCCACGGCACACCTGACGACGACTCCCTCCTAGCTGCGGCGGGGAGCTAGCTTAAAATTTAACTGTTCCGAAGCAGTAGAGCAACTAGATTCAGATATAGACTCTTCGTCGGTAACTTCCATGGCGAGGTTGATCAACCAACGCGTAGCGCACCGCTATATATCCCAGTGAAGCCGCCACGGAGTGAGCGCAAGGCAAAGAGGTCGTCTTATCAACGGAGAGACCACCTGTTAGGAGCAGATCCGGCTCGGGGGCCACGGCACATCTGACGACGACTCCCTCCTAGCTGCGGCGGGGAGCAAGCTTAAAATTTAACTGTTCCGAAGCAGTAGAGCAACTACATTCAGATATAGACTCTTCATCGGTAACTTCCATGCCGAGGCTGACCAACCAACGCGTAGCGCACCGCTATATATCCCAGTGAAGCCGCCACGGAGCGAGCGCAAGGCGATGAGGTTGTCTTATCAACGGAGAGACCGCCTGTTAGGAGCAGAGCCGGCTCGGGGGCCAGGGCACACCTGACGACGGCTCACTCCTAGCTGCGGCGGGGAGCAAGCTTAAAATTTACCTGTTCCGAAGCAGTAGAGCAAGTGGATTCAATTATAAACTCTTCGTCGGTAACTTCCATGGCGAGGCTGATCAATCAACGCGTAGCGCACCGCTATATATCCCAGTGAAGCCGCCACGGAGCGAGCGCAAGGCGAAGAGGTCGTCTTATCAACGGAGAGACCACCTGTTAGGAGCAGAGCCGGCTCGGGGGCCACAGCACACCTGACGACGACTCCCTCCTAGCTGCGGCAGGGAGCAAGCTTAAAATATAACTGTTCCGAAGCAGCAGAGAAACTATATTCAATTATAGACTCTTCGTCGGTAACTTCCATGGCGAGGCTGATCAACCAACGCGTAGCGCACCGCTATATATCCCTGTGAAGCCGCCACGGAGCGAGCGCAAGGCGAAGAGGTCGTCTTATCAACGGAGAGACCACCTCTTAGGAGCAGAGCCGGCTCGGGAGCCAGGGCACACCTGACGACGGCTCCCTCCTAGGGGCGGCGGGGAGCAAGCTTAAAATTTAACTGTTCCGAAGCAGTAGAGCAACTAGATTGAGATATAGACTCTTCGTCGGTAACTTCCATGCCGAGGCTGATCAACCAATGCGTAGCGCACCGCTTTATATCCCAGTGAAGCCGCCACGGAGCGAGCGGAAGGCGAAGAGGTCGTCTTATCAACGGAGAGACCACCTGTTAGGAGCAGAGCCGGCTCGGGGGCCACAGCACACCTGACCACGACTCCCTCCTAGCTGCGGCGGAGAGCAAGCTCAAAATTTAACTGTTCCGAAGCAGTATAGCAACTAGATTCAATATAGACTCTTCGTCGGTAACTTCCATGGCGAGGCTGATCAACCAACGCGTAGCGCACCGCTATATATCCCAGTGAAGCCGCCACGGAGCGAGCGGAAGGCGAAGATGTCGTCTTATCAACGGAGAGACCACCTGTTAGGAGCAGAGCCGGCTCGGGGGCCACAGCACACCTGACGACGACTCCCTCCTAGCTGCGGCGGGGAGCAAGCTTAACATTTAACTGTTCCAAAGCAGTAGAGCAACTAGATTCAATTATAGACTCTTCATCGGTAACTTACACGGCGAGGCTGATCAACCAACGCGTAGCGCACCGCTATATACCCCAGTGAAGCCGCCACGGAGCGAGCTCAAGGCGAACAGGTCGTCTTATCAACGGAGAGACCACCTGTTAAGAGCAGAGCCGGCTCGGGGGCCACGGCACACATGACGACGACTCCCTCCTAGCTGCGGCGGGGAGCAACCTTAAAACTTAACTGTTCCGAAACAGTAGAGCAACTAGATTCAGATATAGACTCTTCTTCGGTAACTTTCATGGCGAAGCTGATCAACCAACGCGTAGCGCACCGCTATATATCCCAGTGAAGCCGCCACGGAGCGAGCGGAAGGCGAAGAGGTCGTCTTATAAACGGGGAGTCCACCTGTTAGGAGCAGAGCCGGCTCGGGGGCCAAGGCACACCTGACGACGACTCCCTCCTAGCTGCGGCGGGGAGCTAGCTTAAAATTTAACTGTTCTGAAGCAGTAGAGCAACTAGATTCAGATATAGACTCTTCGTCGGTAACTTCCATGGCGAGGTTGATCAACCAACGCGTAGCGCACCGCTATATATCCCAGTGAAGCCGCCACGGAGCGAGCGCAAGGCGAAGAGGTCGTCTTATCAACGGAGAGACCACCTGTTAGGAGCAGAGCCGGCTCGGGGGCCACGGCACATCTGACGACGACTCCCTCCTAGCTGCGGCGAGAGCAAGCTTAACATTTAACTGTTCCGAAGCCGTAGAGCAACTAGATTCAATTACAGACTCTTCGTCGGTAACTTAAATGGCGAGGCTGATCACCGAACGCGTAGCGCACCGGTATATACCCCAGTGAAGCCGCCACGGAGCTAGCGCAAGGCGAAGAGGTCGTCTTATCAACGGAGAGTCCACCTGTTAGGAGCAGAGCCGGCTCGGTGGCCACGGCACACCTGATGACGACTCCCTCCTAGCTGCGGCGGGGAGCTAGCTTAAAATCTAAGTGTTCCGAAGCAGTAGAGCAACTAGATTCAAATATAGACTCTTCGTCGGTAACTTCCATGGCGAGGCTGATCAACCAACGCGTAGCGCACCGCTATATATCCCAGTGAAGCCGCCCCGGAGCGAGCGCAAGGCGAAGAGGTCGTCTTATCAACGGAGAGACCACCTCTAAGGAGCAGAGCCGGCTCGGGAGCCAGGGCACACCTGACGACGGCTCCCTCCTAGGGGCGGCGGGGAGCAAGCTTAAAATTTAACTGTTCCGAAGCAGTAGAGCAACTAGATTGAGATATAGACTCTTCGTCGGTAACTTCCATGCCGAGGTTGATCAACCAACGCGTAGCGCACCGCTATATATCCCAGTGAAGCCGCCACGGAGTGAGCGCAAGGCAAAGAGGTCGTCTTATCAACGGAGAGACCACCTGTTAGGAGCAGATCCGGCTCGGGGGCCACGGCACATCTGACGACGACTCCCTCCTAGCTGCGGCGGGGAGCAAGCTTAAAATTTAACTGTTCCGAAGCAGTAGAGCAACTACATTAAGATATAGACTCTTCATCGGTAACTTCTATGCCGAGGCTGACCAACCAACGCGTAGCGCACCGCTATATATCCCAGTGAAGCCGCCACGGAGCGAGCGCAAGGCAAAGAGGTCGCCTTATCAACGGAGAGACCACCTGTTAGGACCAGATCCGGCTCGGGGGCCACGGCACATCTGACGACGACTCCCTCCTAGCTGCGGCGGGGAGCAAGCTTAAATTATAACTGTTCCGAAGCAGTAGAGCAACTACATTCAGATATAGACTCTTCATCGGTAACTTCCATGCCGAGGCTGACCAACCAACGCGTAGCGCACCGCTATATATCCCAGTGAAGCCGCCACGGAGCGAGCGCAAGGCGAAGAGGTCGTCTTATCAACGGAGAGACCACCTCTAAGGAGCAGAGCCGGCTCGGGAGCCAGGGCACACCTGACGACGGCTCCCTCCTAGGGGCGGCGGGGAGCAAGCTTAAAATTTAACTGTTCCGAAGCAGTAGAGCAACTAGATTGAGATATAGACTCTTCGTCGGTTAACTTCCATGCCGAGGCTGATCAACCAACGCGTAGCGCACCGCTATATATCCCAGTGAAGCCGCCACGGAGCGAGCGCAAGGCGATGAGGTTGTCTTATCAACGGAGAGACCACCTGTTAGGAGCAGAGCCGGCTCGGGGGCCACGGCACACCTGATGACGACTCCCTCCTAGCTGCGGCGGTGAGCAAGCTTAACATTTAACTGTTCCGAAGCAGTAGAGCAACTAGATTCAGATATAGACTCTTCGTCGGTAACTTCCATGGCGAGGCTGATCAACCAACGCGTAGCACACCGCTATATAACCCAGTGAAGCCGCCACGGAGCGGGCGGAAGGCGAAGATGTCGTCTTATCAACGGAGAGACCATCTGTTAGGAGCAGAGCCGGCTCGGGGGCCACAGCACACCTGACGACGACTCCCTCCTAGCTGCGGCGGGGAGCAAGCTTAACATTACTCTGTTCCAAAGCAGTAGAGCAACTAGATTCAATTATAGACTCTTCATCGGTAACTTACATGGCGAGGCTGATCAACCAACGCGTAGCGCACCGCTATATATCCCAGTGAAGCCGCCACGGAGCGAGCGGAAGGCGAAAAGGTCGTCTTATCAACGGAGAGACCACCTGTTAGGAGCAGAGCCGGCTCGGGGGCCACAGCACACCTGACCACGACTCCCTCCTAGCTGCGGCGGAGAGCAAGCTTAAAATTTAACTGTTCCGAAGCAGTATAGCAACTAGATTCAATATAGACTCTTCGTCGGTAACTTCCATGGCGAGGCTGATCAACCAACGCGTAGCGCACCGCTATATATCCCAGTGAAGCCGCCACGGAGCGAGCGCAAGGCGAAGAGGTCGTCCTATCAACGGAGAGTCCACCTGTTAGGAGCAGAGCCGGCTCGGTGGCCACGGCACACCTGACGACGACTCCCTCCTAGCTGCGGCGGGGAGCTAGCTTAAAATCTAAGTGTTCCGAAGCAGTAGAGCAACTAGATTCAATTATAGACTCTTCGTCGGTAACTTACATTTCGAGGCTGATCAACCAACACGTAACGCATCGCTATATATCCCAGTGAAGCCGCCACGGAGCGAGCGGAAGGCGAAGAGGTCGGCTTATAAACGGGGAGTCCACCTGTTAGGAGCAGAGCCGGCTCGGGGACCAAGGCACACCTGACGACGACTCCCTCCTAGCTGCGGCGGGGAGCTAGCTTAAAATTAAACTGTTCCGAAGCAGTAGAGCAACTAGATTCAGATATAGACTCTTCGTCGGTAACTTTCACGGCGAGGCTGATCAACCAACGCGTAGCGCACCGCTATATATCCCAGTGAAGCCGCCACGGAGCGAGCGCAAGGCGAAGAGGTCGTCTTATCAACGGAGAGACCACCTGTTAGGAGCAGATCCGGCTCGGGGGCCACGGCACATCTGACGACGACTCCCTCCTAGCTGCGGCGGGGAGCTAGCTTAAAATTTAACTGTTCCGAAGCAGTAGAGCAACTAGATTCAGATATAGACTCTTCGTCGGTAACTTCCATGCCGAGGCTGATCAACCAATGCGTAGCGCACCGCTTTATATCCCAGTGAAGCCGCCACGGAGCGAGCGCAAGGCGATGAGGTTGTCTTATCAACGGAGAGACCGCCTGTTAGGAGCAGAGCCGGCTCTGGGGCCAGGGCACACCTGACGACGGCTCACTCCTAGCTGCGGCGGGGAGCAAGCTTAAAATTTAACTGTTCCGAAGCAGTAGAGCAAGTGGATTCAATTATAAACTCTTCGTCGGTAACTTCCATGGCGAGGCTGATCAACCAACGCGTAGCGCACCGCTATATATCCCAGTGAAGCCGCCACGGAGCGAGCGGAAGGCGAAGATGTCGTCTTATCAACGGAGAGACCACCTGTTAGGAGCAGAGCCGGCTCGGGGGCCACAGCACACCTGACGACGACTCCCTCCTAGCTGCGGCGGGGAGCAAGCTTAACATTTAACTGTTCCAAAGCAGTAGAGCAACTAGATTCAATTATAGACTCTTCATCGGTAACTTACATGGCGAGGCTGATCAACCAACGCGTAGCGCACCGCTATATACCCCAGTGAAGTCGCCACGGAGCGAGCGGAAGGCGAAGAGGTCGTCTTATCAACGGAGAGACCACCTGTTAGGAGCAGAGCCGGCTCGGGGGCTACAGCACACCTGACCACGACTCCCTCCTAGCTGCGGCGGAGAGCAAGCTTAAAATTTAACTGTTCCGAAGCAGTAGAGCAACTAGATTCAGATATAGACTCTTCGTCGGTACCTTCCATGGCGAGGTTGATGAACCAACGCGTAGCGCACCGCTATATATCCCAGTGAAGCCGCCACGGAGCGAGCGCAAGGCGAAGAGGTCGTCTTATCAACGGAGAGACCACCTGTTAGGAGCAGAGCCGGCTCGGGGGCCACGGCACATCTGACGACGACTCCCTCCTAGCTGCGGCGAGAGCAAGCTTAACATTTAACTGTTCCGAAGCCGTAGAGCAACTAGATTCAATTACAGACTCTTCGTCGGTAACTTAAATGGCGAGGCTGATCAACCAACGCGTAGCGCACCGCTATATATCCCAGTTAAGCCGCCACGGAGCGAGCGGAAGGCGAAGAGGTCGTCTTATCAACGGAGAGACCAGCTGTTAGGAGCAGAGCCGGCTCGGGGGCCACGGCACACCTGATGACGACTCCCTCCTAGCTGCGGCGGTGAGCAAGCTTAACATTTAACTGTTCCGAAACAGTAGAGACACTAGATTCAGATATAGACTCTTCTTCGGTAACTTTCATGGCGAGGCTGATCAACCAACGCGTAGCGCACCGCTATATATCCCAGTGAAGCCGCCACGGAGCGAGCGGAAGGCGAAGAGGTCGTCTTATCAACGGGGAGTCCACCTGTTAGGAGCAGAAACGGCTCGGGGGCCACGGCACACCTGACGACGACTCCCTCCTAGCTGCGGCGGGGAGCAAGCTTAAAATTTAACTGTTCCGAAGCAGTAGAGCAACTACATTCAGATATAGACTCTTCGTCGGTAACTTCCATGCCGAGGCTGACCAACCAACGCGTAGCGCACCGCTTTATATCCCAGTGAAGCCGCCACGGAGCGAGCGCAAGGCGATGAGGTTGTCTTATCAACGGAGAGACCGCCTGTTAGGAGCAGAGCCGGCTCGGGGACCACAGCACACCTGTCGACGACTCCCTCCTAGCTGCGGCGGGGAGCTAGCTTAAAATCTAACTGTTCCGAAGCAGCAGAGAAACTAGATTGAGTTATAGACTCTTCGTCGGTAACTTCCATGCCGAGGCTGATCAACCAATGCGTAGCGCACCGCTATATATCCCAGTGAAGCCGCCACGGAGCGAGCGCAAGGCGAAGAGGTCGTCTTATCAACGGAGAGACCACCTGTTAGGAGCAGAGCCGGCTCGGGGCCACGGCACATCTGACGACGACTCCCTCCTAGCTGCGGCGGGGAGCAAACTTAAAATTTAACTGTTCCGAAGCAGTAGAGCAACTAGATTCAGATATAGACTCTTCGTCGGTAACTTCCATGGCGAGGTTGATCAACCAACGCGTAGCGCACCGCTATATATCCCAGTGAAGCCGCCACGGAGCGAGCGCAAGGCGAAGAGGTCGTCTTATCAACGGAGAGACCACCTGTTAGGAGCAGAGCCGGCTCGGGGGCCACGGCACATCTGACGACGACTCCCTCCTAGCTGCGGCGGGGAGCAAACTTAAAATTTAACTGTTCCGAAGCAGTAGAGCAACTACATTCAGATATAGACTCTTCGTCGGTAACTTCCATGCCGAGGCTGATCAACCAATGCGTAGCGCACCGCTATATATCCCAGTGAAGCCGCCACGGAGCGAGCGCAAGGCGATGAGGTTGTCTTATCAACGGAGAGACCGCCTGTTAGGAGCAGAGCCGGCTCGGGGGCCACAGCACACCTGACGACGACTCCCTCCTAGCTGCGGCGGTGAGCAAGCTTAACATTTAACTGTTCCGAAACAGTAGAGCAACTAGATTCAGATATAGACTCTTCGTCGGTAACTTCCATGCCGAGGCTGATCAACCAATGCGTAGCGCACCGCTATATATCCCAGTGAAGCCGCCACGGAGCGAGCGCAAGGCGAAGAGGTCGTCTTATCAACGGAGAGACCACCTGTTATTAGCAGAGCCGGCTCGGGGGCCACGGCACATCTGACGACGACTCCCTCCTAGCTGCGGCGGGGAGCTAGCTTAAAATTTAACTGTTCCGAAGCAGTAGAGCAACTAGATTCAATTACAGACTCTTCGTCGGTAACTTAAATGGCGAGGCTGATCAACCAACGCGTAGCGCACCGCTATATATCCCAGTTAAGCCGCCGCGGAGCGAGCGGAAGGCGAAGAGGTCGTCTTATCAACGGAGAGACCCACCTGTTAGGAGCAGAGCCGGCTCGGGGGCCACGGCACACCTGATGACGACTCCCTCCTAGCTGCGGCGGTGAGCAAGCTTAACATTTAACTGTTCCGAAACAGTAGAGCAACTAGATTCAGATATAGACTCTTCTTCGGTAACTTTCATGGCGAGGCTGATCAACCAACGCGTAGCGCACCGCTATATATCCCAGTGAAGCCGCCACGGAGCGAGCGGAAGGCGAAGAGGTCGTCTTATCAACGGGGAGTCCACCTGTTAGGAGCAGAAACGGCTCGGGGGCCACGGCACATCTGACGACGACTCCCTCCTAGCTGCGGCGAGAGCAAGCTTAACATTTAACTGTTCCGAAGCCGTAGAGAACTAGATTCAATTACAGACTCTTCGTCGGGAACCTAAATGGCGAGGCTGATCAACCAACGCGTAGCGCACCGCTATATATCCCAGTTAAGCCGCCACGGAGCGAGCGGAAGGCGAAGAGGTCGTCTTATCAACAGAGAGACCAGCTGTTAGGAGCAGAGCCGGCTCGGGGGCCACGGCACACCTGATGACGACTCCCTCCTAGCTGCGGCGGTGAGCAAGCTTAACATTTAACTGTTCCGAAACAGTAGAGACACTAGATTCAGATATAGACTCTTCTTCGGTAACTTTCATGGCGAGGCTGATCAACCAACGCGTAGCGCACCGCTATATATCCCAGTGAAGCCGCCACGGAGCGAGCGGAAGGCGAAGAGGTCGTCTTATCAACGGGGAGTCCACCTGTTAGGAGCAGAAACGGCTCGGGGGCCACGGCACACCTGACGACGACTCCCTCCTAGCTGCGGCGGGGAGCTAGCTTAAAATTTAACTGTTCCGAAGCAGTAGAGCAACTAGATTCAGATATAGACTCTTCGTCGGTAACTTCCATGGCGAGGTTGATCAACCAACGCGTAGCGCACCGCTATATATCCCAGTGAAGCCGCCACGGAGCGAGCGGAAGGCGAAGAGGTCGTCTTATCAACAGAGAGACCAGCTGTTAGGAGCAGAGCCGGCTCGGGGGCCACGGCACACCTGATGACGACTCCCTCCTAGCTGCGGCGGTGAGCAAGCTTAACATTTAACTGTTCCGAAACAGTAGAGACACTAGATTCAGATATAGACTCTTCTTCGGTAACTTTCATGGCGAGGCTGATCAACCAACGCGTAGCGCACCGCTATATATCCCAGTGAAGCCGCCACGGAGCGAGCGGAAGGCGAAGAGGTCGTCTTATCAACGGGGAGTCCACCTGTTAGGAGCAGAAACGGCTCGGGGGCCACGGCACACCTGACGACGACTCCCTCCTAGCTGCGGCGGGGAGCTAGCTTAAAATTTAACTGTTCCGAAGCAGTAGAGCAACTAGATTCAGATATAGACTCTTCGTCGGTAACTTCCATGGCGAGGTTGATCAACCAACGCGTAGCGCACCGCTATATATCCCAGTGAAGCCGCCACGGAGCGAGCGGAAGGCGAAGAGGTCGTCTTATCAACGGGGAGTCCACCTGTTAGGAGCAGAGCCGGCTCGGGGGCCACAGCACACCTGACGACGACTCCCTCCTAGCTGCGGCGGGGAGCTAGCTTAAAATCTAACTGTTCCGAAGCAGCAGAGAAACTAGATTGAGTTATAGACTCTTCGTCGGTAACTTCCATGCCGAGGCTGATCAACCAATGCGTAGCGCACCGCTATATATCCCAGTGAAGCCGCCACGGAGCGAGCGCAAGGCGAAGAGGTCGTCTTATCAACGGAGAGACCACCTGTTAGGAGCAGAGCCGGCTCGGGGGCCAAGGCACACCTGACGACGACTCCCTCCTAGCTGCGGCGGGGAGCTAGCTTAAAATTTAACTGTTCCGAAGCAGTAGAGCAACTAGATTCAGATATAGACTCTTCGTCGGTAACTTCCATGGCGAGGTTGATCAACCAACGCGTAGCGCACCGCTATATATCCCAGTGAAGCCGCCACGGAGCGAGCGCAAGGCGAAGAGGTCGTCTTATCAACGGAGAGACCACCTGTTAGGAGCAGAGCCGGCTCGGGGGCCACGGCACATCTGACGACGACTCCCTCCTAGCTGCGGCGGTGAGCAAGCTTAAAATTTAACTGTTCCGAAGCAGTAGAGCAACTATATTCAGATATAGACTCTTCGTCGGTAACTTCCATGCCGAGGCTGATCAACCAATGCGTAGCGCACCGCTATATATCCCAGTGAAGCCGCCACGGAGCGAGCGCAAGGCGATGAGGTTGTCTTATCAACGGAGAGACCGCCTGTTAGGAGCAGAGCCGGCTCGGGGGCCACAGCACACCTGACGACGACTCCCTCCTAGCTGCGGCGGGGAGCAAGCTTAAAATCTAACTGTTCCGAAGCAGCAGAGAAACTAGATTTTGTTATAGACTCTTCGTCGGTAACTTCCATGCCGAGGCTGATCAACCAATGCGTAGCGCACCGCTATATATCCCAGTGAAGCCGCCACGGAGCGAGCGCAAGGCGAAGAGGTCGTCTTATCAACGGAGAGACCACCTGTTAGGAGCAGAGCCGGCTCGGGGGCCAAGGCACACCTGACGACGACTCCCTCCTAGCTGCGGCGGGGAGCTAGCTTAAAATTTAACTGTTCCGAAGCAGTAGAGCAACTAGATTCAATTACAGACTCTTCGTCGGTAACTTAAATGGCGAGGCTGATCAACCAACGCGTAGCGCACCGCTATATATCCCAGTTAAGCCGCCACGGAGCGAGCGGAAGGCGAAGAGGTCGTCTTATCAACGGAGAGACCAGCTGTTAGGAGCAGAGCCGGCTCGGGGGCCACGGCACACCTGATGACGACTCCCTCCTAGCTGCGGCGGTGAGCAAGCTTAACATTTAACTGTTCCGAAACAGTAGAGCAACTAGATTCAGATATAGACTCTTCTTCGGTAACTTTCATGGCGAGGCTGATCAACCAACGCGTAGCGCACCGCTATATATCCCAGTGAAGCCGCCACGGAGCGAGCGGAAGGCGAAGAGGTCGTCTTATCAACGGGGAGTCCACCTGTTAGGAGCAGAAACGGCTCGGGGGCCACGGCACACCTGACGACGACTCCCTCCTAGCTGCGGTGGGGAGCTAGCTTAAAATTTAACTGTTCCGAAGCAGTAGAGCAACTAGATTCAGATATAGACTCTTCGTCGGTAACTTCCATGGCGAGGTTGATCAACCAACGCGTAGCGCACCGCTATATATCCCAGTGAAGCCGCCACGGAGTGAGCGCAAGGCGAAGAGGTCGTCTTATCAACAGAGAGACCACCTGGTAGGAGCAGATCCGGCTCGGGGGCCACGGCACATCTGACGACGACTCCCTCCTAGCTGCGGCGGGGAGCAAGCTTAAAATTTAACTGTTCCGAAGCAGTAGAGCAACTACATTCAGATATAGACTCTTCGTCGGTAACTTCCATGTCGAGGCTGACCAACCAACGCGTAGCGCACCGCTATATATCCCAGTGAAGCCGCCACGGAGCGAGCGCAAGGCGATGAGGTTGTCTTATCAACGGAGAGACCGCCTGTTAGGAGCAGAACCGGCTCGGGGGCCACGGCACACCTGACGACGGCTCCCTCCTAGGGGCGGCGGGGAGCAAGCTTAAAATTTAACTGTTCCGAAGCAGTAGAGCAAGTGGATTCAATTATAAACTCCTCGTCGGTAACTTCCATGGCGAGGCTGATCAACCAACGCGTAGCGCACCGCTATATATCCCAGTGAAGCCGCCACGGAGCGAGCGGAAGGCGAAGATGTCGTCTTATCGACGGAGAGACCACCTGTTAGGAGCAGAGCCGGCTCGGGGGCCACAGCACACCTGACGACGACTCCCTCCTAGCTGCGGCGGGGAGCAAGCTTAAAATCTAACTGTTCCGAAGCAGCAGAGAAACTAGATTCAATTATAGACTCTTCGTCGGTAACTTCCATGCCGAGGCTGATCAACCAATGCGTAGCGCACCGCTTTATATCCCAGTGAAGCCGCCACGGAGAGAGCGCAAGGCGAAGAGGTCGTCTTATCAACGGAGAGACCACCTGTTAGGAGCAGAGCCGGCTCGGGGGCCACAGCACACCTGACGACGACTCCCTCCTAGCTGCGGCGGAGAGCAAGCTTAAAATTTAACTGTTCCGAAGCAGTAGAGCAACTAGATTCAGATATAGACTCTTCGTCGGTAACTTCCATGGCGAGGTTGATCAACCAACGCGTAGCGCACCGCTATATATCCCAGTGAAGCCGCCACGGAGAGAGCGCAAGGCGAAGAGGTCGTCTTATCAACGGAGAGACCACCTGTTAGGAGCAGAGCCGGCTCGGGGGCCACGGCACATCTGACGACGACTCCCTCCTAGCTGCGGCGAGAGCAAGCTTAACATTTAACTGTTCCGAAGCCGTAGAGCAACTAGATTCAATTACAGACTCTTCGTCGGTAACTTAAATGGCGAGGCTGATCAACCAACGCGTAGCGCACCGCTATATATCCCAGTTAAGCCGCCACGGAGCGAGCGGAAGGCGAAGAGGTCGTCTTATCAACGGAGAGACCACCTGTTAGGAGCAGAGCCGGCTCGGGGGCCACGGCACACCTGATGACGACTCCCTCCTAGCTGCGGCGGTGAGCAAGCTTAACATTTAACTGTTCCGAAACAGTAGAGCAACTAGATTCAGATATAGACTCTTCGTCGGTAACTTCCATGCCGAGGCTGATCAACCAATGCGTAGCGCACCGCTATATATCCCAGTGAAGCCGCCACGGAGCGAGCGGAAGGCGAAGAGGTCGTCTTATCAACGGGGAGTCCACCTGTTAGGAGCAGAAACGGCTCGGGGGCCACGGCACATCTGACGACGACTCCCTCCTAGCTGCGGCGAGAGCAAGCTTAACATTTAACTGTTCCGAAGCCGTAGAGAACTAGATTCAATTACAGACTCTTCGTCGGTAACTTAAATGGCGAGGCTGATCAACCAACGCGTAGCGCACCGCTATATATCCCAGTTAAGCCGCCACGGAGCGAGCGGAAGGCGAAGAGGTCGTCTTATCAACGGAGAGACCAGCTGTTAGGAGCAGAGCCGGCTCGGGGGCCACGGCACACCTGATGACGACTCCCTCCTAGCTGCGGCGGTGAGCAAGCTTAACATTTAACTGTTCCGAAACAGTAGAGACACTAGATTCAGATATAGACTCTTCTTCGGTAACTTTCATGGCGAGGCTGATCAACCAACGCGTAGCGCACCGCTATATATCCCAGTGAAGCCGCCACGGAGCGAGCGGAAGGCGAAGAGGTCGTCTTATCAACGGGGAGTCCACCTGTTAGGAGCAGAAACGGCTCGGGGGCCACGGCACACCTGACGACGACTCCCTCCTAGCTGCGGTGGGGAGCTAGCTTAAAATTTAACTGTTCCGAAGCAGTAGAGCAACTAGATTCAGATATAGACTCTTCGTCGGTAACTTCCATGGCGAGGTTGATCAACCAACGCGTAGCGCACCGCTATATATCCCAGTGAAGCCGCCACGGAGTGAGCGCAAGGCGAAGAGGTCGTCTTATCAACGGAGAGACCACCTGGTAGGAGCAGATCCGGCTCGGGGGCCACGGCACATCTGACGACGACTCCCTCCTAGCTGCGGCGGGGAGCAAGCTTAAAATTTAACTGTTCCGAAGCAGTAGAGCAACTACATTCAGATATAGACTCTTCGTCGGTAACTTCCATGCCGAGGCTGACCAACCAACGCGTAGCGCACCGCTATATATCCCAGTGAAGCCGCCACGGAGCGAGCGGAAGGCGAAGAGGTCGTCTTATCAACGGGGAGTCCACCTGTTAGGAGCAGAACCGGCTCGGGGGCCAGGGCACACCTGACGACGGCTCCCTCCTAGGGGCGGCGGGGAGCAAGCTTAAAATTTAACTGTTCCGAAGCAGTAGAGCAAGTGGATTGAGTTATAGACTCTTCGTCGGTAACTTCCATGCCGAGGCTGATCAACCAATGCGTAGCGCACCGCTTTATATCCCAGTGAAGCCGCCACGGAGCGAGCGCAAGGCGATGAGGTTGTCTTATCAACGGAGAGACCGCCTGTAAGAGCAGAGCCGGCTCGGGGGCCAGGGCACACCTGACGACGGCTCACTCCTAGCTGCGGCGGGAGCAAGCTTAAAATTTAACTGTTCCGAAGCAGTAGAGCAAGTGGATTCAATTATAAACTCCTCGTCGGTAACTTCCATGGCGAGGCTGATCAACCAACGCGTAGCGCACCGCTATATATCCCAGTGAAGCCGCCACGGAGCGAGCGGAAGGCGAAGATGTCGTCTTATCGACGGAGAGAACACCTGTTAGGAGCAGAGCCGGCTCGGGGGCCACAGCACACCTGACGACGACTCCCTCCTAGCTGCGGCGGGGAGCAAGCTTAAAATCTAACTGTTCCGAAGCAGCAGAGAAACTAGATTCAATTATAGACTCTTCGTCGGTAACTTCCATGGCGAGGCTGATCAACCAACGCGTAGCGCACCGCTATATATCCCAGTGAAGCCGCCACGGAGCGAGCGCAAGGCGAAGAGGTCGTCTTATCAACGGAGAGACCACCTCTTAGGAGCAGAGCCGGCTCGGGAGCCAGGGCACACCTGACGACGGCTCCCTCCTAGGGGCGGCGGGGAGCAAGCCTAAAATTTAACTGTTCCGAAGCAGTAGAGCAACTAGATTGAGTTATAGACTCTTCGTCGGTAACTTCCATGCCGAGGCTGATCAACCAATGCGTAGCGCACCGCTTTATATCCCAGTGAAGCCGCCACGGAGCGAGCTCAAGGCGAAGAGGTCGTCTTATCAACGGAGAGACCGCCTGTTAGGAGCAGAGCCGGCTCGGGGGCCAGGGCACACCTGACGACGGCTCACTCCTAGCTGCGGCGGGGAGCAAGCTTAAAATTTAACTGTTCCGAAGCAGTAGAGCAAGTGGATTCAATTATAAACTCTTCGTCGGTAACTTCCATGGCGAGGCTGATCAACCAACGCGTAGCACACCGCTATATATCCCAGTGAAGCCGCCACGGAGCGAGCGGAAGGCGAAGATGTCGTCTTATCAACGGAGAGACCACCTGTTAGGAGCAGAGCCGGCTCGGGGGCCACAGCACACCTGACGACGACTCCCTCCTAGCTGCGGCGGAGAGCAAGCTTAAAATTTAACTGTTCCGAAGCAGTAGAGCAACTAGATTCAGATATAGACTCTTCGTCAGTAACTTCCATGGCGAGGTTGATCAACCAACGCGTAGCGCACCGCTATATATCCCAGTGAAGCCGCCACGGAGAGAGCGCAAGGCGAAGAGGTCGTCTTATCAACGGAGAGACCACCTGTTAGGAGCAGAGCCGGCTCGGGGGCCACGGCACATCTGACGACGACTCCCTCCTAGCTGCGGCGAGAGCAAGCTTAACATTTAACTGTTCCGAAGCCGTAGAGCAACTAGATTCAATTACAGACTCTTCGTCGGTAACTTAAATGGCGAGGCTGATCAACCAACGCGTAGCGCACCGCTATATATCCCAGTTAAGCCGCCACGGAGCGAGCGGAAGGCGAAGAGGTCGTCTTATCAACGGAGAGACCACCTGTTAGGAGCAGAGCCGGCTCGGGGGCCACGGCACACCTGATGACGACTCCCTCCTAGCTGCGGCGGTGAGCAAGCTTAACATTTAACTGTTCCGAAACAGTAGAGCAACTAGATTCAGATATAGACTCTTCGTCGGTAACTTCCATGCCGAGGCTGATCAACCAATGCGTAGCGCACCGCTATATATCCCAGTGAAGCCGCCACGGAGCGAGCGCAAGGCGAAGAGGTCGTCTTATCAACGGAGAGACCACCTGTTAGGAGCAGAGCCGGCTCGGGGGCCAAGGCACACCTGACGACGACTCCCTCCTAGCTGCGGCGGGGAGCTAGCTTAAAATTTAACTGTTCCGAAGCAGTAGAGCAACTAGATTCAATTACAGACTCTTCGTCGGTAACTTAAATGGCGAGGCTGATCAACCAACGCGTAGCGCACCGCTATATATCCCAGTTAAGCCGCCACGGAGCGAGCGGAAGGCGAAGAGGTCGTCTTATCAACGGAGAGACCAGCTGTTAGGAGCAGAGCCGGCTCGGGGGCCACGGCACACCTGATGACGACTCCCTCCTAGCTGCGGCGGTGAGCAAGCTTAACATTTAACTGTTCCGAAACAGTAGAGCAACTAGATTCAGATATAGACTCTTCTTCGGTAACTTTCATGGCGAGGCTGATCAACCAACGCGTAGCGCACCGCTATATATCCCAGTGAAGCCGCCACGGAGCGACCGGAAGGCGAAGAGGTCGTCTTATCAACGGGGAGTCCACCTGTTAGGAGCAGAAACGGCTCGGGGGCCACGGCACATCTGACGACGACTCCCTCCTAGCTGCGGCGAGAGCAAGCTTAACATTTAACTGTTCCGAAGCCGTAGAGAACTAGATTCAATTACAGACTCTTCGTCGGTAACTTAAATGGCGAGGCTGATCAACCAACGCGTAGCGCACCGCTATATATCCCAGTTAAGCCGCCACGGAGCGAGCGGAAGGCGAAGAGGTCGTCTTATCAACGGAGAGACCAGCTGTTAGGAGCAGAGCCGGCTCGGGGGCCACGGCACACCTGATGACGACTCCCTCCTAGCTGCGGCGGTGAGCAAGCTTAACATTTAACTGTTCCGAAACAGTAGAGACACTAGATTCAGATATAGACTCTTCTTCGGTAACTTTCATGGCGAGGCTGATCAACCAACGCGTAGCGCACCGCTATATATCCCAGTGAAGCCGCCACGGAGCGAGCGGAAGGCGAAGAGGTCGTCTTATCAACGGGGAGTCCACCTGTTAGGAGCAGAAACGGCTCGGGGGCCACGGCACACCTGACGACGACTCCCTCCTAGCTGCGGCGGGGAGCTAGCTTAAAATTTAACTGTTCCGAAGCAGTAGAGCAACTAGATTCAGATATAGACTCTTCGTCGGTAACTTCCATGGCGAGGTTGATGAACCAACGCGTAGCGCACCGCTATATATCCCAGTGAAGCCGCCACGGAGTGAGCGCAAGGCGAAGAGGTCGTCTTATCAACGCAGAGACCACCTGGTAGGAGCAGATCCGGCTCGGGGGCCACGGCACATCTGACGACGACTCCCTCCTAGCTGCGGCGGGGAGCAAGCTTAAAATTTAACTGTTCCGAAGCAGTAGAGCAACTACATTCAGATATAGACTCTTCGTCGGTAACTTCCATGCCGAGGCTGACCAACCAACGCGTAGCGCACCGCTATATATCCCAGTGAAGCCGCCACGGAGTGAGCGCAAGGCGAAGAGGTCGTCTTATCAACGGAGAGACCGCCTGTTAGGAGCAGAGCCGGCTCGGGGGCCACGGCACACCTGACGACGACTCCCTCCTAGCTGCGGCGGGGAGCTAGCTTAAAATTTAACTGTTCCGAAGCAGTAGAGCAACTAGATTCAGATATAGACTCTTCGTCGGTAACTTCCATGGCGAGGTTGATCAACCAACGCGTAGCGCACCGCTATATATCCCAGTGAAGCCGCCACGGAGCGAGCGCAAGGCGAAGAGGTCGTCTTATCAACGGAGAGACCACCTGTTAGGAGCAGATCCGGCTCGGGGGCCACGGCACATCTGACGACGACTCCCTCCTAGCTGCGGCGGGGAGCAAGCTTAAAATTTAACTGTTCCGAAGCAGTAGAGCAACTACATTCAGATATAGACTCTTCGTCGGTAACTTCCATGCCGAGGCTGACCAACCAACGCGTAGCGCACCGCTATATATCCCAGTGAAGCCGCCACGGAGTGAGCGCAAGGCGAAGAGGTCGTCTTATCAACGGAGAGACCGCCTGTTAGGAGCAGAGCCGGCTCGGGGGCCACAGCACACCTGACGACGACTCCCTCCTAGCTGCGGCGGGGAGCTAGCTTAAAATCTAACTGTTCCGAAGCAGCAGAGAAACTAGATTGAGTTATAGACTCTTCGTCGGTAACTTCCATGCCGAGGCTGATCAACCAATGCGTAGCGCACCGCTATATATCCCAGTGAAGCCGCCACGGAGCGAGCGCAAGGCGAAGAGGTCGTCTTATCAACGGAGAGACCACCTGTTAGGAGCAGAGCCGGCTCGGGGGCCAAGGCACACCTGACGACGACTCCCTCCTAGCTGCGGCGGGGAGCTAGCTTAAAATTTAACTGTTCCGAAGCAGTAGAGCAACTAGATTCAGATATAGACTCTTCGTCGGTAACTTCCATGGCGAGGTTGATCAACCAACGCGTAGCGCACCGCTATATATCCCAGTGAAGCCGCCACGGAGCGAGCGCAAGGCGAAGAGGTCGTCTTATCAACGGAGAGACCACCTGTTAGGAGCAGAGCCGGCTCGGGGGCCACGGCACATCTGACGACGACTCCCTCCTAGCTGCGGCGGGGAGCAAGCTTAAAATTTAACTGTTCCGAAGCAGTAGAGCAACTACATTCACATATAGACTCTTCGTCGGTAACTTCCATGCCGAGGCTGATCAACCAATGCGTAGCGCACCGCTATATATCCCAGTGAAGCCGCCACGGAGCGAGCGCAAGGCGATGAGGTTGTCTTATCAACGGAGAGACCGCCTGTTAGGAGCAGAGCCGGCTCGGGGGCCACAGCACACCTGACGACGACTCCCTCCTAGCTGCGGCGGGGAGCAAGCTTAAAATCTAACTGTTCCGAAGCAGCAGAGAAACTAGATTGAGTTATAGACTCTTCGTCGGTAACTTCCATGCCGAGGCTGATCAACCAATGCGTAGCGCACCGCTATATATCCCAGTGAAGCCGCCACGGAGCGAGCGCAAGGCGAAGAGGTCGTCTTATCAACGGGGAGACCACCTGTTAGGAGCAGAGCCGGCTCGGGGGCCAAGGCACACCTGACGACGACTCCCTCCTTGCTGCGGTGGGGAGCTAGCTTAAAATTTAACTGTTCCGAAGCAGTAGAGCAACTAGATTCAGATATAGACTCTTCGTCGGTAACTTCCATGGCGAGGTTGATCAACCAACGCGTAGCGCACCGCTATATATCCCATTGAAGCCGCCACGGAGTGAGCGCAAGACGAAGAGGTCGTCTTATCAACGGAGAGACCACCTGGTAGGAGCAGATCCGGCTCGGGGGCCACGGCACATCTGACGACGACTCCCTCCTAGCTGCAGCGGGGAGCAAGCTTAAAATTTAACTGTTCCGAAGCAGTAGAGCAACTACATTCAGATATAGACTCTTCGTCGGTAACTTCCATGCCGAGGCTGACCAACGAACGCGTAGCGCACCGCTATATATCCCAGTGAAGCCGCCACGGAGCGAGCGCAAGGCGAAGAGGTCGTCTTATCAACGGAGAGACCACCTCTTAGGAGCAGAGCCGGCTCGGGAGCCAGGGCACACCTGACGACGGCTCCCTCCTAGGGGCGGCGGGGAGCAAGCCTAAAATTTAACTGTTCCGAAGCAGTAGAGCAACTAGATTGAGTTATAGACTCTTCGTCGGTAACTTCCATGCCGAGGCTGATCAACCAATGCGTAGCGCACCGCTTTATATCCCAGTGAAGCCGCCACGGAGCGAGCTCAAGGCGAAGAGGTCGTCTTATCAACGGAGAGACCGCCTGTTAGGAGCAGAGCCGGCTCGGGGGCCAGGGCACACCTGACGACGGCTCACTCCTAGCTGCGGCGGGGAGCAAGCTTAAAATTTAACTGTTCCGAAGCAGTAGAGCAAGTGGATTCAATTATAAACTCTTCGTCGGTAACTTCCATGGCGAGGCTGATCAACCAACGCGTAGCACACCGCTATATATCCCAGTGAAGCCGCCACGGAGCGAGCGGAAGGCGAAGATGTCGTCTTATCAACGGAGAGACCACCTGTTAGGAGCAGAGCCGGCTCGGGGGCCACAGCACACCTGACGACGACTCCCTCCTAGCTGCGGCGGGGAGCAAGCTTATCATTTAACTGTTCCAAAGCAGTAGAGCAACTAGATTCAATTATAGACTCTTCGTCGGTAACTTCCATGGCGAGGTTGATCAACCAACGCGTAGCGCACCGCTATATATCCCAGTGAAGCCGCCACGGAGCGAGCACAAGGCGAAGAGGTCGTCTTATCAACGGAGAGACCACCTGTTAGGAGCAGAGCCGGCTCGGGGGCCACAGCACACCTGACGACGACTCCCTCCTAGCTGCGGCGGGGAGCAAGCTTAACATTTAACTGTTCCAAAGCAGTAGAGCAACTAGATTCAATTATAGACTCTTCATCGGTAACTTACATGGCGAGGCTGATCAACCAACGCGTAGCGCACCGCTATATATCCCAGTGAAGTCGCCACGGAGCGAGCGGAAGGCGAAGAGGACGTCTTATCAACGGAGAGACCACCTGTTAGGAGCAGAGCCGGCTCGGGGGCCACAGCACACCTGACCACGACTACCTCCTAGCTGCGGCGGAGAGCAAGCTTAAAATTTAACTGTTCCGAAGCAGTAGAGCAACTAGATTCAGATATAGACTCTTCGTCGGTAACTTCCATGGCGAGGTTGATCAACCAACGCGTAGCGCACCGCTATATATCCCAGTGAAGCCGCCACGGAGAGAGCGCAAGGCGAAGAGGTCGTCTTATCAACGGAGAGACCACCTGTTAGGAACAGAGCCGGCTCGGGGGCCACGGCACATCTGACGACGACTCCCTCCTAGCTGCGGCGAGAGCAAGCTTAACATTTAACTGTTCCGAAGCCGTAGAGCAACTAGATTCAATTACAGACTCTTCGTCGGTAACTTAAATGGCGAGGCTGATCAACCAACGCGTAGCGCACCGCTATATATCCCAGTTAAGCCGCCACGGAGCGAGCGGAAGGCGAAGAGGTCGTCTTATCAACGGAGAGACCACCTGTTAGGAGCAGAGCCGGCTCGGGGGCCACGGCACACCTGATGACGACTCCCTCCTAGCTGCGGCGGTGAGCAAGCTTAACATTTAACTGTTTCGAAACAGTAGAGCAACTAGATTCAGATATAGACTCTTCTTCGGTAACTTTCATGGCTAGGCTGATCAACCAACGCGTAGCGCACCGCTATATATCCCAGTGAAGCCGCCACGGAGCGAGGGGAAGGCGAAGAGGTCGTCTTATCAACGGGGAGTCCACCTGTTAGGAGCAGAAACGGCTCGGGGGCCACGGCACACCTGACGACGACTCCCTCCTAGCTGCAGCGGGGAGCTAGCTTAAAATTTAACTGTTCCGAAGCAGTAGAGCAACTAGATTCAGATATAGACTCTTCGTCGGTAACTTCCATTTCGAGGCTGATCAACCAACACGTAACGCATCGCTATATATCCCAGTGAAGCCGCCACGGAGCGAGCGCAAGGCGAACAGGTCGTCTTATCAACGGAGAGACCACCTGTTAAGAGCAGAGCCGGCTCGGGGGCCAAGGCACACCTGACGACGACTCCCTCCTAGCTGCGGCGGGGAGCTAGCTTAAAATTTAACTGTTCCGAAGCAGTAGAGCAACTAGATTCAGATATAGACTCTTCGTCCGTAACTTCCATGGCGAGGTTGATCACCCAACGCGTAGCGCACCGCTATATATCCCAGTGAAGCCGCCACGGAGCGAGCAAAAGGCGAAGAGGTCGTCTTATCAACGGAGAGACCACCTGTTAGGAGCAGAGCCGGCTCGGGGGCCACGGCACATCTGACGACGACTCCCTCCTAGCTGCGGCGGGGAGCAAGCTTAACATTTAACTGTTCCGAAGCCGTAGAGCAACTAGATTCAATTACAGACTCTTCGTCGGTAACTTAAATGGCGAGGCTGATCATCCAACGCGTAACGCACCGCTATATATCCCAGTTAAGCCGCCACGGAGCGAGCGGAAGGCGAAGAGGTCGTCTTATCAACGGGAAGTCCACCTGTTAGGAGCAGAAACGGCTCGGGGGCCACGGCACACCTGACGACGACTCCCTCCTAGCTGCGGCGGGGAGCAAGCTTAAAATTTAACTGTTCCGAAGCAGTAGAGCAACTAGATTCAGTATAGACTCTTCGTCGGTAACTTCCATGACGAGGCTGATCAACCAACGCATAGCACACCGCTATATATCCCAGTGAAGCCGCCACGGAGCGAGCGCAAGGCGAAGAGGTCGTCTTAGCAACGGAGAGACCACCCGTTAGGAGCAGAGCCGGCTCGAGGGCCACGGCACATCTGACGACGACTCCCTCCTAGCTGCGGCGGGGAGCAAGCTTAACATTTAACTGTTCCGAAGCCGTAGAGCAACTAGATTCAATTACAGACTCTTCGTCGGTAACTTAAATGGTGAGGCTGATCATCCAACGCGTAGCGCACCGCTATATATCCCAGTTAAGCCGCCACGGAGCGAGCGGAAGGCGAAGAGGTCGTCTTATCAACGGGAAGTCCACCTGTTAGGAGCAGAAACGGCTCGGGGGCCACGGCACACCTGACGACGACTCCCTCCTAGCTGCGGCGGGGAGCTAGCTTAAAATTTAACTGTTCCGAAGCAGTAGAGCAACTAGATTCAGATATAGACTCTTCGTCCGTAACTTCCATGGCGAGGTTGATCAACCAACGCGTAGCGCACCGCTATATATCCCAGTGAAGCCGCCACGGAGCGAGCAAAAGGCGAAGAGGTCGTCTTATCAACGGAGAGACCACCTGTTAGGAGCAGAGCCGGCTCGGGGGCCACGGCACATCTGACGACGACTCCCTCCTAGCTGCGGCGGGGAGCAAGCTTAACATTTAACTGTTCCGAAGCCGTAGAGCAACTAGATTCAATTACAGACTCTTCGTCGGTAACTTAAATGGCGAGGCTGATCATCCAACGCGTAGCGCACCGCTATATATCCCAGTTAAGCCGCCACGGAGCGAGAGGAAGGCGAAGAGGTCGTCTTATCAACGGGAAGTCCACCTGTTAGGAGCAGAAACGGCTCGGGGGCCACGGCACACCTGACGACGACTCCCTCCTAGCTGCGGCGGGGAGCAAGCTTAAAATTTAACTGTTCCGAAGCAGTATAGCAACTAGATTCAGTATAGACTCTTCGTCGGTAACTTCCATGACGAGGCTGATCAACCAACGCGTAGCGCACCGCTATATATCCCAGTGAAGCCGCCACGGAGCGAGCGCAAGGCGAAGAGGTCGTCTTATCAACGGAGAGACCACCTGTTAGGAGCAGAGCCGTCTCGGGGGCCACGGCACACCTGACGACGACTCCCTCCTAGCTGCGGCGGGGAGCAACCTTAAAATGTAACTGTTCCGAAGCAGTAGAGCAAATAAATTCATATATAGACTCTTCTTCGGTAACTTCCATGGCGAGGCTGATCACCCAACGCGTAGCGCACCGGTATATACCCCAGTGAAGCCGCCACGGAGCGAGCGCAAGGCGAAGAGGTCGTCTTATCAACGAAGAGACCACCTGTTAGGAGCAGAGCCGGCTCGGGGGCCACGGCACATCTGACGACGACTCCCTCCTAGCTGCGGCGGGGAGCAAGCTTAAAATCTAACTGTTCCGAAGCAGCAGAGAAACTAGATTCAATTATAGACTCTTCGTCGGTAACTTCCATGGCGAGGCTGATCAACCAACGCGTAGCGCACCGCTATATATCCCAATGAAGACGCCACGGAGCGAGCGCAAGGCGAAGAGGTCGTCTTATCAACGGAGAGACCACCTGTTACGAGCAGAGCCGGCTCGGGGGCCACAGCACACCTGACGACGACTCGCTCCTAGCTGCGGCGGGGAGCAAGCTTAACATTTAACTGTTCCAAAGCAGTAGAGCAACTAGATTCAATTATAGACTCTTCATCGGTAACTTACATGGCGAGGATGATCAACCAACGCGTAGCGCACCGCTATATATCCCAGTGAAGCCGCCACGGAGCGAGCGGAAGGCGAAGAGGTCGTCTTATAAACGGGGAGTCCACCTGTTAGGAGCAGAGCCGGCTCGGGGGCCAAGGCACACCTGACGACGACTCCCTCCTAGCTGCGGCGGGGAGCTAGCTTAAAATTTAACTGTTCCGAAGCAGTAGAGCAACTACATTCAATTATAGACTCTTCATCGGTAACTTACATGGCGAGGATGATCAACCAACGCGTAGCGCACCGCTATATATCCCAGTGAAGCCGCCACGGAGCGAGCGGAAGGCGAAGAGGTCGTCTTATAAACGGGGAGTCCACCTGTTAGGAGCAGAGCCGGCTCGGGGGCCAAGGCACACCTGACGACGACTCCCTCCTAGCTGCGGCGGGGAGCTAGCTTAAAATTTAACTGTTCCGAAGCAGTAGAGCAACTAGATTCAGATATAGACTCTTCGTCGGTAACTTCCATGGCGAGGTTGATCAACCAACGCGTAGCGCACCGCTATATATCCCAGTGAAGCCGCCACAGAGCGAGCGCAAGGCGAAGAGGTCGTCTTATCAACGGAGAGACCACCTGTTAGGAGCAGAGCCGGCTCGGGGGCCACAGCACACCTGACCACGACTCCCTCCTAGCTGCGGCGGAGAGCAAGCTTAAAATTTAACTGTTCCGAAGCAGTATAGCAACTAGATTCAATATAGACTCTTCGTCGGTAACTTCCATGGCGAGGCTGATCAACCAACGCGTAGCGCACCGCTATATATCCCAGTGAAGCCGCCACGGAGCGAGCGCAAGGCGAAGAGGTCGTCTTATCAACGGAGAGTCCACCTGTTAGGAGCAGAGCCGGCTCGGTGGCCACGGCACACCTGACGACGACTCCCTCCTAGCTGCGGCGGGGAGCTAGCTTAAAATCTAAGTGTTCCGAAGCAGTAGAGCAACTAGATTCTATTATAGACTCTTCGTCGGTAACTTCCATTTCGAGGCTGATCAAGCAACACGTAACGCATCGGTATATATCCCAGTGAAGCCGCCACGGAGCGAGCGCAAGGCGAACAGGTCGTCTTATCAACGGAGAGACCACCTGTTAAGAGCAGAGCCGGCTCGGGGGCCACGGCACACCTGACGACGACTCCCTCCTAGCTGCGGCGGGGAGCTAGCTTAAAATCTAACTGTTCCGAAGCAGCAGAGAAGCTAGATTGAGTTATAGACTCTTCGTCGGTAACTTCCATGCCGAGGCTGATCAACCAATGCGTAGCGCACCGCTATATATCCCAGTGAAGCCGCCACGGAGCGAGCGCAAGGCGAAGAGGTCGTCTTATCAACGGAGAGACCACCTGTTAGGAGCAGAGCCGGCTCGGGGGCCAAGGCACACCTGACGACGACTCCCTCCTAGCTGCGGCGGGGAGCTAGCTTAAAATTTAACTGTTCCGAAGCAGTAGAGCAACTAGATTCAGATATAGACTCTTCGTCGGTAACTTCCATGGCGAGGTTGATCAACCAACGCGTAGCGCACCGCTATATATCCCTGTGAAGCCGCCACGGAGCGAGCAAAAGACGAAGAGGTCGTCTTATCAACGGAGAGACCACCTGTTAGGAGCAGAGCCGGCTCGGGGGCCACGGCACATCTGACGACGACTCCCTCCTAGCTGCGGCGGGGAGCAAGATTAACATTTAACTGTTCCGAAGCCGTAGAGCAACTAGATTCAATTACAGACTCTTCGTCGGTAACTTAAATGGCGAGGCTGATCATCCAACGCGTAGCGCACCGCTATATATCCCAGTTAAGCCGCCACGGAGCGAGCGGAAGGCGAAGAGGTCGTCTTATCAACGGGGAGTCCACCTGTTAGGAGCAGAAACGGCTCGGGGGCCACGGCACACCTGACGACGACTCCCTCCTAGCTGCGGCGGGGAGCTAGCTTAAAATTTAACTGTTCCGAAGCAGTAGAGCAACTAGATTCAGATATAGACTCTTCGTCGGTAACTTCCATGGCGAGGTTGATCAACCAACGCGTAGCGCACCGCTATATATCCCAGTGAAGCCGCCACGGAGCGAGCGGAAGGCGAAGAGGTCGTCTTATCAACGGGGAGTCCACCTGTTAGGAGCAGAGCCGGCTCGGGGGCCAAGGCACACCTGACGACGACTCCCTCCTAGCTGCGGCGGGGAGCTAGCTTAAAATTTAACTGTTCCGAAGCAGTAGAGCAACTAGATTCAGATATAGACTCTTCGTCGGTAACTTCCATGGCGAGGTTGATCAACCAACGCGTAGCGCACCGCTATATATCCCAGTGAAACCGCCACGGAGTGAGCGCAAGGCGAAGAGGTCGTCTTATCAACGGAGAGACCACCTGTTAGGAGAAGAGCCGGCTCGGGGGCCACAGCACACCTGACGACGACTCCCTCCTAGCTGCGGCGGGGAGCAAGCTTAAAATTTAACTGTTCCGAAGCAGTATAGCAACTAGATTCAATATAGACTCTTCGTCGGTAACTTCCATGACGATGCTGATCAACCAACGCGTAGCGCACCGCTATATATCCCAGTGAAGCCGCCACAGAGCGAGCGCAAGGCGAAGAGGTCGTCTTATCAACGGAGAGTCCACCTGTTAGGAGCAGAGCCGGCTCGGGGGCCACGGCACACCTGACGACGACTCCCTCCTAGCTGCGGCGGGGAGCTAGCTTAAAATCTAAGTGTTCCGAAGCAGTAGAGCAACTAGATTCAATTATAGACTCTTCGTCGGTAACTTCCATGGCGACGCTGATCAACCAACGCATCGCACACCGCTATATACCCCAGTGAAGCCGCCACGGAGCGAGCGCAAGGCGAAGAGGTCGTCTTATCAACGGAGAGACCGCCTGTTAGGAGCAGAGCCGGCTCGGGGGCCAGGGCACACCTGACGACGACTCACTCCTAGCTGCGGCGGGGAGCAAGCTTAAAATTTAACTGTTCCGAAGCAGTAGAGCAAGTGGATTCAATTATAAACTCTTCGTCGGTAACTTCCATGGCGAGGCTGATCACTCAACGCGTAGCGCACCGGTATATACCCCAGTGAAGCCGCCACGGAGCGAGCGCAAGGCGAAGAGGTCGTCTTATCAACGAAGAGACCACCTGTTAGGAGCAGAGCCGGCTCGGGGGCCACGGCACATCTGACGACGACTCCCTCCTAGCTGCGGCGGGGAGCAAGCTTAAAATCTAACTGTTCCGAAGCAGTAGAGCAACTAAATTCAGATATAGACTCTTCGTCGGTACCTTCCATGGCGAGGCTGATCAACCAACGCGTAGCGCACCCCTATATCCCAGTGAAGCCGCCACGGAACGAGCGCAAGGCGAAGAGGTCGTTTTATCAACGGAGAGACCGCCTGTTAGGAGCAGAGCCGGCTCGGGGGCCAGGGCACACCTGACGACGGCTCCCTCCTAGCTGCGGCGGGGAGCAAGCTTAAAATCTAACTGTTCCGAAGCAGTAGAGCAACTAAATTCAGATATAGACTCTTCGTCGGTACCTTCCATGGCGAGGCTGATCAACCAACGCGTAGCGCACCGCTATATATCCCAGTGAAGCCGCCACGGAGCGAGCGCAAGGCGAAGAGGTCGTCTTATTAACGGAGAGACCGCCTGTTAGGAGCAGAGCCGGCTCGGGGGCCAGGGCAAACCTGACGACGGCTCACTCCTAGCTGCGGCGGGGAGCAAGCTTAAAATTTAACTGTTCCGAAGCAGTAGAGCAAGTGGATTCAATTATAAACTCTTCGTCGGTAACTTCCATGGCGAGGCTGATCAACCAACGCGTAGCGCACCGCTATATATCCCAGTGAAGCCGCCACAGAGCGAGCGCAAGGCGAAGAGGTCGTTTTATCAACGGAGAGACCGCCTGTTAGGAGCAGAGCCGGCTCGGGGGCCAGGGCACACCTGACGACGGCTCACTCCTAGCTGCGGCGGGGAGCAAGCTTAAAATTTAACTGTTCCGAAGCAGTAGAGCAACTAGATTCAATTACAGACTCTTCGTCGGTAACTTAAATGGCGAGGCTGATCAACCAACGCGTAGCGCACCGCTATATATCCCAGTTAAGCCGCCACGGAGCGAGCGGAAGGCGAAGAGGTCGTCTTATCAACGGAGAGACCAGCTGTTAGGAGCAGAGCCGGATCGGGGGCCACGGCACACCTGATGACGACTCCCTCCTAGCTGCGGCGGTGAGCAAGCTTAACATTTAACTGTTCCGAAACAGTAGAGCAACTAGATTCAGATATAGACTCTTCTTCGGTAACTTTCATGGCGAGGCTGATCAACCAACGCGTAGCGCACCGCTATATATCCCAGTGAAGCCGCCACGGAGCGAGCGGAAGGCGAAGAGGTCGTCTTATCAACGGGGAGTCCACCTGTTAGGAGCAGAAACGGCTCGGGGGCCACGGCACACCTGACGACGACTCCCTCCTAGCTGCGGTGGGGAGCTAGCTTAAAATTTAACTGTTCCGAAGCAGTAGAGCAACTAGATTCAGATATAGACTCTTCGTCGGTAACTTCCATGGCGAGGTTGATCAACCAACGCGTAGCGCACCGCTATATATCCCAGTGAAGCCGCCACGGAGTGAGCGCAAGGCGAAGAGGTCGTCTTATCACCGGAGAGACCACCTGGTAGGAGCAGATCCGGCTCGGGGGCCACGGCACATCTGACGACGACTCCCTCCTAGCTGCGGCGGGGAGCAAGCTTAAAATTTAACTGTTCCGAAGCAGTAGAGCAACTACATTCAGATATAGACTCTTCGTCGGTAACTTCCATGCCGAGGCTGACCAACCAACGCGTAGCGCACCGCTATATATCCCAGTGAAGCCGCCACGGAGCGAGCGCAAGGCGATGAGGTTGTCTTATCAACGGAGAGACCGCCTGTTAGGAGCAGAGCCGGCTCGGGGGCCAGGGCGCACCTGACGACGGCTCACTCCTAGCTGCGGCGGGGAGCAAGCTTAAAATTTAACTGTTCCGAAGCAGTAGAGCAAGTGGATTCAATTATAAACTCCTCGTCGGTAACTTCCATGGCGAGGCTGATCAACCAACGCGTAGCGCACCGCTATATATCCCAGTGAAGCCGCCACGGAGCGAGCGGAAGGCGAAGATGTCGTCTTATCGACGGAGAGACCACCTGTTAGGAGCAGAGCCGGCTCGGGGGCCACAGCACACCTGACGACGACTCCCTCCTAGGGGCGGCGGGGAGCAAGCCTAAAATTTAACTGTTCCGAAGCAGTAGAGCAACTAGATTGAGTTATAGACTCTTCGTCGGTAACTTCCATGCCGAGGCTGATCAACCAATGCGTAGCGCACCGCTTTATATCCCAGTGAAGCCGCCACGGAGCGAGCTCAAGGCGAAGAGGTCGTCTTATCAACGGAGAGACCGCCTGTTAGGAGCAGAGCCGGCTCGGGGGCCAGGGCACACCTGACGACGGCTCACTCCTAGCTGCGGCGGGGAGCAAGCTTAAATTTAACTGTTCGGAAGCAGTAGAGCAAGTGGATTCAATTATAAACTCTTCGTCGGTAACTTCCATGGCGAGGCTGATCAACCAACGCGTAGCACACCGCTATATATCCCAGTGAAGCCGCCACGGAGCGAGCGGAAGGCGAAGATGTCGTCTTATCAACGGAGAGACCACCTGTTAGGAGCAGAGCCGGCTCGGGGGCCACAGCACACCTGACGACGACTCCCTCCTAGCTGCGGCGGGGAGCAAGCTTATCATTTAACTGTTCCAAAGCAGTAGAGCAACTAGATTCAATTATAGACTCTTCATCGGTAACTTACATGGCGAGGCTGATCAACCAACGCGTAGCGCACCGCTATATATCCCAGTGAAGCCGCCACGGAGCGAGCGGAAGGCGAAGAGGTCGTCTTATAAACGGGGAGTCCACCTGTTAGGAGCAGAGCCGGCTCGGGGGCCAAGGCACACCTGACGACGACTCCCTCCTAGCTGCGGCGGGGAGCTAGCTTAAAATTTAACTGTTCCGAAGCAGTAGAGCAACTAGATTCAGATATAGACTCTTCGTCGGTAACTTCCATGACGAGGTTGATCAACCAACGCGTAGCGCACCGCTATATATCCCAGTGAAGCCGCCACGGAGCGAGCACAAGGCGAAGAGGTCGTCTTATCAACGGAGAGAACACCTGTTAGGAGCAGAGCCGGCTCGGGGGCCACAGCACACCTGACGACGACTCCCTCCTAGCTGCGGCGGGGAGCAAGCTTAACATTTAACTGTTCCAAAGCAGTAGAGCAACTAGATTCAATTATAGACTCTTCATCGGTAACTTACATGGCGAGGCTGATCAACCAACGCGTAGCGCACCGCTATATATCCCAGTGAAGTCGCCACGGAGCGAGCGGAAGGCGAAGAGGTCGTCTTATCAACGGAGAGACCACCTGTTAGGAGCAGAGCCGGCTCGGGGGCCACAGCACACCTGACCACGACTCCCTCCTAGCTGCGGCGGAGAGCAAGCTTAAAATTTAACTGTTCCGAAGCAGTAGAGCAACTAGATTCAGATATAGACTCTTCGTCGGTAACTTCCATGGCGAGGTTGATCAACCAACGCGTAGCGCACCGCTATATATCCCAGTGAAGCCGCCACGGAGAGAGCGCAAGGCGAAGAGGTCGTCTTATCAACGGAGAGACCACCTGTTAGGAGCAGAGCCGGCTCGGGGGCCACGGCACATCTGACGACGACTCCCTCCTAGCTGCGGCGAGAGCAAGCTTAACATTTAACTGTTCCGAAGCCGTAGAGCAACTAGATTCAATTACAGACTCTTCGTCGGTAACTTAAATGGCGAGGCTGATCAACCAACGCGTAGCGCACCGCTATATATCCCAGTTAAGCCGCCACGGAGCGAGCGGAAGGCGAAGAGGTCGTCTTATCAACGGAGAGACCACCTGTTAGGAGCAGAGCCGGCTCGGGGCCACGGCACACCTGATGACGACTCCCTCCTAGCTGCGGCGGTGAGCAAGCTTAACATTTAACTGTTCCGAAACAGTAGAGCAACTAGATTCAGATATAGACTCTTCTTCGGTAACTTTCATGGCTAGGCTGATCAACCAACGCGTAGCGCACCGCTATATATCCCAGTGAAGCCGCCACGGAGCGAGCGGAAGGCGAAGAGGTCGTCTTATCAACGGGGAGTCCACCTGTTAGGAGCAGAAACGGCTCGGGGGCCACGGCACACCTGACGACGACTCCCTCCTAGCTGCAGCGGGGAGCTAGCTTAAAATTTAACTGTTCCGAAGCAGTAGAGCAACTAGATTCAGATATAGACTCTTCGTCGGTAACTTCCATGGCGAGGTTGATCAACCAACGCGTAGCGCACCGCTATATATCCCAGTGAAGCCGCCACGGAGCGAGCGGAAGGCGAAGAGGTCGTCTTATCAACGGGGAGTCCACCTGTTAGGAGCAGAGCCGGCTCGGGGGCCAAGGCACACCTGACGACGACTCCCTCCTAGCTGCGGCGGGGAGCTAGCTTAAAATTTAACTGTTCCGAAGCAGTAGAGCAACTAGATTCAGATATAGACTCTTCGTCGGTAACTTCCATGGCGAGGTTGATCAACCAACGCGTAGCGCACCGCTATATATCCCAGTGAAACCGCCACGGAGTGAGCGCAAGGCGAAGAGGTCGTCTTATCAACGGAGAGACCACCTGTTAGGAGAAGAGCCGGCTCGGGGGCCACAGCACACCTGACGACGACTCCCTCCTAGCTGCGGCGGGGAGCAAGCTTAAAATTTAACTGTTCCGAAGCAGTATAGCAACTAGATTCAATATAGACTCTTCGTCGGTAACTTCCATGACGATGCTGATCAACCAACGCGTAGCGCACCGCTATATATCCCAGTGAAGCCGCCACAGAGCGAGCGCAAGGCGAAGAGGTCGTCTTATCAACGGAGAGTCCACCTGTTAGGAGCAGAGCCGGCTCGGGGGCCACGGCACACCTGACGACGACTCCCTCCTAGCTGCGGCGGGGAGCTAGCTTAAAATCTAAGTGTTCCGAAGCAGTAGAGCAACTAGATTCAATTATAGACTCTTCGTCGGTAACTTCCATGGCGACGCTGATCAACCAACGCATCGCACACCGCTATATACCCCAGTGAAGCCGCCACGGAGCGAGCGCAAGGCGAAGAGGTCGTCTTATCAACGGAGAGACCGCCTGTTAGGAGCAGAGCCGGCTCGGGGGCCAGGCACACCTGACGACGACTCACTCCTAGCTGCGGCGGGGAGCAAGCTTAAAATTTAACTGTTCCGAAGCAGTAGAGCAAGTGGATTCAATTATAAACTCTTCGTCGGTAACTTCCATGGCGAGGCTGATCACTCAACGCGTAGCGCACCGGTATATACCCCAGTGAAGCCGCCACGGAGCGAGCGCAAGGCGAAGAGGTCGTCTTATCAACGAAGAGACCACCTGTTAGGAGCAGAGCCGGCTCGGGGGCCACGGCACATCTGACGACGACTCCCTCCTAGCTGCGGCGGGGAGCAAGCTTAAAATCTAACTGTTCCGAAGCAGTAGAGCAACTAAATTCAGATATAGACTCTTCGTCGGTACCTTCCATGGCGAGGCTGATCAACCAACGCGTAGCGCACCCCTATATCCCAGTGAAGCCGCCACGGAACGAGCGCAAGGCGAAGAGGTCGTTTTATCAACGGAGAGACCGCCTGTTAGGAGCAGAGCCGGCTCGGGGGCCAGGGCACACCTGACGACGGCTCCCTCCTAGCTGCGGCGGGGAGCAAGCTTAAAATCTAACTGTTCCGAAGCAGTAGAGCAACTAAATTCAGATATAGACTCTTCGTCGGTACCTTCCATGGCGAGGCTGATCAACCAACGCGTAGCGCACCGCTATATATCCCAGTGAAGCCGCCACGGAGCGAGCGCAAGGCGAAGAGGTCGTCTTATTAACGGAGAGACCGCCTGTTAGGAGCAGAGCCGGCTCGGGGGCCAGGGCAAACCTGACGACGGCTCACTCCTAGCTGCGGCGGGGAGCAAGCTTAAAATTTAACTGTTCCGAAGCAGTAGAGCAAGTGGATTCAATTATAAACTCTTCGTCGGTAACTTCCATGGCGAGGCTGATCAACCAACGCGTAGCGCACCGCTATATATCCCAGTGAAGCCGCCACAGAGCGAGCGCAAGGCGAAGAGGTCGTTTTATCAACGGAGAGACCGCCTGTTAGGAGCAGAGCCGGCTCGGGGGCCAGGGCACACCTGACGACGGCTCACTCCTAGCTGCGGCGGGGAGCAAGCTTAAAATTTAACTGTTCCGAAGCAGTAGAGCAACTAGATTCAATTACAGACTCTTCGTCGGTAACTTAAATGGCGAGGCTGATCAACCAACGCGTAGCGCACCGCTATATATCCCAGTTAAGCCGCCACGGAGCGAGCGGAAGGCGAAGAGGTCGTCTTATCAACGGAGAGACCAGCTGTTAGGAGCAGAGCCGGATCGGGGGCCACGGCACACCTGATGACGACTCCCTCCTAGCTGCGGCGGTGAGCAAGCTTAACATTTAACTGTTCCGAAACAGTAGAGCAACTAGATTCAGATATAGACTCTTCTTCGGTAACTTTCATGGCGAGGCTGATCAACCAACGCGTAGCGCACCGCTATATATCCCAGTGAAGCCGCCACGGAGCGAGCGGAAGGCGAAGAGGTCGTCTTATCAACGGGGAGTCCACCTGTTAGGAGCAGAAACGGCTCGGGGGCCACGGCACACCTGACGACGACTCCCTCCTAGCTGCGGTGGGGAGCTAGCTTAAAATTTAACTGTTCCGAAGCAGTAGAGCAACTAGATTCAGATATAGACTCTTCGTCGGTAACTTCCATGGCGAGGTTGATCAACCAACGCGTAGCGCACCGCTATATATCCCAGTGAAGCCGCCACGGAGTGAGCGCAAGGCGAAGAGGTCGTCTTATCACCGAGAGACCACCTGGTAGGAGCAGATCCGGCTCGGGGGCCACGGCACATCTGACGACGACTCCCTCCTAGCTGCGGCGGGGAGCAAGCTAAAATTTAACTGTTCCGAAGCAGTAGAGCAACTACATTCAGATATAGACTCTTCGTCGGTAACTTCCATGCCGAGGCTGACCAACCAACGCGTAGCGCACCGCTATATATCCCAGTGAAGCCGCCACGGAGCGAGCGCAAGGCGATGAGGTTGTCTTATCAACGGAGAGACCGCCTGTTAGGAGCAGAGCCGGCTCGGGGGCCAGGGCACACCTGACGACGGCTCACTCCTAGCTGCGGCGGGGGAGCAAGCTTAAAATTTAACTGTTCCGAAGCAGTAGAGCAAGTGGATTCAATTATAAACTCCTCGTCGGTAACTTCCATGGCGAGGCTGATCAACCAACGCGTAGCGCACCGCTATATATCCCAGTGAAGCCGCCACGGAGCGAGCGGAAGGCGAAGATGTCGTCTTATCGACGGAGAGACCACCTGTTAGGAGCAGAGCCGGCTCGGGGGCCACAGCACACCTGACGACGACTCCTCCTAGGGGCGGCGGGGAGCAAGCCTAAAATTTAACTGTTCCGAAGCAGTAGAGCAACTAGATTGAGTTATAGACTCTTCGTCGGTAACTTCCATGCCGAGGCTGATCAACCAATGCGTAGCGCACCGCTTTATATCCCAGTGAAGCCGCCACGGAGCGAGCTCAAGGCGAAGAGGTCGTCTTATCAACGGAGAGACCGCCTGTTAGGAGCAGAGCCGGCTCGGGGGCCAGGGCACACCTGACGACGGCTCACTCCTAGCTGCGGCGGGGAGCAAGCTTAAATTTAACTGTTCGGAAGCAGTAGAGCAAGTGGATTCAATTATAAACTCTTCGTCGGTAACTTCCATGGCGAGGCTGATCAACCAACCGCGTAGCACACCGCTATATATCCCAGTGAAGCCGCCACGGAGCGAGCGGAAGGCGAAGATGTCGTCTTATCAACGGAGAGACCACCTGTTAGGAGCAGAGCCGGCTCGGGGCCACAGCACACCTGACGACGACTCCCTCCTAGCTGCGGCGGGGAGCAAGCTTATCATTTAACTGTTCCCAAAGCAGTAGAGCAACTAGATTCAATTATAGACTCTTCATCGGTAACTTACATGGCGAGGCTGATCAACCAACGCGTAGCGCACCGCTATATATCCCAGTGAAGCCGCCACGGAGCGAGCGGAAGGCGAAGAGGTCGTCTTATAAACGGGGAGTCCACCTGTTAGGAGCAGAGCGGCTCGGGGGCCAAGGCACACCTGACGACGACTCCCTCCTAGCTGCGGCGGGGAGCTAGCTTAAAATTTAACTGTTCCGAAGCAGTAGAGCAACTAGATTCAGATATAGACTCTTCGTCGGTAACTTCCATGACGAGGTTGATCAACCAACGCGTAGCGCACCGCTATATATCCCAGTGAAGCCGCCACGGAGCGAGCACAAGGCGAAGAGGTCGTCTTATCAACGGAGAGAACACCTGTTAGGAGCAGAGCCGGCTCGGGGGCCACAGCAACACCTGACGACGACTCCCTCCTAGCTGCGGCGGGGAGCAAGCTTAACATTTAACTGTTCCAAAGCAGTAGAGCAACTAGATTCAATTATAGACTCTTCATCGGTAACTTACATGGCGAGGCTGATCAACCAACGCGTAGCGCACCGCTATATATCCCAGTGAAGTCGCCACGGAGCGAGCGGAAGGCGAAGAGGTCGTCTTATCAACGGGAGAGACCACCTGTTAGGAGCAGAGCCGCTCGGGGGCCACAGCACACCTGACCACGACTCCCTCCTAGCTGCGGCGGAGAGCAAGCTTAAAATTTAACTGTTCCGAAGCAGTAGAGCAACTAGATTCAGATATAGACTCTTCGTCGGTAACTTCCATGGCGAGGTTGATCAACCAACGCGTAGCGCACCGCTATATATCCCAGTGAAGCCGCCACGGAGAGAGCGCAAGGCGAAGAGGTCGTCTTATCAACGGAGAGACCACCTGTTAGGAGCAGAGCCGGCTCGGGGGCCACGGCACATCTGACGACGACTCCCTCCTAGCTGCGGCGAGAGCAAGCTTAACATTTAACTGTTCCGAAGCGTAGAGCAACTAGATTCAATTACAGGACTCTTCGTCGGTAACTTAAATGGCGAGGCTGATCAACCAACGCGTAGCGCACCGCTATATATCCCAGTTAAGCCGCCACGGAGCGAGCGGAAGGCGAAGAGGTCGTCTTATCAACGGAGAGACCACCTGTTAGGAGCAGAGCCGGCTCGGGGGCCACGGCACACCTGATGACGACTCCCTCCTAGCTGCGGCGGTGAGCAAGCTTAACATTTAACTGTTCCGAAACAGTAGAGCAACTAGATTCAGATATAGACTCTTCTTCGGTAACTTTCATGGGCTAGGCTGATCAACCAACGCGTAGCGCACCGCTATATATCCCAGTGAAGCCGCCACGGAGCGAGCGGAAGGCGAAGAGGTCGTCTTATCAACGGGGAGTCCACCTGTTAGGAGCAGAAACGGCTCGGGGCCACGGCACACCTGACGACGACTCCCTCCTAGCTGCAGCGGGGAGCTAGCTTAAAATTTAACTGTTCCGAAGCAGTAGAGCAACTAGATTCAGATATAGACTCTTCGTCGGTAACTTCCATTTCGAGGCTGATCAACCAACACGTAACGCATCGCTATATATCCCAGTGAAGCCGCCACGGAGCGGAGCGCAAGGCGAACAGGTCGTCTTATCAACGGAGAGACCACCTGTTAAGAGCAGAGCCGGCTCGGGGGCCGCGGCACACCTGACGACGACTCCCTCCTAGCTGCGGCGGGGAGCTAGCTTAAAATTTAACTGTTCCGAAGCAGTAGAGCAACTAGATTCAGATATAGACTCTTCGTCCGTACTTCCATGGCGAGGTTGATCAACCAACGCGTAGCGCACCGCTATATATCCCAGTGAAGCCGCCACGGAGCGAGCAAAAGGCGAAGAGGTCGTCTTATCAACGGAGAGACCACCTGTTAGGAGCAGAGCCGGCTCGGGGGCCACGGCACATCTGACGACGACTCCCTCCTAGCTGCGGCGGGGAGCAAGCTTAACATTTAACTGTTCCGAAGCCGTAGAGCAACTAGATTCAATTACAGACTCTTCGTCGGTAACTTAAATGGCGAGGCTGA
Source organism: Amblyomma americanum (assembly GCF_052857255.1). NCBI lineage: Eukaryota > Metazoa > Arthropoda > Arachnida > Ixodida > Ixodidae > Amblyomma > Amblyomma americanum. Next base: position 8,703,378 of record NC_135505.1, on the reverse strand, counting down.
TCATCCAACGCGTAGCGCACCGCTATATATCCCAGTTAAGCCGCCACGGAGCGAGCGGAAGGCGAAGAGGGTCGTCTTATCAACGGAAGTCCACCTGTTAGGAGCAGAAACGGCTCGGGGCCACGGCACACCTGACGACGACTCCCTCCTAGCTGCGGCGGGGAGCAAGCTTAAAATTTAACTGTTCCGAAGCAGTAGAGCAACTAGATTCAGTATAGACTCTTCGTCGGTAACTTCCATGACGAGGCTGATCAACCAACGCATAGCACACCGCTATATATCCCAGTGAAGCCGCCACGGAGCGAGCGCAAGGCGAAGAGGTCGTCTTAGCAACGGAGAGACCACCCGTTAGGAGCAGAGCCGGCTCGAGGCCACGGCACATCTGACGACGACTCCCTCCTAGCTGCGGGCGGGGAGCAAGCTTAACATTTAACTGTTCCGAAGCCGTAGAGCAACTAGATTCAATTACAGACTCTTCTTCGGTAACTTAAATGGCGAGGCTGATCATCCAACGCGTAGCGCACCGCTATATATCCCAGTGAAGCCGCCACGGAGCGAGCGGAAGGCGAAGAGGTCGTCTTATCAACGGGAAGTCCACCTGTTAGGAGCAGAAACGGCTCGGGGGCCACGGCACACCTGACCGACGACTCCCTCCTAGCTGCGGCGGGGAGCTAGCTTAAAATTTAACTGTTCCGAAGCAGTAGAGCAACTAGATTCAGATATAGACTCTTCGTCCGTAACTTCCATGGCGAGGTTGATCAACCAACGCGTAGCGCACCGCTATATATCCCAGTGAAGCCGCCACGGAGCGAGCAAAAGGCGAAGAGGTCGTCTTATCAACGGAGAGACCACCTGTTAGGAGCAGAGCCGGCTCGGGGGCCACGGCACATCTGACGACGACTCCCTTCTAGCTGCGGCGGGGAGCAAGCTTAACATTTAACTGTTCCGAAGCCGTAGAGCAACTAGATTCAATTACAGACTCTTCGTCGGTAACTTAAATGGCGAGGCTGATCATCCAACGCGTAGCGCACCGCTATATATCCCAGTTAAGCCGCCACGGAGCGAGCGGAAGGCGAAGAGGTCGTCTTATCAACGGGAAGTCCACCTGTTAGGAGCAGAAACGGCTCGGGGGCCACGGCACACCTGACGACGACTCCCTCCTAGCTGCGGCGGGGAGCAAGCTTAAAATTTAACTGTTCCGAAGCAGTATAGCAACTAGATTCAGTATAGACTCTTCGTCGGTAACTTCCATGACGAGGCTGATCAACCAACGCATAGCACACCGCTATATATCCCAGTGAAGCCGCCACGGAGCGAGCGCAAGGGCGAAGAGGTCGTCTTAGCAACGGAGAGGACCACCCGTTAGGAGCAGAGCCGGCTCGAGGGCCACGGCACATCTGACGACGACTCCCTCCTAGCTGCGGCGGGGAGCAAGCTTAAAATTTAACTGTTCCGAAGCAGTAGAGCAACTAGATTCAGATATAGACTCTTCGTCGGTAACTTCCATGGCGACGCTGATCAACCAACGCGTAGCGCACCGCTATATATCCCAGTGAAGCCGCCACGGAGCGAGCGCAAGGCGAAGAGGTCGTCTTATCAACGGAGAGACCACCTGTTAGGAGCAGAGCCGTCTCGGGGGCCACGGCACACCTGACGACGACTCCCTCCTAGCTGCGGCGGGGAGCAACCTTAAAATGTAACTGTTCCGAAGCAGTAGAGCAAATAAATTCATATATAGACTCTTCTTCGGTAACATCCATGGCGAGGCTGATCACCCAACGCGTAGCGCCCCGGTATATACCCCAGTGAAGCCGCCACGGAGCGAGCGAAAGGCGAAGAGGTCGTCTTATCAACGAAGAGACCACCTGTTAGGAGCAGAGCCGGCTCGGGGGCCACGGCACATCTGACGACGACTCCCTCCTAGCTGCGGCGGGGAGCAAGCTTAAAATCTAACTGTTCCGAAGCAGCAGAGAAACTAGATTCAATTATAGACTCTTCGTCGGTAACTTCCATGGCGAGGCTGATCAACCAACGCGTAGCGCACCGCTATATATCCCAAGAAGACGCCACGGAGCGAGCGCAAGGCGAAGAGGTCGTCTTATCAACGGGGAGTCCACCTGTTAGGAGCAGAGCCGGCTCGGGGGCCAAGGCACACCTGACGACGACTCCCTCCTAGCTGCGGCGGGGAGCTAGCTTAAAATTTAACTGTTCCGAAGCAGTAGAGCAACTACATTCAATTATAGACTCTTCATCGGTAACTTACATGGCGAGGATGATCAACCAACGCGTAGCGCACCGCTATATATCCCAGTGAAGCCGCCACGGAGCGAGCGGAAGGCGAAGAGGTTGTCTTATAAACGGGGAGTCCACCTGTTAGGAGCAGAGCCGGCTCGGGGGCCAAGGCACACCTGACGACGACTCCCTCCTAGCTGCGGCGGGGAGCTAGCTTAAAATTTAACTGTTCCGAAGCAGTAGAGCAACTAGATTCAGATATAGACTCTTCGTCGGTAACTTCCATGGCGACGCTGATCAACCAACGCGTAGCGCACCGCTATATATCCCAGTGAAGCCGCCACGGAGCGAGCGCAAGGCGAAGAGGTCGTCTTATCAACGGAGAGACCACCTGTTAGGAGCAGAGCCGTCTCGGGGGCCACGGCACACCTGACGACGACTCCCTCCTAGCTGCGGCGGGGAGCAACCTTAAAATGTAACTGTTCCGAAGCAGTAGAGCAAATAAATTCATATATAGACTCTTCTTCGGTAACATCCATGGCGAGGCTGATCACCCAACGCGTAGCGCCCCGGTATATACCCCAGTGAAGCCGCCACGGAGCGAGCGAAAGGCGAAGAGGTCGTCTTATCAACGAAGAGACCACCTGTTAGGAGCAGAGCCGGCTCGGGGGCCACGGCACATCTGACGACGACTCCCTCCTAGCTGCGGCGGGGAGCAAGCTTAAAATCTAACTGTTCCGAAGCAGCAGAGAAACTAGATTCAATTATAGACTCTTCGTCGGTAACTTCCATGGCGAGGCTGATCAACCAACGCGTAGCGCACCGCTATATATCCCAATGAAGACTCCACGGAGCGAGCGCAAGGCGAAGAGGTCGTCTTATCAACGGGGAGTCCACCTGTTAGGAGCAGAGCCGGCTCGGGGGCCAAGGCACACCTGACGACGACTCCCTCCTAGCTGCGGCGGGGAGCTAGCTTAAAATTTAACTGTTCCGAAGCAGTAGAGCAACTACATTCAATTATAGACTCTTCATCGGTAACTTACATGGCGAGGATGATCAACCAACGCGTAGCGCACCGCTATATATCCCAGTGAAGCCGCCACGGAGCGAGCGGAAGGCGAAGAGGTCGTCTTATAAACGGGGAGTCCACCTGTTAGGAGCAGAGCCGGCTCGGGGGCCAAGGCACACCTGACGACGACTCCCTCCTAGCTGCGGCGGGGAGCTAGCTTAAAATTTAACTGTTCCGAAGCAGTAGAGCAACTAGATTCAGATATAGACTCTTCGTCGGTAACTTCCATGGCGAGGTTGATCAACCAACGCGTAGCGCACCGCTATATATCCCAGTGAAGCCGCCACAGAGCGAGCGCAAGGCGAAGAGGTCGTCTTATCAACGGAGAGACCACCTGTTAGGAGCAGAGCCGGCTCGGGTGCCACAGCACACCTGACCACGACTCCCTCCTAGCTGCGGCGGAGAGCAAGCTTAAAATTTAACTGTTCCGAAGCAGTATAGCAACTAGATTCAATATAGACTCTTCGTCGGTAACTTCCATGGCGAGGCTGATCAACCAACGCGTAGCGCACCGCTATATATCCCAGTGAAGCCGCCACGGAGCGAGCGCAAGGCGAAGAGGTCGTCTTATCAACGGAGAGTCCACCTGTTAGGAGCAGAGCCGGCTCGGTGGCCACGGCACACCTGACGACGACTCCCTCCTAGCTGCGGCGGGGAGCTAGCTTAAAATCTAAGTGTTCCGAAGCAGTAGAGCAACTAGATTCTATTATAGACTCTTCGTCGGTAACTTCCATTTCGAGGCTGATCAAGCAACACGTAACGCATCGGTATATATCCCAGTGAAGCCGCCACGGAGCGAGCGCAAGGCGAACAGGTCGTCTTATCAACGGAGAGACCACCTGTTAAGAGCAGAGCCGGCTCGGGGGCCACGGCACACATGACGACGACTCCCTCCTAGCTGCGGCGGGGAGCAACCTTAAAATTTAACTGTTCCGAAACAGTAGAGCAACTAGATTCAGATATAGACTCTTCTTCGGTAACTTTCATGGCGAGGCTGATCAACCAACGCGTAGCGCACCGCTATATATCCCAGTGAAGCCGCCACGGAGCGAGCGGAAGGCGAAGAGGTCGTCTTATAAACGGGGAGTCCACCTGTTAGGAGCAGAGCCGGCTCGGGGGCCAAGGCACACCTGACGACGACTCCCTCCTAGCTGCGGCGGGGAGCTAGCTTAAAATTTAAGTGTTCCGAAGCAGTAGAGCAACTAGATTCAGATATAGACTCTTCGTCGGTAACTTCCATGGCGAGGTTGATCAACCAACGCGTAGCGCACCGCTATATATCCCAGTGAAGCCGCCACGGAGCGAGCAAAAGGCGATGAGGTCGTCTTATCAACGGAGAGACCACCTGTTAGGAGCAGAGCCGGCTCGGGGGCCACGGCACATCTGACGACGACTCCCTCCTAGCTGCGGCGGGGAGCAAGATTAACATTTAACTGTTCCGAAGCCGTAGAGCAACTAGATTCAATTACAGACTCTTCGTTGGTAACTTAAATGGCGAGGCTGATCATCCAACGCGTAGCGCACCGCTATATATCCCAGTTAAGCCGCCACGGAGCGAGCGGAAGGCGAAGAGGTCGTCTTATCAACGGGGAGTCCACCTGTTAGGAGCAGAAACGGCTCGGGGGCCACGGCACACCTGACGACGACTCCCTCCTAGCTGCGGCGGGGAGCTAGCTTAAAATTTAACTGTTCCGAAGCAGTAGAGCAACTAGATTCAGATATAGACTCTTCTCGGTAACTTCCATGGCGAGGTTGATCAACCAACGCGTAGCGCACCGCTATATATCCCAGTGAAGCCGCCACGGAGTGAGCGCAAGGCGAAGAGGTCGTCTTATCAACGGAGAGACCACCTGTTAGGAGAAGAGCCGGCTCGGGGGCCACAGCACACCTGACGACGACTCCCTCCTAGCTGCGGCGGGGAGCAAGCTTAAAATTTAACTGTTCCGAAGCAGTATAGCAACTAGATTCAATATAGACTCTTCGTCGGTAACTTCCATGACGAGGCTGATCAACCAACGCGTAGCGCACCGCTATATATCCCAGTGAAGCCGCCACAGAGCGAGCGCAAGGCGAAGAGGTCGTCTTATCAACGGAGAGTCCACCTGTTAGGAGCAGAGCCGGCTCGGGGGCCACGGCACACCTGACGACGACTCCCTCCTAGCTGCGGCGGGGAGCTAGCTTAAAATCTAAGTGTTCCGAAGCAGTAGAGCAACTAGATTCAATTATAGACTGTTCGTCGGTAACTTCCATGGCGAGGCTGATCAACCAAGGCGTAGCGCACCGCTATATATCCCGGTGAAGCCGCCACGGAGCGAGCGCAAGGTGAAGAGGTCGTCTTATCAACGGAGAGACCACCAGTTAGGAGCATAGCCGGCTCGGGGGCCAGGGCACACCTGACGACGGCTCCCTCGTAGGGGCGGCGGGGAGCAAGCTTAAACTTTAACTGTTCCGAAGCAGTAGAGCAAGTCGATTCAATTATAGACTCTTCGTCGGTAACTTAAATGGCGAGGCTGATCAACCAACGCGTAGCGCACCGCTATATATATCAGTGAAGCCGCCACGGAGCGAGCGAAAGGCGAAGAGGTCGTCTTATCAACGGTGAGACCACCTGTTAGGAGCAGAGGCGGCTCGGGGGCCACGGCACACCTGACGACGACTCCCTCATAGCTGCGGCTGGGACCCAGCTTAAAATTTAACTGTTGCGAAGCAGTAGAACTGCTAGATTAAATTATAGACTCTTCGTCGGTAACTTCCATGGCGACGCTGATCAACCAACGCATCGCACAACGCTATATACCCCAGTGAAGCCGCCACGGAGCGAGCGCAAGGCGAAGAGGTCGTCTTATCAACGGAGAGACCGCCTGTTAGGAGCAGAGCCGGCTCGGGGGCCAGGGCACACCTGACGACGGCTCACTCCTAGCTGCGGCGGGGAGCAAGCTTAAAATTTAACTGTTCCGAAGCAGTAGAGCAAGTGGATTCAATTATAAACTCTTCGTCGGTAACTTCCATGGCGAGGCTGATCACTCAACGCGTAGCGCACCGGTATATACCCCAGTGAAGCCGCCACGGAGCGAGCGCAAGGCGAAGAGGTCGTCTTATCAACGAAGAGACCACCTGTTAGGAGCAGAGCCGGCTCGGGGGCCAGGGCACACCTGACGACGGCTCACTCCTAGCTGCGGCGGGGAGCAAGCTTAAAATTTAACTGTTCCGAAGCAGTAGAGCAAGTGGATTCAATTATAAACTCTTCGTCGGTAACTTCCATGGCGAGGCTGATCAACCAACGCGTAGCGCACCGCTATATATCCCAGTGAAGCCGCCACGGAGCGAGCGGAAGGCGAAGAGGTCGTCTTATCAACGGAGAGACCACCTGTTAGGAGCAGAGCCGGCTCGGGGGCCACAGCACACCTGACGACGACTCCCTCCTAGCTGCGGCGGGGAGCAAGCTTAAAATTTAACTGTTCCGAAGCAGTATAGCAACTAGATTCAATATAGACTCTTCGTCGGTAACTTCCATGACGAGGCTGATCAACCAACGCGTAGCGCACCGCTATATATCCCAGTGAAGCCGCCACGGAGCGAGCGCAAGGCGAAGAGGTCGTCTTATCAACGGAGAGTCCACCTGTTAGGAGCAGAGCCGTCTCGGGGGCCACGGCACACCTGACGACGACTCCCTCCTAGCTGCGGCGGGGAGCAACCTTAAAATGTAACTGTTCCGAAGCAGTAGAGCAAATAAATTCATATATAGACTCTTCTTCGGTAACTTCCATGGCGAGGCTGATCACCCAACGCGTAGCGCACAGGTATATACCCCAGTGAAGCCGCCACGGAGCGAGCGCAAGGCGAAGATGTCGTCTTATCAACGAAGAGACCACCTGTTAGGAGCAGAGCCGGCTCGGGGGCCACGGCACATCTGACGACGACTCCCTCCTAGCTGCGGCGGGGAGCAAGCTTAAAATCTAACTGTTCCGAAGCAGCAGAGAAACTAGATTCAATTATAGACTCTTCGTCGGTAACTTTCATGGCGAGGCTGATCAACCAACGCGTAGCGCACCGCTATATATCCCAATGAAGACGCCACGGAGCGAGCGCAAGGCGAAGAGGTCGTCTTATCAACGGAGAGACCACCTCTTAGGAGCAGAGCCGGCTCGGGAGCCAGGGCACACCTGACGACGGCTCCCTCCTAGGGGCGGCGGGGAGCAAGCTTAAAATTTAACTGTTCCGAAGCAGTAGAGCAACTATATTGAGATATAGACTCTTCGTCGGTAGCTTCCATGCCGAGGCTGATCAACCAACGCGTAGCGCACCGCTATATATCCCAGTGAAGCCACCACGGAGCGAGCGGAAGGCGAAGAGGTCGTCTTATCAACGGAGAGACCACCTGTTAGGAGCAGAGCCGGCTCGGGGGCCACGGCACATCTGACGACGACTCCCTCCTAGCTGCGGCGGGGAGCAAGATTAACATTTAACTGTTCCGAAGCCGTAGAGCAACTAGATTCAATTACAGACTCTTCGTCGGTAACTTAAATGGCGAGGCTGATCATCCAACGCGTAGCGCACCGCTATATATCCCAGTTAAGCCGCCACGGAGCGAGCGGAAGGCGAAGAGGTCGTCTTATCAACGGGGAGTCCACCTGTTAGGAGCAGAAACGGCTCGGGGGCCACGGCACACCTGACGACGACTCCCTCCTAGCTGCGGCGGGGAGCTAGCTTAAAATTTAACTGTTCCGAAGCAGTAGAGCAACTAGATTCAGATATAGACTCTTCGTCGGTAACTTCCATGGCGAGGTTGATCAACCAACGCGTAGCGCACCGCTATATATCCCAGTGAAGCCGCCACGGAGTGAGCGCAAGGCGAAGAGGTCGTCTTATCAACGGAGAGACCACCTGTTAGGAGCAGAGCCGGCTCGGGGGCCACAGCACACCTGACGACGACTCCCTCCTAGCTGCGGCGGGGAGCAAGCTTAAAATTTAACTGTTCCGAAGCAGTATAGCAACTAGATTCAATATAGACTCTTCGTCGGTAACTTCCATGACGAGGCTGATCAACCAACGCGTAGCGCACCGCTATATATCCCAGTGAAGCCGCCACAGAGCGAGCGCAAGGCGAAGAGGTCGTCTTATCAACGGAGAGTCCACCTGTTAGGAGCAGAGCCGGCTCGGGGGCCACGGCACACCTGACGACGACTCCCTCCTAGCTGCGGCGGGGAGCTAGCTTAAAATCTAAGTGTTCCGAAGCAGTAGAGCAACTAGATTCAATTATAGACTGTTCGTCGGTAACTTCCATGGCGAGGCTGATCAACCAAGGCGTAGCGCACCGCTATATATCCCGGTGAAGCCGCCACGGAGCGAGTGCAAGGTGAAGAGGTCGTCTTATCAACGGAGAGACCACCAGTTAGGAGCAGAGCCGGCTCGGGGGCCAGGGCACACCTGACGACGGCTCCCTCGTAGGGGCGGCGGGGAGCAAGCTTAAACTTTAACTGTTCCGAAGCAGTAGAGCAAGTCGATTCAATTATAGACTCTTCGTCGGTAACTTAAATGGCGAGGCTGATCAACCAACGCGTAGCGCACCGCTATATATATCAGTGAAGCCGCCACGGAGCGAGCGAAAGGCGAAGAGTTCGTCTTATCAACGGTGAGACCACCTGTTAGGAGCAGAGGCGGCTCGGGGGCCACGGCACACCTGACGACGACTCCCTCATAGCTGCGGCTGGGAGCCAGCTTAAAATTTAACTGTTGCGAAGCAGTAGAACTGCTAGATTAAATTATAGACTCATCGTCGGTAACTTCCATGGCGACGCTGATCAACCAACGCATCGCACACCGCTATATACCCCAGTGAAGCCGCCACGGAGCGAGCGCAAGGCGAAGAGGTCGTCTTATCAACGGAGAGACCGCCTGTTAGGAGCAGAGCCGGCTCGGGGGCCAGGGCACACCTGACGACGGCTCACTCCTAGCTGCGGCGGGGAGCAAGCTTAAAATTTAACTGTTCCGAAGCAGTAGAGCAAGTGGATTCAATTATAAACTCTTCGTCGGTAACTTCCATGGCGAGGCTGATCACTCAACGCGTAGCGCACCGGTATATACCCCAGTGAAGCCGCCACGGAGCGAGCGCAAGGCGAAGAGGTCGTCTTATCAACGAAGAGACCACCTGTTAGAAGCAGAGCCGGCTCGGGGGCCACGGCACATCTGACGACGACTCCCTCCTAGCTGCGGCGGGGAGCAAGCTTAAAATCTAACTGTTCCGAAGCAGTAGAGCAACTAAATTCAGATATAGACTCTTCGTCGGTACCTTCCATGGCGAGGCTGATCAACCAACGCGTAGCGCACCCCTATATCCCAGTGAAGCCGCCACGGAACGAGCGCAAGGCGAAGAGGTCGTTTTATCAACGGAGAGACCGCCTGTTAGGAGCAGAGCCGGCTCGGGGGCCAGGGCACACCTGACGACGGCTCCCTCCTAGCTGCGGCGGGGAGCAAGGTTAAAATCTAACTGTTCCGAAGCAGTAGAGCAACTAAATTCAGATATAGACTCTTCGTCGGTACCTTCCATGGCGAGGCTGATCACCCAACGCGTAGCGCACCGGTATATACCCCAGTGAAGCCGCCACGGAGCGAGCGCAAGGCGAAGAGGTCGTCTTATCAACGAAGAGACCACCTGTTAGAAGCAGAGCCGGCTCGGGGGCCAGGGCACACCTGACGACGGCTCACTCCTAGCTGCGGCGGGGAGCAAGCTTAAAATTTAACTGTTCCGAAGCAGTAGAGCAAGTGGATTCAATTATAAACTCTTCGTCGGTAACTTCCATGGCGAGGCTGATCAACCAACGCGTAGCGCACCGCTATATATCCCAGTGAAGCCGCCACGGAGCGAGCGCAAGGCGAAGAGGTCGTCTTATCAACGGAGAGTCCACCTGTTAGGAGCAGAGCCGGCTCGGGGGCTACGGCACACCTGACGACGACTCCCTCCTAGCTACGGCGGGGAGCAAGCTTAAAATTTAACTGTTCCAAAGCAGTAGAACAACTAGATTCAATTAAAGACTCTTCGTCGGTAACATACATGGCGAGGCAGATCAACCAACGCGTAGCGCACCGCTATATATCCCAGTTAAGCCGCCACGGAGCGAGCGGAAGGCGAAGAGGTCGTCTTATCAACGGAGAGACCACCTGTTAGGAGCAGAGCCGGCTCGGGGGCCACGGCACACCTGATGACGACTCCCTCCTAGCTGCGGCGGTGAGCAAGCTTAACATTTAACTGTTCCAAAGCAGTAGAGCAACTAGAATCAATTATAGACTCTTCGTCGGTAGCTTACATGGCGAGGCTGATCAACCAACGCGTAGCGCAACGCTATATATCCCAGTGAAGCCGCCACGGAGCGAGCGGAAGGCGAAGAGGTCGTCTTATCAACGGAGAGACCACCTGTTAGGAGCAGAGCCAGCTCGGGGGCCACGGCACACCTGACCACGACTCCCTCCTAGCTGCGGCGGGGAGCAAGCTTAAAATTTAACTGTTCCGAAGCAGTAGAGCAACTAGATTCAATTATAGACTCTTGGTCGGTAACTTCCATGGCGAGGCTGATCAACCAACGCGTAGCGCACCGCTATATATCCCAGTGAAGCCGCCACGGAGCGAGCGCAAGGCGAAGAGGTCGTCTGATCAAAGGAGAGTCCACCTGTTAATAGCAGAGCCGGCTCGGGGGCCACGGCACATCTGACGACGACTCCCTCCTAGCTGCGGCGGGGAGCAAGCTTAAAATCTAACTGTTCCGAAGCAGCAGAGAAACTAGATTCAATTATAGACTCTTCGTCGGTAACTTCCATGGCGAGGCTGATCAACCAACGCGTAGCGCACCGCTATATATCCCAATGAAGACGCCACGGAGCGAGCGCAAGGCGAAGAGGTCGTCTTATCAACGGAGAGACCACCTCTTAGGAGCAGAGCCGGCTCGGGAGCCAGGGCACACCTGACGACGGCTCCCTCCTAGGGGCGGCGGGGAGCAAGCTTAAAATTTAACTGTTCCGAAGCAGTAGAGCAACTATATTGAGATATAGACTCTTCGTCGGTAGCTTCCATGCCGAGGCTGATCAACCAACGCGTAGCGCACCGCTATATATCCCAGTGAAGCCGCCACGGAGCGAGCGGAAGGCGAAGAGGTCGTCTTATAAACGGGGAGTCCACCTGTTAGGAGCAGAGCCGGCTCGGGGGCCACGGCACACCTGACGACGACTCCCTACTAGCTGCGGCGGGGAGCTAGCTTAAAATTTAACTGTTCCGAAGCAGTAGAGCAACTAGATTCAGATATAGACTCTTCGTCGGTAACTTCCATGGCGAGGCTGATCAACCAACGCGTAGCGCACCGCTATATATCCCAGTGAAGCCGCCACGGAGCGAGCGGAAGGCGAAGAGGTCGTCTTATAAACGGGGAGTCCACCTGTTAGGAGCAGAGCCGGCTCGGGGGCCACGGCACACCTGACGACGACTCCCTACTAGCTGCGGCGGGGAGCAAGCTTAAAATTTAACTGTTCCGAAGCAGTAGAGCAAGTGGATTCAATTATAAACTCTTCGTCGGTAACTTCCATGGCGAGGCTGATCAACCAACGCGTAGCGCACCGCTATATATCCCAGTGAAGCCGCCACGGAGCGAGCGGAAGGCGAAGAGGTCGTCTTATCAACGGAGAGACCACCTGTTAGGAGCAGAGCCGGCTCGGGGGCCACAGCACACCTGCCCACAACTCCCTCCTAGCTGCGGCGGGGAGCAAGCTTAAAATTTAACTCTTCCGAAGCAGTATAGCAACTAGATTCAATATAGACTCTTTGTCGGTAACTTCCATGGCGAGGCTGATCAACCAACGCGTAGCGCACCGCTATATATCCCAGTGAAGGCGCCACGGAGCGAGCGCAAGGCGAAGAGGTCGTCTTATCAACGGAGAGACCACCTGTTAGGAGCAGAGCCGGCTCGGGGGCCACGGCACACCTGATGACGACTCCCTCCTAGCTGCGGCGGTGAGCAAGCTTAACATTTAACTGTTCCACAGCAGTAGAGCAACTAGATTCAATTATAGACTCTTCGTCGGTAACTTACATGGCGAGGCTGATCAACCAACGCGTAGCGCACCGCTATATATCCCAGTGAAGCCGCCACGGAGCGAGCGGAAGGCGAAGAGGTCGTCTTATAAACGGGGAGTCCACCTGTTAGGAGCAGAGCCGGCTCGGGGGCCACGGCACACCTGACGACGACTCCCTACTAGCTGCGGCGGGGAGCAAGCTTAAAATTTAACTGTTCCGAAGCAGTAGAGCAAGTGGATTCAATTATAAACTCTTCGTCGGTAACTTCCATGGCGAGGCTGATCAACCAACGCGTAGCGCACCGCTATATATCCCAGTGAAGCCGCCACGGAGCGAGCGGAAGGCGAAGAGGTCGTCTTATCAACGGAGAGACCACCTGTTAGGAGCAGAGCCGGCTCGGGGGCCACAGCACACCTGCCCACAACTCCCTCCTAGCTGCGGCGGGGAGCAAGCTTAAAATTTAACTCTTCCGAAGCAGTATAGCAACTAGATTCAATATAGACTCTTTGTCGGTAACTTCCATGGCGAGGCTGATCAACCAACGCGTAGCGCACCGCTATATATCCCAGTGAAGGCGCCACGGAGCGAGCGCAAGGCGAAGAGGTCGTCTTATCAACGGAGAGACCACCTGTTAGGAGCAGAGCCGGCTCGGGGGCCACGGCACACCTGATGACGACTCCCTCCTAGCTGCGGCGGTGAGCAAGCTTAACATTTAACTGTTCCACAGCAGTAGAGCAACTAGATTCAATTATAGACTCTTCGTCGGTAACTTACATGGCGAGGCTGATCAACCAACGCGTAGCGCACCGCTATATATCCCAGTGAAGCCGCCACGGAGCGAGCGCAAGGCGAAGAGGTCGTCTTATCAACGGAGAGTCCACCTGTTAGGAGCAGAGCCGGCTCGGGGGCCACGGCTAACCTGACGACGACTCCCTCCTAGCTGCAGCGGGGAGTTAGCTTAACATTTAACTGTTCCAAAGCAGTAGAGCAACTAGAATCAATTATAGACTCTTCGTCGGTAACTTCCATGGCGAGGCTGATCAACCAACGCGTAACCCATCGCTATATATCCCAGTGAAGCCGCCACTGAGCGAGCGCAAGGCTAAGAGGTCGTCTTATCAACGGAGAGACCACCTGTTAGGAGCAGAGCCGGCTCGGGGGCCACGGCACACATGACGACGACTCCCTCCTAGCTGCGGCGGGGAGCAACCTTAAAATTTAACTGTTCCGAAACAGTAGAGCAACTAGATTCAGATATAGACTCTTCTTCGGTACCTTTCATGGCGAGGCTGATCAGCCAACGCGTATCGCACCGCTATATATCCAACTGAAGCCGCCACGGAGGGAGCGCAAGGCGAAGAGGTCGTCTTATCAACGAAGAGTCCACCTGTTAGAAGCAGAACCGGCTCGGGGGCCACGGCACACCTGACGACGACTCCCTCCTAGCTGCGGCGGGGAGCTAGCTTAAAATCTAACTGTTCCGAAGCAGTACAGCAACTAGATTCAATTATAGACTCTTCGTCGGTAACTTCCATGGCGAGGCTGATCCACCAACGCGTAGCGCACCGCTATATATCCAGTGAAGCCGCCACGGAGCGAGCGCAAGGCGAAGAGGTCGTCTTATCAACGGAGAGACCACCTGTTAGGAGCAGAGCACGCTCGGGGGCCAGGGCACGCCTGACGACAGCTCCCTCCTAGGGGCGGCGGGGAGCAAGCTTAAAATTTAACTGTTCCGAAGCGGTAGAGCAAGTAGATTCAATTACAGACTCTTCTTCGGTAACTTCCATGGCGAGGCTGATCAACCAACGCGTATCGTACCGCTATATATCCCAGTGAAGCCGCCACGGAGCGAGCGGAAGGCGAAGAGGTCGTCTTATCAACGGTGAGACCACCTGTTAGGAGCAGAGGCGGCTCGGGGGCCACGGCACACCTGACGACGACTCCCTCATAGCTGCGGCTGGGAGCCAGCTTAAAATTTAACTGTTGCGAAGCAGTAGAACTGCTAGATTCAATTATAGACTCTTCGTCGGTAACTTCCATGGCGACGCTGATCAACCAACGCATAGCACACCGCTATATATCCCAGTGAAGCCGCCACGGAGCGAGCGCAAGGCGAAGAGGTCGTCTTATCAACGGAGAGACCACCTGTTAGGAGCAGAGCCGGCTCGGGGGCCACGGCACATCTGACGACGACTCCCTCCTAGCTGCGGCGGGGAGCAACCTTAAAATGTAACTGTTCCGAAGCAGTAGGGCAAATAAATTCATATATAGACTCTTCTTCGGTAACTTCCATGGCGAGGCTGATCACCCAACGCGTAGCGCACCGGTATATACCCCAGTGAAGCCGCCACGGAGCGAGCGCAAGGCGAAGAGGTCGTCTTATCAACGAAGAGACCACCTGTTAGGAGCAGAGCCGGCTCGGGGGCCACGGCACATCTGACGACGACTCCCTCCTAGCTGCGGCGGGGAGCAAGCTTAAAATCTAACTGTTCCGAAGCAGCAGAGAAACTAGATTCAATTATAGACTCTTCGTCGGTAACTTCCATGGCGAGGCTGATCAACCAACGCGTAGCGCACCGCTATATATCCCAATGAAGACGCCACGGAGCGAGCGCAAGGCGACGAGGTCGTCTTATCAACGGAGAGACCACCTCTTAGGAGCAGAGCCAGCTCGGGAGCTAGGGCACACCTGACGACGGCTCCCTCCTAGGGGCGGCGGGGAGCAAGCTTAAAATTTAACTGTTCCGAAGCAGTAGAGCAACTAGATTGAGATATAGACTCTTCGTCGGTAGCTTCCATGCCGAGGCTGATCAACCAATGCGTAGCGCACCGCTTTATATCCCAGTGAATCCGCCACGGAGCGAGCGCAAGGCGATGAGGTTGTCTTATCAACGGAGAGACCGCCTGTTAGAAGCAGAGCCGGCTCGCGGGCCAGGGCACACCTGACGACGGCTCACTCCTAGCTGCGGCGGGGAGCAAGCTTAATATTTAACTGTTCCGAAGCAGTAGAGCAAGTGGATTCAATTATAAACTCTTCGTCGGTAACTTCCATGGCGAGGCTGATCAACCAACGCGTAGCGCACCGCTATATAACCCAGTGAAGCCGCCACGGAGCGAGCGGAAGGCGAAGATGTCGTCTTATCAACGGAGAGACCACCTGTTAGGAGCAGAGCCGGCTCGGGGGCCACACCACACCTGACGACGACTCCCTCCTAGCTGCGGCGGGGAGCAAGCTTAACATTTAACTGTTCCAAAGCAGTAGAGCAACTAGATTCAATTATAGACTCTTCGTCGGTAACTTCCATGGCGACGCTGATCAAAAAACGCATAGCACACCGCTTTATATCCCAGTGAAGCCGCCACGGAGCGAGCGCAAGGCGAAGAGGTCGTCTTATCAACGGAGTGACCACCTGTTAGGAGCTGAGCCGGCTCGGGGGCCACGGCACATCTGACGACGACTCCCTCCTAGCTGCGGCGGGGAGCAACCTTAAAATGTAACTGTTCCGAAGCAGTAGAGCAAATAAATTCATATATAGACTCTTCTTCGGTAACTTCCATGGCGTGGCTGATCAACCAACGCGTAGCGCACCGCTATATATCCCAATGAAGACGCCACGGAGCGAGCGCAAGGCGAAGAGGTCGTCTTATCAACGGAGAGACCACCTCTTAGGAGCAGAGCCGGCTCGGGAGCCAGGGCACACCTGACGACGGCTCCCTCCTAGGGGCGGCGGGGAGCAAGCTTAAAATTTAACTGTTCCGAAGCAGTAGAGCAACTAGATTGAGATATAGACTCTTCGTCGGTAGCTTCCATGCCGAGGCTGATCAACCAATGCGTAGCGCACCGCTTTATATCCCAGTGAAGCCGCCACGGAGCGAGCGCAATGCGATGAGGTCGTCTTATCAACGGAGAGACCGCCTGTTAGGAGCAGAGCCGGCTCGGGGGCCACACCACACCTGACGACGACTCCCTCCTAGCTGCGGCGGGGAGCAAGCTTAACATTTAACTGTTCCAAAGCAGTAGAGCAACTAGATTCAATTATAGACTCTTCGTCGGTAACTTCCATGGCGACGCTGATCAAAAAACGCATAGCACACCGCTTTATATCCCAGTGAAGCCGCCACGGAGCGAGCGCAAGGCGAAGAGGTCGTCTTATCAACGGAGTGACCACCTGTTAGGAGCAGAGCCAGCTCGGGAGCTAGGGCACACCTGACGACGGCTCCCTCCTAGGGGCGGCGGGGAGCAAGCTTAAAATTTAACTGTTCCGAAGCAGTAGAGCAACTAGATTGAGATATAGACTCTTCGTCGGTAGCTTCCATGCCGAGGCTGATCAACCAATGCGTAGCGCACCGCTTTATATCCCAGTGAATCCGCCACGGAGCGAGCGCAAGGCGATGAGGTTGTCTTATCAACGGAGAGACCGCCTGTTAGAAGCAGAGCCGGCTCGCGGGCCAGGGCACACCTGACGACGGCTCACTCCTAGCTGCGGCGGGGAGCAAGCTTAATATTTAACTGTTCCGAAGCAGTAGAGCAAGTGGATTCAATTATAAACTCTTCGTCGGTAACTTCCATGGCGAGGCTGATCAACCAACGCGTAGCGCACCGCTATATAACCCAGTGAAGCCGCCACGGAGCGAGCGGAAGGCGAAGATGTCGTCTTATCAACGGAGAGACCACCTGTTAGGAGCAGAGCCGGCTCGGGGGCCACACCACACCTGACGACGACTCCCTCCTAGCTGCGGCGGGGAGCAAGCTTAACATTTAACTGTTCCAAAGCAGTAGAGCAACTAGATTCAATTATAGACTCTTCGTCGGTAACTTCCATGGCGACGCTGATCAAAAAACGCATAGCACACCGCTTTATATCCCAGTGAAGCCGCCACGGAGCGAGCGCAAGGCGAAGAGGTCGTCTTATCAACGGAGTGACCACCTGTTAGGAGCTGAGCCGGCTCGGGGGCCACGGCACATCTGACGACGACTCCCTCCTAGCTGCGGCGGGGAGCAACCTTAAAATGTAACTGTTCCGAAGCAGTAGAGCAAATAAATTCATATATAGACTCTTCTTCGGTAACTTCCATGGCGTGGCTGATCAACCAACGCGTAGCGCACCGCTATATATCCCAATGAAGACGCCACGGAGCGAGCGCAAGGCGAAGAGGTCGTCTTATCAACGGAGAGACCACCTCTTAGGAGCAGAGCCGGCTCGGGAGCCAGGGCACACCTGACGACGGCTCCCTCCTAGGGGCGGCGGGGAGCAAGCTTAAAATTTAACTGTTCCGAAGCAGTAGAGCAACTAGATTGAGATATAGACTCTTCGTCGGTAGCTTCCATGCCGAGGCTGATCAACCAATGCGTAGCGCACCGCTTTATATCCCAGTGAAGCCGCCACGGAGCGAGCGCAATGCGATGAGGTCGTCTTATCAACGGAGAGACCGCCTGTTAGGAGCAGAGCCGGCTCGGGGGCCACACCACACCTGACGACGACTCCCTCCTAGCTGCGGCGGGGAGCAAGCTTAACATTTAACTGTTCCAAAGCAGTAGAGCAACTAGATTCAATTATAGACTCTTCGTCGGTAACTTCCATGGCGACGCTGATCAAAAAACGCATAGCACACCGCTTTATATCCCAGTGAAGCCGCCACGGAGCGAGCGCAAGGCGAAGAGGTCGTCTTATCAACGGAGTGACCACCTGTTAGGAGCAGAGCCGGCTCGGGGGCCACGGCACATCTGACGACGACTCCCTCCTAGCTGCGGCGGGGAGCAACCTTAAAATGTAACTGTTCCGAAGCAGTAGAGCAAATAAATTCATATATAGACTCTTCTTCGGTAACTTCCATGGCGTGGCTGATCAACCAACGCGTAGCGCACCGCTATATATCCCAATGAAGACGCCACGGAGCGAGCGCAAGGCGAAGAGGTCGTCTTATCAACGGTGAGACCACCTGTTAGGAGCAGAGGCGGCTCGGGGGCCACGGCACACCTGACGACGACTCCCTCATAGCTGCGGCTGAAAGCCAGCTTAAAATTTAACTGTTGCGAAGCAGTAGAACTGCTAGATTCAATTATAGACTCTTCGTCGGTAACTTCCATGGCGACGCTGATCAACCAACGCATAGCACACCGCTATATATCCCAGTGAAGCCGCCACGGAGCGAGCGCAAGGCGAAGAGGTCGTCTTATCAACGGAGAGACCGCCTGTTAGGAGCAGAGCCGGCTCGGGGGCCAGGGCACACCTGACGACGACTCCCTCCTAGCTGCGGCGGGGAGCAAGCTTAACATTTAACTGTTCCAAAGCAGTAGAGCAACTAGATTCAATTATAGACTCTTCGTCGGTAACTTCCATGGCGACGCTGATCAACCAACGCATAGCACACCGCTATATATCCCAGTGAAGCCGCCACGGAGCGAGCGCAAGGCGAAGAGTTCGTCTTATCAACGGAGTGACCACCTGTTAGGAGCAGAGCCGGCTCGGGGGCCACACCACACCTGACGACGACTCCCTCCTAGCTGCGGCGGGGAGCAAGCTTAACATTTCACTGTTCCAAAGCAGTAGAGCAACTAGATTCAATTATAGACTCTTCGTCGGTAACTTCCATGGCGACGCTGATCAACCAACGCATAGCACACCGCTATATATCCCAGTGAAGCCGCCACGGAGCGAGCGCAAGGCGAAGAGTTCGTCTTATCAACGGAGTGACCACCTGTTAGGAGCAGAGCCGGCTCGGGGGCCACACCACACCTGACGACGACTCCCTCCTAGCTGCGGCGGGGAGCAAGCTTAACATTTAACTGTTCCAAAGCAGTAGAGCAACTAGATTCAATTATAGACTCTTCTTCGGTAACTTCCATGGCGACGCTGATCAACCAACGCATAGCACACTGCTATATATCCCAGTGAAGCCGCCACGGAGCGAGCGCAATGCGAAGATGTCGTCTTATCAACGGAGAGACCAAATGTTAGGAGCAGAGCCGGCTCGGGGGCCACACCACACCTGACGACGACTCCCTCCTAGCTGCGGCGGGGAGCAAGCTTAACATTTAACTGTTCCAAAGCAGTAGAGCAACTAGATTCAATTATAGACTCTTCGTCGGTAACTTCCATGGCGACGCTGATCAACCAACGCATAGCACACCGCTATATATCCCAGTGAAGCCGCCACGGAGCGAGCGCAAGGCGAAGAGGTCGTCTTATCAACGGAGTGACCACCTGTTAGGAGCAGAGCCGGCTCGGGGGCCACGGCACATCTGACGACGACTCCCTCCTAGCTGCGGCGGGGAGCAACCTTAAAATGTAACTGTTCCGAAGCACTAGAGCAAATAAATTCATATATAGACTCTTCTTCGGTAACTTCCATGGCGTGGCTGATCAACCAACGCGTAGCGCACCGCTATATATCCCAATGAAGACGCCACGGAGCGAGCGCAAGGCGAAGAGGTCGTCTTATCAACGGAGAGACCACCTCTTAGGAGCAGAGCCGGCTCGGGAGCCAGGGCACACCTGACGACGGCTCCCTCCTAGGGGCGGCGGGGAGCAAGCTTAAAATTTAACTGTTCCGAAGCAGTAGAGCAACTAGATTGAGATATAGACTCTTCGTCGGTAGCTTCCATGCCGAGGCTGATCAACCAATGCGTAGCGCACCGCTTTATATCCCAGTGAAGCCGCCACGGAGCGAGCGCAAGGCGAAGAGGTCGTCTTATCAACGGAGAGTCCACCTGTTAGGAGCAGAGCCGGCTCGGGGGCCACGGCACACCTGACGACGACTCCCTCCTAGCTGCGGCGGGGAGCTAGCTTAAAATCTAAGTGTTCCGAAGCAGTAGAGCAACTAGATTCAATTATAGACTCTTCGTCGGTAACTTCCATTTCGAGGCTGATCAACCAACGCGTAGCGCACCGCTATATATCCCAGTGAAGCCGCCACGGAGCGAGCGCAAGGCGAAGAGGTCGTCTTATCAACGGAGAGACCACCTGTTAGGAGCAGATCCGGCTCGGGGGCCACGGCACATCTGACGACGACTCCCTCCTAGCTGCGGCGGGGAGCAAGCTTAAAATTTAACTGTTCCGAAGCAGTAGAGCAACTAGATTCAGATATAGACTCTTCGTCGGTAACTTCCATGGCGAGGCTGATCCACCAACGCGTAGCGCACCGCTATATATCCAGTGAAGCCGGCAAGGAGCGAGCGCAAGGCGAAGAGGTCGTCTTATCAACGGAGAGACCACCTGTTAGGAGCAGAGCCGGCTCGGGGGCCACAGCACACCTGCTCACAACTCCCTCCTAGCTGCGGCGGGGAGCAAGCTTAAAATTTAACTGTTCCGAAGCAGTATAGCAACTAGATTCAATATAGACTCTTCGTCGGTAACTTCCATGGCGAGGCTGATCAACCACGCGTAGCGCACCGCTATATATCCCAGTGAAGCCGCCACGGAGCGAGCGCAAGGCGAAGAGGTCGTCTTATCAACGGAGAGTCCACCTGTTAGGAGCAGAGCCGGCTCGGGGGCCACGGCACACGTGACGACGACTCCCTCCTAGCTGCGGCGGGGAGCTAGCTTAAAATTTAACTGTTCCGAAACAGTAGAGCAACTAGATTCAGATATAGACTCTTCTTCGGTAACTTTCATGGCGAGGCTGATCAACCAACGCGTAGCGCACCGCTATATATCCCAGTGAAGCCGCCACGGAGCGAGCGGAAGGCGAAGAGGTCGTCTTATCAACGGGGAGTCCACCTGTTAGGAGAAGAGCCGGCTCGGGGGCCACGGCACACCTGACGACGACTCCCTCCTAGCTGCGGCGGGGAGCTAGCTTAAAATTTAACTGTTCCGAAGCAGTAGAGCAACTAGGTTCAGATATAGACTCTTCGTCGGTAACTTCCATGGCGAGGTTGATCAACCAACGCGTAGCGCACCACTATATATCCCAGTGAAGGCGCCACGGAGCGAGCGCAAGGCGAAGAGGTCGTCTTATCAACGGAGAGACCACCTGTTAGAAGCAGAGCCGGCTCGGGGGCCACGGCACACCTGATGACGACTCCCTCCTAGCTGCGGCGGTGAGCAAGCTTAACATTTAACTGTTCCAAAGCAGTAGAGCAACTAGATTCAATTATAGACTCTTCGTCGGTAACTTACATGGCGAGGCTGATCAACCAACGCGTAGCGCACCGCTATATATCCCAGTGAAGCCGCCACGGAGCGAGCGGAAGGCGAAGAGGTCGTCTTATCAACGGAGAGACCACCTGTTAGGAGCAGAGCCGGCTCGGGGGCCACGGTACACCTGACCACGACTCCCTCCTAGCTGCGGCGGGGAGCAAGATTAAAATTTAACTGTTCCGAAGCAGTAGAGCAACTACATTCAATTATAGACTCTTCGTCGGTAACTTCCATGGCGAGGCTGATCAACCAACGCGTAGCGCACCGCTATATATCCCAGTGAAGCCGCCACGGAGCGAGCGCAAGGCGAAGAGGTCGTCTTATCAACGGAGAGTCCACCTGTTAGGAGCAGAGCCGGCTCGGGGGCCACGGCTAACCTGACGACGACTCCCTCCTAGCTGCGGCGGGGAGCTAGCTTAACATTTAACTGTTCCAAAGCAGTAGAGCAACTAGAATCAATTATAGACTCTTCGTCGGTAACTTCCATGGCGAGGCTGATCAACCAACGCGTAACCCATCGCTATATATCCCAGTGAAGCCGCCACTGAGCGAGCGCAAGGCTAAGAGGTCGTCTTATCAACGGAGAGACCACCTGTTAGGAGCAGAGCCGGCTCGGGGGCCACGGCACACATGACGACGACTCCCTCCTAGCTGCGGCGGGGAGCAACCTTAAAATTTAACTGTTCCGAAAAAGTAGAGCAACTAGATTCAGATATAGACTCTTCTTCGGTACCTTTCATGGCGAGGCTGATCAACCAACGCGTATCGCACCGCTATATATCCCAGTGAAGCCGCCACGGAGGGAGCGCAAGGCGAAGAGGTCGTCTTATCAACGGAGAGTCCACCTGTTAGAAGCAGAACCGGCTCGGGGGCCACGGCACACCTGACGACGACTCCCTCCTAGCTGCGGCGGGGAGCTAGCTTAAAATCTAACTGTTCCGAAGCAGTACAGCAACTAGATTCAATTATAGACTCTTCGTCGGTAACTTCCATGGCGAGGCTGATCCACCAACGCGTAGCGCACCGCTATATATCCAGTGAAGCCGCCACGGAGCGAGCGCAAGGCGAAGAGGTCGTCTTATCAACGGAGAGACCACCTGTTAGGAGCAGAGCACGCTCGGGGGCCAGGGCACGCCTGACGACAGCTCCCTCCTAGGGGCGGCGGGGAGCAAGCTTAAAATTTAACTGTTCCGAAGCGGTAGAGCAAGTAGATTCAATTACAGACTCTTCTTCGGTAACTTCCATGGCGAGGCTGATCAACCAACGCGTATCGTACCGCTATATATCCCAGTGAAGCCGCCACGGAGCGAGCGGAAGGCGAAGAGGTCGTCTTATAAACGGAGAGACCACCTGTTAGGAGCAGAGCCGGCTCTGGAGCCACGGCACACATGACGACGACTCCCACCTAGCTGCGGCGTGGAGCAAGCTTAAAATTTAACTGTTCCGAAGCAGTAGAGCACCTAGATTCAGATATAGACTCTTCGTCGGTACCTCCCATGGCTAGGCTGATCAACCAACGCGTAGCGCACCGCTATATCCCAGTGAAGCCGCCACGGAGCGAGCGCAAGGCGAAGAGGTCGTCTTATCAACGGAGAGTCCACCTGTTAGGAGCAGAGCCGGCTCGGCGGCTACGGCACACCTGACGACGACTCCCTCCTAGCTACGGCGGGGAGCAAGCTTAAAATTTAACTGTTCCAAAGCAGTAGAACAACTAGATTCAATTATAGACTCTTCGTCGGTAACTTCCATGGCGACGCTGATCAACCAACGCGTAGCGCACCGCTATATATCCCAGTGAAGCCGCCACGGAGCGAGCGGAAGGCGAAGAGGTCGTCTTATCAACGGAGAGACCACCTGTTAGGAGCAGAGCCGGCTCGGGGGCTACGGCACACCTGACGACGACTCCCTCCTAGCTACGGCGGGGAGCAAGCTTAAAATTTAACTGTTCCAAAGCAGTAGAACAACTAGATTCAATTGTAGACTCTTCGTCGGTAACTTCCATGGCGACGCTGATCAACCAACGCGTAGCGCACCGCTATATATCCCAGTGAAGCCGCCACGGAGCGAGCGGAAGGCGAAGAGGTCGTCTTATCAACGGAGAGACCACCTGTTAGGTGCAGAGCCGGCTCGGGGGCCACGGCACATCTGACGACGACTCCCTCCTAGCTGCGGCGGGCAGCAAGCTTAAAATTTAACTGTTCCGAAGCTGTAGAGCAACTAGATTCAGATATAGACTCTTCGTCGGTAACTTCCGTGGTGAGGCTGATCAACCAACGCGTAGCGCACCGCTATATATCCCAGTGAAGCCGCCACGGAGCGAGCGCAAGGCGAAGAGGTCGTCTTATCAACGGAGAGTCCACCTGTTAGGAGCAGAGCCGGCTCGGGGGCTACGGCACACCTGACGACGACTCCCTCCTAGCTACGGCGGGGAGCAAGCTTAAAATTTAACTGTTCCAAAGCAGTAGAACAACTAGATTCAATTAAAGACTCTTCGTCGGTAACATACATGGCGAGGCAGATCAACCAACGCGTAGCGCACCGCTATATATCCCAGTTAAGCCGCCACGGAGCGAGCGGAAGGCGAAGAGGTCGTCTTATCAACGGAGAGACCACCTGTTAGGAGCAGAGCCGGCTCGGGGGCCACGGCACACCTGATGACGACTCCCTCCTAGCTGCGGCGGTGAGCAAGCTTAAAATCTAAGTGTTCCGAAGCAGTAGAGCAACTAGATTCAATTATAGACTCTTCGTCGGTAACTTCCATGGCGAGGCTGATCAACCAACGCGTAACGCATCGCTATATATCCCAGTGAAGCCGCCATTGAGCGAGCGCAAGGCTAAGAGGTCGTCTTATCAACGGAGAGACCACCTGTTAGGAGCAGAGCCGGCTCGGGGGCCACGGCACACATGACGACGACTCCCTCCTAGCTGCGGCGGGGAGCAACCTTAAAATTTAACTGTTCCGAAACAGTAGAGCAACTAGATTCAGATATAGACTCTTCTTCGGTAACTTTCATGGCGAGGCTGATCAACCAACGCGTAGCGCACCGCTATATATCCCAGTGAAGCCGCCACGGAGCGAGCGGAAGGCGAAGAGGTCGTCTTATCAACGGAGAGACCACCTGTTAGGAGCAGAGCCGGCTCGGGGGCCACGGCACACCTGATGACGACTCCCTCCTAGTTGCGGCGGTGAGCAAGCTTAACATTTAACTGTTCCAAAGCAGTATAGCAACTAGAATCAATTATAGACTCTTCGTCGGTAGCTTACATGGCGAGGCTGATCAACCAACGCGTAGCGCACCGCTATATATCCCAGTGAAGCCGCCACGGAGCGAGCGGAAGGCGAAGAGGTCGTCTTATCAACGGGGAGTCCACCTGTTAGGAGAAGAGCCGGCTCGGGGGCCACGGCACACCTGACGACGACTCCCTCCTAGCTGCGGCGGGGAGCTAGCTTAAAATTTAACTGTTCCGAAGCAGTAGAGCAACTAGATTCAGATATAGACTCTTCGTCGGTAACTTCCATGGCGAGGTTGATCAACCAACGCGTAGCGCACCGCTATATATCCCAGTGAAGGCGCCACGGAGCGAGCGCAAGGCGAAGAGGTCGTCTTATCAACGGAGAGACCACCTGTTAGGAGCAGAGCCGGCTCGGGGGCCACGGCACACCTGATGACGACTCCCTCCTAGCTGCGGCGGTGAGCAAGCTTAACATTTAACTGTTCCAAAGCAGTAGAGCAACTAGATTCAATTATAGACTCTTCGTCGGTAACTTACATGGCGAGGCTGATCAACCAACGCGTAGCGCACCGCTATATATCCCAGTTAAGCCGCCACGGAGCAGCAGAAGGCGAAGAGGTCGTCTTATCAACGGAGAGACCACCTGTTAGGAGCAGAGCCGGCTCGGGGGCCACGGCACACCTGATGACGACTCCCTCCTAGCTGCGGCGGTGAGCAAGCTTAACATTTAACTGTTCCAAAGCAGTAGAGCAACTAGATTCAATTATAGACTCTTCGTCGGTAACTTCCATGGCGAGGCTGATCAACCAACGCGTAGCGCACCGCTATATATCCCAGTGAAGCCGCCACGGAGCGAGCGCAAGGCGAAGAGGTCGTCTTATCAACGGAGAGTCCACCTGTTGGGAGCAGAGCCGGCTCGAGGGCCACGGCTAACCTGACGACGACTCCCTCCTAGCTGCGGCGGGGAGCAACCTTAAAATTTAACTGTTCCGAAACAGTAGAGCAACTAGATTCAGATATAGACTCTTCTTCGGTACCTTTCATGGCGAGGCTGATCAACCAACGCGTATCGCACCGCTATATATCCCAGTGAAGCCGCCACAGAGCGAGCGGAAGGCGAAGAGGTCGTCTTATCAACGGAGAGACCACCTGTTAGGAGCAGAGCCGGCTCGGGGGCCACAGCACACCTGACCACGACTCCCTCCTAGCTGCGGCGGAGAGCAAGCTTAAAATTTAACTGTTCCGAAGCAGTATAGCAACTAGATTCAATATAGACTCTTCGTCGGTAACTTCCATGGCGAGGCTGATCAACCAACGCGTAGCGCACCGCTATGTATCCCAGTGAAGCCGCCACGAAGCGAGCGCAAGGCGAAGAGGTCGTCTTATCAACGGAGAGTCCACCTGTTAGGAGCAGAGCCGGCTCGGGGGCCACGGCACACCTGACGACGACTCCCTCCTAGCTGCGGCGGGGAGCTAGCTTAAAATCTAAGTGTTCCGAAGCAGTAGAGCAACTAGATTCAATTATAGACTCTTCGTCGGTAACTTCCATTTCGAGGCTGATCAACCAACACGTAACGCATCGCTATATATCCCAGTGAAGCCGCCACGGAGCGAGCGCAAGGCGAACAGGTCGTCGTATCAACGGAGAGACCACCTGTTAAGAGCAGAGCCGGCTCGGGGGCCACGGCACATCTGACGACGACTCCCTACTAGCTGCGGCGGGGAGCTAGCTTAAAATTTAACTGTTCCGAAGCAGTAGAGCAACTAGATTCAGATATAGACTCTTCGTCGGTAACTTCCATGGCGAGGTTGATCAACCAACGCGTAGCGCACCGCTATATATCCCAGTGAAGCCGCCACGGAGCGAGCGGAAGGCGAAGAGGTCGTCTTATCAACGGGGAGTCCACCTGTTAGGAGAAGAGCCGGCTCGGGGGCCACGGCACACCTGACGACGACTCCCTCCTAGCTGCGGCGGGGAGCTAGCTTAAAATTTAACTGTTCCGAAGCAGTAGAGCAACTAGATTCAGATATAGACTCTTCGTCGGTAACTTCCATGGCGAGGTTGATCAACCAACGCGTAGCGCACCACTATATATCCCAGTGAAGGCGCCACGGAGCGAGCGCAAGGCGAAGAGGTCGTCTTATCAACGGAGAGACCACCTGTTAGGAGCAGAGCCGGCTCGGGGGCCACGGCACACCTGATGACGACTCCCTCCTAGCTGCGGCGGTGAGCAAGCTTAACATTTAACTGATCCAAAGCAGTAGAGCAACTAGATTCAATTATAGACTCTTCGTCGGTAACTTACATGGCGAGGCTGATCAACCAACGCGTAGCGCACCGCTATATATCCCAGTGAAGCCGCCACGGAGCGAGCGGAAGGCGAAGAGGTCGTCTTATCAACGGAGAGACCACCTGTTAGGAGCAGAGCCGGCTCGGGGGCCACGGTACACCTGACCACGACTCCCTCCTAGCTGCGGCGGGGAGCAAGATTAAAATTTAACTGTTCCGAAGCAGTAGAGCAACTACATTCAATTATAGACTCTTCGTCGGTAACTTCCATGGCGAGGCTGATCAACCAACGCGTAGCGCACCGCTATATATCCCAGTGAAGCCGCCACGGAGCGAGCGCAAGGCGAAGAGGTCGTCTTATCAACGGAGAGTCCACCTGTTAGGAGCAGAGCCGGCTCGGGGGCCACGGCTAACCTGACGACGACTCCCTCCTAGCTGCGGCGGGGAGCTAGCTTAACATTTAACTGTTCCAAAGCAGTAGAGCAACTAGAATCAATTATAGACTCTTCGTCGGTAACTTCCATGGCGAGGCTGATCAACCAACGCGTAACCCATCGCTATATATCCCAGTGAAGCCGCCACTGAGCGAGCGCAAGGCTAAGAGGTCGTCTTATCAACGGAGAGACCACCTGTTAGGAGCAGAGCCGGCTCGGGGGCCACGGCACACATGACGACGACTCCCTCCTAGCTGCGGCGGGGAGCAACCTTAAAATTTAACTGTTCCGAAAAAGTAGAGCAACTAGATTCAGATATAGACTCTTCTTCGGTACCTTTCATGGCGAGGCTGATCAACCAACGCGTATCGCACCGCTATATATCCCAGTGAAGCCGCCACGGAGGGAGCGCAAGGCGAAGAGGTCGTCTTATCAACGGAGAGTCCACCTGTTAGAAGCAGAACCGGCTCGGGGGCCACGGCACACCTGACGACGACTCCCTCCTAGCTGCGGCGGGGAGCTAGCTTAAAATCTAACTGTTCCGAAGCAGTACAGCAACTAGATTCAATTATAGACTCTTCGTCGGTAACTTCCATGGCGAGGCTGATCCACCAACGCGTAGCGCACCGCTATATATCCAGTGAAGCCGCGACGGAGCGAGCGCAAGGCGAAGAGGTCGTCTTATCAACGGAGAGACCACCTGTTAGGAGCAGAGCACGCTCGGGGGCCAGGGCACGCCTGACGACAGCTCCCTCCTAGGGGCGGCGGGGAGCAAGCTTAAAATTTAACTGTTCCGAAGCGGTAGAGGAAGTAGATTCAATTACATACTCTTCTTCGGTAACTTCCATGGCGAGGCTGATCAACCAACGCGTATCGTACCGCTATATATCCCAGTGAAGCCGCCACGGAGCGAGCGGAAGGCGAAGAGGTCGTCTTATAAACGGAGAGACCACCTGTTAGGAGCAGAGCCGGCTCTGGAGCCACGGCACACATGACGACGACTCCCACCTAGCTGCGGCGTGGAGCAAGCTTAAAATTTAACTGTTCCGAAGCAGTAGAGCACCTAGATTCAGATATAGACTCTTCGTCGGTACCTCCCATGGCTAGGCTGATCAACCAACGCGTAGCGCACCGCTATATCCCAGTGAAGCCGCCACGGAGCGAGCGCAAGGCGAAGAGGTCGTCTTATCAACGGAGAGTCCACCTGTTAGGAGCAGAGCCGGCTCGGCGGCTACGGCACACCTGACGACGACTCCCTCCTAGCTACGGCGGGGAGCAAGCTTAAAATTTAACTGTTCCAAAGCAGTAGAACAACTAGATTCAATTATAGACTCTTCGTCGGTAACTTCCATGGCGACGCTGATCAACCAACGCGTAGCGCACCGCTATATATCCCAGTGAAGCCGCCACGGAGCGAGCGGAAGGCGAAGAGGTCGTCTTATCAACGGAGAGACCACCTGTTAGGAGCAGAGCCGGCTCGGGGGCTACGGCACACCTGACGACGACTCCCTCCTAGCTACGGCGGGGAGCAAGCTTAAAATTTAACTGTTCCAAAGCAGTAGAACAACTAGATTCAATTATAGACTCTTCGTCGGTAACTTCCATGGCGACGCTGATCAACCAACGCGTAGCGCACCGCTATATATCCCAGTGAAGCCGCCACGGAGCGAGCGGAAGGCGAAGAGGTCGTCTTATCAACGGAGAGACCACCTGTTAGGTGCAGAGCCGGCTCGGGGGCCACGGCACATCTGACGACGACTCCCTCCTAGCTGCGGCGGGTAGCAAGCTTAAAATTTAACTGTTCCGAAGCTGTAGAGCAACTAGATTCAGATATAGACTCTTCGTCGGTAACTTCCATGGTGAGGCTGATCAACCAACGCGTAGCGCACCGCTATATATCCCAGTGAAGCCGCCACGGAGCGAGCGCAAGGCGAAGAGGTCGTCTTATCAACGGAGAGTCCACCTGTTAGGAGCAGAGCCGGCTCGGGGGCTACGGCACACCTGACGACGACTCCCTCCTAGCTACGGCGGGGAGCAAGCTTAAAATTTAACTGTTCCAAAGCAGTAGAACAACTAGATTCAATTAAAGACTCTTCGTCGGTAACATACATGGCGAGGCAGATCAACCAACGCGTAGCGCACCGCTATATATCCCAGTTAAGCCGCCACGGAGCGAGCGGAAGGCGAAGAGGTCGTCTTATCAACGGAGAGACCACCTGTTAGGAGCAGAGCCGGCTCGGGGGCCACAGCACACCTGATGACGACTCCCTCCTAGCTGCGGCGGTGAGCAAGCTTAACATTTAACTGTTCCAAAGCAGTAGAGCAACTAGAATCAATTATAGACTCTTCGTCGGTAGCTTACATGGCGAGGCTGATCAACCAACGCGTAGCGCACCGCTATATATCCCAGTGAAGCCGCCACGGAGCGAGCGGAAGGCGAAGAGGTCGTCTTATCAACGGAGAGACCACCTGTTAGGAGCAGAGCCAGCTCGGGGGCCACGGCACACCTGACCACGACTCCCTCCTAGCTGCGGCGGGGAGCAAGCTTAAAATTTAACTGTTCTGAAGCAGTAGAGCAACTAGATTCAATTATAGACTCTTGGTCGGTAACTTCCATGGCGAGGCTGATCAACCAACGCGTAGCGCACCGCTATATATCCCACTGAAGCCGCCACGGAGCGAGCGCAAGGCGAAGAGGTCGTCTGATCAAAGGAGAGTCCACCTGTTAGGAGCAGAGCCGGCTCGGGGGCCACGGCACACCTGACGACGACTCCCTCCTAGCTGCGGCGGGGAGCTAGCTTAAAATCTAAGTGTTCCGAAGCAGTAGAGCAACTAGATTCAATTATAGACTCTTCGTCGGTAACTTCCATGGCGAGGCTGATCAACCAACGCGTAACGCATCGCTATATATCCCAGTGAAGCCGCCATTGAGCGAGCGCAAGGCTAAGAGGTCGTCTTATCAACGGAGAGACCACCTGTTAGGAGCAGAGCCGGCTCGGGGGCCACGGCACACATGACGACGACTCCCTCCTAGCTGCGGCGGGGAGCAACCTTAAAATTTAACTGTTCCGAAACAGTAGAGCAACTAGATTCAGATATAGACTCTTCTTCGGTAACTTTCATGGCGAGGCTGATCAACCAACGCGTAGCGCACCGCTATATATCCCAGTGAAGCCGCCACGGAGCGAGCGGAAGGCGAAGAGGTCGTCTTATCAACAGAGAGACCACCTGTTAGGAGCAGAGCCGGCTCGGGGGCCACGGCACACCTGATGACGACTCCCTCCTAGCTGCGGCGGTGAGCAAGCTTAACATTTAACTGTTCCAAAGCAGTATAGCAACTAGAATCAATTATAGACTCTTCGTCGGTAGCTTACATGGCGAGGCTGATCAACCAACGCGTAGCGCACCGCTATATATCCCAGTGAAGCCGCCACGGAGCGAGCGGAAGGCGAAGAGGTCGTCTTATCAACGGGGAGTCCACCTGTTAGGAGAAGAGCCGGCTCGGGGGCCACGGCACACCTGACGACGACTCCCTCCTAGCTGCGGCGGGGAGCTAGCTTAAAATTTAACTGTTCCGAAGCAGTAGAGCAACTAGATTCAGATATAGACTCTTCGTCGGTAACTTCCATGGCGAGGTTGATCAACCAACGCGTAGCGCACCGCTATATATCCCAGTGAAGGCGCCACGGAGCGAGCGCAAGGCGAAGAGGTCGTCTTATCAACGGAGAGACCACCTGTTAGGAGCAGAGCCGGCTCGGGGGCCACGGCACACCTGATGACGACTCCCTCCTAGCTGCGGCGGTGAGCAAGCTTAACATTTAACTGTTCCAAAGCAGTAGAGCAACTAGATTCAATTATAGACTCTTCGTCGGTAACTTACATGGCGAGGCTGATCAACCAACGCGTAGCGCACCGCTATATATCCCAGTTAAGCCGCCACGGAGCAGCAGAAGGCGAAGAGGTCGTCTTATCAACGGAGAGACCACCTGTTAGGAGCAGAGCCGGCTCGGGGGCCACGGCACACCTGATGACGACTCCCTCCTAGCTGCGGCGGTGAGCAAGCTTAACATTTAACTGTTCCAAAGCAGTAGAGCAACTAGATTCAATTATAGACTCTTCGTCGGTAACTTCCATGGCGAGGCTGATCAACCAACGCGTAGCGCACCGCTATATATCCCAGTGAAGCCGCCACGGAGCGAGCGCAAGGCGAAGAGGTCGTCTTATCAACGGAGAGTCCACCTGTTAGGAGCAGAGCCGGCTCGAGGGCCACGGCTAACCTGACGACGACTCCCTCCTAGCTGCGGCGGGGAGCAAGCTTAACATTTAACTGTTCCAAAGCAGTAGAGCAACTAGAATCAATTATAGACTCTTCGTCGGTAACTTCCATGGCGAGGCTGATCAACCAACGCGTAACCCATCGCTATATATCCCAGTGAAGCCGCCACTGAGCGAGCGCAAGGCTAAGAGGTCGTCTTATCAACGGAGAGACCACCTGTTAGGAGCAGAGCCGGCTCGGGGGCCACGGCACACATGACGACGACTCCCTCCTAGCTGCGGCGGGGAGCAACCTTAAAATTTAACTGTTCCGAAACAGTAGAGCAACTAGATTCAGATATAGACTCTTCTTCGGTACCTTTCATGGCGAGGCTGATCAACCAACGCGTATCGCACCGCTATATATCCCAGTGAAGCCGCCACAGAGCGAGCGGAAGGCGAAGAGGTCGTCTTATCAACGGAGAGACCACCTGTTAGGAGCAGAGCCGGCTCGGGGGCCACAGCACACCTGACCACGACTCCCTCCTAGCTGCGGCGGAGAGCAAGCTTAAAATTTAACTGTTCCGAAGCAGTATAGCAACTAGATTCAATATAGACTCTTCGTCGGTAACTTCCATGGCGAGGCTGATCAACCAACGCGTAGCGCACCGCTATGTATCCCAGTGAAGCCGCCACGAAGCGAGCGCAAGGCGAAGAGGTCGTCTTATCAACGGAGAGTCCACCTGTTAGGAGCAGAGCCGGCTCGGGGGCCACGGCACACCTGACGACGACTCCCTCCTAGCTGCGGCGGGGAGCTAGCTTAAAATCTAAGTGTTCCGAAGCAGTAGAGCAACTAGATTCAATTATAGACTCTTCGTCGGTAACTTCCATTTCGAGGCTGATCAACCAACACGTAACGCATCGCTATATATCCCAGTGAAGCCGCCACGGAGCGAGCGCAAGGCGAACAGGTCGTCTTATCAACGGAGAGACCACCTGTTAAGAGCAGAGCCGGCTCGGGGGCCACGGCACATCTGACGACGACTCCCTACTAGCTGCGGCGGGGAGCTAGCTTAAAATTTAACTGTTCCGAAGCAGTAGAGCAACTAGATTCAGATATAGACTCTTCGTCGGTAACTTCCATGGCGAGGTTGATCAACCAACGCGTAGCGCACCGCTATATATCCCAGTGAAGCCGCCACGGAGCGAGCGGAAGGCGAAGACGTCGTCTTATCAACGGAGAGACCACCTGTTAGGAGCAGATCCGGCTCGGGGGCCACGGCACATCTGACGACGACTCCCTCCTAGCTGCGGCGGGGAGCAAGCTTAAAATTTAACTGTTCCGAAGCAGTAGAGCAACTAGATTCAGATATAGACTCTTCGTCGGTAACTTCCATGGCGAGGTTGATCAACCAACGCGTAGCGCACCGCTATATATCCCAGTGAAGCCGCCACGGAGCGAGCGCAAGGCGAAGAGGTCGTCTTATCAACGGAGAGACCACCTGTTAGGAGCAGATCCGGCTCGGGGGCCACGGCACATCTGACGACGACTCCCTCCTAGCTGCGGCGGGGAGCAAGCTTAAAATTTAACTGTTCCGAAGCAGTAGAGCAACTACATTCAGATATATAGCAAGCTTAAAATTTAACTGTTCCGAAGCAGTAGAGCAACTACATTCAGATATAGACTCTTCGTCGGTAACTTCCATGCCGAGGCTGACCAACCAACGCGTAGCGCACCGCTATATATCCCAGTGAAGCCGCCACGGAGCGCGCGCAAGGCGATGAGGTTGTCTTATCAACGGAGAGACCGCCTGTTAGGAGCAGAGCCGGCTCGGGGGCCAGGGCACACCTGACGACGGCTCACTCCTAGCTGCGGCGGGGAGCAAGCTTAAAATTTAACTGTTCCGAAGCAGTAGAGCAACTACATTCAGATATAGACTCTTCGTCGGTAACTTCCATGCCGAGGCTGACCAACCAACGCGTAGCGCACCGCTATATATCCCAGTGAAGCCGCCACGGAGCGCGCGCAAGGCGATGAGGTTGTCTTATCAACGGAGAGACCGCCTGTTAGGAGCAGAGCCGGCTCGGGGGCCAGGGCACACCTGACGACGGCTCACTCCTAGCTGCGGCGGGGAGCAAGCTTAAAATTTAACTGTTCCGAAGCAGTAGAGCAAGTGGATTTAATTATAAACTCTTCGTCGGTAACTTCCATGGCGAGGCTGATCAACCAACGCGTAGCGCACCGCTATATATCCCAGTGAAGCCGCCACGGAGCGAGCGGAAGGCGAAGACGTCGTCTTATCAACGGAGAGACCACCTGTTAGGAGCAGAGCCGGCTCGGGGGCCACAGCACACCTGCCCACAACTCCCTCCTAGCTGCGGCGGGGAGCAAGCTTAAAATTTAACTGTTCCGAAGCAGTATAGCAACTAGATTCAATATAGACTCTTCGTCGGTAACTTCCATGGCGAGGCTGATCAACCAACGCGTAGCGCACCGCTATATATCCCAGTGAAGCCGCCACGGAGCGAGCGCAAGGCGAAGAGGTCGTCTTATCAACGGAGAGTCCACCTGTTAGGAGCAGAGCCGGCTCGGGGGCCACGGCACACGTGACGACGACTCCCTCCTAGCTGCGGCGGGGAGCTAGCTTAAAATTTAACTGTTCCGAAACAGTAGAGCAACTAGATTCAGATATAGACTCTTCTTCGGTAACTTTCATGGCGAGGCTGATCAACCAACGCGTAGCGCACCGCTATATATCCCAGTGAAGCCGCCACGGAGCGAGCGGAAGGCGAAGAGGTCGTCTTATCAACGGGGAGTCCACCTGTTAGGAGAAGAGCCGGCTCGGGGGCCACGGCACACCTGATGACGACTCCCTCCTAGCTGCGGCGGTGAGCAAGCTTAACATTTAACTGTTCCAAAGCAGTAGAGCAACTAGATTCAATTATAGACTCTTCGTCGGTAACTTACATGGCGAGGCTGATCAACCAACGCGTAGCGCACCGCTATATATCCCAGTGAAGCCGCCACAAAGCGAGCGGAAGGCGAAGAGGTCGTCTTATCAACGGAGAGACCACCTGTTAGGAGCAGAGCCGGCTCGGGGGCCACGGTACACCTGACCACGACTCCCTCCTAGCTGCGGCGGGGAGCAAGATTAAAATTTAACTGTTCCGAAGCAGTAGAGCAACTATATTCAATTATAGACTCTTCGTCGGTAACTTCCATGGCGAGGCTGATCAACCAACGCGTAGCGCACCGCTATATATCCCAGTGAAGCCGCCACGGAGCGAGCGCAAGGCGAAGAGGTCGTCTTATCAACGGAGAGTCCACCTGTTAGGAGCAGAGCCGGCTCGGGGGCCACGGCTAACCTGACGACGACTCCCTCCTAGCTGCGGCGGGGAGCTAGCTTAAAATCTAACTGTTCCGAAGCAGTACAGCAACTAGATTCAATTATAGACTCTTCGTCGGTAACTTCCATGGCGAGGCTGATCCACCAACGCGTAGCGCACCGCTATATATCCAGTGAAGCCGCCACGGAGCGAGCGCAAGGCGAAGAGGTCGTCTTATCAACGGAGAGACCACCTGTTAGGAGCAGAGCACGCTCGGGGGCCAGGGCACGCCTGACGACAGCTCCCTCCTAGGGGCGGCGGGGAGCAAGCTTAAAATTTAACTGTTCCGAAGCGGTAGAGCAAGTAGATTCAATTACAGACTCTTCTTCGGTAACTTCCATGGCGAGGCTGATCAGCCAACGCGTATCGTACCGCTATATATCCCAGTGAAGCCGCCACGGAGCGAGCGGAAGGCGAAGAGGTCGTCTTATAAACGGGGAGACCACCTGTTAGGAGCAGAGCCGGCTCTGGAGCCACGGCACACATGACGACGACTCCCACCTAGCTGCGGCGGGGAGCAAGCATAAAATTTAACTGTTCCGAAGCAGTAGAGCACCTAGATTCAGATATAGACTCTTCGTCGGTAACTCCCATGGCTAGGCTGATCAACCAACGCGTAGCGCACCGCTATATCCCAGTGAAGCCGCCACGGAGCGAGCGCAAGGCGAAGAGGTCGTCTTATCAACGGAGAGTCCACCTGTTAGGAGCAGAGCCGGCTCGGGGGCTACGGCACACCTGACGACGACTCCCTCCTAGCTACGGCGGGGAGCAAGCTTAAAATTTAACTGTTCCAAAGCAGTAGAACAACTAGATTCAATTATAGACTCTTCGTCGGTAACTTCCATGGCGACGCTGATCAACCAACGCGTAGCGCACCGCTATATATCCCAGTGAAGCCGCCACGGAGCGAGCGGAAGGCGAAGAGGTCGTCTTATCAACGGAGAGACCACCTGTTAGGAGCAGAGCCGGCTCGGAGGCTACGGCACACCTGACGACGACTCCCTCCTAGCTACGGCGGGGAGCAAGCTTAAAATTTAACTGTTCCAAAGCAGTAGAACAACTAGATTCAATTATAGACTCTTCGTCGGTAACTTCCATGGCGACGCTGATCAACCAACGCGTAGCGCACCGCTATATATCCCAGTGAAGCCGCCACGGAGCGAGCGGAAGGCGAAGAGGTCGTCTTATCAACGGAGAGACCACCTGTTAGGTGCAGAGCCGGCTCGGGGGCCACGGCACATCTGACGACGACTCCCTCCTAGCTGCGGCGGGTAGCAAGCTTAAAATTTAACTGTTCCGAAGCTGTAGAGCAACTAGATTCAGATATAGACTCTTCGTCGGTAACTTCCATGGTGAGGCTGATCAACCAACGCGTAGCGCACCGCTATATATCCCAGTGAAGCCGCCACGGAGCGAGCGCAAGGCGAAGAGGTCGTCTTATCAACGGAGAGTCCACCTGTTAGGAGCAGAGCCGGCTCGGGGGCTACGGCACACCTGACGACGACTCCCTCCTAGCTACGGCGGGGAGCAAGCTTAAAATTTAACTGTTCCAAAGCAGTAGAACAACTAGATTCAATTATAGACTCTTCGTCGGTAACATACATGGCGAGGCAGATCAACCAACGCGTAGCGCACCGCTATATATCCCAGTTAAGCCGCCACGGAGCGAGCGGAAGGCGAAGAGGTCGTCTTATCAACGGAGAGACCACCTGTTAGGAGCAGAGCCGGCTCGGGGGCCACGGCACACCTGATGACGACTCCCTCCTAGCTGCGGCGGTGAGCAAGCTTAACATTTAACTGTTCCAAAGCAGTAGAGCAACTAGAATCAATTATAGACTCTTCGTCGGTAGCTTACATGGCGAGGCTGATCAACCAACGCGTAGCGCACCGCTACATATCCCAGTGAAGCCGCCACGGAGCGAGCGGAAGGCGAAGAGGTCGTCTTATCAACGGAGAGACCACCTGTTAGGAGCAGAGCCAGCTCGGGGGCTACGGCACACCTGACCACGACTCCCTCCTAGCTGCGGCGGTGAGCAAGCTTAACATTTAACTGTTCCAAAGCAGTAGAGCAACTAGATTCAATTATAGACTCTTCGTCGGTAACTTACATGGCGAGGCTGATCAACCAACGCGTAGCGCACCGCTATATATCCCAGTGAAGCCGCCACGGAGCGAGCGGAAGGCGAAGAGGTCGTCTTATCAACGGAGAGACCACCTGTTAGGAGCAGAGCCGGCTCGGGGGCCACGGTACACCTGACCACGACTCCCTCCTAGCTGCGGCGGGGAGCAAGATTAAAATTTAACTGTTCCGAAGCAGTAGAGCAACTACATTCAATTATAGACTCTTCGTCGGTAACTTCCATGGCGAGGCTGATCAACCAACGCGTAGCGCACCGCTATATATCCCAGTGAAGCCGCCACGGAGCGAGCGCAAGGCGAAGAGGTCGTCTTATCAACGGAGAGTCCACCTGTTAGGAGCAGAGCCGGCTCGGGGGCCACGGCTAACCTGACGACGACTCCCTCCTAGCTGCGGCGGGGAGCTAGCTTAACATTTAACTGTTCCAAAGCAGTAGAGCAACTAGAATCAATTATAGACTCTTCGTCGGTAACTTCCATGGCGAGGCTGATCAACCAACGCGTAACCCATCGCTATATATCCCAGTGAAGCCGCCACTGAGCGAGCGCAAGGCTAAGAGGTCGTCTTATCAACGGAGAGTCCACCTGTTAGGAGCAGAGCCGGCTCGGGGGCCACGGCACACGTGACGACGACTCCCTCCTAGCTGCGGCGGGGAGCTAGCTTAAAATTTAACTGTTCCGAAACAGTAGAGCAACTAGATTCAGATATAGACTCTTCTTCGGTAACTTTCATGGCGAGGCTGATCAACCAACGCGTAGCGCACCGCTATATATCCCAGTGAAGCCGCCACGGAGCGAGCGGAAGGCGAAGAGGTCGTCTTATCAACGGGGAGTCCACCTGTTAGGAGAAGAGCCGGCTCGGGGGCCACGGCACACCTGACGACGACTCCCTCCTAGCTGCGGCGGGGAGCTAGCTTAAAATTTAACTGTTCCGAAGCAGTAGAGCAACTAGATTCAGATATAGACTCTTCGTCGGTAACTTCCATGGCGAGGTTGATCAACCAACGCGTAGCGCACCACTATATATCCCAGTGAAGGCGCCACGCAGCGAGCGCAAGGCGAAGAGGTCGTCTTATCAACGGAGAGACCACCTGTTAGGAGCAGAGCCGGCTCGGGGGCCACGGCACACCTGATGACGACTCCCTCCTAGCTGCGGCGGTGAGCAAGCTTAACATTTAACTGTTCCAAAGCAGTAGAGCAACTAGATTCAATTATAGACTCTTCGTCGGTAACTTACATGGCGAGGCTGATCAACCAACGCGTAGCGCACCGCTATATATCCCAGTGAAGCCGCCACGGAGCGAGCGGAAGGCGAAGAGGTCGTCTTATCAACGGAGAGACCACCTGTTAGGAGCAGAGCCGGCTCGGGGGCCACGGTACACCTGACCACGACTCCCTCCTAGCTGCGGCGGGGAGCAAGATTAAAATTTAACTGTTCCGAAGCAGTAGAGCAACTACATTCAATTATAGACTCTTCGTCGGTAACTTCCATGGCGAGGCTGATCAACCAACGCGTAGCGCACCGCTATATATCCCAGTGAAGCCGCCACGGAGCGAGCGCAAGGCGAAGAGGTCGTCTTATCAACGGAGAGTCCACCTGTTAGGAGCAGAGCCGGCTCGGGGGCCACGGCTAACCTGACGACGACTCCCTCCTAGCTGCGGCGGGGAGCTAGCTTAACATTTAACTGTTCCAAAGCAGTAGAGCAACTAGAATCAATTATAGACTCTTCGTCGGTAACTTCCATGGCGAGGCTGATCAACCAACGCGTAACCCATCGCTATATATCCCAGTGAAGCCGCCACTGAGCGAGCGCAAGGCTAAGAGGTCGTCTTATCAACGGAGAGACCACCTGTTAGGAGCAGAGCCGGCTCGGGGGCCACGGCACACATGACGACGACTCCCTCCTAGCTGCGGCGGGGAGCAACCTTAAAATTTAACTGTTCCGAAAAAGTAGAGCAACTAGATTCAGATATAGACTCTTCTTCGGTACCTTTCATGGCGAGGCTGATCAACCAACGCGTATCGCACCGCTATATATCCCAGTGAAGCCGCCACGGAGGGAGCGCAAGGCGAAGAGGTCGTCTTATCAACGGAGAGTCCACCTGTTAGAAGCAGAACCGGCTCGGGGGCCACGGCACACCTGACGACGACTCCCTCCTAGCTGCGGCGGGGAGCTAGCTTAAAATCTAACTGTTCCGAAGCAGTACAGCAACTAGATTCAATTATAGACTCTTCGTCGGTAACTTCCATGGCGAGGCTGATCCACCAACGCGTAGCGCACCGCTATATATCCAGTGAAGCCGCCACGGAGCGAGCGCAAGGCGAAGATGTCGTCTTATCAACGGAGAGACCACCTGTTAGGAGCAGAGCACGCTCGGGGGCCAGGGCACGCCTGACGACAGCTCCCTCCTAGGGGCGGCGGGGAGCAAGCTTAAAATTTAACTGTTCCGAAGCGGTAGAGCAAGTAGATTCAATTACAGACTCTTCTTCGGTAACTTCCATGGCGAGGCTGATCAACCAACGCGTATCGTACCGCTATATATCCCACTGAAGCCGCCACGGAGCGAGCGGAAGGCGAAGAGGTCGTCTTATAAACGGAGAGACCACCTGTTAGGAGCAGAGCCGGCTCTGGAGCCACGGCACACATGACGACGACTCCCACCTAGCTGCGGCGGGGAGCAAGCTTAAAATTTAACTGTTCCGAAGCAGTAGAGCACCTAGATTCAGATATAGACTCTTCGTCGGTAACTCCCATGGCTAGGCTGATCAACCAACGCGTAGCGCACCGCTATATCCCAGTGAAGCCGCCACGGAGCGAGCGCAAGGCGAAGAGGTCGTCTTATCAACGGAGAGTCCACCTGTTAGGAGCAGAGCCGGCTCGGCGGCTACGGCACACCTGACGACGACTCCCTCCTAGCTACGGCGGGGAGCAAGCTTAAAATTTAACTGTTCCAAAGCAGTAGAACAACTAGATTCAATTATAGACTCTTCGTCGGTAACTTCCATGGCGACGCTGATCAACCAACGCGTAGCGCACCGCTATATATCCCAGTGAAGCCGCCACGGAGTGAGCGGAAGGCGAAGAGGTCGTCTTATCAACGGAGAGACCACCTGTTAGGAGCAGAGCCGGCTCGGGGGCTACGGCACACCTGACGACGACTCCCTCCTAGCTACGGCGGGGAGCAAGCTTAAAATTTAACTGTTCCAAAGCAGTAGAACAACTAGATTCAATTATAGACTCTTCGTCGGTAACTTCCATGGCGACGCTGATCAACCAACGCGTAGCGCACCGCTATATATCCCAGTGAAGCCGCCACGGAGCGAGCGGAAGGCGAAGAGGTCGTCTTATCAAAGGAGAGACCACCTGTTAGGTGCAGAGCCGGCTCGGGGGCCACGGCACACCTGACGACGACTCCCTCCTAGCTACGGCGGGGAGCAAGCTTAAAATTTAACTGTTCCAAAGCAGTAGAACAACTAGATTCAATTAAAGACTCTTCGTCGGTAACATACATGGCGAGGCAGATCAACCAACGCGTAGCGCACCGCTATATATCCCAGTTAAGCCGCCACGGAGCGAGCGGAAGGCGAAGAAGTCGTCTTATCAACGGAGAGACCACCTGTTAGGAGCAGAGCCGGCTCGGGGGCCACGGCACACCTGATGACGACTCCCTCCTAGCTGCGGCGGTGAGCAAGCTTAACATTTAACTGTTCCAAAGCAGTAGAGCAACTAGAATCAATTATAGACTCTTCGTCGGTAGGTTACATGGCGAGGCTGATCAACCAACGCGTAGCGCGCCGCTATATATCCCAGTGAAGCCGCCACGGAGCGAGCGGAAGGCGAAGAGGTCGTCTTATCAACGGAGAGACCACCTGTTAGCAGCAGAGCCAGCTCGGGGGCCACGGCACACCTGACCACGACTCCCTCCTAGCTGCGGCGGGGAGCAAGCTTAAAATTTAACTGTTCCGAAGCAGTAGAGCAACTAGATTCAATTATAGACTCTTGGTCGGTAACTTCCATGGCGAGGCTGATCAACCAACGCGTAGCGCACCGCTATATATCCCAGTGAAGCCGCCACGGAGCGAGCGCAAGGCGAAGAGGTCGTCTGATCAAAGGAGAGTCCACCTGTTAGGAGCAGAGCCGGCTCGGGGGCCACGGCACACCTGACGACGACTCCCTCCTAGCTGCGGCGGGGAGCTAGCTTAAAATCTAAGTGTTCCGAAGCAGTAGAGCAACTAGATTCAATTATAGACTCTTCGTCGGTAACTTCCATGGCGAGGCTGATCAACCAACACGTAACGCATCGCTATATATCCCAGTGAAGCCGCCATTGAGCGAGCGCAAGGCTAAGAGGTCGTCTTATCAACGGAGAGACCACCTGTTAGGAGCAGAGCCGGCTCGGGGGCCACGGCACACATGACGACGACTCCCTCCTAGCTGCGGCGGGGAGCAACCTTAAAATTTAACTGTTCCGAAACAGTAGAGCAACTAGATTCAGATAAAGACTCTTCTTCGGTAACTTTCATGGCGAGGCTGATCAACCAACGCGTAGCGCACCGCTATATATCCCAGTGAAGCCGCCACGGAGCGAGCGGAAGGGGAAGAGGTCGTCTTATCAACGGAGAGACCACCTGTTAGGAGCAGAGCCGGCTCGGGGGCCACGGCACACCTGATGACGACTCCCTCCTAGCTGCGGCGGTGAGCAAGCTTAACATTTAACTGTTCCAAAGCAGTAGAGCAACTAGAATCAATTATAGACTCTTCGTCGTTAGCTTACATGGCGAGGCTGATCAACCAACGCGTAGCGCACCGCTATATATCCCAGTGAAGCCGCCACGGAGCGAGCGGAAGGCGAAGAGGTCGTCTTATCAACGGGGAGTCCACCTGTTAGGAGAAGAGCCGGCTCGGGGGCCACGGCACACCTGACGACGACTCCCTCCTAGCTGCGGCGGGGAGCTAGCTTAAAATTTAACTGTTCCGAAGCAGTAGAGCAACTAGATTCAGATATAGACTCTTCGTCGGTAAATTCCATGGCGAAATTGATCAACCAACGCGTAGCGCACCGCTATATATCCCAGTGAAGGCGCCACGGAGCGAGCGCAAGGCGAAGAGGTCGTCTTATCAACGGAGAGACCACCTGTTAGGAGCAGAGCCGGCTCGGGGGCCACGGCACACCTGATGACGACTCCCTCCTAGCTGCGGCGGTGAGCAAGCTTAACATTTAACTGTTCCAAAGCAGTAGAGCAACTAGATTCAATTATAGACTCTTCGTCGGTAACTTACATGGCGAGGCTGATCAACCAACGCGAAGCGCACCGCTATATATCCCAGTGAAGCCGCCACGGAGCGAGCGGAAGGCGAAGAGGTCGTCTTATCAACGGAGAGACCACCTGTTAGGAGCAGAGCCGGCTCGGGGGCCACGGCACACCTGACCACGACTCCCTCCTAGCTGCGGCGGGGAGCAAGATTAAAATTTAACTGTTCCGAAGCAGTAGAGCAACTACATTCAATTATAGACTCTTCGTCGGTAACTTCCATGGCGAGGCTGATCAACCAACGCGTGGCGCACCGCTATATATCCCAGTGAAGCCGCCACGGAGCGAGCGCAAGGCGAAGAGGTCGTCTTATCAACGGAGAGTCCACCTGTTAGGAGCAGAGCCGGCTCGAGGGCCACGGCTAACCTGACGACGACTCCCTCCTAGCTGCGGCGGGGAGCTAGCTTAACATTTAACTGTTCCAAAGCAGTAGAGCAACTAGAATCAATTATAGACTCTTCGTCGGTAACTTCCATGGCGAGGCTGATCAACCAAAGCGTAACCCATCGCTATATATCCCAGTGAAGCCGCCACTGAGCGAGCGCAAGGCTAAGAGGTCGTCTTATCAACGGAGAGACCACCTGTTAGGAGCAGAGCCGGCTCGGGGGCCACGGCACACATGACGACGACTCCCTCCTAGCTGCGGCGGGGAGCAACCTTAAAATTTAACTGTTCCGAAACAGTAGAGCAACTAGATTCAGATATAGACTCTTCTTCGGTACCTTTCATGGCGAGGCTGATCAACCAACGCGTATCGCACCGCTATATATCCCAGTGAAGCCGCCACAGAGCGAGCGGAAGGCGAAGAGGTCGTCTTATCAACG
Source organism: Amblyomma americanum (assembly GCF_052857255.1). Classification (NCBI taxonomy): domain Eukaryota; kingdom Metazoa; phylum Arthropoda; class Arachnida; order Ixodida; family Ixodidae; genus Amblyomma; species Amblyomma americanum. The sequence goes on along the minus strand of NC_135505.1, from coordinate 8,660,006 downwards.
GAGAGACCACCTGTTAGGAGCAGAGCCGGCTCGGGGGCCACAGCACACCTGACCACGACTCCCTCCTAGCTGCGGCGGAGAGCAAGCTTAAACTTTAACTGTTCCGAAGCAGTATAGCAACTAGATTCAATATAGACTCTTCGTCGGTAACTTCCATGGCGAGGCTGATCAACCAACGCGTAGCGCACCGCTATGTATCCCAGTGAAGCCGCCACGAAGCGAGCGCAAGGCGAAGAGGTCGTCTTATCAACGGAGAGTCCACCTGTTAGGAGCAGAGCCGGCTCGGGGGCCACGGCACACCTGACGACGACTCCCTCCTAGCTGCGGCGGGGAGCTAGCTTAAAATCTAAGTGTTCCGAAGCAGTAGAGCAACTAGATTCAATTATAGACTCTTCGCCGGTAACTTCCATTTCGAGGCTGATCAACCAACACGTAACGCATCGCTATATATCCCAGTGAAGCCGCCACGGAGCGAGCGCAAGGCGAACAGGTCGTCTTATCAACGGAGAGACCACCTGTTAAGAGCAGAGCCGGCTCGGGGGCCACGGCACATCTGACGACGACTCCCTACTAGCTGCGGCGGGGAGCTAGCTTAAAATTTAACTGTTCCGAAGCAGTAGAGCAACTAGATTCAGATATAGACTCTTCGTCGGTAACTTCCATGGCGAGGTTGATCAACCAACGCGTAGCGCACCGCTATATATCCCAGTGAAGCCGCCACGGAGCGAGCGGAAGGCGAAGACGTCGTCTTATCAACGGAGAGACCACCTGTTAGGAGCAGAGCCGGCTCGGGGGCCACGGCACATCTGACGACGACTCCCTACTAGCTGCGGCGGGGAGCTAGCTTAAAATTTAACTGTTCCGAAGCAGTAGAGCAACTAGATTCAGATATAGACTCTTCGTGGGTAACTCCCATGGCGAGGTTGATCAACCAACGCGTAGCGCACCGCTATATATCCCAGTGAAGCCGCCACGGAGCGAGCGCAAGGCGAAGAGGTCGTCTTATCAACGGAGAGACCACCTGTTAGGAGCAGATCCGGCTCGGGGGCCACGGCACACCTGACGACGACTCCCTCCTAGCTGCGGCGGGGAGCAAGCTTAAAATTTAACTGTTCCGAAGCAGTAGAGCAACTACATTCAGATATAGACTCTTCGTCGGTAACTTCCATGCCGAGGCTGACCAACCAACGCGTAGCGCACCGCTATATATCCCAGTGAAGCCGCCACGGAGCGCGCGCAAGGCGATGAGGTCGTCTTATCAACGGAGAGACCGCCTGTTAGGAGCAGAGCCGGCTCGGGGGCCAGGGCACACCTGACGACGGCTCACTCCTAGCTGCGGCGGGGAGCAAGCTTAAAATTTAACTGTTCCGAAGCAGTAGAGCAAGTGGATTTAATTATAAACTCTTCGTCGGTAACTTCCATGGCGAGGCTGATCAACCAACGCGTAGCGCACCGCTATATATCCCAGTGAAGCCGCCACGGAGCGAGCGCAAGGCGAAGAGGTCGTCTTATCAACGGAGAGTCCACCTGTTAGGAGCAGAGCCGGCTCGGGGGCCACGGCTAACCTGACGACGACTCCCTCCTAGCTGCGGCGGGGAGCTAGCTTAACATTTAACTGTTCCAAAGCAGTAGAGCAACTAGAATCAATTATAGACTCTTCCTCGGTAACTTCCATGGCGAGGCTGATCAACCAACGCGTAACCCATCGCTATATATCCCAGTGAAGCCGCCACTGAGCGAGCGCAAGGCTAAGAGGTCGTCTTATCAACGGAGAGACCACCTGTTAGGAGCAGAGCCGGCTCGGGGGCCACGGCACACATGACGACGACTCCCTCCTAGCTGCGGCGGGGAGCAACCTTAAAATTTAACTGTTCCGAAACAGTAGAGCAACTAGATTCAGATATAGACTCTTGGTCGGTAACTTCCATGGCGAGGCTGATCAACCAACGCGTAGCGCACCGTTATATATCCCAGTGAAGCCGCCACGGAGCGAGCGGAAGGCGAAGAGGTCGTCTTATCAACGGAGAGACCACCTGTTAGGAGCAGAGCCGGCTCGGGGGCCACGGCACACCTGATGACGACTCCCTCCTAGCTGCGGCGGTGAGCAAGCTTAACATTTAACTGTTCCAAAGCAGTAGAGCAACTAGAATCAATTATAGACTCTTCGTCGGTAGCTTACATGGCGAGGCTGATCAACCAACGCGTAGCGCACCGCTATATATCCCAGTGAAGCCGCCACGGAGCGAGCGGAAGGCGAAGAGGTCGTCTTATCAACGGAGAGACCACCTGTTAGGAGCAGAGCCAGGTCGGGGGCTACGGCACACCTGACCACGACTCCCTCCTAGCTGCGGCGGGGAGCAAGCTTAAAATTTAACTGTTCCGAAGCAGTAGAGCAACTAGATTCAATTATAGACTCTTGGTCGGTAACTTCCATGGCGAGGCTGATCAACCAACGCGTAGCGCACCGCTATATATCCCAGTGAAGCCGCCACGGAGCGAGCGCAAGGCGAAGAGTTCGTCTGATCAACGGAGAGTCCACCTGTTAGGAGCAGAGCCGGCTCGGGGGCCACGGCACACCTGACGACGACTCCCTCCTAGCTGCGGCGGGGAGCTAGCTTAAAATCTAAGTGTTCCGAAGCAGTAGAGCAACTAGATTCAATTATAGACTCTTCGTCGGTAACTTCCATGGCGAGGCTGATCAACCAACGCGTAACGCATCGCTATATATCCCAGTGAAGCCGCCATTGAGCGAGCGCAAGGCTAAGAGGTCGTCTTATCAACGGAGAGACCACCTGTTAGGAGCAGAGCCGGCTCGGGGGCCACGGCACACATGACGACGACTCCCTCCTAGCTGCGGCGGGGAGCAACCTTAAAATTTAACTGTTCCGAAACAGTAGAGCAACTAGATTCAGATATAGACTCTTCTTCGGTAACTTTCATGGCGAGGCTGATCAACCAACGCGTAGCGCACCGCTATATATCCCAGTGAAGCCGCCACGGAGCGAGCGGAAGGCGAAGAAGTCGTCTTATCAACGGAGAGACCACCTGTTAGGAGCAGAGCCGGCTCGGGGGCCACGGCACACCTGATGACGACTCCCTCCTAGCTGCGGCGGTGAGCAAGCTTAACATTTAACTGTTCCAAAGCAGTAGAGCAACTAGAATCAATTATAGACTCTTCGTCGGTAGCTTACATGGCGAGGCTGATCAACCAACGCGTAGCGCACCGCTATATATCCCAGTGAAGCCGCCACGGAGCGAGCGGAAGGCGAAGAGGTCGTCTTATCAACGGGGAGTCCACCTGTTAGGAGAAGAGCCGGCTCGGGGGCCACGGCACACCTGACGACGACTCCTTCCTAGCTGCGGCGGGGAGCTAGCTTAAAATTTAACTGTTCCGAAGCAGTAGAGCAACTAGATTCAGATATAGACTCTTCGTCGGTAACTTCCATGGCGAGGTTGATCAACCAACGCGTAGCGCACCGCTATATATCCCAGTGAAGGCGCCACGGAGCGAGCGCAAGGTGAAGAGGTCGTCTTATCAACGGAGAGACCACCTGTTAGGAGCAGAGCCGGCTCGGGGGCCACGGCACACCTGATGACGACTCCCTCCTAGCTGCGGCGGTGAGCAAGCTTAACATTTAACTGTTCCAAAGCAGTAGAGCAACTAGATTCAATTATAGACTCTTCGTCGGTAACTTACATGGCGAGGCTGATCAACCAACGCGAAGCGCACCGCTATATATCCCAGTGAAGCCGCCACGGAGCGAGCGGAAGGCGAAGAGGTCCTCTTATCAACGGAGAGACCACCTGTTAGGAGCAGAGCCGGCTCGGGGGCCACGGTACACCTGACCACGACTCCCTCCTAGCTGCGGCGGGGAGCAAGATTAAAATTTAACTGTTCCGAAGCAGTAGAGCAACTACATTCAATTATAGACTCTTCGTCGGTAACTTCCATGGCGAGGCTGATCAACCAACGCGTAGCGCACCGCTATATATCCCAGTGAAGCCGCCACGGAGCGAGCGCAAGGCGAAGAGGTCGTCTTATCAACGGAGAGTCCACCTGTTAGGAGCAGAGCCGGCTCGGCGGCTACGGCACACCTGACGACGACTCCCTCCTAGCTACGGCGGGGAGCAAGCTTAAAATTTAACTGTTCCAAAGCAGTAGAACAACTAGATTCAATTATAGACTCTTCGTCGGTAACTTCCATGGCGACGCTGATCAACCAACGCGTAGCGCACCGCTATATATCCCAGTGAAGCCGCCACGGAGTGAGCGGAAGGCGAAGAGGTCGTCTTATCAACGGAGACACCACCTGTTAGGAGCAGAGCCGGCTCGGGGGCTACGGCACACCTGACGACGACTCCCTCCTAGCTACGGCGGGGAGCAAGCTTAAAATTTAACTGTTCCAAAGCAGTAGAACAACTAGATTCAATTATAGACTCTTCGTCGGTAACTTCCATGGCGACGCTGATCAACCAACGCGTAGCGCACCGCTATATATCCCAGTGAAGCCGCCACGGAGCGAGCGGAAGGCGAAGAGGTCGTCTTATCAACGGAGAGACCACCTGTTAGGTGCAGAGCCGGCTCGGGGGCCACGGCACACCTGACGACGACTCCCTCCTAGCTACGGCGGGGAGCAAGCTTAAAATTTAACTGTTCCAAAGCAGTAGAACAACTAGATTCAATTAAAGACTCTTCGTCGGTAACATACATGGCGAGGCAGATCAACCAACGCGTAGCGCACCGCTATATATCCCAGTTAAGCCGCCACGGAGCGAGCGGAAGGCGAAGAAGTCGTCTTATCAACGGAGAGACCACCTGTTAGGAGCAGAGCCGGCTCGGGGGCCACGGCACACCTGATGACGACTCCCTCCTAGCTGCGGCGGTGAGCAAGCTTAACATTTAACTGTTCCAAAGCAGTAGAGCAACTAGAATCAATTATAGACTCTTCGTCGGTAGGTTACATGGCGAGGCTGATCAACCAACGCGTAGCGCACCGCTATATATCCCAGTGAAGCCGCCACGGAGCGAGCGGAAGGCGAAGAGGTCGTCTTATCAACGGAGAGACCACCTGTTAGCAGCAGAGCCAGCTCGGGGGCCACGGCACACCTGACCACGACTCCCTCCTAGCTGCGGCGGGGAGCAAGCTTAAAATTTAACTGTTCCGAAGCAGTAGAGCAACTAGATTCAATTATAGACTCTTGGTCGGTAACTTCCATGGCGAGGCTGATCAACCAACGCGTAGCGCACCGCTATATATCCCAGTGAAGCCGCCACGGAGCGAGCGCAAGGCGAAGAGGTCGTCTGATCAAAGGAGAGTCCACCTGTTAGGAGCAGAGCCGGCTCGGGGGCCACGGCACACCTGACGACGACTCCCTCCTAGCTGCGGCGGGGAGCTAGCTTAAAATCTAAGTGTTCCGAAGCAGTAGAGCAACTAGATTCAATTATAGACTCTTCGTCGGTAACTTCCATGGCGAGGCTGATCAACCAACACGTAACGCATCGCTATATATCCCAGTGAAGCCGCCATTGAGCGAGCGCAAGGCTAAGAGGTCGTCTTATCAACGGAGAGACCACCTGTTAGGAGCAGAGCCGGCTCGGGGGCCACGGCACACATGACGACGACTCCCTCCTAGCTGCGGCGGGGAGCAACCTTACATTTAACTGTTCCAAAGCAGTAGAGCAACTAGAATCAATTATAGACTCTTCGTCGGTAGCTTACATGGCGAGGCTGATCAACCAACGCGTAGCGCACCGCTATATATCCCAGTGAAGCCGCCACGGAGCGAGCGGAAGGCGAAGAGGTCGTCTTATCAACGGGGAGTCCACCTGTTAGGAGAAGAGCCGGCTCGGGGGCCACGGCACACCTGACGACGACTCCCTCCTAGCTGCGGCGGGGAGCAAGCTTAATATTTAACTGTTCCGAAGCAGTAGAGCAAGTGGATTGAATTATAAACTCTTCGTCGGTAACTTCCATGGCGAGGCTGATCACCCAACGCGTAGCGCACCGCTATATATCCCGGTGAAGCCGCCACGGAGCGAGCGGAAGGCGAAGATGTCGTCTTATCAACGGAGAGACCACATGTTAGGAGCAGAGCCGGCTCGGGGGCCACACCACACCTGACGACGACTCCCTCCTAGCTGCGGCGGGGAGCAAGCTTAACATTTAACTGTTCCAAAGCAGTAGAGCAACTAGATTCAATTATAGACTCTTCATCGGTAACTTACATGGCGAGGCTGATCAACCAACGCGTAGCGCACCGCTATATATCCCAGTGAAGCCGCCACAGAGCGAGCGGAAGGCGAAGAGGTCGTCTTATCAACGGAGAGACCACCTGTTAGGAGCAGAGCCGGCTCGGGGGCCACAGCACACCTGACCACGACTCCCTCCTAGCTGCGGCGGAGAGCAAGCTTAAAATTTAACTGTTCCGAAGCAGTATAGCAACTAGATTCAATATAGACTCTTCGTCGGTAACTTCCATGGCGAGGCTGATCAACCAACGCGTAGCGCACCGCTATGTATCCCAGTGAAGCCGCCACGAAGCGAGCGCAAGGCGAAGAGGTCGTCTTATCAACGGAGAGTCCACCTGTTAGGAGCAGAGCCGGCTCGGGGGCCACGGCACACCTGACGACGACTCCCTCCTAGCTGCGGCGGGGAGCTAGCTTAAAATCTAAGTGTTCCGAAGCAGTAGAGCAACTAGATTCAATTATAGACTCTTCGTCGGTAACTTCCATTTCGAGGCTGATCAACCAACACGTAACGCATCGCTATATATCCCAGTGAAGCCGCCACGGAGCGAGCGCAAGGCGAACGGGTCGTCTTATCAACGGAGAGACCACCTGTTAAGAGCAGAGCCGGCTCGGGGGCCACGGCACATCTGACGACGACTCCCTCCTAGCTGCGGCGGGGAGCAAGCTTAAAATTTAACTGTTCCGAAGCAGTAGAGCAACCAGATTCAGATATAGACTCTTCTTCGGTAACTTTCATGGCGAGGCTGATCAACCAACGCGTAGCTCACCGCTATATATCCCAGTGAAGCCGCCACGGAGCGAGCGCAAGGCGAAGAGGTCGTCTTATAAACGGGGAGTCCACCTGTTAGGAGCAGAGCCGGCTCGGGGGCCACGGCACACCTGACGACGACTCCCTACTAGCTGCGGCGGGGAGCTAGCTTAAAATTTAACTGTTCCGAAACAGTAGAGCAACTAGATTCAGATATAGACTCTTCTTCGGTAACTTTCATGGCGAGGCTGATCAACCAACGCGTAGCGCACCGCTATATATCCCAGTGAAGCCGCCACGGAGCGAGCGGAAGGCGAAGAGGTCGTCTTATAAACGGGGAGTCCACCTGTTAGGAGCAGATCCGGCTCGGGGGCCACGGCACACCTGACGACGACTCCCTACTAGCTGCGGCGGGGAGCTAGCTTAAAATTTAACTGTTCCGAAGCAGTAGAGCAACTAGATTCAGATATAGACTCTTCGTCGGTAACTTCCATGGCGAGGTTGATCAACCAACGCGTAGCGCACCGCTATATATCCCAGTGAAGCCGCGCTGGAGCGAGCGCAAGGCGAAGAGGTCGTCTTATCAACGGAGAGACCACCTGTTAGAAGCAGATCCGGCTCGGGGGCCACGCAACATCTGACGACGACTCCCTCCTAGCTGCGGCGGGGAGCAAGCTTAAAATTTAACTGTTCCGAAGCAGTAGAGCAACTACATTCAGATATAGACTCTTCGTCGGTAACTTCCATGCCGAGGCTGACCAACCAACGCGTAGCGCACCGCTATATATCCCAGTGAAGCCGCCACGGAGCGAGCGCAAGGCGAAGAGGTCGTCTTATCAACGGAGAGACCACCTCTTAGGAGCAGAGCCGGCTCGGGAGCCAGGGCACACCTGACGACGGCTCCCTCCTAGGGGCGGCGGGGAGCAACCTTAAAATGTAACTGTTCCGAAGGAGTAGAGCAAATAAATTCATATATAGACTCTTCTTCGGTAACTTCCATGGCGTGGCTGATCAACCAACGCGTAGCGCACCGCTGTATATCCCAATGAAGACGCCACGGAGCGAGCGCAAGGCGAAGAGGTCGTCTTATCAACGGAGTGACCACCTGTTAGGAGCAGAGCCGGCTCGGGGGCCACGGCACATCTGACGACGACTCCCTCCTAGCTGCGGCGGAGAGCAAGCTTAATATTTAACTGTTCCGAAGCAGTAGAGCAAGTGGATTCAATTATAAACTCTTCGTCGGTAACTTCCATGGCGAGGCTGATCAACCAACGCGTAGCGCACCGCTATATATCCCAGTGAAGCCGCCACGGAGCGAGCGCAAGGCGATGAGGTCGTCTTATCAACGGAGAGACCGCCTGTTAGGAGCAGAGCCGGCTCGGGGGCCACGGCACACCTGACGACGGCTCACTCCTAGCTGCGGCGGGGAGCAAGCTTAATATTTAACTGTTCCGAAGCAGTAGAGCAAGTGGATTCAATTATAAACTCTTCGTCGGTAACTTCCATGGCGAGGCTGATCAACCAACGCGTAGCGCACCGCTATATATCCCAGTGAAGCCGCCACGGAGCGAGCGGAAGGCGAAGATGTCGTCTTATCAACGGAGAGACCACCTGTTAGGAGCAGAGCCGGCTCGGGGGCCACAGCACACCTGACGACGACTCCCTCCTAGCTGCGGCGGGGAGCAAGCTTAACATTTAACTGTTCCAAAGCAGTAGAGCAACTAGATTCAATTATAGACTCTTCATCGGTAACTTACATGGCGAGGCTGATCAACCAACGCGTAGCGCACCGCTTTATATCCCAGTGAAGCCGACACGGAGCGAGCGCAAGGCGAAGAGGTCGTCTTATCAACGGAGAGACCGCCTGTTAGGAGCAGAGCCGGCTCGGGGGCCACACCACACCTGACGACGACTCCCTCCTAGCTGCGGCGGGGAGCAAGCTTAACATTTAACTGTTCCAAAGCAGTAGAGCAACTAGATTCAATTATAGACTCTTCATCGGTAACTTACATGGCGAGGCTGATCAACCAACGCGTAGCGCACCGCTATATATCCCAGTGAAGCCGCCACAGAGCGAGCGGAAGGCGAAGAGGTCGTCTTATCAACGGAGAGACCACCTGTTAGGAGCAGAGCCGGCTCGGGGGCCACAGCACACCTGACCACGACTCCCTCCTAGCTGCGGCGGAGAGCAAGCTTAAAATTTAACTGTTCCGAAGCAGTATAGCAACTAGATTCAATATAGACTCTTCGTCGGTAACTTCAATGGCGAGGCTGATCAACCAACGCGTAGCGCACCGCTATGTATCCCAGTGAAGCCGCCACGAAGCGAGCGCAAGGCGAAGAGGTCGTCTTATCAACGGAGAGTCCACCTGTTAGGAGCAGAGCCGGCTCGGGGGCCACGGCACACCTGACGACGACTCCCTCCTAGCTGCGGCGGGGAGCTAGCTTAAAATCTAAGTGTTCCGAAGCAGTAGAGCAACTAGATTCAATTATAGACTCTTCGTCGGTAACTTCCATTTCGAGGCTGATCAACCAACACGTAACGCATCGCTATATATCCCAGTGAAGCCGCCACGGAGCGAGCGCAAGGCGAACAGGTCGTCTTATCAACGGAGAGACCACCTGTTACGAGCAGAGCCGGCTCGGGGGCCACGGCACATCTGACGACGACTCCCTCCTAGCTGCGGCGGGGAGCAAGCTTAAAATTTAACTGTTCCGAAGCAGTAGAGCAACCAGATTCAGATATAGACTCTTCTTCGGTAACTTTCATGGCGAGGCTGATCAACCAACGCGTAGCGCACCGCTATATATCCCAGTGAAGCCGCCACGGAGCGAGCGGAAGGCGAAGAGGTCGTCTTATAAACGGGGAGTCCACCTGTTAGGAGCAGAGCCGGCTCGGGGGCCATGGCACACCTGACGACGACTCCCTACTAGCTGCGGCGGGGAGCTAGCTTAAAATTTAACTGTTCCGAAGCAGTAGAGCAACTAGATTCAGATATAGACTCTTCGTCGGTAACTTCCATGGCGAGGTTGATCAACCAACGCGTAGCGCACCGCTATATATCCCAGTGAAGCCGCCACGGAGCGAGCGCAAGGCGAAGAGGTCGTCTTATCAACGGAGAGACCACCTGTTAGGAGCAGATCCGGCTCGGGGGCCACGCAACATCTGACGACGACTCCCTCCTAGCTGCGGCGGGGAGCAAGCTTAAAATTTAACTGTTCCGAAGCAGTAGAGCAACTACATTCAGATATGGACTCTTCGTCGGTAACTTCCATGCCGAGGCTGACCAACCAACGCGTAGCGCACCGCTATATATCCCAGTGAAGCCGCCACGGAGCGAGCGGAAGGCGAAGAGGTCGTCTTATAAACGGGGAGACCACCTGTTAGGAGCAGAGCCGGCTCGGGGGCCACGGCACACCTGACGACGACTCCCTACTAGCTGCGGCGGGGAGCTAGCTTAAAATTTAACTGTTCCGAAGCAGTAGAGCAAGTGGATTCAATTATAAACTCTTCGTCGGTAACTTCCATGGCGAGGCTGATCAACCAACGCGTAGCGCACCGCTATATATCCCAGTGAAGCCGCCACGGAGCGAGCGGAAGGCGAAGAGGTCGTCTTATAAACGGGGAGACCACCTGTTAGGAGCAGAGCCGGGTCGGGGGCCACGGCACACCTGACGACGACTCCCTACTAGCTGCGGCGGGGAGCTAGCTTAAAATTTAACTGTTCCGAAGCAGTAGAGCAACTAGATTCAGATATAGACTCTTCGTCGGTAACTTCCATGGCGAGGTTGATCAACCAACGCGTAGCGCACCGCTATATATCCCAGTGAAGCCGCCACGGAGCGAGCGCAAGGCGAAGAGGTCGTCTTATCAACGGAGAGACCACCTGTTAGGAGCAGATCCGGCTCGGGGGCCACGCAACATCTGACGACGACTCCCTCCTAGCTGCGGCGGGGAGCAAGCTTAAAATTTAACTGTTCCGAAGCAGTAGAGCAACTACATTCAGATATAGACTCTTCGTCGGTAACTTCCATGCCGAGGCTGACCAACCAACGCGTAGCGCACCGCTATATATCCCAGTGAAGCCGCCACGGAGCGAGCGGAAGGCGATGAGGTTGTCTTATCAACGGAGAGACCGCCTGTTAGGAGCAGAGCCGGCTCGGGGGCCAGGGCACACCTGACGACGGCTCACTCCTAGCTGCGGCGGGGAGCAAGCTTAAAATTTAACTGTTCCGAAGCAGTAGAGCAAGTGGATTCAATTATAAACTCTTCGTCGGTAACTTCCATGGCGAGGCTGATCAACCAACGCGTAGCGCACCGCTATATATCCCAGTGAAGCCGCCACGGAGCGAGCGGAAAGCGAAGAGGTCGTCTTATAAACGGGAGACCACCTGTTAGGAGCAGAGCCGGCTCGGGGGCCACGGCACACCTGACGACGACTCCCTACTAGCTGCGGCGGGGAGCTAGCTTAAAATTTAACTGTTCCGAAGCAGTAGAGCAACTAGATTCAGATATAGACTCTTCGTCGGTAACTTCCATGGCGAGGTTGATCAACCAACGCGTAGCGCACCGCTATATATCCCAGTGAAGCCGCCACGGAGCGAGCGCAAGGCGAAGAGGTCGTCTTATCAACGGAGAGACCACCTGTTAGGAGCAGATCCGGCTCGGGGGCCACGCAACATCTGACGACGACTCCCTCCTAGCTGCGGCGGGGAGCAAGCTTAAAATTTAACTGTTCCGAAGCAGTAGAGCAACTACATTCAGATATAGACTCTTCGTCGGTAACTTCCATGCCGAGGCTGATCAACCAACGCGTAGCGCACCGCTATATATCCCAGTGAAGCCGCCACGGAGCGAGCGCAAGGCGAAGAGGTCGTCTTATCAACGGAGAGACCACCTGTTAGGAGCAGATCCGGCTCGGGGGCCACGCAACATCTGACGACGACTCCCTCCTAGCTGCGGCGGGGAGCAAGCTTAAAATTTAACTGTTCCGAAGCAGTAGAGCAAGTGGATTCAATTATAAACTCTTCGTCGGTAACTTCCATGGCGAGGCTGATCAACCAACGCGTAGCGCACCGCTATATATCCCAGTGAAGCCGCCACGGAGCGAGCGGAAGGCGAAGAGGTCGTCTTATAAACGGGGAGACCACCTGTTAGGAGCAGAGCCGGCTCGGGGGCCACGGCACACCTGACGACGACTCCCTACTAGCTGCGGCGGGGAGCTAGCTTAAAATTTAACTGTTCCGAAGCAGTAGAGCAAGTGGATTCAATTATAAACTCTTCGTCGGTAACTTCCATGGCGAGGCTGATCAACCAACGCGTAGCGCACCGCTATATATCCCAGTGAAGCCGCCACGGAGCGAGCGGAAGGCGAAGAGGTCGTCTTATAAACGGGGAGACCACCTGTTAGGAGCAGAGCCGGCTCGGGGGCCACGGCACACCTGACGACGACTCCCTACTAGCTGCGGCGGGGAGCTAGCTTAAAATTTAACTGTTCCGAAGCAGTAGAGCAACTAGATTCAGATATAGACTCTTCGTCGGTAACTTCCATGGCGAGGTTGATCAACCAACGCGTAGCGCACCGCTATATATCCCAGTGAAGCCGCCACGGAGCGAGCGCAAGGCGAAGAGGTCGTCTTATCAACGGAGAGACCACCTGTTAGGAGCAGATCCGGCTCGGGGGCCACGCAACATCTGACGACGACTCCCTCCTAGCTGCGGCGGGGAGCAAGCTTAAAATTTAACTGTTCCGAAGCAGTAGAGCAACTACATTCAGATATAGACTCTTCGTCGGTAACTTCCATGCCGAGGCTGATCAACCAACGCGTAGCGCACCGCTATATATCCCAGTGAAGCCGCCACGGAGCGAGCGGAAGGCGATGAGGTTGTCTTATCAACGGAGAGACCGCCTGTTAGGAGCAGAGCCGGCTCGGGGGCCAGGGCACACCTGCCCACAACTCCCTCCTAGCTGCGGCGGGGAGCAAGCTTAAAATTTAACTGTTCCGAAGCAGTATAGCAACTAGATTCAATATAGACTCTTCGTCGGTAACTTCCATGGCGAGGCTGATCAACCAACGCGTAGCGCACCGCTATATATCCCAGTGAAGCCGCCACGGAGCGAGCGCAAGGCGAAGAGGTCGTCTTATCAACGGAGAGTCCACCTGTTAGGAGCAGAGCCGGCTCGGGGGCCACGGCACACGTGACGACGACTCCCTCCTAGCTGCGGCGGGGAGCTAGCTTAAAATTTAACTGTTCCGAAACAGTACAGCAACTAGATTCAGATATAGACTCTTCTTCGGTAACTTTCATGGCGAGGCTGATCAACCAACGCGTAGCGCACCGCCATATATCCCTGTGAAGCCGCCACGGAGCGAGCGGAAGGCGAAGAGGTCGTCTTATCAACGGGGAGTCCACCTGTTAGGAGAAGAGCCGCCTCGGGGGCCACGGCACACCTGACGACGACTCCCTCCTAGCTGCGGCGGGGAGCTAGCTTAAAATTTAACTGTTCCGAAGCAGTAGAGCAACTAGATTCAGATATAGACTCTTCGTCGGTAACTTCCATGGCGAGGTTGATCAACCAACGCGTAGCGCACCACTATATATCCCAGTGAAGGCGCCACGGAGCGAGCGCAAGGCGAAGAGGTCGTCTTATCAATGGAGAGACCACCTGTTAGGAGCAGAGCCGGCTCGGGGGCCACGGCACACCTGATGACGACTCCCTCCTAGCTGCGGCGGTGAGCAAGCTTAACATTTAACTGTTCCAAAGCAGTAGAGCAACTAGATTCAATTATAGACTCTTCGTCGGTAACTTACATGGCGAGGCTGATCAACCAACGCGTAGCGCACCGCTATATATTCCAGTGAAGCCGCCACGGAGCGAGCGGAAGGCGAAGAGGTCGTCTTATCAACGGAGAGACCACCTGTTACGAGCAGAGCCGGCGCGGGGGCCACGGTACACCTGACCACGACTCCCTCCTAGCTGCGGCGGGGAGCTAGCTTAAAATTTAACTGTTCCGAAGCAGTAGAGCAACTAGATTCAGATATAGACTCTTCGTCGGTAACTTCCATGGCGAGGTTGATCAACCAACGCGTAGCGCACCACTATATATCCCAGTGAAGGCGCCACGGAGCGAGCGCAAGGCGATGAGGTCGTCTTATCAACGGAGAGACCGCCTGTTAGGAGCAGAGCCGGCTCGGGGGCCAGGGCACACCTGACGACGGCTCACTCCTAGCTGCGGCGGGGAGCAAGCTTAATATTTAACTGTTCCGAAGCAGTAGAGCAAGTGGATTCAATTATAAACTCTTCGTCGGTAACTTCCATGGCGAGGCTGATCAACCAACGCGTAGCGCACCGCTATATATCCCAGTGAAGCCGCCACGGAGCGAGCGGAAGGCGAAGATGTCGTCTTATCAACGGAGAGACCACCTGTTAGGAGCAGAGCCGGCTCGGGGGCCACACCACACCTGACGACGACTCCCTCCTAGCTGCGGCGGGGAGCAAGCTTAACATTTAACTGTTCCAAAGCAGTAGAGCAACTAGATTCAATTATAGACTCTTCATCGGTAACTTACATGGCGAGGCTGATCAACCAACGCGTAGCGCACCGCTATATATCCCAGTGAAGCCGCCACAGAGCGAGCGGAAGGCGAAGAGGTCGTCTTATCAACGGAGAGACCACCTGTTAGGAGCAGAGCCGGCTCGGGGGCCACAGCACACCTGACCACGACTCCCTCCTAGCTGCGGCGGAGAGCAAGCTTAAAATTTAACTGTTCCGAAGCAGTATAGCAACTAGATTCAATATAGACTCTTCGTCGGTAACTTCAATGGCGAGGCTGATCAACCAACGCGTAGCGCACCGCTATGTATCCCAGTGAAGCCGCCACGAAGCGAGCGCAAGGCGAAGAGGTCGTCTTATCAACGGAGAGTCCACCTGTTAGGAGCAGAGCCGGCTCGGGGGCCACGGCACACCTGACGACGACTCCCTCCTAGCTGCGGCGGGGAGCTAGCTTAAAATCTAAGTGTTCCGAAGCAGTAGAGCAACTAGATTCAATTATAGACTCTTCGTCGGTAACTTCCATTTCGAGGCTGATCAACCAACACGTAACGCATCGCTATATATCCCAGTGAAGCCGCCACGGAGCGAGCGCAAGGCGAACAGGTCGTCTTATCAACGGAGAGACCACCTGTTAAGAGCAGAGCCGGCTCGGGGGCCACGGCACATCTGACGACGACTCCCTCCTAGCTGCGGCGGGGAGCAAGCTTAAAATTTAACTGTTCCGAAGCAGTAGAGCAACCAGATTCAGATATAGACTCTTCTTCGGTAACTTTCATGGCGAGGCTGATCAACCAACGCGTAGCGCACCGCTATATATCCCAGTGAAGCCGCCACGGAGCGAGCGGAAGGCGAAGAGGTCGTCTTATAAACGGGGAGTCCACCTGTTAGGAGCAGAGCCGGCTCGGGGGCCACGGCACACCTGACGACGACTCCCTACTAGCTGCGGCGGGGAGCTAGCTTAAAATTTAACTGTTCTGAAGCAGTAGAGCAACTAGATTCAGATATAGACTCTTCGTCGGTAACTTCCATGGCGAGGTTGATCAACCAACGCGTAGCGCACCGCTATATATCCCAGTGAAGCCGCCAAAGAGCGAGCGCAAGGCGAAGAGGTCGTCTTATCAACGGAGAGACCACCTGTTAGGAGCAGATCCGGCTCGGGGGCCACGCAACATCTGACGACGACTCCCTCCTAGCTGCGGCGGGGAGCAAGCTTAAAATTTAACTGTTCCGAAGCAGTAGAGCAACTACATTCAGATATAGACTCTTCGTCGGTAACTTCCATGCCGAGGCTGACCAACCAACGCGTAGCGCACCGCTATATATCCCAGTGAAGCCGCCACGGAGCGAGCGGAAGGCGAAGAGGTCGTCTTATAAACGGGGAGTCCACCTGTTAGGAGCAGAGCCGGCTCGGGGGCCACGGCACACCTGACGACGACTCCCTACTAGCTGCGGCGGGGAGCCAGCTTAAAATTTAACTGTTCCGAAACAGTAGAGCAACTAGATTCAGATATAGACTCTTCTTCGGTAACTTTCATGGCGTGGCTGATCAACCAACGCGTAGCGCACCGCTATATATCCCAGTGAAGCCGCCACGGAGCGCGCGCAAGGCGATGAGGTTGTCTTATCAACGGAGAGACCGCCTGTTAGGAGCAGAGCCGGCTCGGGGGCCACGGCACACGTGACGACGACTCCCTCCTAGCTGCGGCGGGGAGCTAGCTTAAAATTTAACTGTTCCGAAGCAGTATAGCAACTAGATTCAATATAGACTCTTCGTCGGTAACTTCCATGGCGAGGCTGATCAACCAACGCGTAGCGCACCGCTATATATCCCAGTGAAGCCGCCACGGAGCGAGCGCAAGGCGAAGAGGTCGTCTTATCAACGGAGAGTCCACCTGTTAGGAGCAGAGCCGGCTCGGGGGCCACGGCACACCTGCCCACAACTCCCTCCTAGCTGCGGCGGGGAGCAAGCTTAAAATTTAACTGTTCCGAAGCAGTATAGCAACTAGATTCAATATAGACTCTTCGGTAACTTCCATGGCGAGGCTGATCAACCAACGCGTAGCGCACCGCTATATATCCCAGTGAAGCCGCCACGGAGCGAGCGCAAGGCGAAGAGGTCGTCTTATCAACGGAGAGTCCACCTGTTAGGAGCAGAGCCGGCTCGGGGGCCACGGCACACGTGACGACGACTCCCTCCTAGCTGCGGCGGGGAGCTAGCTTAAAATTTAACTGTTCCGAAACAGTAGAGCAACTAGATTCAGATATAGACTCTTCTTCGGTAACTTTCATGGCGAGGCTGATCAACCAACGCGTAGCGCACCGCTATATATCCCAGTGAAGCCGCCACGGAGCGAGCGGAAGGCGAAGAGGTCGTCTTATCAACGGGGAGTCCACCTGTTAGGAGAAGAGCCGCCTCGGGGGCCACGGCACACCTGACGACGACTCCCTCCTAGCTGCGGCGGGGAGCTAGCTTAAAATTTAACTGTTCCGAAGCAGTAGAGCAACTAGATTCAGATATAGACTCTTCGTCGGTAACTTCCATGGCGAGGTTGATCAACCAACGCGTTGCGCACCACTATATATCCCAGTGAAGGCGCCACGGAGCGAGCGCAAGGCGAAGAGGTCGTCTTATCAATGGAGAGACCACCTGTTAGGAGCAGAGCCGGCTCGGGGGCCACGGCACACCTGATGACGACTCCCTCCTAGCTGCGGCGGTGAGCAAGCTTAACATTTAACTGTTCCAAAGCAGTAGAGCAACTAGATTCAATTATAGACTCTTCGTCGGTAACTTACATGGCGAGGCTGATCAACCAACGCGTAGCGCACCGCTATATATCCCAGTGAAGCCGCCACGGAGCGAGCGGAAGGCGAAGAGGTCGTCTTATCAACGGAGAGACCACCTGTTAGGAGCAGAGCCGGCGCGGGGGCCACGGTACACCTGACCACGACTCCCCTCCTAGCTGCGGCGGGGAGCAAGATTAAAATTTAACTGTTCCGAAGCAGTAGAGCAACTACATTCAATTATAGACTCTTCGTCGGTAACTTCCATGGCGAGGCTGATCAACCAACGCGTAGCGCACCGCTATATATCCCAGTGAAGCCGCCACGGAGCGAGCGCAAGGCGAAGAGGTCGTCTTATCAACGGAGAGTCCACCTGTTAGGAGCAGAGCCGGCTCGGGGGCCACGGCTAACCTGACGACGACTCCCTCCTAGCTGCGGCGGGGAGCTAGCTTAACATTTAACTGTTCCAAAGCAGTAGAGCAACTAGAATCAATTATAGACTCTTCTTCGGTAACTTCCATGGCGAGGCTGATCAACCAACGCGTAACCCATCGCTATATATCCCAGTGAAGCCGCCACTGAGCGAGCGCAAGGCTAAGAGGTCGTCTTATCAACGGAGAGACCACCTGTTAGGAGCAGAGCCGGCTCGGGGGCCACGGCACACATGACGACGACTCCCTCCTAGCTGCGGCGGGGAGCAACCTTAAAATTTAACTGTTCCGAAACAGTAGAGCAACTAGATTCAGATATAAACTCTTCTTCGGTACCTTTCATGGCGAGGCTGATCAACCAACGCGTATCGCACCGTTATATATCCCAGTGAAGCCGCCACGGAGGGAGCGCAAGGCGAAGAGGTCGTCTTATCAACGGAGAGTCCACCTGTTAGGAGCAGAGCCGGCGCGGGGGCCACGGTACACCTGACCACGACTCCCTCCTAGCTGCGGCGGGGAGCAAGATTAAAATTTAACTGTTCCGAAGCAGTAGAGCAACTACATTCAATTATAGACTCTTCGTCGGTAACTTCCATGGCGAGGCTGATCAACCAACGCGTAGCGCACCGCTATATATCCCAGTGAAGCCGCCACGGAGCGAGCGCAAGGCGAAGAGGTCGTCTTATCAACGGAGAGTCCACCTGTTAGGAGCAGAGCCGGCTCGGGGGCCACGGCACACCTGACGACGACTCCCTCCTAGCTGCGGCGGGGAGCTAGCTTAAAATCTAACTGTTCCGAAGCAGCACAGCAACTAGATTCAATTAGAGACTCTTCGTCGGTAACTTCCATGGCGAGGCTGATCCACCAACGCGTAGGCACCGCTATATATCCAGTGAAGCCGCCACGGAGCGAGCGCAAGGCGAAGAGGTCGTCTTATCAACGGAGAGACCACTTGTTAGGAGCAGAGCACGCTCGGGGGCCAGGGCACGCCTGACGACAGCTCCCTCCTAGGGGCGGCGGGGAGCAAGCTTAAAATTTAACTGTTCCGAAGCGGTAGAGCAAGTAGATTCAATTACAGACTCTTCTTCGGTAACTTCCATGGCGAGGCTGATCTACCAACGCGTATCGTACCGCTATATATCCCAGTGAAGCCGCCACGGAGCGAGCGGAAGGCGAAGTGGTCGTCTTATAAACGGAGAGACCACCTGTTAGGAGCAGAGCCGGCTCTGGGGCGACAGCACACATGACGACGACTCCCACCTAGCTGCGGCGGGGAGCAAGCTTAAAATTTAACTGTTCCGAAGCAGTAGAGCACCTAGATTCAGATATAGACTCTTCGTCGGTAACTCCCATGGCTAGGCTGATCAACCAACGCGTAGCGCACCGCTATATCCCAGTGAAGCCGCCACGGAGGGAGCGCACAAGGCGAAGAGGTCGTCTTATCAACGAAGAGACCAGCTGTTAGGAGCAGAGCCGGCTCGGGGGCCACGGCACATCTGACGACGACTCCCTCCTAGCTGCGGCGGGTAGCAAGCTTAAAATTTAACTGTTCCGAAGCTGTAGAGCAACTAGATTCAGATATAGACTCTTCGTCGGTAACTTCCATGGTAAGGCTGATCAACCAACGCGTAGCGCACCGCTATATATCCCAGTGAAGCCGCCACGGAGCGAGCGCAAGGCGAAGAGGTCGTCTTATCAACGAAGAGACCAGCTGTTAGGAGCAGAGCCGGCTCGGGGGCTACGGCACACCTGACGACGACTCCCTCCTAGCTACGGCGGGGAGCAAGCTTAAAATTTAACTGTTCCAAAGCAGTAGAACAACTAGATTCAATTATAGACTCTTCGTCGGTAACTCCGATGGCTAGGCTGATCAACCAACGCGTAGCGCACCGCTATATCCCAGTGAAGCCGCCACGGAGGGAGCGCAAGGCGAAGAGGTCGTCTTATCAACGAAGAGACCAGCTGTTAGGAGCAGAGCCGGCTCGGGGGCCACGGCACATCTGACGCCGACTCCCCCCTAGCTGCGGCGGGTAGCAAGCTAAAAATTTAACTGTTCCGAAGCTGTAGAGCAACTAGATTCAGATATAGACTCTTCGTCGGTAACTTCCATGGCGAGGTTGATCAACCAACGCGTAGCGCACCGCTATATATCCCAGTGAAGCCGCCACGGAGCGAGCGCAAGGCGAAGAGGTCGTCTTATCAACGGAGAGACCACCTGTTAGGAGCAGATCCGGCTCGGGGCCACGCAACATCTGACGACGACTCCCTCCCTAGCTGCGGCGGGGAGCAAGCTTAAAATTTAACTGTTCCGAAGCAGTAGAGCAACTACATTCAGATATAGACTCTTCGTCGGTAACTTCCATGCCGAGGCTGACCAACCAACGCGTAGCGCACCGCTATATATCCCAGTGAAGCCGCCACGGAGCGAGCGAAGGCGAAGAGGTCGTCTTATCAACGGAGAGTCCACCTGTTAGGAGCAGAGCCGGCTCGGGGGCCACGGCACACCTGACGACGACTCCCTCCTAGCTGCGGCGGGGAGCTAGCTTAAAATCTAACTGTTCCGAAGCAGTACAGCAACTAGATTCAATTATAGACTCTTCGTCGGTAACTTCCATGGCGAGGCCTGATCCACCAACGCGTAGGCACCGCTATATATCCAGTGAAGCCGCCACGGAGCGAGCGCAAGGCGAAGAGGTCGTCTTATCAACGGAGAGACCACTTGTTAGGAGCAGAGCACGCCTCGGGGGCCAGGGCACGCCTGACGACAGCTCCCTCCTAGGGGCGGCGGGGAGCAAGCTTAAAATTTAACTGTTCCGAAGCCGGTAGAGCAAGTAGATTCAATTACAGACTCTTCTTCGGTAACTTCCATGGCGAGGCTGATCAACCAACGCGTAGCGCACCGCTATATATCCCAGTGAAGCCGCCACGGAGCGAGCGCAAGGCGAAGAGGTCGTCTTATCAACGAAGAGACCAGCTGTTAGGAGCAGAGCCGGCTCGGGGGCTACGGCACACCTGACGACGACTCCCTCTAGCTACGGCGGGGAGCAAGCTTAAAATTTAACTGTTCCAAAGCAGTAGAACAACTAGATTCAATTATAGACTCTTCGTCGGTAACTCCCATGGCTAGGCTGATCAACCAACGCGTAGCGCACCGCTATATCCCAGTGAAGCCGCCACGGAGGGAGCGCAAGGCGAAGAGGTCGTCTTATCAACGAAGAGACCAGCTGTTAGGAGCAGAGCCGGCTCGGGGGCCACGGCACATCTGACGACGACTCCCTCCTAGCTGCGGCGGGTAGCAAGCTAAAAATTTAACTGTTCCGAAGCTGTAGAGCAACTAGATTCAGATATAGACTCTTCGTCGGTAACTTCCATGGCGAGGTTGATCAACCAACGCGTAGCGCACCGCTATATATCCCAGTGAAGCGGCCACGGAGCGAGCGCAAGGCGAAGAGGTCGTCTTATCAACGGAGAGACCACCTGTTAGGAGCAGATCCGGCTCGGGGGCCACGCAACATCTGACGACGACTCCCTCCTAGCTGCGGCGGGGAGCAAGCTTAAAATTTAACTGTTCCGAAGCAGTAGAGCAACTACATTCAGATATAGACTCTTCGTCGGTAACTTCCATGCCGAGGCTGACCAACCAACGCGTAGCGCACCGCTATATATCCCAGTGAAGCCGCCACGGAGCGAGCGGAAGGCGATGAGGTTGTCTTATCAACGGAGAGACCGCCTGTTAGGAGCAGAGCCGGCTCGGGGGCCAGGGCACACCTGACGACGGCTCACTCCTAGCTGCGGCGGGGAGCTAGCTTAAAATTTAACTGTTCCGAAGCAGTAGAGCAAGTGGATTCAATTATAAACTCTTCGTCGGTAACTTCCATGGCGAGGCTGATCAACCAACGCGTAGCGCACCGCTATATATCCCAGTGAAGCCGCCACGGAGCGAGCGGAAGGCGAAGAGGTCGTCTTATAAACGGGGAGACCACCTGTTAGGAGCAGAGCCGGCTCGGGGGCCACGGCACACCTGACGACGACTCCCTACTAGCTGCGGCGGGGAGCTAGCTTAAAATTTAACTGTTCCGAAGCAGTAGAGCAACTAGATTCAGATATAGACTCTTCGTCGGTAACTTCCATGGCGAGGTTGATCAACCAACGCGTAGCGCACCGCTATATATCCCAGTGAAGCCGCCACGGAGCGAGCGCAAGGCGAAGAGGTCGTCTTATCAACGGAGAGACCACCTGTTAGGAGCAGATCCGGCTCGGGGGCCACGCAACATCTGACGACGACTCCCTCCTAGCTGCGGCGGGGAGCAAGCTTAAAATTTAACTGTTCCGAAGCAGTAGAGCAACTACATTCAGATATAGACTCTTCGTCGGTAACTTCCATGCCGAGGCTGATCAACCAACGCGTAGCGCACCGCTATATATCCCAGTGAAGCCGCCACGGAGCGAGCGCAAGGCGAAGAGGTCGTCTTATCAACGGAGAGACCACCTGTTAGGAGCAGATCCGGCTCGGGGGCCACGCAACATCTGACGACGACTCCCTCCTAGCTGCGGCGGGGAGCAAGCTTAAAATTTAACTGTTCCGAAGCAGTAGAGCAAGTGGATTCAATTATAAACTCTTCGTCGGTAACTTCCATGGCGAGGCTGATCAACCAACGCGTAGCGCACCGCTATATATCCCAGTGAAGCCGCCACGGAGCGAGCGGAAGGCGAAGAGGTCGTCTTATGAACGGGGAGACCACCTGTTAGGAGCAGAGCCGGCTCGGGGGCCACGGCACACCTGACGACGACTCCCTACTAGCTGCGGCGGGGAGCTAGCTTAAAATTTAACTGTTCCGAAGCAGTAGAGCAAGTGGATTCAATTATAAACTCTTCGTCGGTAACTTCCATGGCGAGGCTGATCAACCAACGCGTAGCGCACCGCTATATATCCCAGTGAAGCCGCCACGGAGCGAGCGGAAGGCGAAGAGGTCGTCTTATAAACGGGGAGACCACCTGTTAGGAGCAGAGCCGGCTCGGGGGCCACGGCACACCTGACGACGACTCCCTACTAGCTGCGGCGGGGAGCTAGCTTAAAATTTAACTGTTCCGAAGCAGTAGAGCAACTAGATTCAGATATAGACTCTTCGTCGGTAACTTCCATGGCGAGGTTGATCAACCAACGCGTAGCGCACCGCTATATATCCCAGTGAAGCCGCCACGGAGCGAGCGCAAGGCGAAGAGGTCGTCTTATCAACGGAGAGACCACCTGTTAGGAGCAGATCCGGCTCGGGGGCCACGCAACATCTGACGACGACTCCCTCCTAGCTGCGGCGGGGAGCAAGCTTAAAATTTAACTGTTCCGAAGCAGTAGAGCAACTACATTCAGATATAGACTCTTCGTCGGTAACTTCCATGCCGAGGCTGATCAACCAACGCGTAGCGCACCGCTATATATCCCAGTGAAGCCGCCACGGAGCGAGCGGAAGGCGATGAGGTTGTCTTATCAACGGAGAGACCGCCTGTTAGGAGCAGAGCCGGCTCGGGGGCCAGGGCACACCTGACGACGGCTCACTCCTAGCTGCGGCGGGGAGCAAGCTTAAAATTTAACTGTTCCGAAGCAGTAGAGCAAGTGGATTCAATTATAAACTCTTCGTCGGTAACTTCCATGGCGAGGCTGATCAACCAACGCGTAGCGCACCGCTATATATCCCAGTGAAGCCGCCACGGAGCGAGCGGAAGGCGAAGAGGTCGTCTTATCAACGGAGAGACCACCTGTTAGGAGCAGAGCCGGCTCGGGGGCCACAGCACACCTGCCCACAACTCCCTCCTAGCTGCGGCGGGGAGCAAGCTTAAAATTTAACTGTTCCGAAGCAGTATAGCAACTAGATTCAATATAGACTCTTCGTCGGTAACTTCCATGGCGAGGCTGATCAACCAACGCGTAGCGCACCGCTATATATCCCAGTGAAGCCGCCACGGAGCGAGCGCAAGGCGAAGAGGTCGTCTTATCAACGGAGAGTCCACCTGTTAGGAGCAGAGCCGGCTCGGGGGCCACGGCACACGTGACGACGACTCCCTCCTAGCTGCGGCGGGGAGCTAGCTTAAAATTTAACTGTTCCGAAACAGTAGAGCAACTAGATTCAGATATAGACTCTTCTTCGGTAACTTTCATGGCGAGGCTGATCAACCAACGCGTAGCGCACCGCCATATATCCCAGTGAAGCCGCCACGGAGCGAGCGGAAGGCGAAGAGGTCGTCTTATCAACGGGGAGTCCACCTGTTAGGAGAAGAGCCGCCTCGGGGGCCACGGCACACCTGACGACGACTCCCTCCTAGCTGCGGCGGGGAGCTAGCTTAAAATTTAACTGTTCCGAAGCAGTAGAGCAACTAGATTCAGATATAGACTCTTCGTCGGTAACTTCCATGGCGAGGTTGATCAACCAACGCGTAGCGCACCACTATATATCCCAGTGAAGGCGCCACGGAGCGAGCGCAAGGCGAAGAGGTCGTCTTATCAATGGAGAGACCACCTGTTAGGAGCAGAGCCGGCTCGGGGGCCACGGCACACCTGATGACGACTCCCTCCTAGCTGCGGCGGTGAGCAAGCTTAACATTTAACTGTTCCAAAGCAGTAGAGCAACTAGATTCAATTATAGACTCTTCGTCGGTAACTTACATGGCGAGGCTGATCAACCAACGCGTAGCGCACCGCTATATATTCCAGTGAAGCCGCCACGGAGCGAGCGGAAGGCGAAGAGGTCGTCTTATCAACGGAGAGACCACCTGTTACGAGCAGAGCCGGCGCGGGGGCCACGGTACACCTGACCACGACTCCCTCCTAGCTGCGGCGGGGAGCTAGCTTAAAATTTAACTGTTCCGAAGCAGTAGAGCAACTAGATTCAGATATAGACTCTTCGTCGGTAACTTCCATGGCGAGGTTGATCAACCAACGCGTAGCGCACCACTATATATCCCAGTGAAGGCGCCACGGAGCGAGCGCAAGGCGATGAGGTCGTCTTATCAACGGAGAGACCACCTGTTAGGAGCAGAGCCGGCTCGGGGGCCACAGCACACCTGACCACGACTCCCTCCTAGCTGCGGCGGAGAGCAAGCTTAAAATTTAACTGTTCCGAAGCAGTATAGCAACTAGATTCAATATAGACTCTTCGTCGGTAACTTCAATGGCGAGGCTGATCAACCAACGCGTAGCGCACCGCTATGTATCCCAGTGAAGCCGCCACGAAGCGAGCGCAAGGCGAAGAGGTCGTCTTATCAACGGAGAGTCCACCTGTTAGGAGCAGAGCCGGCTCGGGGGCCACGGCACACCTGACGACGACTCCCTCCTAGCTGCGGCGGGGAGCTAGCTTAAAATCTAAGTGTTCCGAAGCAGTAGAGCAACTAGATTCAGTTATAGACTCTTCGTCGGTAACTTCCATTTCGAGGCTGATCAACCAACACGTAACGCATCGCTATATATCCCAGTGAAGCCGCCACGGAGCGAGCGCAAGGCGAACAGGTCGTCTTATCAACGGAGAGACCACCTGTTAAGAGCAGAGCCGGCTCGGGGGCCACGGCACATCTGACGACGACTCCCTCCTAGCTGCGGCGGGGAGCAAGCTTAAATTTAACTGTTCCGAAGCAGTAGAGCAACCAGATTCAGATATAGACTCTTCTTCGGTAACTTTCATGGCGAGGCTGATCAACCAACGCGTAGCGCACCGCTATATATCCCAGTGAAGCCGCCACGGAGCGAGCGGAAGGCGAAGAGGTCGTCTTATAAACGGGGAGTCCACCTGTTAGGAGCAGAGCCGGCTCGGGGGCCACGGCACACCTGACGACGACTCCCTACTAGCTGCGGCGGGGAGCTAGCTTAAAATTTAACTGTTCTGAAGCAGTAGAGCAACTAGATTCAGATATAGACTCTTCGTCGGTAACTTCCATGGCGAGGTTGATCATCCAACGCGTAGCGCACCGCTATATATCCCAGTGAAGCCGCCAAAGAGCGAGCGCAAGGCGAAGAGGTCGTCTTATCAACGGAGAGACCACCTGTTAGGAGCAGATCCGGCTCGGGGGCCACGCAACATCTGACGACGACTCCCTCCTAGCTGCGGCGGGGAGCAAGCTTAAAATTTAACTGTTCCGAAGCAGTAGAGCAACTACATTCAGATATAGACTCTTCGTCGGTAACTTCCATGCCGAGGCTGACCAACCAACGCGTAGCGCACCGCTATATATCCCAGTGAAGCCGCCACGGAGCGAGCGGAAGGCGAAGAGGTCGTCTTATAAACGGGGAGTCCACCTGTTAGGAGCAGAGCCGGCTCGGGGGCCACGGCACACCTGACGACGACTCCCTACTAGCTGCGGCGGGGAGCTAGCTTAAAATTTAACTGTTCCGAAACAGTAGAGCAACTAGATTCAGTTATAGACTCTTCTTCGGTAACTTTCATGGCGTGGCTGATCAACCAACGCGTAGCGCACCGCTATATATCCCAGTGAAGCCGCCACGGAGCGCGCGCAAGGCGATGAGGTTGTCTTATCAACGGAGAGACCGCCTGTTAGGAGCAGAGCCGGCTCGGGGGCCACGGCACACGTGACGACGACTCCCTCCTAGCTGCGGCGGGGAGCTAGCTTAAAATTTAACTGTTCCGAAGCAGTATAGCAACTAGATTCAATATAGACTCTTCGTCGGTAACTTCCATGGCGAGGCTGATCAACCAACGCGTAGCGCACCGCTATATATCCCAGTGAAGCCGCCACGGAGCGAGCGCAAGGCGAAGAGGTCGTCTTATCAACGGAGAGTCCACCTGTTAGGAGCAGAGCCGGCTCGGGGGCCACGGCACACCTGCCCACAACTCCCTCCTAGCTGCGGCGGGGAGCAAGCTTAAAATTTAACTGTTCCGAAGCAGTATAGCAACTAGATTCAATATAGACTCTTCGTCGGTAACTTCCATGGCGAGGCTGATCAACCAACGCGTAGCGCACCGCTATATATCCCAGTGAAGCCGCCACGGAGCGAGCGCAAGGCGAAGAGGTCGTCTTATCAACGGAGAGTCCACCTGTTAGGAGCAGAGCCGGCTCGGGGGCCACGGCACACGTGACGACGACTCCCTCCTAGCTGCGGCGGGGAGCTAGCTTAAAATTTAACTGTTCCGAAACAGTAGAGCAACTAGATTCAGATATAGACTCTTCTTCGGTAACTTTCATGGCGAGGCTGATCAACCAACGCGTAGCGCACCGCTATATATCCCAGTGAAGCCGCCACGGAGCGAGCGGAAGGCGAAGAGGTCGTCTTATCAACGGGGAGTCCACCTGTTAGGAGAAGAGCCGCCTCGGGGGCCACGGCACACCTGACGACGACTCCCTCCTAGCTGCGGCGGGGAGCTAGCTTAAAATTTAACTGTTCCGAAGCAGTAGAGCAACTAGATTCAGATATAGACTCTTCGTCGGTAACTTCCATGGCGAGGTTGATCAACCAACGCGTAGCGCACCACTATATATCCCAGTGAAGGCGCCACGGAGCGAGCGCAAGGCGAAGAGGTCGTCTTATCAATGGAGAGACCACCTGTTAGGAGCAGAGCCGGCTCGGGGGCCACGGCACACCTGATGACGACTCCCTCCTAGCTGCGGCGGTGAGCAAGCTTAACATTTAACTGTTCCAAAGCAGTAGAGCAACTAGATTCAATTATAGACTCTTCGTCGGTAACTTACATGGCGAGGCTGATCAACCAACGCGTAGCGCACCGCTATATATCCCAGTGAAGCCGCCACGGAGCGAGCGGAAGGCGAAGAGGTCGTCTTATCAACGGAGAGACCACCTGTTAGGAGCAGAGCCGGCGCGGGGGCCACGGTACACCTGACCACGACTCCCTCCTAGCTGCGGCGGGGAGCAAGATTAAAATTTAACTGTTCCGAAGCAGTAGAGCAACTACATTCAATTATAGACTCTTCGTCGGTAACTTCCATGGCGAGGCTGATCAACCAACGCGTAGCGCACCGCTATATATCCCAGTGAAGCCGCCACGGAGCGAGCGCAAGGCGAAGAGGTCGTCTTATCAACGGAGAGTCCACCTGTTAGGAGCAGAGCCGGCTCGGGGGCCACGGCTAACCTGACGACGACTCCCTCCTAGCTGCGGCGGGGAGCTAGCTTAACATTTAACTGTTCCAAAGCAGTAGAGCAACTAGAATCAATTATAGACTCTTCGTCGGTAACTTCCATGGCGAGGCTGATCAACCAACGCGTAACCCATCGCTATATATCCCAGTGAAGCCGCCACTGAGCGAGCGCAAGGCTAAGAGGTCGTCTTATCAACGGAGAGACCACCTGTTAGGAGCAGAGCCGGCTCGGGGGCCACGGCACACATGACGACGACTCCCTCCTAGCTGCGGCGGGGAGCAACCTTAAAATTTAACTGTTCCGAAACAGTAGAGCAACTAGATTCAGATATAAACTCTTCTTCGGTACCTTTCATGGCGAGGCTGATCAACCAACGCGTATCGCACCGTTATATATCCCAGTGAAGCCGCCACGGAGGGAGCGCAAGGCGAAGAGGTCGTCTTATCAACGGAGAGTCCACCTGTTAGGAGCAGAGCCGGCGCGGGGGCCACGGTACACCTGACCACGACTCTCTCCTAGCTGCGGCGGGGAGCAAGCCTAAAATCTAACTGTTCCGAAGCAGCAGAGCAACTAGATTCAATTATAGACTCTTCGTCGGTAACTTCCATGGCGAGGCTGATCAACCAACGCGTAGTGCACCGCTATATATCCCAGTGAAGCCGCCACGGAGCGAGCGCAAGGCGAAGAGATCGTCTTATCAACGGAGAGACCACCTGTTAGGAGCAGAGCCGGCTCGGGGGCCACGGCACACCTGACGGCCACTCCCTCCTAGCTGTGGCGGGGAGCAAGCTTAAAATCTAACTGTTCCGAAGCAGCAGAGCAACTAGATTCAATTATAGACTCTTCGTCGGTACCTTCCATGGCGAGGCTGATCAACCAACGCGTAGCGCACCGCTATATATCCAAGTGAAGCCGCCACGGAGCGAGCGCAAGGCGAAGAGGTCTTCTTCTCAACGGAGAGTCCACGTGTTAGGAGCAGAGCCGGCTCGGGGCACACGGCACACCGGACGACGACTCCCTCCTAGCTGCGGCGGGGAGCAAGCTTAACATTTAACTGTTCCGAGGCAGTAGAGCAACTAGATTCAATTATAGACTCTTCGTCGGTACCTTCCATGGCGAGGCTGATCAACCAACGCGTAGCGCACCGCTATATATCCCAGTGAAGCCGAGACGGAGCGAGCGCAAGGCGAAGAGGTCGTCTTATCAACGGAGAGACCACCTGTTAGGAGCAGAGCCGGCTCGGTGGCCACGGCACATCTGACGACGACTCCCATCTAGCTGCGGCGGGGAGCACGCTTAAAATTTAACTGTTCCGAAGCAGTAGAGCAACTACATTCAGATATAGACTCTTCGTCGGTAACTTCCATGCCGAGGCTGATCAACCAACGCGTAGCGCACCGCTATATATCCCAGTGAAGCCGCCACGGAGCGAGCGCAAGGCGAAGAGGTCGTCTTATCAACGGAGAGACCACCTGTTAGGAACAGAGCCGGCTCGGGGGCCAGGGCACACCTGACGACGGCTCACTCCTAGGGGCGACGGGGAGCAAACTTAAAATTTAACTGTTCCGAAGCAGTAGAGCAAGTGGATTCAATTATAGACTCTTCGTCTGTAACTTCCATGGCGAGGCTGATCAACCAACGCGTAGCGCACCGCTATATATCCCAGTGAAGCCGCCACGGAGCGAGCGGAAGCCGAAGAGGTCGTCTTATCAACGGAGAGACCACCTGTTAGGAGCAGAGCCGGCTCGGGGGCCACGGCACACCTGAGGACGACTCCCTCCTAGCTGCGGCGGGGAGCAAGCTTAAAATTTAACTGTTCCGAAGCAGCAGGGCAACTAGATTCAACTATAGACTCTTCGTCGGTAACTTCCATGGCGAGGCTGATCAACCAACGCGTAGCGCACCGCTATATATCCCAGTGAAGCCGCCATGGAGCGAGCGCAAGGCGAAGAGGTCTTCTTATCAACGGAGAGTACACCTGTTAGGAGCAGTGCCGGCTCGGGGGCCACGGCACACCTGACGACGACTCCCTCCTAGCTGCGGCTGGGAGCTAGCTTAAAATCTAACTGTTCCGAAGCAGTACAGCAACTAGATTCAATTATAGACTCTTCGTCGGTAACTTCCATGCCGAGGCTGACCAACCAACGCGTAGCGCACCACTATATATCCCAGTGAAGCCGCCACGGAGCGAGCGGAAGGCGAAGAGGTCGTCTTATCAACGGAGAGACCACCTGTTAGGAGCAGAGCCGGCTCGGGGGCCACGGCACACCTGACGACCACTCCCTCCTAGCTGTGGCGGGGAGCAAGCTTAACATTTAACTGTTCCGAAGCAGTAGAGCAACTAGATTCAGATATTGGCTCTTCGTCGGTAACTTCCATGCCGAGGCTGACCAACCAACGCGTAGCGCACCGCTATATATCCCAGTGAAGCCGCCACGGAGCGAGCGCAAGGCGAAGAGGTCGTCTTATCAACGGAGAGTCCACCTGTTAGGAGCACAGCCGGCTCGGGGGCCAGGGCACGCCTGACGACGGCTCCCTCCTAGGGGCGGCGGGGAGCAAGCTTAAATTCTAACTGTTCCGAAGCAGCAGAGCAACTAGATTCAATTATAGACTCTTCGTCGGTAACTTCCATGGCGAGGCTGATCAACCAACGCGTAACGCATCGCTATATATCCCAGTGAAGCCGCCACTGAGCGAGCGCAAGGCTAAGAGGTCGTCTTATCAACGGAGAGACCACCTGTTAGGAGCAGAGCCGGCTCGGGGGCCACGGCACACATGACGACGACTCCCTCCTAGCTGCGGCGGGGAGCAAGCTTAAAATTTAACTGTTCCGAAGCAGTAGAGCAACTAGATTCAATTATAGACTCTTCGTCGGTAACTTCCATGGCGAGGCTGATCAACCAACGCGTAGCGCACCGCTATATATCCCAGTGAAGCCGCCACGGAGCGAGAGCAAGGCGAAGAGGTCGTCTTAACAACGGAGAGAACACCTGTTAGGAGCAGAGCCGGCTCGGGGGCCACGGCACACCTGACGACGACTCCCTCCTAGCTGCGGCGGGGAGCAACCTTAAACTTTAACTGTTCCGAAACAGTAGAGCAACTAGATTCAGATATAGACTCTTCTTCGGTAACTTTCATGGCGAGGCTGATCAACCAACGCGTAGCGCACCGCTATATATCCCAGTGAAGCCGCCACGGAGCGAGCGGAAGGCGAAGAGGTCGTCTTATCAACGGAGTCCACCAGTTAGGAGCATAGCCGGCTCGGAGGCCACGGCACACCTGACGACGACTCCCTCCTAGCTGCGGCGGGGAGCTAGCTTAAAATTTAACTGTTCCGAAGCAGTAGAGCAACTAGATTCAGATATAGACTCTTCATCGGTAACTTCCATAGCGAGGTTGATCAACCAACGCGTAGCGCACCGCTATATATCCCAGTGAAGCCGCCACGGAGCGAGCGCAAGGCGAAGAGGTCGTCTTATCAACGGAGAGACCACCTGTTAGGAGCAGAGCCGACTCGGGGGCCACGGCACATCTGACGACGACTCCTCCTAGCTGCGGCGGGGAGCAAGCTTAAAATTTAACTGTTCCGAAGCAGTAGAGCAACTACATTCAGATATAGACTCTTCGTCGGTAACTTCCATGCCGAGGCTGACCAACCAACGCGTAGCGCACCGCTATATATCCCAGTGAAGCCGCCACGGAGCGAGCGCAAGGCGAAGAGGTCGTCTTATCAACGGAGAGACCACCTGTTAGGAGCAGAGCCGGCTCGGGGGCCACGGCACACCTGACGAAGACTCCCTCCTAGCTGCGGCGGGGAGCAAGCTTAAAATTTAACTGTTCCGAAGCAGCAGAGCAACTAGATTCAATTATAGACTCTTCGTCGGTAACTTCCATGGCGAGGCTGATCAACCAACGCGTAGCGCACCGCTATATATCCCAGTGAAGCCGCCATGGAGTGAGCGCAAGGCGAAGAGGTCGTCTTATCAACGGAGAGTACACCTGTTAGGAGCAGAGCCGGCTCGGGGGCCACGGCACATCTGACGACGACTCCCTCCTAGCTGCGGCGGGGAGCTAGCTTAAAATCTAACTGTTCCGAAGCCGTACAGCAACTAGATTAAATTATAGACTCTTCGTCGGTAACTTCCATGGCGAGGCTGATCAACCAACGCGTAGCGCACCGCTATATATCCCAGTGAAGCCGCCACGGAGCGAGAGCAAGGCGAAGAGGTCGTCTTAACAACGGAGAGAACACCTGTTAGGAGCAGAGCCGGCTCGGGGGCCACGGCACATCTGACGACGACTCCCTCCTTGCTGCGGCGGGGAGCAACCTTAAAATTTAACTGTTCCGAAACAGTAGAGCAACTAGATTCAGATATAGACTCTTCTTGGGTAACATTCATGGCGAGGCTGATCAACCAACGCGTAGCGCACCGCTATATATCCCAGTGAAGCCGCCACGGAGCGAGCGGAAGGCGAAGAGGTCGTCTTATCAACGGAGAGACCACCTGTTAGGAGCAGAGCTGGCTCGGGGGCCAGGGCACATCTGACGACGACTCCCTCCTAGCTGCGGCGGAGAGCAAGCTTAAAATTTAACTGTTCCGAAGCAGTAGAGCAACTAGATTCAATTATAGACTCTTCGTCGGTAACTTCCATGGCGAGGCTGATCAACCAACGCGTAGCGCACCGCTATATATCCCAGTGAAGCCGCCACGGAGCGAGCGCAAGGCGAAGAGGTCGTCTTATCAACGGAGAGACCACCTGTTAGGAGCAGATCTGGCTCGGTGGCCAGGGCACGCCTGACGACGGCTCCCTCCTAGGGGCGGCGGGGAGCAAGCTTAAAATTTAACTGTTCCGAAGCGGTAGAGCAAGTAGATTCATTTACAGACTCTTCGTCGGTAACTTCCATGGCGAGGCTGATCAACCAACGCGTAACGCATCGCTATATATCCCAGTGAAGCCGCCACTGAGCGAGCGCAAGGCTAAGAGGTCGTCTTATCAACGGAGAGACCACCTGTTAGGAGCAGAGCCGGATCGGGGGCCACGGCACACATGACGACGACTCCCTCCTAGCTGCGGCGGGGAGCAACCTTAAAATTTAACTGTTCCGAAACAGTAGAGCAACTAGATTCAGATATAGACTCTTCTTGGGTAACATTCATGGCGAGGCTGATCAACCAACGCGTAGCGCACCGCTATATATCCCAGTGAAGCCGCCACGGAGCGAGCGGAAGGCGAAGAGGTCGTCTTATCAACGGAGAGACCACCTGTTAGGAGCAGAGCTGGCTCGGGGGCCAGGGCACATCTGACGACGACTCCCTCCTAGCTGCGGCGGAGAGCAAGCTTAAAATTTAACTGTTCCGAAGCAGTAGAGCAACTAGATTCAATTATAGACTCTTCGTCGGTAACTTCCATGGCGAGGCTGATCAACCAACGCGTAGCGCACCGCTATATATCCCAGTGAAGCCGCCACGGAGCGAGCGCAAGGCGAAGAGGTTGTCTTATCAACGGAGAGTCCACCTGTTAGGAGCAGAGCCGGCTCGGGGGCCACGGCACACCTGACGACGACTCCCTCCTAGCTGCGCCGGGGAGCTAGCTTAAACTCTAAGTGTTCCGAAGCAGTAGAGCAACTATATTCTTTTATAGACTCTTCTTCGGTAACTTCCATGGCGAGGCTGATCAACCAACGCGTAACGCATCGCTATATATCCCAGTGAAGCCGCCACTGAGCGAGCGCAAGGCTAAGAGGTCGTCTTATCAACGGAGAGACCACCTGTTAGGAGCAAAGCCGGCTCGGGGGCCACGGCACACATGACGACGACTCCCTCCTAGCTGCGGCGGGGAGCAAGCTTAAAATTTAACTGTTCCGAAGCAGCAGAGCAACTAGATTCAATTATAGACTCTTCGTCGGTAACTTCCATGGCGAGGCTGATCAACCAACGCGTAGCGCACCGCTATATATCCCAGTGAAGCCGCCACGGAGCGAGCGCAAGGCGAAGAGGTCGTCTTATCAACGGAGAGTCCACCTGTTAGGAGCAGAGCCGGCTCGGGGGCCACGGCACACCTGACGACGACTCCCTCCTAGCTGCGGCGGGGAGCAACCTTAAACTTTAACTGTTCCGAAACAGTAGAGCAACTAGATTCAGATATAGACTCTTCTTCGGTAACTTTCATGGCGAGGCTGATCAACCAACGCGTAGCGCACCGCTATATATCCCAGTGAAGCCGCCACGGAGCGAGCGGAAGGCGAAGAGGTCGTCTTATCAACGGAGTCCACCAGTTAGGAGCATAGCCGGCTCGGAGGCCACGGCACACCTGACGACGACTCCCTCCTAGCTGCGGCGGGGAGCTAGCTTAAAATTTAACTGTTCCGAAGCAGTAGAGCAACTAGATTCAGATATAGACTCTTCATCGGTAACTTCCATAGCGAGGTTGATCAACCAACGCGTAGCGCACCGCTATATATCCCAGTGAAGCCGCCACGGAGCGAGCGCAAGGAGAAGAGGTCGTCTTATCAACGGAGAGACCACCTGTTAGGAGCAGAGCCGGCTCGGGGGCCACGGCACATCTGACGACGACTCCCTCCTAGCTGCGGCGGGGAGCAAGCTTAAAATTTAACTGTTCCGAAGCAGTAGAGCAACTACATTCAGATATTGACTCTTCGTCGGTAACTTCCATGCCGAGGCTGACCAACCAACGCGTAGCGCACCGCTATATATCCCAGTGAAGCCGCCACGGAGCGAGCGCAAGGCGAAGAGGTCGTCTTATCAACGGAGAGACCACCTGTTAGGAGCAGAGCCGGCTCGGGGGCCACGGCACACCTGACGAAGACTCCCTCCTAGCTGCGGCGGGGAGCAAGCTTAAAATTTAACTGTTCCGAAGCAGCAGAGCAACTAGATTCAATTATAGACTCTTCGTCGGTAACTTCCATGGCGAGGCTGATCAACCAACGCGTAGCGCACCGCTATATATCCCAGTGAAGCCGCCATGGAGCGAGCGCAAAGCGAAGAGGTCGTCTTATCAACGGAGAGTACACCTGTTAGGAGCAGAGCCGGCTCGAGGGCCACGGCACATCTGACGACGACTCCCTCCTAGCTGCGGCGGGGAGCTAGCTTAAAATCTAACTGTTCCGAAGCCGTACAGCAACTAGATTAAATTATAGACTCTTCGTCGGTAACTTCCATGGCGAGGCTGATCAACCAACGCGTAGCGCACCGCTATATATCCCAGTGAAGCCGCCACGGAGCGAGAGCAAGGCGAAGAGGTCGTCTTAATAACGGAGAGAACACCTGTTAGGAGCAGAGCCGGCTCGGGGGCCACGGCACATCTGACGACGACTCCCTCCTTGCTGCGGCGGGGAGCAAGCTTAAAATCTAACTGTTCCGAAGCAGTAGAGCAACTAGATTCAATTATAGACTCTTCGTCGGTAACTTCCATGGCGAGGCTGATCAACCAAAGCGTAGCGCATCGCCATATATCCCAGTGAAGCCGCCACGGAGCGAGCAGAAGGCGAAGAGGTCGTCTTATCAACGGAGAGACCACCTGTTACGAGCAGAGCCGCCTCGGGGGCCACGGCACACCTCACGACGACTCCCTCCTAGCTGCGGCGGGGAGCAAGCTTAAAATTTAACTGTTCCGAAGCAGTAGAGCAACTACATTCATATATACACTCTTCGTCGGTAACTTCCATGGCGAGGCTGATCAACCAACGCGTAACGCATCGCTATATATCCCAGTGAAGCCGCCACTGAGCGAGCGCAAGGCTAAGAGGTCGTCTTATCAACGGAGAGACCACCTGTTAGGAGCAGAGCCGGCTCGGGGGCCACGGCACACATGACGACGACTCCCTCCTAGCTGCGGCGGGGAGCAACCTTAAAATTTAACTGTTCCGAAACAGTAGAGCAACTAGATTCAGATATAGACTCTTCTTGGGTAACATTCATGGCGAGGCTGATCAACCAACGCGTAGCGCACCGCTATATATCCCAGTGAAGCCGCCACGGAGCGAGCGGAAGGCGAAGAGGTCGTCTTATCAACGGAGAGACCACCTGTTAGGAGCAGAGCTGGCTCGGGGGCCAGGGCACATCTGACGACGACTCCCTCCTAGCTGCGGCGGAGAGCAAGCTTAAAATTTAACTGTTCCGAAGCAGTAGAGCAACTAGATTCAATTATAGACTCTTCGTCGGTAACTTCCATGGCGAGGCTGATCAACCAACGCGTAGCGCACCGCTATATATCCCAGTGAAGCCGCCACGGAGCGAGCGCAAGGCGAAGAGGTTGTCTTATCAACGGAGAGTCCACCTGTTAGGAGCAGAGCCGGCTCGGGGGCCACGGCACACCTGACGACGACTCCCTCCTAGCTGCGGCGGAGAGCAAGCTTAAAATTTAACTGTTCCGAAGCAGTAGAGCAACTAGATTCAATTATAGACTCTTCGTCGGTAACTTCCATGGCGAGGCTGATCAACCAACGCGTAGCGCACCGCTATATATCCCAGTGAAGCCGCCACGGAGCGAGCGCAAGGCGAAGAGGTTGTCTTATCAACGGAGAGACCACCTGTTAGGAGCAGATCTGGCTCGGTGGCCAGGGCACGCCTGACGACGGCTCCCTCCTAGGGGCGGCGGGGAGCAAGCTTAAAATTTAACTGTTCCGAAGCGGTAGAGCAAGTAGATTCATTTACAGACTCTTCGTCGGTAACTTCCATGGCGAGGCTGATCAACCAACGCGTAGCGCACCGCTATATATCCCAGTGAAGCCGCCACGGAGCGAGCGCAAGGCGAAGAGGTCGTCTTATCAACGGAGAGACCACCTGTTAGAAGCAGAGCCGGCTCGGGGGCCAGGGCACGCCTGACGACGGCTCCCTCCTAGGGGCGGCGGGGAGCAAGCTTAAAATCTAACTGTTCCGAAGCAGCAGAGCAACTAGATTCAATTATAGACTCTTCGTCGGTAACTTCCATGGCGAGGCTGATCAACCAACGCGTAACGCATCGCTATATATCCCAGTGAAGCCGCCACTGAGCGAGCGCAAGGCTAAGAGGTCGTCTTATCAACGGAGAGACCACCTGTTAGGAGCAGAGCCGGCTCGGGGGCCACGGCACACATGACGACGACTCCCTCCTAGCTGCGGCGGGGAGCAACCTTAAAATTTAACTGTTCCGAAACAGTAGAGCAACTTGATTCAGATATAGACTCTTCTTGGGTAACATTCATGGCGAGGCTGATCAACCAACGCGTAGCGCACCGCTATATATCCCAGTGAAGCCGCCACGGAGCGAGCGGAAGGCGAAGAGGTCGTCTTATCAACGGAGAGACCACCTGTTAGGAGCAGAGCTGGCTCGGGGGCCAGGGCACATCTGACGACGACTCCCTCCTAGCTGCGGCGGAGAGCAAGCTTAAAATTTAACTGTTCCGAAGCAGTAGAGCAACTAGATTCAATTATAGACTCTTCGTCGGTAACTTCCATGGCGAGGCTGATCAACCAACGCGTAGCGCACCGCTATATATCCCAGTGAAGCCGCCACGGAGCGAGCGCAAGGCGAAGAGGTTGTCTTATCAACGGAGAGTCCACCTGTTAGGAGCAGAGCCGGCTCGGGGGCCACGGCACACCTGACGACGACTCCCTCCTAGCTGCGGCGGGGAGCTAGCTTAAAATCTAAGTGTTCCGAAGCAGTAGAGCAACTATATTCTTTTATAGACTCTTCTTCGGTAACTTCCATGGCGAGGCTGATCAACGAACGCGTAACGCATCGCTATATATCCCAGTGAAGCCGCCACGGAGCGAGCGCAAGGCTAAGAGGTCGTCTTATCAACGGAGAGACCACCTGTTAGGAGCAGAGCCGGCTCGGGGGCCACGGCACACCTGACGACCACTCCCTGCTAGCTGTGGCGGGGAGGAAGCTTAAAATTTAACTGTTCCGAAGCAGTAGAGCAACTAGATTCAATAATAGACTCTTCGTCGGTAACTTCCATGGCGAGGCTGATCAACCAACGCGTAGCGCACCGCTATATATCCCAGTGAAGCCGCCACGGAGCGAGAGCAAGGCGAAGACGTCGTCTTATCAACGGAGAGAACACCTGTTAGGAGCAGAGCCGGCTCGGGGGCCACGGCACATCTGACGACGACGCCCTCCTAGCTGCGGCGGGGAGCAACCTTAAAATTTAACTGTTCCGAAACAGTAGAGCAACTAGATTCAGATATAGACTCTTCTTCGGTAACATTCATGGCGAGGCTGATAAACCAACGCGTAGCGCACCGCTATATATCCCAGTGAAGCCGCCACGGAGCGAGCGCAAGGCGAAGAGGTCGTCTTATCAACGGAGAGACCACCTGTTAGGAGCAGAGCCGGCTCGGGGGCCACGGCACACCTGACGACGACTCCCTCCTAGCTGCGGCGGGGAGCTAGCTTAAAATCTAAGTGTTCCGAAGCAGTAGAGCAACTAGATTCATTTATAGACTCTTCGTCGGTAACTTCCATGGCGAGGCTGATCAACCAACGCGTAACGCATCGCTATATATCCCAGTGAAGCCGCCACGGAGCGAGCGCAAGGCTAAGAGGTCGTCTTATCAACGGAGAGACCACCTGTTAGGAGCAGAGCCGGCTCGGCGGCCACGGCACACATGACGATGACTCCCTCCTAGCTGCGGCGGGGAGCAAGCTTAAAATCTAACTGTTCCGAAGCAGCAGAGCAACTAGATTCAATTATAGACCCTTCGTCGGTAACTTCCATGCCAAGGCTGACCAACCAACGCGTAGCGCACCACTATATATCCCAGTGAAGCCGCCACGGAGCGAGCGGAAGGCGAAGAGGTCGTCTTATCAACGGAGAGACCACCTGTTAGGAGCAGAGCCGGCTCGGAGGCCACGGCACACATGACGACGACTCCCTCCTAGCGGCGGCGGGGAGCAAGCTTAGAATCTAACTGTTTCGAAGCAGCAGAGCAACTAGATTCAATCATAGACTCTTCGTCGGTACCTTCCATGGCGAGGCTGATCAACCAACGCGTAGCGCACCGCTATATATCCCAGTGAAGCCGCCATGGAGCGAGCGCAAGGCGAAGAGGTCTTCTTCTCAACGGAGAGTCCACGTGTTAGGAGCAGAGCCGGCTCGGGGGCCACGGCACACCGGACGACGACTCTCTCCTAGCTGCGGCGGGGAGCAAGCTTAAAATCTAACTGTTCCGAAGCAGCAGAGCAACTAGATTCAATTATAGACTCTTCGTCGGTAACTTCCATGGCGAGGCTGATCAACCAACGCGTAGCGCACCGCTATATATCCCAGTGAAGCCGCCACGGAGCGAGCGCAAGGCGAAGAGGTCGTCTTATCAACGGAGAGACCACCTGTTAGGAGCAGAGCCGGCTCGGGGGCCACGGCACACCTGACGACCACTCCCTGCTAGCTGTGGCGGGGAGGAAGCTTAAAATTTAACTGTTCCGAAGCAGTAGAGCAACTAGATTCAGATAGAGACTCTTCGTCGGTAACTTCCATGTCGAGGCTGACCAACCAACGCGTAGTGCACCGCTATATATCCCAGTGAAGCCGCCACGGAGCGAGCGCAAGGCGAAGAGGTCGTCTTATCAACGGAGAGACCACCTGTTAGGAGCAGAGCCGACTCGGGGGCCAGGGCACGCCTGACGACGGCTCCCTCCTAGGGGCGACGGGGAGCAAGCTTAAAATTTAACTGTTCCGAAGCAGTAGACCAACTAGATTCAATTATAGACTCTTCGTCGGTAACTTCCATGGCGAGGCTGATCAACCAACGCGTAGCGCACCGCTATATATCCCAGTGAAGCCGCCACGGAGCGAGCGCAAGGCGAAGAGGTCGTCTTATCAACGGAGAGTCCACCTGTTAGGAGCAGAGCCGGCTCGGGGGCCACGGCACACCTGACGACGACTCCCTCCTAGCTGCGGCGGGGAGCAACCTTAAACTTTAACTGTTCCGAAACAGTAGAGCAACTAGATTCAGATATAGACTCTTCTTCGGTAACTTTCATGGCGAGGCTGATCAACCAACGCGTAGCGCACCGCTATATATCCCAGTGAAGCTGCCACGGAGCGAGCGGAAGGCGAAGAGGTCGTCTTATCAACGGAGTCCACCAGTTAGGAGCATAGCCGGCTCGGAGGCCACGGCACACCTGACGACGACTCCCTCCTAGCTGCGGCGGGGAGCTAGCTTAAAATTTAACTGTTCCGAAGCAGTAGAGCAACTAGATTCAGATATAGACTCTTCATCGGTAACTTCCATAGCGAGGTTGATCAACCAACGCGTAGCGCACCGCTATATATCCCAGTGAAGCCGCCACGGAGCGAGCGCAAGGAGAAGAGATCGTCTTATCAACGGAGAGACCACCTGTTAGGAGCAGAGCCGGCTCGGGGGCCACGGCACATCTGACGACGACTCCCTCCTAGCTGCGGCGGGGAGCAAGCTTAAAATTTAACTGTTCCGAAGCAGTAGAGCAACTACATTCAGATATTGACTCTTCGTCGGTAACTTCCATGCCGAGGCTGACCAACCAACGCGTAGCGCACCGCTATATATCCCAGTGAAGCCGCCACGGAGCGAGCGCAAGGCGAAGAGGTCGTCTTATCAACGGAGAGACCACCTGTTAGGAGCAGAGCCGGCTCGGGGGCCACGGCACACCTGACGAAGACTCCCTCCTAGCTGCGGCGGGGAGCAAGCTTAAAATTTAACTGTTCCGAAGCAGCAGAGCAACTAGATTCAATTATAGACTCTTCGTCGGTAACTTCCATGGCGAGGCTGATCAACCAACGCGTAGCGCACCGCTATATATCCCAGTGAAGCCGCCATGGAGCGAGCGCAAAGCGAAGAGGTCGTCTTATCAACGGAGAGTACAAATGTTAGGAGCAGAGCCGGCTCGGGGGCCACGGCACATCTGACGACGACTCCCTCCTAGCTGCGGCGGGGAGCTAGCTTAAAATCTAACTGTTCCGAAGCCGTACAGCAACTAGATTAAATTATAGACTCTTCGTCGGTAACTTCCATGGCGAGGCTGATCAACCAACGCGTAGCGCACCGCTATATATCCCAGTGAAGCCGCCACGGAGCGAGAGCAAGGCGAAGAGGTCGTCTTAATAACGGAGAGAACACCTGTTAGGAGCAGAGCCGGCTCGGGGGCCACGGCACATCTGACGACGACTCCCTCCTTGCTGCGGCGGGGAGCAAGCTTAAAATCTAACTGTTCCGAAGCAGTAGAGCAACTAGATTCAATTATAGACTCTTCGTCGGTAACTTCCATGGCGAGGCTGATCAACCAAAGCGTAGCGCATCGCCATATATCCCAGTGAAGCCGCCACGGAGCGAGCAGAAGGCGAAGAGGTCGTCTTATCAACGGAGAGACCACCTGTTACGAGCAGAGCCGCCTCGGGGGCCACGGCACACCTCACGACGACTCCCTCCTAGCTGCGGCGGGGAGCAAGCTTAAAATTTAACTGTTCCGAAGCAGTAGAGCAACTACATTCATATATAGACTCTTCGTCGGTAACTTCCATGGCGAGGCTGATCAACCAACGCGTAACGCATCGCTATATATCCCAGTGAAGCCGCCACTGAGCGAGCGCAAGGCTAAGAGGTCGTCTTATCAACGGAGAGACCACCTGTTAGAGCAGAGCCGGCTCGGGGGCCACGGCACACATGACGACGACTCCCTCCTAGCTGCGGCGGGGAGCAACCTTAAAATTTAACTGTTCCGAAACAGTAGAGCAACTAGATTCAGATATAGACTCTTCTTGGGTAACATTCATGGCGAGGCTGATCAACCAACGCGTAGCGCACCGCTATATATCCCAGTGAAGCCGCCACGGAGCGAGCGGAAGGCGAAGAGGTCGTCTTATCAACGGAGAGACCACCTGTTAGGAGCAGAGCTGGCTCGGGGGCCAGGGCACATCTGACGACGACTCCCTCCTAGCTGCGGCGGAGAGCAAGCTTAAAATTTAACTGTTCCGAAGCAGTAGAGCAACTAGATTCAATTATAGACTCTTCGTCGGTAACTTCCATGGCGAGGCTGATCAACCAACGCGTAGCGCACCGCTATATATCCCAGTGAAGCCGCCACGGAGCGAGCGCAAGGCGAAGAGGTTGTCTTATCAACGGAGAGTCCACCTGTTAGGAGCAGATCCGGCTCGGGGGCCACGGCACACCTGACGACGACTCCCTCCTAGCTGCGGCGGAGAGCAAGCTTAAAATTTAACTGTTCCGAAGCAGTAGAGCAACTAGATTCAATTATAGACTCTTCGTCGGTAACTTCCATGGCGAGGCTGATCAACCAACGCGTAGCGCACCGCTATATATCCCAGTGAAGCCGCCACGGAGCGAGCGCAAGGCGAAGAGGTTGTCTTATCAACGGAGAGACCACCTGTTAGGAGCAGATCTGGCTCGGTGGCCAGGGCACGCCTGACGACGGCTCCCTCCTAGGGGCGGCGGGGAGCAAGCTTAAAATTTAACTGTTCCGAAGCGGTAGAGCAAGTAGATTCATTTACAGACTCTTCGTCGGTAACTTCCATGGCGAGGCTGATCAACCAACGCGTAGCGCACCGCTATATATCCCAGTGAAGCCGCCACGGAGCGAGCGCAAGGCGAAGAGGTCGTCTTATCAACGGAGAGACCACCTGTTAGAAGCAGAGCCGGCTCGGGGGCCAGGGCACGCCTGACGACGGCTCCCTCCTAGGGGCGGCGGGGAGCAAGCTTAAAATCTAACTGTTCCGAAGCAGCAGAGCAACTAGATTCAATTATAGACTCTTCGTCGGTAACTTCCATGGCGAGGCTGATCAACCAACGCGTAACGCATCGCTATATATCCCAGTGAAGCCGCCACTGAGCGAGCGCAAGGCTAAGAGGTCGTCTTATCAACGGAGAGACCACCTGTTAGGAGCAGAGCCGGCTCGGGGGCCACGGCACACATGACGACGACTCCCTCCTAGCTGCGGCGGGGAGCAACCTTAAAATTTAACTGTTCCGAAACAGTAGAGCAACTAGATTCAGATATAGACTCTTCTTGGGTAACATTCATGGCGAGGCTGATCAACCAACGCGTAGCGCACCGCTATATATCCCAGTGAAGCCGCCACGGAGCGAGCGGAAGGCGAAGAGGTCGTCTTATCAACGGAGAGACCACCTGTTAGGAGCAGAGCTGGCTCGGGGGCCAGGGCACATCTGACGACGACTCCCTCCTAGCTGCGGCGGAGAGCAAGCTTAAAATTTAACTGTTCCGAAGCAGTAGAGCAACTAGATTCAATTATAGACTCTTCGTCGGTAACTTCCATGGCGAGGCTGATCAACCAACGCGTAGCGCACCGCTATATATCCCAGTGAAGCCGCCACGGAGCGAGCGCAAGGCGAAGAGGTTGTCTTATCAACGGAGAGTCCACCTGTTAGGAGCAGAGCCGGCTCGGGGGCCACGGCACACCTGACGACGACTCCCTCCTAGCTGCGGCGGGGAGCTAGCTTAAAATCTAAGTGTTCCGAAGCAGTAGAGCAACTATATTCTTTTATAGACTCTTCTTCGGTAACTTCCATGGCGAGGCTGATCAACCAACGCGTAACGCATCGCTATATATCCCAGTGAAGCCGCCACGGAGCGAGCGCAAGGCTAAGAGGTCGTCTTATCAACGGAGAGACCACCTGTTAGGAGCAGAGCCGGCTCGGGGGCCACGGCACACCTGACGACCACTCCCTGCTAGCTGTGGCGGGGAGGAAGCTTAAAATTTAACTGTTCCGAAGCAGTAGAGCAACTAGATTCAATAATAGACTCTTCGTCGGTAACTTCCATGGCGAGGCTGATCAACCAACGCGTAGCGCACCGCTATATATCCCAGTGAAGCCGCCACGGAGCGAGAGCAAGGCGAAGACGTCGTCTTATCAACGGAGAGAACACCTGTTAGGAGCAGAGCC
The DNA here is from genome assembly GCF_052857255.1 of Amblyomma americanum. Classification (NCBI taxonomy): domain Eukaryota; kingdom Metazoa; phylum Arthropoda; class Arachnida; order Ixodida; family Ixodidae; genus Amblyomma; species Amblyomma americanum. The sequence goes on along the minus strand of NC_135505.1, from coordinate 8,616,241 downwards.
GGCTCGGGGGCCACGGCACATCTGACGACGACGCCCTCCTAGCTGCGGCGGGGAGCAACCTTAAAATTTAACTGTTCCGAAACAGTAGAGCAACTAGATTCAGATATAGACTCTACTTCGGTAACATTCATGGCGAGGCTGATAAACCAACGCGTAGCGCACCGCTATATATCCCAGTGAAGCCGCCACGGAGCGAGCGCAAGGCGAAGAGGTCGTCTTATCAACGGAGAGACCACCTGTTAGGAGCAGAGCCGGCTCGGGGGCCACGGCACACCTCACGACGACTCCCTCCTAGCTGCGGCGGGGAGCTAGCTTAAAATCTAAGTGTTCCGAAGCAGTAGAGCAACTAGATTCATTTATAGACTCTTCGTCGGTAACTTCCATGGCGAGGCTGATCAACCAACGCGTAACGCATCGCTATATATCCCAGTGAAGCCGCCACGGAGCGAGCGCAAGGCTAAGAGGTCGTCTTATCAACGGAGAGACCACCTGTTAGGAGCAGAGCCGGCTCGGCGGCCACGGCACACATGACGATGACTCCCTCCTAGCTGCGGCGGGGAGCAAGCTTAAAATCTAACTGTTCCGAAGCAGCAGAGCAACTAGATTCAATTATAGACCCTTCGTCGGTAACTTCCATGCCAAGGCTGACCAACCAACGCGTAGCGCACCACTATATATCCCAGTGAAGCCGCCACGGAGCGAGCGGAAGGCGAAGAGGTCGTCTTATCAACGGAGAGACCACCTGTTAGGAGCAGAGCCGGCTCGGAGGCCACGGCACACATGACGACGACTCCCTCCTAGCGGCGGCGGGGAGCAAGCTTAGAATCTAACTGTTTCGAAGCAGCAGAGCAACTAGATTCAATCATAGACTCTTCGTCGGTACCTTCCATGGCGAGGCTGATCAACCAACGCGTAGCGCACCGCTATATATCCCAGTGAAGCCGCCATGGAGCGAGCGCAAGGCGAAGAGGTCTTCTTCTTAACGGAGAGTCCACGTGTTAGGAGCAGAGCCGGCTCGGGGGCCACGGCACACCGGACGACGACTCTCTCCTAGCTGCGGCGGGGAGCAAGCTTAAAATCTAACTGTTCCGAAGCAGCAGAGCAACTAGATTCAATTATAGACTCTTCGTCGGTAACTTCCATGGCGAGGCTGATCAACCAACGCGTAGCGCACCGCTATATATCCCAGTGAAGCCGCCACGGAGCGAGCGCAAGGCGAAGAGGTCGTCTTATCAACGGAGAGACCACCTGTTAGGAGCAGAGCCGGCTCGGGGGCCACGGCACACCTGACGACCACTCCCTGCTAGCTGTGGCGGGGAGGAAGCTTAAAATTTAACTGTTCCGAAGCAGTAGAGCAACTAGATTCAGATAGAGACTCTTCGTCGGTAACTTCCATGTCGAGGCTGACCAACCAACGCGTAGTGCACCGCTATATATCCCAGTGAAGCCGCCACGGAGCGAGCGCAAGGCGAAGAGGTCGTCTTATCAACGGAGAGACCACCTGTTAGGAGCAGAGCCGACTCGGGGGCCAGGGCACGCCTGACGACGGCTCCCTCCTAGGGGCGACGGGGAGCAAGCTTAAAATTTAACTGTTCCGAAGCAGTAGACCAACTAGATTCAATTATAGACTCTTCGTCGGTAACTTCCATGGCGAGGCTGATCAACCAACGCGTAGCGCACCGCTATATATCCCAGTGAAGCCGCCACGGAGCGAGCGCAAGGCGAAGAGGTCGTCTTATCAATGGAGAGGACCTGTTAGGAGCAGAGCCGGCTCGGGGGCCAGGGCACACCTGACGACGGCTCCCTCGTAGGGGCGGCGAGGAGCAAGCTTAAAATTTAACTGTTCCGAAACAGTAGAGCAACTATATTCAGATATAGACTCTTCTTCGGTAACTTTCATGGCGAGGCTGATCTACCAACGCGTAGCGCACCGCTATATATCCCAGTGAAGCCGCCACGGAGCGAGCGCAAGGCGAAGAGGTCGTCATATCAACGGAGAGTCCACCTGTTAAGAGCAGAGCCGGCTCGGGGGCCACGGCACACCTGACGACGACTCCCTCCTAGCTGCGGCGGGGAGCTAGCTTAAAATCTAAGTGTTCCGAAGCAGTAGAGCAACTAGATTCATTTATAGACTCTTCGTCGGTAACTTCCATGGCGAGGCTGATCAACCAACGCGTAGCGCACCGCTATATATCCCAGTGAAGCCGCCACGGAGCGAGCGCAAGGCTAAGAGGTCGTCTTATCAACGGAGAGGCCACCTGTTAGGAGCAGAGCCGGCTCGGGGGCCACGGCACACATGACGACGACTCCCTCCTAGCTGCGGCGGGGAGCAACCATAAAATTTAACTGTTCCGAAGCAGTAGAGCAACTAGATTCAGATATAGACTCTTCATCGGTAACTTCCATGGCGAGGTTGATCAACCAACGTGTAGCGCACCGCTATATATCCCAGTGAAGCCGCCACGGAGCGAGCGCAAGGCGAAGAGGTCGTCTTATCAATGGAGAGACCACCTGTTAGGAGCAGAGCCTGCTCGGTGGCCACGGCACATCTGACGACGACTGCCTCCTAGCTGCGGCGGGGAGCAAGCCTAAAATTTAACTGTTCCGAAGCAGTAGAGCAACTACATTCAGATATAGACTCTTCGTCGGTAACTTCCATGCCGAGGCTGACCAACCAACGCGTAGCGCACCGCTATATATCCCAGTGAAGCCGCCACGGAGCGAGCGCAAGGCGAAGAGGTCGTCTTATCAACGGAGAGACCACCTGTTAGGAACAGAGCCGGCTCGGGGGCCAGGGCACACCTGACGACGGCTCACTCCTAGGGGCGACGGGGAGCAAACTTAAAATTTAACTGTTCCGAAGCAGTAGAGCAAGTGGATTCAAATATAAACTCTTCGTCGGTACCTTCCATGGCGAGGCTGATCAACCAACGCGTAGCGCACCGCTATATATCCCAGTGAAGCCGCCACGGAGCGAGCGCAAGGCGAAGAGGTCTTCTTCTCAACGGAGAGTCCACGTGTTAGGAGCAGAGCCGACTCGGGGCACACGGCACACCGGACGACGACTCCCTCCTAGCTGCGGCGGGGAGCAAGCTTAACATTTAACTGTTCCGAGGCAGTTGAGCAACTAGATTCAATTATAGACTCTTCGTCGGTACCTTCCATGGCGAGGCTGATCAACCAACGCGTAGCGCACCGCTATATATCCCAGTGAAGCCGCCACGGAGCGAGCGCAAGGCGAAGAGGTCGTCTTATCAACGGAGAGACCACCTGTTAGGAGCAGAGCCGGCTCGTGGGCCACGGCACACCTGACGGCCACTCCCTCCTAGCTGTGGCGGGGAGCAAGCTTAAAATCTAACTGTTCCGAAGCAGCAGAGCAACTAGATTCAGTTATAGACTCTTCGTCGGTAACTTCCATGGCGAGGCTGATCAACCAACGCGTAGTGCACCGCTATATATCCCAGTGAAGCCGCCACGGGGCGAGCGCAAGGCGAAGAGGTCGTCTTATCAACGGAGAGACCACCTGTTAGGAGCAGAGCCGGCTCGGGGGCCACGGCACACCTGACGACGACTCCCTCCTAGCTGCGGCGGGGAGCAACCATAAAATTTAACTGTTCCGAAACAGTAGAGCAACTAGATTCAGATATAGACTCTTCTTCGGTAACTTTCATGGCGAGGCTGATCAACCAACGCGTAGCGCACCGCTATATATCCCAGTGAAGCCGCCACGGAGCGAGCGGAAGGCGAAGAGGTCGTCTTTTCAACGGAGAGTCCACCTGTTAGGAGCATAGCGGGCTCGGTGGCCACGGCACATCTGACGACGACTCCCTCGTAGCTGCGGCGGGGAGCAAGCTTAAAATTGAACTGTTCCGAAGCAGTAGAGCAACTACATTCAGATATAGACTCTTCGTCGGTAACTTCCATGCCGGGGCTGACCACCCAACGCGTAACGCATCGCTATATATCCCAGTGAAGCCGCCACGGAGCGAGCGCAAGGCTAAGAGGTCGTCTTATCAACGGAGAGACCACCTGTTAGGAGCAGAGCCGGCTCGGGGGCCACGGCACACATGACGACGACTCCCTCCTAGCTGCGGCGGGGAGCAACCATAAAATTTAACTGTTCCGAAGCGGTAGAGCAACTAGATTCAGATATAGACTCTTCATCGGTAACTTCCATGGCGAGGTTGATCAACCAACGCGTAGCGCACCGCTATATATCCCAGTGAAGCCGCCACGGAGCGAGCGCAAGGCGAAGAGGTCGTCTTATCAACGGAGAGACCACCTGTTAGGAACAGAGCCGGCTCGGGGGCCAGGGCACACCTGACGACGGCTCACTCCTAGGGGCGACGGGGAGCAAACTTAAAATTTAACTGTTCCGAAGCAGTAGAGCAAGTGGATTCAATTATAGACTCTTCGTCGGTAACTTCCATGGCGAGGCTGATCAACCAACGCGTAGCGCACCGCTATATATCCCAGTGAAGCCGCCACGGAGCGAGCGGAAGCCGAAGAGGTCGTCTTATCAACGGAGAGGCCACCTGTTAGGAGCAGAGCCGGCTCGGGGGCCACGGCACACCTGAGGACGACTCCCTCCTAGCTGCGGCGGGGAGCAAGCTTAAAATTTAACTGTTCCGAAGCAGCAGGGCAACTAGATTCAACTATAGACTCTTCGTCGGTAACTTCCATGGCGAGGCTGATCAACCAACGCGTAGCGCACCGCTATATATCCCAGTGAAGCCGCCATGGAGCGAGCGCAAGGCGAAGAGGTCTTCTTATCAACGGAGAGTACACCTGTTAGGAGCAGAGCCGGCTCGGGGGCCACGGCACACCTGACGACGACTCCCTCCTAGCTGCGGCTGGGAGCTAGCTTAAAATCTAACTGTTCCGAAGCAGTACAGCAACTAGATTAAATTATAGACTCTTCGTCGGTAACTTCCATGCCGAGGCTGACCAACCAACGCGTAGCGCACCACTATATATCCCAGTGAAGCCGCCACGGAGCGAGCGGAAGGCGAAGAGGTCGTCTTATCAACGGAGAGACCACCTGTTAGGAGCAGAGCCGGCTCGGGGGCCACGGCACACCTGACGACCACTCCCTCCTAGCTGTGGCTGGGAGCAAGCTTAACATTTAACTGTTCCGAGGCAGTAGAGCAACTAGATTCAATCATAGACTCTTCGTGGGTATCTTCCATGGCGTGGCTGATCAACCAACGCGTAGCGCACCGCTATATATCCCAGTGAAGCCGCCACGGAGCGAGCGCAAGGCGAAGAGGTCTTCTTCTCAACGGAGAGTCCACGTTTTAGGAGCAGAGCCGGCTCGGGGGCCACGGCACACCGGACGACGACCCTCTCCTAGCTGCGGCGGGGAGTAAGCTTAAAATCTAACTGTTCCGAAGCAGCAGAGCAACTAGATTCAATTATAGACTCTTCGTCGGTAACTTCCATGGCGAGGCTGATCAACCAACGCGTAGCGCACCGCTATATATCCCAGTGAAGCCGCCACGGAGCGAGCGCAAGGCGAAGAGGTCGTCTTATCAACGGAGAGACCACCTGTTAGAAGCAGAGCCGGCTCGGGGGCCACGGCACACCTGACTACCACTCCCTCCTAGCTGTAGCGGGGAGGAAGCTTAAAATTTAACTGTTCCGAAGCAGTAGAGCAACTAGATTCAATTATAGACTCTTCGTCGGTAACTTCCATGGCGAGGCTGATCAACCAACGCGTAGCGCACCGCTATATATCCCAGTGAAGCCGCCACGGAGCGAGCGCAAGACGAAGAGGTCTTCTTCTCAACGGAGAGTCCACGTGTTAGGAGCAGAGCCGGCTCGGGGGCCACGGCACACCGGACGACGACTCCTTCCTAGCTGCGGCGTGGAGCAAGCTTAAAATTTAACTGTTCCGAAGCAGTAGAGCAACTAGATTCAGATAGAGACTCTTCGTTGGTAACTTCCATGCCGAGGCTGACCAACCAACGCGTAGTGCACCGCTATATATCCCAGTGAAGCCGCCACGGAGCGAGCGCAAGGCGAAGAGGTCGTCTTATCAACGGAGAGACCACCTGTTAGGAGCAGAGCCGGCTCGGGGGCCACGGCACGCCTGACGACGCTTCCTCCTAGGGGCGGCGGGGAGCAAGCTTAAAATTTAACTGTTCCGAAGCGGTAGAGTAAGTAGATTCAATTACAGACTCTTCGTCGGTAACTTCCATGGCGAGGCTGATCAACCAACGCGTAGCGCACCGCTATATATCCCAGTGAAGCCGCCACGGAGCGAGCGGAAGGCGAAGAGGTCTTCTTCTCAACGGAGAGTCCACCTGTTAGGAGCAGAGCCGGCTCGGGGGCCACGGCACACCGGACGACGACTCCCTCCTAGCTGCGGCGGGGAGCAAGCTTAAAATTTAACTGTTCCGAAACAGTAGAGCAACTATATTCAGATATAGACTCTTCTTCGGTAACTTTCATGGCGAGGCTGATCAACCAACGCGTAGCGCACCGCTATATATCCCAGTGAAGCCGCCACGGAGCGAGCGGAAGGCGAAGAGGTCGTCTTATCAACGGAGAGTCCACCTGTTAGGAGCATAGCGGGCTCGGAGGCCACGGCACACCTGACGACGACTCCCTCCTAGCTGCGGCGGGGAGCTAGCTTAAAATTTAACTGTTCCGAAGCAGTAGAGCAACTAGATTCAGATATAGACTCTTCATCGGTAACTTCCATGGCGAGGTTGATCAACCAACGCGTAGCGCACCGCTATATATCCCAGTGAAGCCGCTACGGAGCGAGCGCAAGGCGAAGAGGTCGTCTTATCAACGGAGAGACCACCTGTTAGGAACAGAGCCGGCTCGGGGGCCAGGGCACGCCTGACGACGGCTCACTCCTAGGGGCGACGGGGAGCAAACTTAAAATTTAACTGTTCCGAAGCAGTAGAGCAAGTGGATTCAATTATAGACTCTTCGTCGGTAACTTCCATGGCGAGGCTGATCAACCAACGCGTAGCGCACCGCTATATATCCCAGTGAAGCCGCCACGGAGCGAGCGGAAGCCGAAGAGGTCGTCTTATCAACGGAGAGACCACCTGTTAGGAGCAGAGCCGGCTCGGGGGTCACGGCACACCTGACGACGACTCCCTCCTAGCTGCGGCGGGGAGCAAGCTTAAAATTTAACTGTTCCGAAGCAGCAGAGCAACTAGATTCAACTATAGACTCTTCGTCGGTAACTTCCATGGCGAGGCTGATCAACCAACGCGTAGCGCACCGCTATATATCCCAGTGAAGCCGCCATGGAGCGAGCGCAAGGCGAAGAGCTCGTCTTATCAACGGAGAGACCACCTGTTAGGAGCAGAGCCGGCTCGGGGGCCAGGGCACGCCTGACGACGGCTCCCTGCTAGGGGCGGCGGGGAGCAAGCTTAAAATTTAACTGTTCCGAAGCGGTAGAGCAAGTAGATTCAATTACAGACTCTTTGTCGGTAACTTCCATGGCGAGGCTGATCAACCAACGCGGAGCGCACCGCTATATATCCCAGTGAAGCCGCCAAGGAGCGAGCGCAAGGCGAAGAGGTCGTCTTATCAACGGAGAGACCACCTGTTAGGAGCAGAGCCGGCTCGGTGGCCACGGCACATCTGACGACGACTCCCTCCTAGCTGCGGCGGGGAGCAAGCTTAAAATTTAACTGTTCCGAAGCAGTAGAGCAACTACATTCAGATATAGACTCTTCGTCGGTAACTTCCATGCCGAGGCTGACCAACCAACGCGTAGCGCACCGCTATATATCCCAGTGAAGCCGCCACGGAGCGAGCGCAAGGCGAAGAGATCGTCTTATCAACGGAGAGACCACCTGTTAGGAACAGAGCCGGCTCGGGGGCCAGGGCACACCTGACGACGGCTCACTCCTAGGGGCGACGGGGAGCAAACTTAAAATTTAACTGTTCCGAAGCAGTAGAGCAAGTGGATTCAATTATAGACTCTTCGTCGGTAACTTCCATGGCGAGGCTGATCAACCAACGCGTAGCGCACCGCTATATATCCCAGTGAAGCCGCCAAGGAGCGAGCGGAAGCCGAAGAGGTCGTCTTATCAACGGAGAGACCACCTGTTAGGAGCAGAGCCGGCTCGGGGGCCACGGCACACCTGACGACGACTCCCTCCTAGCTGCGGCGGGGAGCAAGCTTAAAATTTAACTGTTCCGAAGCAGCAGAGCCACTAGATTCAACTATAGGCTCTTCGTCGGTAACTTCCATGGCGAGGCTGATCAACCAACGCGTAGCGCACCGCTATATAACCCAGTGAAGCCGCCATGGAGCGAGCGCAAGGCGAAGAGGTCGTCTTATCAACGGAGAGTACACCTGTTAGGAGCAGAGCCGGCTCGGGGGCCACGGCACACCTGACGACGACTCCCTCCTAGCTGCGGCGGGGAGCTAGCTTAAAATCTAACTGTTCCGAAGCGGTAGAGCAAGTAGATTCAATTACAGACTCTTCGTCGGTAACTTCCATGGCGAGGCTGATCAACCAACGCGTAGCGCACCGCTATATATCCCAGTGAAGCCGCCACGGAGCGAGCGCAAGGCGAAGAGGTCTTCTTCTCAACGGAGAGTCCACCTGTTAGGAGCAGATCCGGCTCGGGGGCCACGGCACACCTGACGACGACTCCCTCCTAGCTGCGGCGGGGAGCTAGCTTAAAATCTAACTGTTCCGAAGCAGTAGAGCAACTAGATTCAATTATAGACTCTTCTTCGGTAACTTTCATGGCGAGGCTGATCAATCAACGCGTAGCGCACCGCTATATATCCCAGTGAAGCCGCCACGGAGCGAGCGCAAGGCGAAGAGGTCTTCTTCTCAACGGAGAGTCCACCTGTTAGGAGCAGAGCCGGCTCGGGGGCCACGGCACACCTGACGACGACTCTCTCCTAGCTGCGGCGGGGAGCAAGCTTAAAATCTAACTGTTCCGAAGCAGTAGAGCAACTAGATTCAATTATAGACTCTTCGTCGGTAACTTCCATGGCGAGGCTGATCAACCAACGCGTAGCGCAACGCTATATATCCCAGTGAAGCCGCCACGGAGCGAGCGGAAGGCGAAGAGGTCGTCTTATCAACGGAGAGACCCCCTGTTAGGAGCAGAGCCGGCTCGGAGGCCACGGCACATCTGACGACGACTCCCTCCTAGCTGCGGCGTGGAGCAAGCTTAAAAACTAACTGTTCCGAAGCAGTAGAGCAACTAGATTCAATTATAGACTCTTCGTCGGTAACTTCCATGGCGAGGCTGATCAACCAACGCGTAGCGCAACGCTATATATCCCAGTGAAGCCGCCACGGAGCGAGCGGAAGGCGAAGAGGTCGTCTTATCAACGGAGAGACCCCCTGTTAGGAGCAGAGCCGGCTCGGAGGCCACGGCACATCTGACGACGACTCCCTCCTAGCTGCGGCGTGGAGCAAGCTTAAAATTTAACTGTTCCGAAGCGGTAGAGCAAGTAGATTCAATTACAGACTCTTCGTCGGTAACTGCCATGGCGAGGCTGATCAACCAACGCGTAGCGCACCGCTATATATCCCAGTGAAGCCGCCACGGAGCGAGCGCAAGGCGAAGAGGTCTTCTTCTCAACGGAGAGTCCACCTTTTAGGAGCAGAGCCGGCTCGGGGGCCACGGCACACCGGACGACGACTCCCTCCTAGCTGCGGCGGGGAGCTAGCTTAAAATCTAACTGTTCCGAAGCAGTAGAGCAACTAGATTCAATTATAGACTCTTGGTCGGTAACTTCCATGGCGAGGCTGATCAACCAACGCGTAGCGCAACGCTATATATCCCAGTGAAGCCGCCACGGAGCGAGCGCAAGGCGAAGAGGTCGTCTTATCAACGGAGAGACCACCTGTTAGGAGCAGAGCCGGCTCGTAGGCCACGGCACACCTGACGACTCTCTCCTAGCTTCCGCGGGGAGCAAGCTTAAAATCTAACTGTTCCGAAGCAGTAGAGCAACTAGATTCAACTATAGACTCTTCGTCGGTAACTTCCATGGCGATGCTGATCAACCAAAGCGTAGCGCATCGCCATATATCCCAGTGAAGCCGCCACGGAGCGAGCAGAAGGCGAAGAGGTCGTCTTATCAACGGAGAGACCACCTGTTACGAGCAGAGCCGCCTCGTGGGCCACGGCACACCTCACGACGACTCCCTCCTAGCTGCGGCGGGGAGCAAGCTTAAAATTTAACTGTTCCGAAGCAGTAGAGCAACTACATTCATATATAGACTCTTCGTCGGTAACTTCCATGGCGAGCCTGATCAACCAACGGGTAGCGCACCGCTATATATCCCAGTGAAGCCGCCACGGAGCGAGCGGAAGGCGAAGAAGTCGTCTTATCAACGGAGAGACCCCCTGTTAGGAGCAGAGCCGGCTCGGAGGCCACGGCACATCTGACGACGACTCCCTCCTAGCTGCGGCATGGAGCAAACTTAAAATTTAACTGTTCCGAAGCGGTAGAGCAACTAGATTCAGATATAGACTCTTCGTCGGTAACTGCCATGGCGAGGCTGACCAACCAACGCGTAGCGCACCGCTATATATCCCAGTGAAGCCGCCACGGAGCGAGCGCAAGGCGAAGAGGTCGTCTTATCAACGGAGAGACCACCTGTTAGGAGCAGATCTGGCTCGGTGGCCAGGGCACGCCTGACGACGGCTCCCTCCTAGGGGCGGCGGGGAGCAAGCTTAAAATTTAACTGTTCCGAAGCGGTAGAGCAAGTAGATTCATTTACAGACTCTTCGTCGGTAACTTCCATGGCGAGGCTGATCAACCAACGCGTAGCGCACCGCTATATATCCCAGTGAAGCCGCCACGGAGCGAGCGCAAGGCGAAGAGGTCGTCTTATCAACGGAGAGACCACCTGTTAGAAGCAGAGCCGGCTCGGGGGCCAGGGCACACATGACGACGACTCCCTCCTAGGGGCGGCGGGGAGCAAGCTTAAAATTTAACTGTTCCGAAACAGTAGAGCAACTAGATTCAGATATAGACTCTTCTTGGGTAACATTCATGGCGAGGCTGATCAACCAACGCGTAGCGCACCGCTATATATCCCAGTGAAGCCGCCACGGAGCGAGCGGAAGGCGAAGAGGTCGTCTTATCAACGGAGAGACCACCTGTTAGGAGCAGAGCTGGCTCGGGGGCCAGGGCACATCTGACGACGACTCCCTCCTAGCTGCGGCGGAGAGCAAGCTTAAAATTTAACTGTTCCGAAGCAGTAGAGCAACTAGGTTCAATTATAGACTCTTCGTCGGTAACTTCCATGGCGAGGCTGATCAACCAACGCGTAGCGCACCGCTATATATCCCAGTGAAGCCGCCACGGAGCGAGCGCAAGGCGAAGAGGTTGTCTTATCAACGGAGAGTCCACCTGTTAGGAGCAGAGCCGGCTCGGGGGCCACGGCACACCTGACGACCACTCCCTGCTTGCTGTGGCGGGGAGGAAGCTTAAAATTTAACTGTTCCGAAGCAGTAGAGCAACTAGATTCAATAATAGACTCTTCGTCGGTAACTTCCATGGCGAGGCTGATCAACCAACGCGTAGCGCACCGCTATATATCCCAGTTAAGCCGCCACGGAGCGAGAGCAAGGCGAAGACGTCGTCTTATCAACGGAGAGAACACCTGTTAGGAGCAAAGCCGGCTCGGGGGCCACGGCACATCTGACGACGACGCCCTCCTAGCTGCGGCGGGGAGCAACCTTAAAATTTAACTGTTCCGAAACAGTAGAGCAACTAGATTCAGATATAGACTCTTCTTCGGTAACATTCATGGCGAGGCTGATCAACCAACGCGTAGCGCACCGCTATATATCCCAGTGAAGCCGCCACGGAGCGAGCGCAAGGCGAAGAGGTCGTCTTATCAACGGAGAGACCACCTGTTAGGAGCAGAGCCGGCTCGGGGGCCACGGCACACCTGACGACGACTCCCTCCTAGCTGCGGCCGGGAGCTAGCTTAAAATCTAAGTGTTCCGAAGCAGTAGAGCAACTAGATTCATTTATAGACTCTTCGTCGGTAACTTCCATGGCGAGGCTGATCAACCAACGCGTAACGCATCGCTATATATCCCAGTGAAGCCGCCACGGAGCGAGAGCAAGGCGAAGACGTCGTCTTATCAACGGAGAGAACACCTGTTAGGAGCAGAGCCGGCTCGGGGGCCACGGCACATCTGACGACGACGCCCTCCTAGCTGCGGCGGGGAGCAACCTTAAAATTTAACTGTTCCGAAACAGTAGAGCAACTAGATTCAGATATAGACTCTTCTTCGGTAACATTCATGGCGAGGCTGATCAACCAACGCGTAGCGCACCGCTATATATCCCAGTGAAGCCGCCACGGAGCGAGCGCAAGGCGAAGAGGTCGTCTTATCAACGGAGAGACCACCTGTTAGGAGCAGAGCCGGCTCGGGGGCCACGGCACACCTGACGACGACTCCCTCCTAGCTGCGGCGGGGAGCTAGCTTAAAATCTAAGTGTTCCGAAGCAGTAGAGCAACTAGATTCATTTATAGACTCTTCGTCGGTAACTTCCATGGCGAGGCTGATCAACCAACGCGTAGCGCACCGCTATATATCCCAGTGAAGCCGCCATGGAGCGAGCGCAAGGCGAAGAGCTCGTCTTATCAACGGAGAGACCACCTGTTAGGAGCAGAGCCGGCTCGGGGGCCAGGGCACGCCTGACGACGGCTCCCTGCTAGGGGCGGCGGGGAGCAAGCTTAAAATTTAACTGTTCCGAAGCGCTAGAGCAAGTAGATTCAATTACAGACTCTTTGTCGGTAACTTCCATGGCGAGGCTGATCAACCAACGCGGAGCGCACCGCTATATATCCCAGTGAAGCCGCCAAGGAGCGAGCGCAAGGCGAAGAGGTCGTCTTATCAACGGAGAGACCACCTGTTAGGAGCAGAGCCGGCTCGGTGGCCACGGCACATCTGACGACGACTCCCTCCTAGCTGCGGCGGGGAGCAAGCTTAAAATTTAACTGTTCCGAAGCAGTAGAGCAACTACATTCAGATATAGACTCTTCGTCGGTAACTTCCATGCCGAGGCTGACCAACCAACGCGTAGCGCACCGCTATATATCCCAGTGAAGCCGCCACGGAGCGAGCGCAAGGCGAAGAGATCGTCTTATCAACGGAGAGACCACCTGTTAGGAACAGAGCCGGCTCGGGGGCCAGGGCACACCTGACGACGGCTCACTCCTAGGGGCGACGGGGAGCAAACTTAAAATTTAACTGTTCCGAAGCAGTAGAGCAAGTGGATTCAATTATAGACTCTTCGTCGGTAACTTCCATGGCGAGGCTGATCAACCAACGCGTAGCGCACCGCTATATATCCCAGTGAAGCCGCCAAGGAGCGAGCGGAAGCCGAAGAGGTCGTCTTATCAACGGAGAGACCACCTGTTAGGAGCAGAGCCGGCTCGGGGGCCACGGCACACCTGACGACGACTCCCTCCTAGCTGCGGCGGGGAGCAAGCTTAAAATTTAACTGTTCCGAAGCAGCAGAGCAACTAGATTCAACTATAGGCTCTTCGTCGGTAACTTCCATGGCGAGGCTGATCAACCAACGCGTAGCGCACCGCTATATAACCCAGTGAAGCCGCCATGGAGCGAGCGCAAGGCGAAGAGGTCGTCTTATCAACGGAGAGTGCACCTGTTAGGAGCAGAGCCGGCTCGGGGGCCACGGCACACCTGACGACGACTCCCTCCTAGCTGCGGCGGGGAGCTAGCTTAAAATCTAACTGTTCCGAAGCGGTAGAGCAAGTAGATTCAATTACAGACTCTTCGTCGGTAACTTCCATGGCGAGGCTGATCAACCAACGCGTAGCGCACCGCTATATATCCCAGTGAAGCCGCCACGGAGCGAGCGCAAGGCGAAGAGGTCTTCTTCTCAACGGAGAGTCCACCTGTTAGGAGCAGATCCGGCTCGGGGGCCACGGCACACCTGACGACGACTCCCTCCTAGCTGCGGCGGGGAGCTAGCTTAAAATCTAACTGTTCCGAAGCAGTAGAGCAACTAGATGCAATTATAGACTCTTCTTCGGTAACTTTCATGGCGAGGCTGATCAATCAACGCGTAGCGCACCGCTATATATCCCAGTGAAGCCGCCACGGAGCGAGCGCAAGGCGAAGAGGTCTTCTTCTCAACGGAGAGTCCACCTGTTAGGAGCAGAGCCGGCTCGGGGGCCACGGCACACCTGACGACGACTCTCTCCTAGCTGCGGCGGGGAGCAAGCTTAAAATCTAACTGTTCCGAAGCAGTAGAGCAACTAGATTCAATTATAGACTCTTCGTCGGTAACTTCCATGGCGAGGCTGATCAACCAACGCGTAGCGCAACGCTATATATCCCAGTGAAGCCGCCACGGAGCGAGCGGAAGGCGAAGAGGTCGTCTTATCAACGGAGAGACCCCCTGTTAGGAGCAGAGCCGGCTCGGAGGCCACGGCACATCTGACGACGACTCCCTCCTAGCTGCGGCGTGGAGCAAGCTTAAAAACTAACTGTTCCGAAGCAGTAGAGCAACTAGATTCAATTATAGACTCTTCGTCGGTAACTTCCATGGCGAGGCTGATCAACCAACGCGTAGCGCAACGCTATATATCGCAGTGAAGCCGCCACGGAGCGAGCGGAAGGCGAAGAGGTCGTCTTATCAACGGAGAGACCCCCTGTTAGGAGCAGAGCCGGCTCGGAGGCCACGGCACATCTGACGACGACTCCCTCCTAGCTGCGGCGTGGAGCAAGCTTAAAATTTAACTGTTCCGAAGCGGTAGAGCAAGTAGATTCAATTACAGACTCTTCGTCGGTAACTGCCATGGCGAGGCTGATCAACCAACGCGTAGCGCACCGCTATATATCCCAGTGAAGCCGCCACGGAGCGAGCGCAAGGCGAAGAGGTCTTCTTCTCAACGGAGAGTCCACCTTTTAGGAGCAGAGCCGGCTCGGGGGCCACGGCACACCGGACGACGACTCCCTCCTAGCTGCGGCGGGGAGCTAGCTTAAAATCTAACTGTTCCGAAGCAGTAGAGCAACTAGATTCAATTATAGACTCTTGGTCTGTAACTTCCATGGCGAGGCTGATCAACCAACGCGTAGCGCAACGCTATATATCCCAGTGAAGCCGCCACGGAGCGAGCGCAAGGCGAAGAGGTCGTCTTATCAACGGAGAGACCACCTGTTAGGAGCAGAGCCGGCTCGTAGGCCACGGCACACCTGACGACTCTCTCCTAGCTTCCGCGGGGAGCAAGCTTAAAATCTAACTGTTCCGAAGCAGTAGAGCAACTAGATTCAACTATAGACTCTTCGTCGGTAACTTCCATGGCGAGGCTGATCAACCAAAGCGTAGCGCATCGCCATATATCCCAGTGAAGCCGCCACGGAGCGAGCAGAAGGCGAAGAGGTCGTCTTATCAACGGAGAGACCACCTGTTACGAGCAGAGCCGCCTCGTGGGCCACGGCACACCTCACGACGACTCCCTCCTAGCTGCGGCGGGGAGCAAGCTTAAAATTTAACTGTTCCGAAGCAGTAGAGCAACTACATTCATATATAGACTCTTCGTCGGTAACTTCCATGGCGAGCCTGATCAACCAACGGGTAGCGCACCGCTATATATCCCAGTGAAGCCGCCACGGAGCGAGCGGAAGGCGAAGAAGTCGTCTTATCAACGGAGAGACCCCCTGTTAGGAGCAGAGCCGGCTCGGAGGCCACGGCACATCTGACGACGACTCCCTCCTAGCTGCGGCATGGAGCAAACTTAAAATTTAACTGTTCCGAAGCGGTAGAGCAACTAGATTCAGATATAGACTCTTCGTCGGTAACTGCCATGGCGAGGCTGACCAACCAACGCGTAGCGCACCGCTATATATCCCAGTGAAGCCGCCACGGAGCGAGCGCAAGGCGAAGAGGTCGTCTTATCAACGGAGAGACCACCTGTTAGGAGCAGATCTGGCTCGGTGGCCAGGGCACGCCTGACGACGGCTCCCTCCTAGGGGCGGCGGGGAGCAAGCTTAAAATTTAACTGTTCCGAAGCGGTAGAGCAAGTAGATTCATTTACAGACTCTTCGTCGGTAACTTCCATGGCGAGGCTGATCAACCAACGCGTAGCGCACCGCTATATATCCCAGTGAAGCCGCCACGGAGCGAGCGCAAGGCGAAGAGGTCGTCTTATCAACGGAGAGACCACCTGTTAGAAGCAGAGCCGGCTCGGGGGCCAGGGCACACATGACGACGACTCCCTCCTAGGGGCGGCGGGGAGCAAGCTTAAAATCTAACTGTTCCGAAGCAGCAGAGCAACTAGATTCAATTATAGACTCTTCGTCGGTAACTTCCATGGCGAGGCTGATCAACCAACGCGTAACGCATCGCTATATATCCCAGTGAAGCCGCCACTGAGCGAGCGCAAGGCTAAGAGGTCGTCTTATCAACGGAGAGACCACCTGTTAGGAGCAGAGCCGGCTCGGGGGCCACGGCACACATGACGACGACTCCCTCCTAGCTGCGGCGGGGAGCAACCTTAAAATTTAACTGTTCCGAAACAGTAGAGCAACTAGATTCAGATATAGACTCTTCTTGGGTAACATTCATGGCGAGGCTGATCAACCAACGCGTAGCGCACCGCTATATATCCCAGTGAAGCCGCCACGGAGCGAGCGGAAGGCGAAGAGGTCGTCTTATCAACGGAGAGACCACCTGTTAGGAGCAGAACTGGCTCGGGGGCCAGGGCACATCTGACGACGACTCCCTCCTAGCTGCGGCGGAGAGCAAGCTTAAAATTTAACTGTTCCGAAGCAGTACAGCAACTAGGTTCAATTATAGACTCTTCGTCGGTAACTTCCATGGCGAGGCTGATCAACCAACGCGTAGCGCACCGCTATATATCCCAGTGAAGCCGCCACGGAGCGAGCGCAAGGCGAAGAGGTTGTCTTATCAACGGAGAGTCCACCTGTTAGGAGCAGAGCCGGCTCGGGGGCCACGGCACACCTGACGACCACTCCCTGCTTGCTGTGGCGGGGAGGAAGCTTAAAATTTAACTGTTCCGAACCAGTAGAGCAACTAGATTCAATAATAGACTCTTCGTCGGTAACTTCCATGGCGAGGCTGATCAACCAACGCGTAGCGCACCGCTATATATCCCAGTTAAGCCGCCACGGAGCGAGAGCAAGGCGAAGACGTCGTCTTATCAACGGAGAGAACACCTGTTAGGAGCAGAGCCGGCTCGGGGGCCACGGCACATCTGACGACGACGCCCTCCTAGCTGCGGCGGGGAGCAACCTTAAAATTTAACTGTTCCGAAACAGTAGAGCAACTAGATTCAGATATAGACTCTTCTTCGGTAACATTCATGGCGAGGCTGATCAACCAACGCGTAGCGCACCGCTATATATCCCAGTGAAGCCGCCACGGAGCGAGCGCAAGGCGAAGAGGTCGTCTTATCAACGGAGA
This sequence comes from Amblyomma americanum, assembly GCF_052857255.1. NCBI lineage: Eukaryota > Metazoa > Arthropoda > Arachnida > Ixodida > Ixodidae > Amblyomma > Amblyomma americanum. The sequence goes on along the minus strand of NC_135505.1, from coordinate 8,598,816 downwards.
GACCACCTGTTAGGAGCAGAGCCGGCTCGGGGGCCACGGCACACCTGACGACGACTCCCTCCTAGCTGCGGCGGGGAGCTAGCTTAAAATCTAAGTGTTCCGAAGCAGTAGAGCAACTAGATTCATTTATAGACTCTTCGTCGGTAACTTCCATGGCGAGGCTGATCAACCAACGCGTAACACATCTCTATATATCCCAGTGAAGCCGCCACGGAGCGAGCGCAAGGCTAAGAGGTCGTCTTATCAACGGAGAGACCACCTGTTAGGAGCAGAGCCGGCTCGGGGGCCACGGCACACATGACGATGACTCCCTCCTACCTGCGGCGGGGAGCAAGCTTAAAATCTAACTGTTCCGAAGCAGCAGAGCAACTAGATTCAATTATAGACCCTTCGTCGGTAACTTCCATGCCGAGGCTGACCAACCAACGCGTAGCGCACCGCTATATATCCCAGTGAAGCCGCCACGGAGCGAGCGGGAGGCGAACAGGTCGTCTTATCAACGGAGAGACCACCTGTTAGGAGCAGAGCCGGCTCGGGGGCCACGGCACACCTGACGACCACTCCCTCCTAGCAGTGGCGGGGAGCAAGCTTAACATTTAACTGTTCCGAGGCAGTAGAGCAACTAGATTCAATCATAGACTCTTCGTCGGTACCTTCCATGGCGAGGCTGATCAACCAACGCGTAGCGCACCGCTATATATCCCAGTGAAGCCGCCATGGAGCGAGCGCAAGGCGAAGAGGTCTTCTTCTCAACGGAGAGTCCACGTGTTAGGAGCAGAGCCGGCTCGGGGGCCACGGCACACCGGACGACGACTCTCTCCTAGCTGCGGCGGGGAGCAAGCTTAAAATCTAACTGTTCCGAAGCAGCAGAGCAACTAGATTCAATTATAGACTCTTCGTCGGTAACTTCCATGGCGAGGCTGATCAACCAACGCGTAGCGCACCGCTATATATCCCAGTGAAGCCGCCACGGAGCGAGCGCAAGGCGAAGAGGTCGTCTTATCAACGGAGAGACCACCTGTTAGGAGCAGAGCCGGCTCGGGGGCCACGGCACACCTGACGACCACTCCCTGCTAGCTGTGGCGGGGAGGAAGCTTAAAATTTAACTGTTCCGAAGCAGTAGAGCAACTAGATTCAGATAGAGACTCTTCGTCGGTAACTTCCATGTCGAGGCTGACAAACCAACGCGTAGTGCACCGCTATATATCCCAGTGAAGCCGCCACGGAGCGAGCGCAAGGCGAAGAGGTCGTCTTATCAACGGAGGGACCACCTGTTAGGAGCAGAGCCGACTCGGGGGCCAGGGCACGCCTGACGACGGCTCCCTCCTAGGGGCGGCGGGGAGCAAGCTTAAAATTTAACTGTTCCGAAGCAGTAGACCAACTAGATTCAATTATAGACTCTTCGTCGGTAACTTCCATGGCGAGGCTGATCAACCAACGCGTAGCGCACCGCTATATATCCCAGTGAAGCCGCCACGGAGCGAGCGCAAGGCGAAGAGGTCGTCTTATCAATGGAGAGGACCTGTTAGGAGCAGAGCCGGCTCGGGGGCCAGGGCACACCTGACGACGGCTCCCTCGTAGGGGCGGCGAGGAGCAAGCTTAAAATTTAACTGTTCCGAAGCAGTAGAGCAACTACATTCATATATAGACTCTTCGTCGGTAACTTCCATGGCGAGCCTGATCAACCAACGGGTAGCGCACCGCTATATATCCCAGTGAAGCCGCCACGGAGCGAGCGGAAGGCGAAGAAGTCGTCTTATCAACGGAGAGACCCCCTGTTAGGAGCAGAGCCGGCTCGGAGGCCACGGCACATCTGGCGACGACTCCCTCCTATCTGCGGCATGGAGCAAACTTAAAATTTAACTGTTCCGAAGCAGTAGAGCAACTAGATTCAGATATAGACTCTTCGTCGGTAACTTCCATGCCAAGGCTGACCAACCAACGCGTAGCGCACCGCTATATATCCCAGTGAAGCCGCCACGGAGCGAGCGCAAGGCTAAGAGGTCGTCTTATCAACGGAGAGACCACCTGTTAGGAGCAGATCTGGCTCGGGGGCCACGGCACACCTGACGACCACTCCCTGCTTGCTGTGGCGGGGAGGAAGCTTAAAATTTAACTGTTCCGAAGCAGTAGAGCAACTAGATTCAATAATAGACTCTTCGTCGGTAACTTCCATTGCGAGGCTGATCAACCAACGCGTAGCGCATCGCTATATATCCCAGTGAAGCCGCCACGGAGCGAGCGCAAGGCGAAGAGGTCGTCTTATCAACGGAGAGACCACCTGTTAGAAGCAGAGCCGGCTCGGGGGCCAGGGCACGCCTGACGACGGCTCCCTCCTAGGGGCGGCGGGGAGCAAGCTTAAAATCTAACTGTTCCGAAGCAGCAGAGCAACTAGATTCAATTATAGACTCTTCGTCGGTAACTTCCATGGCGAGGCTGATCAACCAACGCGTAACGCATCGCTATATATCCCAGTGAAGCCGCCACTGAGCGAGCGCAAGGCTAAGAGGTCGTCTTATCAACGGAGAGACCACCTGTTAGGAGCAGAGCCGGCTCGGGGGCCACGGCACACATGACGACGACTCCCTCCTAGCTGCGGCGGGGAGCAACCTTAAAATTTAACTGTTCCGAAACAGTAGAGCAACTAGATTCAGATATAGACTCTTCTTGGGTAACATTCATGGCGAGGCTGATCAACCAACGCGTAGCGCACCGCTATATATCCCAGTGAAGCCGCCACGGAGCGAGCGGAAGGCGAAGAGGTCGTCTTATCAACGGAGAGACCACCTGTTAGGAGCAGAGCTGGCTCGGGGGCCAGGGCACATCTGACGACGACTCCCTCCTAGCTGCGGCGGAGAGCAAGCTTAAAATTTAACTGTTCCGAAGCAGTAGAGCAACTAGATTCAATTATAGACTCTTCGTCGGTAACTTCCATGGCGAGGCTGATCAACCAACGCGTAGCGCACCGCTATATATCCCAGTGAAGCCGCCACGGAGCGAGCGCAAGGCGAAGAGGTTGTCTTATCAACGGAGAGTCCACCTGTTAGGAGCAGAGCCGGCTCGGGGGCCACGGCACACCTGACGACCACTCCCTGCTTGCTGTGGCGGGGAGGAAGCTTAAAATTTAACTGTTCCGAAGCAGTAGAGCAACTAGATTCAATAATAGACTCTTCGTCGGTAACTTCCATGGCGAGGCTGATCAACCAACGCGTAGCGCACCGCTATATATCCCAGTGAAGCCGCCACGGAGCGAGAGCAAGGCGAAGACGTCGTCTTATCAACGGAGAGAACACCTGTTAGGAGCAGAGCCGGCTCGGGGGCCACGGCACATCTGACGACGACGCCCTCCTAGCTGCGGCGGGGAGCAACCTTAAAATTTAACTGTTCCGAAACAGTAGAGCAACTAGATTCAGATATAGACTCTTCTTCGGTAACATTCATGGCGAGGCTGATCAACCAACGCGTAGCGCACCGCTATATATCCCAGTGAAGCCGCCACGGAGCGAGCGCAAGGCAAAGAGGTCGTCTTATCAACGGAGAGACCACCTGTTAGGAGCAGAGCCGGCTCGGGGGCCACGGCACACATGACGACGACTCCCTCCTAGCTGCGGCGGGGAGCAACCTTAAAATTTAACTGTTCCGAAACAGTAGAGCAACTAGATTCAGATATAGACTCTTCTTGGGTAACATTCATGGCGAGGCTGATCAACCAACGCGTAGCGCACCGCTATATATCCCAGTGAAGCCGCCACGGAGCGAGCGGAAGGCGAAGAGGTCGTCTTATCAACGGAGAGACCACCTGTTAGGAGCAGAGCTGGCTCGGGGGCCAGGGCACATCTGACGACGACTCCCTCCTAGCTGCGGCGGAGAGCAAGCTTAAAATTTAACTGTTCCGAAGCAGTAGAGCAACTAGATTCAATTATAGACTCTTCGTCGGTAACTTCCATGGCGAGGCTGATCAACCAACGCGTAGCGCACCGCTATATATCCCAGTGAAGCCGCCACGGAGCGAGCGCAAGGCGAAGAGGTTGTCTTATCAACGGAGAGTCCACCTGTTAGGAGCAGAGCCGGCTCGGGGGCCACGGCACACCTGACGACCACTCCCTGCTTGCTGTGGCGGGGAGGAAGCTTAAAATTTAACTGTTCCGAAGCAGTAGAGCAACTAGATTCAATAATAGACTCTTCGTCGGTAACTTCCATGGCGAGGCTGATCAACCAACGCGTAGCGCACCGCTATATATCCCAGTGAAGCCGCCACGGAGCGAGAGCAAGGCGAAGACGTCGTCTTATCAACGGAGAGAACACCTGTTAGGAGCAGAGCCGGCTCGGGGGCCACGGCACATCTGACGACGACGCCCTCCTAGCTGCGGCGGGGAGCAACCTTAAAATTTAACTGTTCCGAAACAGTAGAGCAACTAGATTCAGATATAGACTCTTCTTCGGTAACATTCATGGCGAGGCTGATCAACCAACGCGTAGCGCACCGCTATATATCCCAGTGAAGCCGCCACGGAGCGAGCGCAAGGCAAAGAGGTCGTCTTATCAACGGAGAGACCACCTGTTAGGAGCAGAGCCGGCTCGGGGGCCACGGCACACCTGACGACGACACCCTCCTAGCTGCGGCGGGGAGCTAGCTTAAAATCTAAGTGTTCCGAAGCAGTAGAGCAACAAGATTCATTTATAGACTCTTCGTCGGTAACTTCCATGGCGAGGCTGATCAACCAACGCGTAACGCATCGCTATATATCCCAGTGAAGCCGCCACGGAGCGAGCGCAAGGCTAAGAGGTCGTCTTATTAACGGAGAGACCACCTGTTAGGAGCAGAGCCGGCTCGGCGGCCACGGCACACATGACGATGACTCCCTCCTAGCTGCGGCGGGGAGCAAGCTTAAAATCTAACTGTTCCGAAGCAGCAGAGCAACTAGATTCAATTATAGACCCTTCGTCGGTAACTTCCATGCCGAGGCTGACCAACCAACGCGTAGCGCACCACTATATATCCCAGTGAAGCCGCCACGGAGCGAGCGGAAGGCGAAGAGGTCGTCTTATCAACGGAGAGACCACCTGTTAGGAGCAGAGCCGGCTCGGGGGCCACGGCACACCTGACGACCACTCCCTCCTAGCTGTGGCGGGGAGCAAGCTTAAACTTTAACTGTTCCGAAGCAGCCGAGCAACTAGATTCAATTATAGACCCTTCATCGGTAACTTCCATGCCGAGGCTGACCAACCAACGCGTAGCGCACCACTATATATCCCAGTGAAGCCGCCACGGAGCGAGCGGAAGGCGAAGAGGTCGTCTTATCAACGGAGAGACCACCTGTTAGGAGCAGAGCCGGCTCGGGGGCCACGGCACACCTGACGACCACTCCCTCCTAGCTGTGGCGGGGAGCAAGCTTAAACTTTAACTGTTCCGAAGCAGTAGAGCAACTAGATTCAAATATAGACTCTTCGTCGGTAACTTCCATGGCGAGGCTGATCAACCAACGCGTAACGCATCTCTATATATCCCAGTGAAGCCGCCACGGAGCGAGCGCAAGGCTAAGAGGTCGTCTTATCAACGGAGAGACCACCTGTTAGGAGCAGAGCCGGCTCGGGGGCCACGGCACACATGACGATGACTCCCTCCTAGCTGCGGCGGGGAGCAAGCTTAAAATCTAACTGTTCCGAAGCAGCAGAGCAACTAGATTCAATTATAGACCCTTCGTCGGTAACTTCCATGCCGAGGCTGACCAACCAACGCGTAGCGCACCGCTATATATCCCAGTGAAGCCGCCACGGAGCGAGCGGGAGGCGAACAGGTCGTCTTATCAACGGAGAGACCACCTGTTAGGAGCAGAGCCGGCTCGGGGGCCACGGCACACCTGACGACCACTCCCTCCTAGCAGTGGCGGGGAGCAAGCTTAACATTTAACTGTTCCGAGGCAGTAGAGCAACTAGATTCAATCATAGACTCTTCGTCGGTACCTTCCATGGCGAGGCTGATCAACCAACGCGTAGCGCACCGCTATATATCCCAGTGAAGCCGCCATGGAGCGAGCGCAAGGCGAAGAGGTCTTCTTCTCAACGGAGAGTCCACGTGTTAGGAGCAGAGCCGGCTCGGGGGCCACGGCACACCGGACGACGACTCTCTCCTAGCTGCGGCGGGGAGCAAGCTTAAAATCTAACTGTTCCGAAGCAGCAGAGCAACTAGATTCAATTATAGACTCTTCGTCGGTAACTTCCATGGCGAGGCTGATCAACCAACGCGTAGCGCACCGCTATATATCCCAGTGAAGCCGCCACGGAGCGAGCGCAAGGCGAAGAGGTCGTCTTATCAACGGAGAGACCACCTGTTAGGAGCAGAGCCGGCTCGGGGGCCACGGCACACCTGACGACCACTCCCTGCTAGCTGTGGCGGGGAGGAAGCTTAAAATTTAACTGTTCCGAAGCAGTAGAGCAACTAGATTCAGATAGAGACTCTTCGTCGGTAACGTCCATGTCGAGGCTGACAAACCAACGCGTAGTGCACCGCTATATATCCCAGTGAAGCCGCCACGGAGCGAGCGCAAGGCGAAGAGGTCGTCTTATCAACGGAGAGACCACCTGTTAGGAGCAGAGCCGACTCGGGGGCCAGGGCACGCCTGACGACGGCTCCCTCCTAGGGGCGGCGGGGAGCAAGCTTAAAATTTAACTGTTCCGAAGCAGTAGACCAACTAGATTCAATTATAGACTCTTCGTCGGTAACTTCCATGGCGAGGCTGATCAACCAACGCGTAGCGCACCGCTATATATCCCAGTGAAGCCGCCACGGAGCGAGCGCAAGGCGAAGAGGTCGTCTTATCAATGGAGAGGACCTGTTAGGAGCAGAGCCGGCTCGGGGGCCAGGGCACACCTGACGACGGCTCCCTCGTAGGGGCGGCGAGGAGCAAGCTTAAAATTTAACTGTTCCGAAACAGTAGAGAAACTATATTCAGATATAGACTCTTCTTCGGTAACTTTCATGGCGAGGCTGATCTACCAACGCGTAGCGCACCGCTATATATCCCAGTGAAGCCGCCACGGAGCGAGCGCAAGGCGAAGAGGTCGTCATATCAACGGAGAGTCCACCTGTTAGGAGCAGAACTGGCTCGGGGGCCAGGGCACATCTGACGACGACTCCCTCCTAGCTGCGGCGGAGAGCAAGCTTAAAATTTAACTGTTCCGAAGCAGTACAGCAACTAGGTTCAATTATAGACTCTTCGTCGGTAACTTCCATGGCGAGGCTGATCAACCAACGCGTAGCGCACCGCTATATATCCCAGTGAAGCCGCCACGGAGCGAGCGCAAGGCGAAGAGGTTGTCTTATCAACGGAGAGTCCACCTGTTAGGAGCAGAGCCGGCTCGGGGGCCACGGCACACCTGACGACCACTCCCTGCTTGCTGTGGCGGGGAGGAAGCTTAAAATTTAACTGTTCCGAACCAGTAGAGCAACTAGATTCAATAATAGACTCTTCGTCGGTAACTTCCATGGCGAGGCTGATCAACCAACGCGTAGCGCACCGCTATATATCCCAGTTAAGCCGCCACGGAGCGAGAGCAAGGCGAAGACGTCGTCTTATCAACGGAGAGAACACCTGTTAGGAGCAGAGCCGGCTCGGGGGCCACGGCACATCTGACGACGACGCCCTCCTAGCTGCGGCGGGGAGCAACCTTAAAATTTAACTGTTCCGAAACAGTAGAGCAACTAGATTCAGATATAGACTCTTCTTCGGTAACATTCATGGCGAGGCTGATCAACCAACGCGTAGCGCACCGCTATATATCCCAGTGAAGCCGCCACGGAGCGAGCGCAAGGCGAAGAGGTCGTCTTATCAACGGAGAGACCACCTGTTAGGAGCAGAGCCGGCTCGGGGGCCACGGCACACCTGACGACGACTCCCTCCTAGCTGCGGCGGGGAGCTAGCTTAAAATCTAAGTGTTCCGAAGCAGTAGAGCAACTAGATTCATTTATAGACTCTTCGTCGGTAACTTCCATGGCGAGGCTGATCAACCAACGCGTAACACATCTCTATATATCCCAGTGAAGCCGCCACGGAGCGAGCGCAAGGCTAAGAGGTCGTCTTATCAACGGAGAGACCACCTGTTAGGAGCAGAGCCGGCTCGGGGGCCACGGCACACATGACGATGACTCCCTCCTACCTGCGGCGGGGAGCAAGCTTAAAATCTAACTGTTCCGAAGCAGCAGAGCAACTAGATTCAATTATAGACCCTTCGTCGGTAACTTCCATGCCGAGGCTGACCAACCAACGCGTAGCGCACCGCTATATATCCCAGTGAAGCCGCCACGGAGCGAGCGGGAGGCGAACAGGTCGTCTTATCAACGGAGAGACCACCTGTTAGGAGCAGAGCCGGCTCGGGGGCCACGGCACACCTGACGACCACTCCCTCCTAGCAGTGGCGGGGAGCAAGCTTAACATTTAACTGTTCCGAGGCAGTAGAGCAACTAGATTCAATCATAGACTCTTCGTCGGTACCTTCCATGGCGAGGCTGATCAACCAACGCGTAGCGCACCGCTATATATCCCAGTGAAGCCGCCATGGAGCGAGCGCAAGGCGAAGAGGTCTTCTTCTCAACGGAGAGTCCACGTGTTAGGAGCAGAGCCGGCTCGGGGGCCACGGCACACCGGACGACGACTCTCTCCTAGCTGCGGCGGGGAGCAAGCTTAAAATCTAACTGTTCCGAAGCAGCAGAGCAACTAGATTCAATTATAGACTCTTCGTCGGTAACTTCCATGGCGAGGCTGATCAACCAACGCGTAGCGCACCGCTATATATCCCAGTGAAGCCGCCACGGAGCGAGCGCAAGGCGAAGAGGTCGTCTTATCAACGGAGAGACCACCTGTTAGGAGCAGAGCCGGCTCGGGGGCCACGGCACACCTGACGACCACTCCCTGCTAGCTGTGGCGGGGAGGAAGCTTAAAATTTAACTGTTCCGAAGCAGTAGAGCAACTAGATTCAGATAGAGACTCTTCGTCGGTAACTTCCATGTCGAGGCTGACAAACCAACGCGTAGTGCACCGCTATATATCCCAGTGAAGCCGCCACGGAGCGAGCGCAAGGCGAAGAGGTCGTCTTATCAACGGAGGGACCACCTGTTAGGAGCAGAGCCGACTCGGGGGCCAGGGCACGCCTGACGACGGCTCCCTCCTAGGGGCGGCGGGGAGCAAGCTTAAAATTTAACTGTTCCGAAGCAGTAGACCAACTAGATTCAATTATAGACTCTTCGTCGGTAACTTCCATGGCGAGGCTGATCAACCAACGCGTAGCGCACCGCTATATATCCCAGTGAAGCCGCCACGGAGCGAGCGCAAGGCGAAGAGGTCGTCTTATCAATGGAGAGGACCTGTTAGGAGCAGAGCCGGCTCGGGGGCCAGGGCACACCTGACGACGGCTCCCTCGTAGGGGCGGCGAGGAGCAAGCTTAAAATTTAACTGTTCCGAAGCAGTAGAGCAACTACATTCATATATAGACTCTTCGTCGGTAACTTCCATGGCGAGCCTGATCAACCAACGGGTAGCGCACCGCTATATATCCCAGTGAAGCCGCCACGGAGCGAGCGGAAGGCGAAGAAGTCGTCTTATCAACGGAGAGACCCCCTGTTAGGAGCAGAGCCGGCTCGGAGGCCACGGCACATCTGGCGACGACTCCCTCCTATCTGCGGCATGGAGCAAACTTAAAATTTAACTGTTCCGAAGCAGTAGAGCAACTAGATTCAGATATAGACTCTTCGTCGGTAACTTCCATGCCAAGGCTGACCAACCAACGCGTAGCGCACCGCTATATATCCCAGTGAAGCCGCCACGGAGCGAGCGCAAGGCTAAGAGGTCGTCTTATCAACGGAGAGACCACCTGTTAGGAGCAGATCTGGCTCGGGGGCCACGGCACACCTGACGACCACTCCCTGCTTGCTGTGGCGGGGAGGAAGCTTAAAATTTAACTGTTCCGAAGCAGTAGAGCAACTAGATTCAATAATAGACTCTTCGTCGGTAACTTCCATTGCGAGGCTGATCAACCAACGCGTAGCGCATCGCTATATATCCCAGTGAAGCCGCCACGGAGCGAGCGCAAGGCGAAGAGGTCGTCTTATCAACGGAGAGACCACCTGTTAGAAGCAGAGCCGGCTCGGGGGCCAGGGCACGCCTGACGACGGCTCCCTCCTAGGGGCGGCGGGGAGCAAGCTTAAAATCTAACTGTTCCGAAGCAGCAGAGCAACTAGATTCAATTATAGACTCTTCGTCGGTAACTTCCATGGCGAGGCTGATCAACCAACGCGTAACGCATCGCTATATATCCCAGTGAAGCCGCCACTGAGCGAGCGCAAGGCTAAGAGGTCGTCTTATCAACGGAGAGACCACCTGTTAGGAGCAGAGCCGGCTCGGGGGCCACGGCACACATGACGACGACTCCCTCCTAGCTGCGGCGGGGAGCAACCTTAAAATTTAACTGTTCCGAAACAGTAGAGCAACTAGATTCAGATATAGACTCTTCTTGGGTAACATTCATGGCGAGGCTGATCAACCAACGCGTAGCGCACCGCTATATATCCCAGTGAAGCCGCCACGGAGCGAGCGGAAGGCGAAGAGGTCGTCTTATCAACGGAGAGACCACCTGTTAGGAGCAGAGCTGGCTCGGGGGCCAGGGCACATCTGACGACGACTCCCTCCTAGCTGCGGCGGAGAGCAAGCTTAAAATTTAACTGTTCCGAAGCAGTAGAGCAACTAGATTCAATTATAGACTCTTCGTCGGTAACTTCCATGGCGAGGCTGATCAACCAACGCGTAGCGCACCGCTATATATCCCAGTGAAGCCGCCACGGAGCGAGCGCAAGGCGAAGAGGTTGTCTTATCAACGGAGAGTCCACCTGTTAGGAGCAGAGCCGGCTCGGGGGCCACGGCACACCTGACGACCACTCCCTGCTTGCTGTGGCGGGGAGGAAGCTTAAAATTTAACTGTTCCGAAGCAGTAGAGCAACTAGATTCAATAATAGACTCTTCGTCGGTAACTTCCATGGCGAGGCTGATCAACCAACGCGTAGCGCACCGCTATATATCCCAGTGAAGCCGCCACGGAGCGAGAGCAAGGCGAAGACGTCGTCTTATCAACGGAGAGAACACCTGTTAGGAGCAGAGCCGGCTCGGGGGCCACGGCACATCTGACGACGACGCCCTCCTAGCTGCGGCGGGGAGCAACCTTAAAATTTAACTGTTCCGAAACAGTAGAGCAACTAGATTCAGATATAGACTCTTCTTCGGTAACATTCATGGCGAGGCTGATCAACCAACGCGTAGCGCACCGCTATATATCCCAGTGAAGCCGCCACGGAGCGAGCGCAAGGCAAAGAGGTCGTCTTATCAACGGAGAGACCACCTGTTAGGAGCAGAGCCGGCTCGGGGGCCACGGCACACATGACGACGACTCCCTCCTAGCTGCGGCGGGGAGCAACCTTAAAATTTAACTGTTCCGAAACAGTAGAGCAACTAGATTCAGATATAGACTCTTCTTGGGTAACATTCATGGCGAGGCTGATCAACCAACGCGTAGCGCACCGCTATATATCCCAGTGAAGCCGCCACGGAGCGAGCGGAAGGCGAAGAGGTCGTCTTATCAACGGAGAGACCACCTGTTAGGAGCAGAGCTGGCTCGGGGGCCAGGGCACATCTGACGACGACTCCCTCCTAGCTGCGGCGGAGAGCAAGCTTAAAATTTAACTGTTCCGAAGCAGTAGAGCAACTAGATTCAATTATAGACTCTTCGTCGGTAACTTCCATGGCGAGGCTGATCAACCAACGCGTAGCGCACCGCTATATATCCCAGTGAAGCCGCCACGGAGCGAGCGCAAGGCGAAGAGGTTGTCTTATCAACGGAGAGTCCACCTGTTAGGAGCAGAGCCGGCTCGGGGGCCACGGCACACCTGACGACCACTCCCTGCTTGCTGTGGCGGGGAGGAAGCTTAAAATTTAACTGTTCCGAAGCAGTAGAGCAACTAGATTCAATAATAGACTCTTCGTCGGTAACTTCCATGGCGAGGCTGATCAACCAACGCGTAGCGCACCGCTATATATCCCAGTGAAGCCGCCACGGAGCGAGAGCAAGGCGAAGACGTCGTCTTATCAACGGAGAGAACACCTGTTAGGAGCAGAGCCGGCTCGGGGGCCACGGCACATCTGACGACGACGCCCTCCTAGCTGCGGCGGGGAGCAACCTTAAAATTTAACTGTTCCGAAACAGTAGAGCAACTAGATTCAGATATAGACTCTTCTTCGGTAACATTCATGGCGAGGCTGATCAACCAACGCGTAGCGCACCGCTATATATCCCAGTGAAGCCGCCACGGAGCGAGCGCAAGGCAAAGAGGTCGTCTTATCAACGGAGAGACCACCTGTTAGGAGCAGAGCCGGCTCGGGGGCCACGGCACACCTGACGACGACACCCTCCTAGCTGCGGCGGGGAGCTAGCTTAAAATCTAAGTGTTCCGAAGCAGTAGAGCAACAAGATTCATTTATAGACTCTTCGTCGGTAACTTCCATGGCGAGGCTGATCAACCAACGCGTAACGCATCGCTATATATCCCAGTGAAGCCGCCACGGAGCGAGCGCAAGGCTAAGAGGTCGTCTTATTAACGGAGAGACCACCTGTTAGGAGCAGAGCCGGCTCGGCGGCCACGGCACACATGACGATGACTCCCTCCTAGCTGCGGCGGGGAGCAAGCTTAAAATCTAACTGTTCCGAAGCAGCAGAGCAACTAGATTCAATTATAGACCCTTCGTCGGTAACTTCCATGCCGAGGCTGACCAACCAACGCGTAGCGCACCACTATATATCCCAGTGAAGCCGCCACGGAGCGAGCGGAAGGCGAAGAGGTCGTCTTATCAACGGAGAGACCACCTGTTAGGAGCAGAGCCGGCTCGGGGGCCACGGCACACCTGACGACCACTCCCTCCTAGCTGTGGCGGGGAGCAAGCTTAAACTTTAACTGTTCCGAAGCAGCCGAGCAACTAGATTCAATTATAGACCCTTCATCGGTAACTTCCATGCCGAGGCTGACCAACCAACGCGTAGCGCACCACTATATATCCCAGTGAAGCCGCCACGGAGCGAGCGGAAGGCGAAGAGGTCGTCTTATCAACGGAGAGACCACCTGTTAGGAGCAGAGCCGGCTCGGGGGCCACGGCACACCTGACGACCACTCCCTCCTAGCTGTGGCGGGGAGCAAGCTTAAACTTTAACTGTTCCGAAGCAGTAGAGCAACTAGATTCAAATATAGACTCTTCGTCGGTAACTTCCATGGCGAGGCTGATCAACCAACGCGTAACGCATCTCTATATATCCCAGTGAAGCCGCCACGGAGCGAGCGCAAGGCTAAGAGGTCGTCTTATCAACGGAGAGACCACCTGTTAGGAGCAGAGCCGGCTCGGGGGCCACGGCACACATGACGATGACTCCCTCCTAGCTGCGGCGGGGAGCAAGCTTAAAATCTAACTGTTCCGAAGCAGCAGAGCAACTAGATTCAATTATAGACCCTTCGTCGGTAACTTCCATGCCGAGGCTGACCAACCAACGCGTAGCGCACCGCTATATATCCCAGTGAAGCCGCCACGGAGCGAGCGGGAGGCGAACAGGTCGTCTTATCAACGGAGAGACCACCTGTTAGGAGCAGAGCCGGCTCGGGGGCCACGGCACACCTGACGACCACTCCCTCCTAGCAGTGGCGGGGAGCAAGCTTAACATTTAACTGTTCCGAGGCAGTAGAGCAACTAGATTCAATCATAGACTCTTCGTCGGTACCTTCCATGGCGAGGCTGATCAACCAACGCGTAGCGCACCGCTATATATCCCAGTGAAGCCGCCATGGAGCGAGCGCAAGGCGAAGAGGTCTTCTTCTCAACGGAGAGTCCACGTGTTAGGAGCAGAGCCGGCTCGGGGGCCACGGCACACCGGACGACGACTCTCTCCTAGCTGCGGCGGGGAGCAAGCTTAAAATCTAACTGTTCCGAAGCAGCAGAGCAACTAGATTCAATTATAGACTCTTCGTCGGTAACTTCCATGGCGAGGCTGATCAACCAACGCGTAGCGCACCGCTATATATCCCAGTGAAGCCGCCACGGAGCGAGCGCAAGGCGAAGAGGTCGTCTTATCAACGGAGAGACCACCTGTTAGGAGCAGAGCCGGCTCGGGGGCCACGGCACACCTGACGACCACTCCCTGCTAGCTGTGGCGGGGAGGAAGCTTAAAATTTAACTGTTCCGAAGCAGTAGAGCAACTAGATTCAGATAGAGACTCTTCGTCGGTAACGTCCATGTCGAGGCTGACAAACCAACGCGTAGTGCACCGCTATATATCCCAGTGAAGCCGCCACGGAGCGAGCGCAAGGCGAAGAGGTCGTCTTATCAACGGAGAGACCACCTGTTAGGAGCAGAGCCGACTCGGGGGCCAGGGCACGCCTGACGACGGCTCCCTCCTAGGGGCGGCGGGGAGCAAGCTTAAAATTTAACTGTTCCGAAGCAGTAGACCAACTAGATTCAATTATAGACTCTTCGTCGGTAACTTCCATGGCGAGGCTGATCAACCAACGCGTAGCGCACCGCTATATATCCCAGTGAAGCCGCCACGGAGCGAGCGCAAGGCGAAGAGGTCGTCTTATCAATGGAGAGGACCTGTTAGGAGCAGAGCCGGCTCGGGGGCCAGGGCACACCTGACGACGGCTCCCTCGTAGGGGCGGCGAGGAGCAAGCTTAAAATTTAACTGTTCCGAAACAGTAGAGAAACTATATTCAGATATAGACTCTTCTTCGGTAACTTTCATGGCGAGGCTGATCTACCAACGCGTAGCGCACCGCTATATATCCCAGTGAAGCCGCCACGGAGCGAGCGCAAGGCGAAGAGGTCGTCATATCAACGGAGAGTCCACCTGTTAGGAGCAGAGCCGGCTCGGGGGCCACGGCACACCTGACGACGACTCCCTCCTAGCTGCGGCGGGGAGCTAGCTTAAAATCTAAGTGTTCCGAAGCAGTAGAGCAATGTGATGACCCCCATAATGCGCAGGTCCACACGGGACGGAGAGGCAAAGAGACACCGTATGGCTCAGTTTAAACAAACAGGTATATTCAATAATTACACATGAGTAAGATTATACATCAGAGGCTGGGGCGTCCGAGCTTACGTGCCGACGACTTCATGGGGGCGATGGAGTGGCTCCGGAGTTGGGCTCGAGCGGTTGCTGGCAGAAGCTGCACGCCGTCGGGCTTCGGCGCTGAAGGCCCTCTTCGCTAACGATGTCGTCCTGGGCGTGGATGCAGTAGAATTTCAATAGTCGTCCGTTTCTTCGAGGATGGATCACAAACCCTTCCTCTAGTGTCGTTCGGCTTGGAAGATGAACAGGAGGCGAGCTTGTAGATGATGACAGCAGAGCATAATTTTACAACAGAACAAACTTTGCACTACTTTACTCATCGACCGGGCAGGTTAGTGCCTAAGTAGCATCACATTACATGCTAAGCATGGAGCCCCTGCTCAGACTGAACTGCATCCGTTTACATGCGCTTTTAAGCACTTGATTAACAAAGGACTAAGGGCGGTCATTTCCAGTGGCCCGCCCAAAGCATCAATTCTCCAATCCAAAATAACATGCGAGATGGGGACCACCCCTTGGGCTGGGCTTAGCCTCGACCCCAGAGTCTGTTAACAATACAAACTAAATAAACAACAAAAACGCCACCACTCTCTCTCAAGTGAGAGTATACACAGGCTCTCTCTTCGGAGCTAATTCACTAGCGCCTGTCTTTCCACATTCTTGGCGAGTACTGCCTGTCTGTCTGACAGGTGTCCGTCACGGCCCTTCTGGGAAGCTGTGGGTGCCTTCCCGGCGATAGCCCACGACAAAGGGGGGGGGGGGGAGGGAAAGAATGTTGTCCCAGTGGCCCGGAAATTGGGGAGGATAAAGCCTGTTTCCCCGGGGCGGCGGCGGGACCGGTTTTTCTGGTCGTCACTCAAAGAGCATGGCTGGGTAATTGATGATGCCGCTGTCACGGGTCTCCGTCTACGCCGCGCCGTCGAACGTGGATCCTCGTAGCATACACGGAATGTCACACTCGCTCACCCTCCAGAAGAATGTTCTCCGAACATTTGAGTCCACGCAGCTCCCCTTGTCTTTCTGAATCGCCTCGCACAGTGCGTCCGACAAAACACTTTTCGCTGCACTCAACACCACTGCACAACATCATATGCCTCCGCTGTCAATACTGGCGTCTCCAGGGGCAGCACTGATCTTCTTTTACAGATAAACATGAAACTCAGTACCCAAGCCTCTCTTTTCTAGTCCAAACTGGACGAAATAAATTTACCACAGTTATAAAGGAGCTCCCACTTCTAGCACGATCACGGCACAGACAAAAATATAGATAACGAAAGGAAGTAGGGCAGGTTCTGCATGCGCTCCGCATGCTCTCCTGTGAAGGTGTTACTTAATGACAGAAAGGTTTAACTACCAACTCTGATAACTTAACACATAAGCACATAGCAATGTTATGAGCTGCGGCATCACACAATTCTAACCAGTTCACAACTCCGCTCTGTTTACGCCATTAGTCCGACTTAGCTTTCCGATTTCGCAGCGGATATCGGCCTTCATGAGTCATACTAAGTAAGTCTGTGCCCCTTTGTCTGCTTTGGGACTCGCGAGGGCTCGTGGCAGGAGCCTCTCCTGGCGTTATCTGCGCGGCAACCTCGCGCGCTTCTTCTTCTAGCAATGCATGAAGTAAATCCGGTGGCATTCCGGCCGTCACCTCGGGCGCCTGCCGAACAGATGCAGGAGAGGGCGTTTCTTGCGAACTATCTGCGCGCTCCGCTTCACTTCTGTCCCCATCAAAATCCGCGCTTTCCCTTTCCTCATTTCGTGAATACTGAACCGGTGCCGACTTGAGGCGATTTGCGTGTATCCTTATCAAACGCCGGTTCACGTCTCGGACTCTGAAGTTTACCGGAGAAAGCTTCTCGACAACCTCGCACGGTCCTCTCCACTTCGTCTGGAACTTACGAGCTAGCCCAATCTGCCTTTGGCAGTTTTCAATGTACACGCTGTCCCCCACATTAAACGGCGCGTCTCTAGCACTGCGATCGTGCACCTCCTTCCTGTGCGCTTCGCCGCTTTCTTTAAGGACTCCTTTGCGATGTCCCTCGCCACTTGCAAGCGCGATTCTAGCTCAACCTTATAGTCGTCCAGTGAAGCGTATGGGACACGACGGGGGCCCTCTGGCACTTCACTAGGCTGGTCCGGGTCTCGGCCGTAGAGAAGAAAGAATGGCGATTCGCCCGTGCTCTCGTGTGCTGCGGAATTGTAGGCAAACATTGCATACGGGAGCCACAAGTCCCAGTCCCGCTGGTCGCGCGAAACAAAATGCGACAGGAACCCGGCCACGGTTTGGTTCAGTCGCTCCACCGCGCCGTTGCAAGCCGGATGGTACGGTGTTGTCTGCTTCTTAGCGATCTTAAGCAGCTCGCAAACTCTCCTCATTAGCTGCGACACGAAGTTCGTTCCCCGATCTGTCAAGAGTTGCCTCGGGGGTCCATGTCGGAGCACGATCTGTTCGACAAATGCTCTTGCAACCGTGTCTGCCTTCTGATCTGGGAGTGCTACCGCTTCCGCGTATTTTGAAAGGTGGTCGACAAATACTAAAATGTACTTGTTTCCGGAAGTGGTCGTGGGCAATGGGCCCATTATGTCCATACCTGTCCGCTCGAAGGGAGCCGAAACCTCAGGGAACGGCTGAATTGGAGCTGGTCTTCGTCCCTTGGGTGTTTTTCTTTCGAGACAGGAATGACACTTCGCACAGTAGTCTCTAACATCCTGTCGCATGCCCCTCCAAAAGTACAAACGCTCCACACGCCTGCGTGTCTTCGCTACGCCAAAATGACCGGCGCATGGCGCATCGTGAAACGCGCGAAGAACCCTTTCTGTCCACGACCGAGGTATGACGACTCTCTCCCAAGCGGTTTTCTCTGTTCTCCCTTTCCTGGTTGGCCTCGTGCGCCGACACAGGGTGCCGTCTTTGCCAATGAAATAACCTAGCTGTTCGGGGTGAGACGGTGCGTCCTCTAAGCTTTCGATTATTCGCTTCAGGTCCGGATCTTTGCACTGCTCTGTGCGTAATTCGGCGGGGTCGACTACGGGGACAAACTCATCTATAGCTGCCACGGCAGCTGTGCGGCTGAGTGCATCAGCATTCAGATGCGTCTTTCCTGACTTGTGCTCAACTTCAAAGCAGTATTCCTGCAGGTGTAGATTCCATCTAGCGAGTCGCGAGCTAGGGTCCCTGACACTCATCACCCATTTCAGAGGATGGCAGTCTGTGACTAGCTTGAATTTGCGGCCGTAAAGGTAGCATCTGAAGTGCTTTACTGCCCAGACAACGGCGAGGCACTCCCTTTCCGTAGCTCCGTACTTTTGCTCTGTGGGGCTCAGCTGTCGGCTAGCAAAAGCAACGGGATGTTCTTTGCCCTCGATAACCTGAGATAGCACGGCACCAACTGCGAACTTTGACGCATCTGTGGCCATAACGAAGGGCAAACTAAAATCCGGGTGGCGTAACAGCGGTGCACTCATTAGCTTCCTTTTCAGGGCCCCAAAAGCATTCTCCGCGTTTTCGTCCCAACGAAAGGCGACATTTTTGGCTGTTAAGGCGGTGAGCGGCTTAGCGAGCTTGGCGAACTCCTCTATGTGCCTTCGGTAGTAACCGATCAGGCCGAGAAACTGCCGGACCTGGCGGACGCTAGTCGGGGATGGAAAATCCGAGACACACCTTAGTTTCTCAGGGTCCGGTCGCACGCCGTCAGCTGAAACAACGTGCCCGAGGTATTTCACCTCGTTTTTGAGGAATTGGCACTTAGAGGGCTTCAGCTTGAGACCCGCTCCTCTTAGTCGCACCAAAACCTGCTCAATATCGCGCAAATGGTTATCAAAACTGTCACTGTATATGATAATGTCATCCATATACACGAAGCACAGCCTCCCCAGAAGACCTGCAAGGATAACATCAGCGGTTCTCTGCCAGACAGCAGGGCTGTTGGCCAGACCCATCGGCATTCTTTTCCATTCATAGTGCCCTGAGGGCGTGTTGAATGCCGTTTTCTCGGCATCTGCCGGATCCATTGCTATCTGCCAGAATCCCGCCGCCATGTCCACTACCGTGAAGTACCTGGCAGAGCCCAGCTGAGAAAGCGTCTCCTGTATATTGGGGATGGGGTATGGATCGATGCGAGTTACGGCATTTAGTTTGCGGTAGTCCACTACCAATCGATATGAGCCATCTGGCTTTTCCACCAATAGTGCTGGTGCTCCCCAGGGTGACTTTGAGTGTTCGACAATGCCGCGATCAATCAGGTCCTGCACCTGCCGCTCCATCTCCTCACGTTGGGAGTAAGGAATCCTGTACGCACGCTGGTAAACGGGCGATGAAGGGCCGGTTTCTATCCTGTGCTTTATAACGCCACAGCAGCCCAAATCCAGGTTGGACGCGGCGAATACCTCCGAGTAGTCGTTCAGCAAACCAGCCAGAGCCTCCCTCTCCCTGGATTTTACGTGAGAAAGATCGAACGACACCTTTGGAGCAGCCGAAGGACTAGCATGCTCTACAGTTGCGAGTACCGTATCGGTGGGCTCACGTTGCTCTATCGCAGAGGTGAAGAAAGCCAATGTTTTGTTCTTGGGAAGGCTCAGTGGCTGCTGGCTACAGTTAACCACCCGTAGGGGCACTCTGTGGGCGTCATTAACTGTCACGAGGCACGCGGCTGCCTTCAGGCCATTGCTGAGAGAGTCGACCGGCTCAAGCACTCCCACGGCGCCGCTCTCTACATCTGAAGGCACAAACGCGTACAAAATGTGCTCCGACCAAGGAAGGACGACCGCCTCCTCGACCAGCCGGACGGCAACCCGCGAATATACCTTCTCCAATGATCCCACTGTTTGACGGGTGTCAATATCGGTAATGCGAATCTCAGCCCCTCTCCTGTTCAAAAACGGAACTTTTGAGCCGCCCGCATTAACCTCTTCCTCAGAGAATGAGACTACTACCTTCCCTTTTCTCAAAAAATCCTGCCCTAATATACCTGACACTCCGTTTGGCAGAGACACCGTGTCCCGGCATACGTAGCAGGGGTGCTCCAATGCAATTCCGCCGAGAGAGAAGTGTAACCGGTAGAGTCCACTTATGCCAAGAGGATCCCCCGTTATGCCTACAAATTTGGTTGCCATACCACCAGACGCTTCCAACACCTCGCGGTCCCCCTTCCTTCGAAGCGTGTTAAAACTGCTCTCCTTAAGCAATGTCACCTTTGACCCCGTATCTATCAACAATTCCATACAACAACCATTTAACTTGCAACGCACAACAGGGCATGCCTCGTCGGCCACACAAACTACCACCACCTCATCATCTACTGCTCCCTCCCCACGCTCCTCAGGCTGGGGAGGACTAACTAGTTTTTTGACTCGGTATCTGGAGCCCCGCTGTAGGCTTGCTTAGGGCGTGTCTCGCCTGCTTCTCTTTGTGGCTCCCCACGGCGCACGTTTTGGCAGAACCTGGCGATGTGTCCGCGACCCTGGCAAGCGAAGCATACGATTTCTTCAGAATCTCGCATACCGCGCCTGTAGCTTTGTGGCGGTCTCCGGTTTCCAGCGAATGGGCGCTGTTGAGCGCGCGCTTCAACCTGGCGTTCTATCTGCTGAGTTAGCAGCTGTTCCAAGCGATCTAACCGCTCTGTCAAGAGAGCAACCTCAGGGTTGAGCACCGCTCTCTCTATGACGCGTACTCTCGCTGCGGCTGTCGTTAACGCCTCATTTCGTTCCTCATCCAATGCGGCTTCCACGGCTTGGTCGAAATTGCTCGGCTTGCGCGAGAGCACGAACCGGCGCACGGGGTCTTGCAGACCAGCCACGAACAAAGCGGTCATTTCCTCTTTAAGTATATCCTCCGCGTATTTCTTCCTTAACTGGTCTCCTTCCTCCTCCCTGCTTAACGTATCGCGTGCTAGGCGCTGAAGCCGCGACGCAAATGTTCGCACGTCCTCCCCTACCATCTGTCCGGCGTCACGGAACCTCTGTACCCGCACGTGACGTGGTTCAGTGTCGAAATGCTCAAACGCGAGCTTCTTAAATTCCGCAAATGATTTTGTGGATTTTACTTTTTCGTCTCGCCAGGCAAAATCATGAGCAGCTCCTGCCATCTTACACCTCGCCATTCCCAGCATTTGAGCATCGGACCATCCCCCCATTTTCCCAATCTCTTCTAGCATGGAAAAGAAATCGCAGATTGGAACCCCTGTCTTATCTCCCGTAAACGTCGGAATGACGCTTCCTAATGCCAGCATGCTTTCTCCGAGCGACGGCTGTGGAGCGGGAGCTCCCTCAGATACAGTCATTTTTTTTTTTCAAGCCCTCCAGTGCCTCAAGCCTCTCATATGGGGGTAAAAGTCCCACAATCAGTCCCGTGATTCCCTTTTGATTACAATTTTGAAGTCATGAATGTCACAGCATTCAGAGGACATTTGCTTTTGAGACCCCACTTCTGACACCAGTGTGATGACCCCCATAATGCGCAGGTCCACACGGGACGGAGAGGCAAAGAGACACCGTATGGCTCAGTTTAAACAAACAGGTATATTCAATAATTACACATGAGTAAGATTATACATCAGAGGCTGGGGCGTCCGAGCTTACGTGCCGACGACTTCATGGGGGCGATGGAGTGGCTCCGGAGTTGGGCTCGAGCGGTTGCTGGCAGAAGCTGCACGCCGTCGGGCTTCGGCGCTGAAGGCCCTCTTCGCTAACGATGTCGTCCTGGGCGTGGATGCAGTAGAATTTCAATAGTCGTCCGTTTCTTCGAGGATGGATCACAAACCCTTCCTCTAGTGTCGTTCGGCTTGGAAGATGAACAGGAGGCGAGCTTGTAGATGATGACAGCAGAGCATAATTTTACAACAGAACAAACTTTGCACTACTTTACTCATCGACCGGGCAGGTTAGTGCCTAAGTAGCATCACATTACATGCTAAGCATGGAGCCCCTGCTCAGACTGAACTGCATCCGTTTACATGCGCTTTTAAGCACTTGATTAACAAAGGACTAAGGGCGGTCATTTCCAGTGGCCCGCCCAAAGCATCAATTCTCCAATCCAAAATAACATGCGAGATGGGGACCACCCCTTGGGCTGGGCTTAGCCTCGACCCCAGAGTCTGTTAACAATACAAACTAAATAAACAACAAAAACGCCACCACTCTCTCTCAAGTGAGAGTATACACAGGCTCTCTCTTCGGAGCTAATTCACTAGCGCCTGTCTTTCCACATTCTTGGCGAGTACTGCCTGTCTGTCTGACAGGTGTCCGTCACGGCCCTTCTGGGAAGCTGTGGGTGCCTTCCCGGCGATAGCCCACGACAAAGGGGGGGGGAGGGAAAGAATGTTGTCCCAGTGGCCCGGAAATTGGGGAGGATAAAGCCTGTTTCCCCGGGGCGGCGGCGGGACCGGTTTTTCTGGTCGTCACTCAAAGAGCATGGCTGGGTAATTGATGATGCCGCTGTCACGGGTCTCCGTCTACGCCGCGCCGTCGAACGTGGATCCTCGTAGCATACACGGAATGTCACAGCAACTAGATTCATTTATAGACTCTTCGTCGGTAACTTCCATGGCGAGGCTGATCAACCAACGCGTAACGCATCGCTATATATCCCAGTGAAGCCGCCACGGAGCGAGCGCAAGGCTAAGAGGTCGTCTTATCAACGGAGAGACCACCTGTTAGGAGCAGAGCCGGCTCGGGGGCCACGGCACACCTGACGACGACTCCCTCCTAGCTGCGGCGGGGAGCTAGCTTAAAATCTAAGTGTTCCGAAGCAGTAGAGCAACTAGATTCATTTATAGACTCTTCGTCGGTAACTTCCATGGCGAGGCTGATCAACCAACGCGTAGCGCACCGCTATATATCCCAGTGAAGCCGCCACGGAGCGAGCGCAAGGCTAAGAGGTCGTCTTATCAACGGAGAGACCACCTGTTAGGAGCAGAGCGGCCTGGGGGCCACGGCACACATGACGACGACTCCCTCCTAGCTGCGGCGGGGAGCAACCATAAAATTTAACTGTTCCGAAGCAGTAGAGCAACTAGATTCAGATATAGACTCTTCATCGGTAACTTCCATGGCGAGGTTGATCAACCAACGTGTAGCGCACCGCTATATATCCCAGTGAAGCCGCCACGGAGCGAGCGCAAGGCGAAGAGGTCGTCTTATCAATGGAGAGACCACCTGTTAGGAGCAGAGCCGGCTCGGTGGCCACGGCACATCTGACGACGACTGCCTCCTAGCTGCGGCGGGGAGCAAGCTTAAAATTTAACTGTTCCGAAGCAGTAGAGCAACTACATTCAGATATAGACTCTTCGTCGGTAACTTCCATGCCGAGGCTGACCAACCAACGCGTAGCGCACCGCTATATATCCCAGTGAAGCCGCCACGGAGCGAGCGCAAGGCGAAGAGGTCTTCTTCTCAACGGAGAGTCCACCTTTTAGGAGCAGAGCCGGCTCGGGGGCCACGGCACACCGGACGACGACTCCCTCCTAGCTGCGGCGGGGAGCTAGCTTAAAATCTAACTGTTCCGAAGCAGTAGAGCAACTAGATTCAATTATAGACTCTTGGTCTGTAACTTCCATGGCGAGGCTGATCAACCAACGCGTAGCGCAACGCTATATATCCCAGTGAAGCCGCCACGGAGCGAGCGCAAGGCGAAGAGGTTGTCTTATCAACGGAGAGACCACCTGTTAGGAGCAGAGCCGGCTCGGGGGCCACGGCACACCTGACGACCACTCCCTCCTAGCTGTGGCGGGGAGCAAGCTTAAAATCTAACTGTTCCGAAGCAGCAGAGCAACTAGATTCAATTATAGACTCTTCGTCGGTACCTTCCATGGCGAGGCTGATCAACCAACGCGTAGCGCACCGCTATATATCCAAGTGAAGCCGCCACGGAGCGAGCGCAAGGCGAAGAGGTCTTCTTCTCAACGGAGAGTCCACGTGTTAGGAGCAGAGCCGGCTCGGGGGCCACGGCACACCGGACGACGACTCCCTCCTAGCTGCGGCGGGGAGCAAGCTTAACATTTAACTGTTCCGAGGCAGTAGAGCAACTAGATTCAATTATAGACTCTTCGTCGGTACCTTCCATGGCGAGGCTGATCAACCAACGCGTAGCGCACCGCTATATATCCCAGTGAAGCCGCCACGGAGCGAGCGCAAGGCGAAGAGGTCGTCTTATCAACGGAGAGACCACCTGTTAGGAACAGAGCCGGCTCGGGGGCCAGGGCACACCTGACGACGGCTCACTCCTAGGGGCGACGGGGAGCAAACTTAAAATTTAACTGTTCCGAAGCAGTAGAGCAAGTGGATTCAATTATAAACTCTTCGTCGGTACCTTCCATGGCGAGGCTGATCAACCAACGCGTGGCGCACCGCTATATATCCCAGTGAAGCCGCCACGGAGCGAGCGCAAGGCGAAGAGGTCTTCTTCTCAACGGAGAGTCCACGTGTTAGGAGCAGAGCCGGCTCGGGGGCCACGGCACACCGGACGACGACTCTCTCCTAGCTGCGGCGGGGAGCAAGCTTAAAATCTAACTGTTCCGAAGCAGCAGAGCAACTAGATTCAATTATAGACTCTTCGTCGGTAACTTCCATGGCGAGGCTGATCAACCAACGCGTAGTGCACCGCTATATATCCCAGTGAAGCCGCCACGGAGCGAGCGCAAGGCGAAGAGATCGTCTTATCAACGGAGAGACCACCTGTTAGGAGCAGAGCCGGCTCGGGGGCCACGGCACACCTGACGACCACTCCCTCCTAGCTGTGGCGGGGAGCAAGCTTAAAATCTAACTGTTCCGAAGCAGCAGAGCAACTAGATTCAATTATAGACTCTTCGTCGGTACCTTCCATGGCGAGGCTGATCAACCAACGCGTAGCGCACCGCTATATATCCAAGTGAAGCCGCCACGGAGCGAGCGCAAGGCGAAGAGGTCTTCTTCTCAACGGAGAGTCCACGTGTTAGGAGCAGAGCCGGCTCGGGGGCCACGGCACACCGGACGACGACTCCCTCCTAGCTGCGGCGGGGAGCAAGCTTAACATTTAACTGTTCCGAGGCAGTAGAGCAACTAGATTCAATTATAGACTCTTCGTCGGTACCTTCCATGGCGAGGCTGATCAACCAACGCGTAGCGCACCGCTATATATCCCAGTGAAGCCGCCACGGAGCGAGCGCAAGGCGAAGAGGTCGTCTTATCAACGGAGAGACCACCTGTTAGGAGCAGAGCCGGCTCGGGGGCCACGGCACACCTGACGACCACTCCCTCCTAGCTGTGGCGGGGAGCAAGCTTAAAATCTAACTGTTCCGAAGCAGCAGAGCAACTAGATTCAGTTATAGACTCTTCGTCGGTAACTTCCATGGCGAGGCTGATCAACCAACGCGTAGTGCACCGCTATATATCCCAGTGAAGACGCCACGGGGCGAGCGCAAGGCGAAGAGGTCGTCTTATCAACGGAGAGACCACCTGTTAGGAGCAGAGCCGGCTCGGGGGCCACGGCACACCTGACGACGACTCCCTCCTAGCTGCGGCGGGGAGCAACCATAAAATTTAACTGTTCCGAAACAGTAGAGCAACTAGATTCAGATATAGACTCTTCTTCGGTAACTTTCATGGCGAGGCTGATCAACCAACGCGTAGCGCACCGCTATATATCCCAGTGAAGCCACCACGGAGCGAGCGCAAGGCGAAGAGGTCGTCTTATCAACGGAGAGTCCACCTGTTAGGAGCATAGCGGGCTCGGTGGCCACGGCACATCTGACGACGACTCCCTCGTAGCTGCGGCGGGGAGCAAGCTTAAAATTTAACTGTTCCGAAGCAGTAGAGCAACTACATTCAGATATAGACTCTTCGTCGGTAACTTCCATGCCGGGGCTGACCAACCAACGCGTAACGCATCGCTATATATCCCAGTGAAGCCGCCACGGAGCGAGCGCAAGGCTAAGAGGTCGTCTTATCAACGGAGAGACCACCTGTTAGGAGCAGAGCCGGCTCGGGGGCCACGGCACACCTGACGACCACTCCCTCCTAGCTGTGGCGGGGAGCAAGCTTAAAATCTAACTGTTCCGAAACAGTAGAGCAACTAGATTCAGATATAGACTCTTCATCGGTAACTTCCATGGCGAGGTTGATCAACCAACGCGTAGCGCACCGCTATATATCCCAGTGAAGCCGAGACGGAGCGAGCGCAAGGCGAAGAGGTCGTCTTATCAACGGAGAGACCACCTGTTAGGAGCAGAGCCGGCTCGGTGGCCACGGCACATCTGACGACGACTCCCATCTAGCTGCGGCGGGGAGCAAGCTTAAAATTTAACTGTTCCGAAGCAGTAGAGCAACTACATTCAGATATAGACTCTTCGTCGGTAACTTCCATGCCGAGGCTGACCAACCAACGCGTAGCGCACCGCTATATATCCCAGTGAAGCCGCCACGGAGCGAGCGCAAGGCGAAGAGGTCGTCTTATCAACGGAGAGACCACCTGTTAGGAGCAGAGCCGGCTCGGGGGCCACGGCACACCTGACGACGACTCCCTCCTAGCTGCGGCGGGGAGCAAGCTTAAAATTTAACTGTTCCGAAGCAGCAGGGCAACTAGATTCAACTATAGACTCTTCGTCGGTAACTTCCATGGCGAGGCTGATCAACCAACGCGTAGCGCACCGCTATATATCCCAGTGAAGCCGCCATGGAGCGAGCGCAAGGCGAAGAGGTCTTCTTATCAACGGAGAGTACACCTGTTAGGAGCAGAGCCGGCTCGGGGGCCACGGCACACCTGACGACGACTCCCTCCTAGCTGCGGCTGGGAGCTAGCTTAAACTCTAACTGTTCCGAAGCAGTACAGCATCTAGATTCAATTATAGACTCTTCGTCGGTAACTTCCATGGCGAGGCTGATCAACCAACGCGTAGCGCACCGCTATATATCCCAGTGAAGCCGCCACGGAGCGAGCGGAAGGCGAAGAGGTCTTCTTCTCAACGGAGAGTCCACCTGTTAGGAGCAGAGCCGGCTCGGGGGCCACGGCACACCGGACGACGACTCCCTCCTAGCTGCGGCGGGGAGCAAGCTTAAAATTTAACTGTTCCGAAACAGTAGAGCAACTATATTCAGATATAGACTCTTCTTCGGTAACTTTCATGGCGAGGCTGATCAACCAACGCGTAGCGCGCCGCTATATATCCCAGTGAAGCCGGCACGGAGCGAGCGCAAGGCGAAGAGGTCGTCTTATCAACGGAGAGTCCACCTGTTAGGAGCAGAGCCGGCTCGGGGGCCACGGCACACATGACGACGACTCCCTCCTAGCGGCGGCGGGGAGCAAGCTTAGAATATAACTGTTTCGAAGCAGCAGAGCAACTAGATTCAATTATAGACTCTTCGTCGGTAACTTCCATGCCGAGGCTGACCAACCAACGCGTAACGCACCACTATATATCCCAGTGAAGCCGCCACGGAGCGAGCGGAAGGCGAAGAGGTCGTCTTATTTAATGCGGCGAGTTGGGCGTGTTGGTACATAGTTTTCTAGAAAAGCAGCGCTGAACAGACGAGGACAGAGACGAGGCGACAAGGACGGGCGCTGAACTGACAACAATTTTTTATTCAAGGAATTCACATTTATAAACGTAGTGCAGCTACCGTTCGCGCATGCTCAGGAAAGTCAGCTCTTTTGGTGAAAGGGCGATAGAGGCTGTGCTGACGCAGCCCTCTCCCAGGCTATATATCTGATTTGATTCAGCTATTTCTCTGGTCATACGTACACTGCTCTTTCTGATTATGGAGGTGTCACCGAGTGCAGGAGTACAATCTAGGCAAGTGATACTGTGACTTGCGAGGAAGCCTTCAAAATCTTTTCCCTCGCGTGCATTTTTCACGTTCAAGGCATGCTCCCTTAACCTCTCGTTCACGCATCTCCCAGTTTGGCCAACATACGTCTTTCCACAACTTAACGGAATTTTGTAAACTACACCTTCTGTGCAATCAACATAAGGCCGCCTATGTTTTTTGCCACAGCCACGCTTCTGGGTCGCCTCCGGATTAGTGATCCAGAGGCGACCCAGAAGCGTGGCTGTGGCAAAAAACATAGGCGGCCTTATGTTGATTGCACAGAAGGTGTAGTTTACAAAATTCCGTTAAGTTGTGGAAAGACGTATGTTGGCCAAACTGGGAGATGCGTGAACGAGAGGTTAAGAGAGCATGCCTTGAACGTGAAAAATGCACGCGAGGGAAAAGATTTTGAAGGCTTCCTCGCAAGTCACTGTATCACTTGCCTAGATTGTACTCCTGCACTCGGTGACACCTCCATAATCAGAAAGAGCAGTGTACGTATGACCAGAGAAATAGCTGAATCAAATCAGATATATAGCCTGGGAGAGGGCTGCGTCAGCACAGCCTCTATCGCCCTTTCACCAAAAGAGCTGACTTTCCTGAGCATGCGCGAACGGTAGCTGCACTACGTTTATAAATGTGAATTCCTTCAATAAAAAATTGTTGTCAGTTCAGCGCCCGTCCTTGTCGCCTCGTCTCTGTCCTCGTCTGTTCAGCGCTGCTTTTCTAGAAAAGGTCGTCTTATCAACGGAGAGACCACCTGTTAGGAGCAGAGCCGGCTCGGGGGCCACGGCACACATGACGACGACTCCCTCCTAGCTGCGGCGGGGAGCAAGCTTAGAATCTAACTGTTTCGAAGCAGCAGAGCAACTAGATTCAATTATAGACTCTTCGTCGGTAACTTCCATGCCGAGGCTGACCAACCAACGCGTAGCGCACCACTATATATCCCAGTGAAGCCGCCACGGAGCGAGCGGAAGGCGAAGAGGTCGTCTTATCAACGGAGAGACCACCTGTTAGGAGCAGAGCCGGCTCGGGGGCCACGGCACACCTGACGACCACTCCCTCCTAGCTGTGGCGGGGAGCAAGCTTAACATTTAACTGTTCCGAGGCAGTAGAGCAACTAGATTCAATCATAGACTCTTCGTCGGTATCTTCCATGGCGTGGCTGATCAACCAACGCGTAGCGCACCGCTATATATCCCAGTGAAGCCGCCACGGAGCGAGCGCAAGGCGAAGAGGTCGTCTTATCAACGGAGAGACCACCTGTTAGGAGCAGAGCCGGCTCGGGGGCCACGGCACACCAGACGACCACTCCCTCCTAGCTGTAGCGGGGAGGAAGCTTAAAATTTAACTGTTCCGAAGCAGTAGAGCAACTAGATTCAGATAGAGACTCTTCGTCGGTAACTTCCATGCCGAGGCTGACCAACCAACGCGTAGTGCACCGCTATATATCCCAGTGAAGCCGCCACGGAGCGAGCGCAAGGCGAAGAGGTCGTCTTATCAACGGAGAGACCACCTGTTAGGAGCAGAGCCGGCTCGGGGGCCACGGCACGCCTGACGACGGCTCACTCCTAGGGGCGACGGGGAGCAAACTTAAAATTTAACTGTTCCGAAGCAGTAGAGCAAGTGGATTCAATTATAGACTCTTCGTCGGTAACTTCCATGGCGAGGCTGATCAACCAACGCGTAGCGCACCGCTATATATCCCAGTGAAGCCGCCACGGAGCGAGCGGAAGCCGAAGAGGTCGTCTTATCAACGGGGAGACCACCTGTTAGGAGCAGAGCCGGCTCGGGGGCCACGGCACACCTGACGACGAATCCCTCCTAG
This sequence comes from Amblyomma americanum, assembly GCF_052857255.1. Lineage (NCBI taxonomy): Eukaryota > Metazoa > Arthropoda > Arachnida > Ixodida > Ixodidae > Amblyomma > Amblyomma americanum. Next base: position 8,569,058 of record NC_135505.1, on the reverse strand, counting down.
CTGCGGCGGGGAGCAAGCTTAAAATTTAACTGTTCCGAAGCAGCAGAGCAACTAGATTCAACTATAGACTCTTCGTCGGTAACTTCCATGGCGAGGCTGATCAACCAACGCGTAGCGCACCGCTATATATCCCAGTGAAGCCGCCATGGAGCGAGCGCAAGGCGAAGAGCTCGTCTTATCAACGGAGAGACCACCTGTTAGGAGCAGAGCTGGCTCGGGGGCCAGGGCACGCCTGACGACGGCTCCCTGCTAGGGGCGGCGGGGAGCAAGCTTAAAATTTAACTGTTCCGAAGCGGTAGAGCAAGTAGATTCAGATATAGACTCTTCGTCGGTAACTTCCATGCCGAGGCTGACCAACCAACGCGTAGCGCACCGCTATATATCCCAGTGAAGCCGCCACGGAGCGAGCGCAAGGCGAAGAGATCGTCTTATCAACGGAGAGACCACCTGTTAGGAACAGAGCCGGCTCGGGGGCCAGGGCACACCTGACGACGACTCCCTCCTAGCTGCGGCGGGGAGCAAGCTTAAAATTTAACTGTTCCGAAGCAGCAGAGCAACTAGATTCAACTATAGACTCTTCGTCGGTAACTTATATGGCGAGGCTGATCAACCAACGCGTAACGCATCTCTATATATCCCAGTGAAGCCGCCACGGAGCGAGCGCAAGGCTAAGAGGTCGTCTTATCAACGGAGAGACCACCTGTTAGGAGCAGAGCCGGCTCGGGGGCCACGGCACACATGACGATGACTCCCTCCTAGCTGCGGCGGGGAGCAAGCTTAAAATCTAACTGTTCCGAAACAGCAGAGCAACTAGATTCAATTATAGACCCTTCGTCGGTAACTTCCATGCCGAGGCTGACCAACCAACGCGTAGCGCACCGCTATATATCCCAGTGAAGCCGCCACGGAGCGAGCGGGAGGCGAACAGGTCGTCTTATCAACGGAGAGACCACCTGTTAGGAGCAGAGCCGGCTCGGGGGCCACGGCACACCTGACGACCACTCCCTCCTAGCAGTGGCGGGGAGCAAGCTTAACATTTAACTGTTCCGAGGCAGTAGAGCAACTAGATTCAATCATAGACTCTTCGTCGGTACCTTCCATGGCGAGGCTGATCAACCAACGCGTAGCGCACCGCTATATATCCCAGTGAAGCCGCCATGGAGCGAGCGCAAGGCGAAGAGGTCTTCTTCTCAACGGAGAGTCCACGTGTTAGGAGCAGAGCCGGCTCGGGGGCCACGGCACACCGGACGACGACTCTCTCCTAGCTGCGGCGGGGAGCAAGCTTAAAATCTAACTGTTCCGAAGCAGCAGAGCAACTAGATTCAATTATAGACTCTTCGTCGGTAACTTCCATGGCGAGGCTGATCAACCAACGCGTAGCGCACCGCTATATATCCCAGTGAAGCCGCCACGGAGCGAGCGCAAGGCGAAGAGGTCGTCTTATCAACGGAGAGACCACCTGTTAGGAGCAGAGCCGGCTCGGGGGCCACGGCACACCTGACGACCACTCCCTGCTAGCTGTGGCGGGGAGGAAGCTTAAAATTTAACTGTTCCGAAGCAGTAGAGCAACTAGATTCAGATAGAGACTCTTCGTCGGTAACTTCCATGTCGAGGCTGACAAACCAACGCGTAGTGCACCGCTATATATCCCAGTGAAGCCGCCACGGAGCGAGCGCAAGGCGAAGAGGTCGTCTTATCAACGGAGAGACCACCTGTTAGGAGCAGAGCCGACTCGGGGGCCAGGGCACGCCTGACGACGGCTCCCTCCTAGGGGCGGCGGGGAGCAAGCTTAAAATTTAACTGTTCCGAAGCAGTAGACCAACTAGATTCAATTATAGACTCTTCGTCGGTAACTTCCATGGCGAGGCTGATCAACCAACGCGTAGCGCACCGCTATATATCCCAGTGAAGCCGCCACGGAGCGAGCGCAAGGCGAAGAGGTCGTCTTATCAATGGAGAGGACCTGTTAGGAGCAGAGCCGGCTCGGGGGCCAGGGCACACCTGACGACGGCTCCCTCGTAGGGGCGGCGAGGAGCAAGCTTAAAATTTAACTGTTCCGAAACAGTAGAGCAACTAGATTCATTTATAGACTCTTCGTCGGTAACTTCCTTGGCGAGGCTGATCAACCAACGCGTAACGCATCGCTATATATCCCAGTGAAGCCGCCACGGAGCGAGCGCAAGGCTAAGAGGTCGTCTTATCAACGGAGAGACCACCTGTTAGGAGCAGAGCCGGCTCGGGGGCCACGGCACACCTGACGACGACTCCCTCCTAGCTGCGGCGGGGAGCTAGCTTAAAATCTAAGTGTTCCGAAGCAGTAGAGCAACTAGATTCATTTATAGACTCTTCGTCGGTAACTTCCATGGCGAGGCTGATCAACCAACGCGTAGCGCACCGCTATATATCCCAGTGAAGCCGCCACGGAGCGAGCGCAAGGCTAAGAGGTCGTCTTATCAACGGAGAGACCACCTGTTAGGAGCAGAGCCGGCTCGGGGGCCACGGCACACATGACGACGACTCCCTCCTAGCTGCGGCGGGGAGCAACCATAAAATTTAACTGTTCCGAAGCAGTAGAGCAACTAGATTCAGATATAGACTCTTCATCGGTAACTTCCATGGCGAGGTTGATCAACCAACGTGTAGCGCACCGCTATATATCCCAGTGAAGCCGCCACGGAGCGAGCGCAAGGCGAAGAGGTCGTCTTATCAATGGAGAGACCACCTGTTAGGAGCAGAGCCGGCTCGGTGGCCACGGCACATCTGACGACGACTGCCTCCTAGCTGCGGCGGGGAGCAAGCTTAAAATTTAACTGTTCCGAAGCAGTAGAGCAACTACATTCAGATATAGACTCTTCGTCGGTAACGTCCATGCCGAGGCTGACCAACCAACGCGTAGCGCACCGCTATATATCCCAGTGAAGCCGCCACGGAGCGAGCGCAAGGCGAAGAGGTCGTCTTATCAACGGAGAGACCCCCTGTTAGGAGCAGAGCCGGCTCGGAGGCCACGGCACATCTGACGACGGCTCACTCCTAGGGGCGACGGGGAGCAAACTTAAAATTTAACTGTTCCGAAGCAGTAGAGCAAGTGGATTCAATTATAAACTCTTCGTCGGTACCTTCCATGGCGAGGCTGATCAACCAACGCGTAGCGCACCGCTATATATCCCAGTGAAGCCGCCACGGAGCGAGCGCAAGGCGAAGAGGTCTTCTTCTCAACGGAGAGTCCACGTGTTAGGAGCAGAGCCGGCTCGGGGGCCACGGCACACCGGACGACGACTCTCTCCTAGCTGCGGCGGGGAGCAAGCTTAAAATCTAACTGTTCCGAAGCAGCAGAGCAACTAGATTCAATTATAGACTCTTCGTCGGTAACTTCCATGGCGAGGCTGATCAACCAACGCGTAGTGCACCGCTATATATCCCAGTGAAGCCGCCACGGAGCGAGCGCAAGGCGAAGAGATCGTCTTATCAACGGAGAGACCACCTGTTAGGAGCAGAGCCGGCTCGGGGGCCACGGCACACCTGACGACCACTCCCTCCTAGCTGTGGCGGGGAGCAAGCTTAAAATCTAACTGTTCCGAAGCAGCAGAGCAACTAGATTCAATTATAGACTCTTCGTCGGTACCTTCCATGGCGAGGCTGATCAACCAACGCGTAGCGCACCGCTATATATCCAAGTGAAGCCGCCACGGAGCGAGCGCAAGGCGTAGAGGTCTTCTTCTCAACGGAGAGTCCACGTGTTAGGAGCAGAGCCGGCTCGGGGGCCACGGCACACCGGACGACGACTCCCTCCTAGCTGCGGCGGGGAGCAAGCTTAACATTTAACTGTTCCGAGGCAGTAGAGCAACTAGATTCAATTATAGACTCTTCGTCGGTACCTTCCATGGCGAGGCTGATCAACCAACGCGTAGCGCACCGCTATATATCCCAGTGAAGCCGCCACGGAGCGAGCGCAAGGCGAAGAGGTCGTCTTATCAACGGAGAGACCACCTGTTAGGAGCAGAGCCGGCTCGGGGGCCACGGCACACCTGACGACCACTCCCTCCTAGCTGTGGCGGGGAGCAAGCTTAAAATCTAACTGTTCCGAAGCAGCAGAGCAACTAGATTCAGTTATAGACTCTTCGTCGGTAACTTCCATGGCGAGGCTGATCAACCAACGCGTAGTGCACCGCTATATATCCCAGTGAAGCCGCCACGGGGCGAGCGCAAGGCGAAGAGGTCGTCTTATCAACGGAGAGACCACCTGTTAGGAGCAGAGCCGGCTCGGGGGCCACGGCACACCTGACGACGACTCCCTCCTAGCTGCGGCGGGGAGCAACCATAAAATTTAACTGTTCCGAAACCGTAGAGCAACTAGATTCAGATATAGACTCTTCTTCGGTAACTTTCATGGCGAGGCTGATCAACCAACGCGTAGCGCACCGCTATATATCCCAGTGAAGCCGCCACGGAGCGAGCGCAAGGCGAAGAGGTCGTCTTATCAACGGAGAGTGCACCTGTTAGGAGCATAGCGGGCTCGGTGGCCACGGCACATCTGACGACGACTCCCTCGTAGCTGCGGCGGGGAGCAAGCTTAAAATTTAACTGTTCCGAAGCAGTAGAGCAACTACATTCAGATATAGACTCTTCGTCGGTAACTTCCATGCCGGGGCTGACCAACCAACGCGTAACGCATCGCTATATATCCCAGTGAAGCCGCCACGGAGCGAGCGCAAGGCTAAGAGGTCGTCTTATCAACGGAGAGACCACCTGTTAGGAGCAGAGCCGGCTCGGGGGCCACGGCACACATGACGACGACTCCCTCCTAGCTGCGGCGGGGAGCAACCATAAAATTTAACTGTTCCGAAGCGGTAGAGCAACTAGATTCAGATATAGACTCTTCATCGGTAACTTCCATGGCGAGGATGATCAACCAACGCGTAGCGCACCGCTATATATCCCAGTGAAGCCGAGACGGAGCGAGCGCAAGGCGAAGAGGTCGTCTTATCAACGGAGAGACCACCTGTTAGGAGCAGAGCCGGCTCGGTGGCCACGGCACATCTGACGACGACTCCCATCTAGCTGCGGCGGGGAGCAAGCTTAAAATTTAACTGTTCCGAAGCAGTAAAGCAACTACATTCAGATATAGACTCTTCGTCGGTAACTTCCATGCCGAGGCTGACCAACCAACGCGTAGCGCACCGCTATATATCCCAGTGAAGCCGCCACGGAGCGAGCGCAAGGCGAAGAGGTCGTCTTATCAACGGAGAGACCACCTGTTAGGAGCAGAGCCGGCTCGGGGGCCACGGCACACCTGACGACGACTCCCTCCTAGCTGCGGCGGGGAGCAAGCTTAAAATTTAACTGTTCCGAAGCAGCAGGGCAACTAGATTCAGCTATAGACTCTTCGTCGGTAACTTCCATGGCGAGGCTGATCAACCAACGCGTAGCGCACCGCTATATATCCCAGTGAAGCCGCCATGGAGCGAGCGCAAGGCGAAGAGGTCTTCTTATCAACGGAGAGTACACCTGTTAGGAGCAGAGCCGGCTCGGGGGCCACGGCACACCTGACGACGACTCCCTCCTAGCTGCGGCTGGGAGCTAGCTTAAAATCTAACTGTTCCGAAGCAGTACAGCATCTAGATTCAATTATAGACTCTTCGTCGGTAACTTCCATGGCGAGGCTGATCAACCAACGCGTAGCGCACCGCTATATATCCCAGTGAAGCCGCCACGGAGCGAGCGGAAGGCGAAGAGGTCTTCTTCTCAACGGAGGGTCCACCTGTTAGGAGCAGAGCCGGCTCGGGGGCCACGGCACACCGGACGACGACTCCCTCCTAGCTGCGGCGGGGAGCAAGCTTAAAATTTAACTGTTCCGAAACAGTAGAGCAACTATATTCAGATATAGACTCTTCTTCGGTAACTTTCATGGCGAGGCTGATCAACCAACGCGTAGCGCGCCGCTATATATCCCAGTGAAGCCGCCACGGAGCGAGCGCAAGGCGAAGAGGTCGTCTTATCAACGGAGAGTCCACCTGTTAGGAGCAGAGCCGGCTCGGAGGCCACGGCACACCTGACGACGACTCCCTCCTAGCTGCGGCGGGGAGCTAGCTTAAAATCTAAGTGTTCCGAAGCAGTAGAGCAACTAGATTCATTTATAGACTCTTCGTCGGTAACTTCCATGGCGAGGCTGATCAACCAACGCGTAGCGCACCGCTATATATCCCAGTGAAGCCGCCACGGAGCGAGCGCAAGGCTAAGAGGTCGTCTTATCAACGGAGAGACCACCTGTTAGGAGCAGAGCCGGCTCGGGGGCCACGGCACACATGACGACGACTCCCTCCTAGCTGCGGCGGGGAGCAACCATAAAATTTAACTGTTCCGAAGCAGTAGAGCAACTAGATTCAGATATAGACTCTTCATCGGTAACTTCCATGGCGAGGTTGATCAACCAACGTGTAGCGCACCGCTATATATCCCAGTGAAGCCGCCACGGAGCGAGCGCAAGGCGAAGAGGTCGTCTTATCAATGGAGAGACCACCTGTTAGGAGCAGAGCCGGCTCGGTGGCCACGGCACATCTGACGACGACTGCCTCCTAGCTGCGGCGGGGAGCAAGCTTAAAATTTAACTGTTCCGAAGCAGTAGAGCAACTACATTCAGATATAGACTCTTCGTCGGTAACGTCCATGCCGAGGCTGACCAACCAACGCGTAGCGCACCGCTATATATCCCAGTGAAGCCGCCACGGAGCGAGCGCAAGGCGAAGAGGTCGTCTTATCAACGGAGAGACCCCCTGTTAGGAGCAGAGCCGGCTCGGAGGCCACGGCACATCTGACGACGGCTCACTCCTAGGGGCGACGGGGAGCAAACTTAAAATTTAACTGTTCCGAAGCAGTAGAGCAAGTGGATTCAATTATAAACTCTTCGTCGGTACCTTCCATGGCGAGGCTGATCAACCAACGCGTAGCGCACCGCTATATATCCCAGTGAAGCCGCCACGGAGCGAGCGCAAGGCGAAGAGGTCTTCTTCTCAACGGAGAGTCCACGTGTTAGGAGCAGAGCCGGCTCGGGGGCCACGGCACACCGGACGACGACTCTCTCCTAGCTGCGGCGGGGAGCAAGCTTAAAATCTAACTGTTCCGAAGCAGCAGAGCAACTAGATTCAATTATAGACTCTTCGTCGGTAACTTCCATGGCGAGGCTGATCAACCAACGCGTAGTGCACCGCTATATATCCCAGTGAAGCCGCCACGGAGCGAGCGCAAGGCGAAGAGATCGTCTTATCAACGGAGAGACCACCTGTTAGGAGCAGAGCCGGCTCGGGGGCCACGGCACACCTGACGACCACTCCCTCCTAGCTGTGGCGGGGAGCAAGCTTAAAATCTAACTGTTCCGAAGCAGCAGAGCAACTAGATTCAATTATAGACTCTTCGTCGGTACCTTCCATGGCGAGGCTGATCAACCAACGCGTAGCGCACCGCTATATATCCAAGTGAAGCCGCCACGGAGCGAGCGCAAGGCGAAGAGGTCTTCTTCTCAACGGAGAGTCCACGTGTTAGGAGCAGAGCCGGCTCGGGGGCCACGGCACACCGGACGACGACTCCCTCCTAGCTGCGGCGGGGAGCAAGCTTAACATTTAACTGTTCCGAGGCAGTAGAGCAACTAGATTCAATTATAGACTCTTCGTCGGTACCTTCCATGGCGAGGCTGATCAACCAACGCGTAGCGCACCGCTATATATCCCAGTGAAGCCGCCACGGAGCGAGCGCAAGGCGAAGAGGTCGTCTTATCAACGGAGAGACCACCTGTTAGGAGCAGAGCCGGCTCGGGGGCCACGGCACACCTGACGACCACTCCCTCCTAGCTGTGGCGGGGAGCAAGCTTAAAATCTAACTGTTCCGAAGCAGCAGAGCAACTAGATTCAGTTATAGACTCTTCGTCGGTAACTTCCATGGCGAGGCTGATCAACCAACGCGTAGTGCACCGCTATATATCCCAGTGAAGCCGCCACGGGGCGAGCGCAAGGCGAAGAGGTCGTCTTATCAACGGAGAGACCACCTGTTAGGAGCAGAGCCGGCTCGGGGGCCACGGCACACCTGACGACGACTCCCTCCTAGCTGCGGCGGGGAGCAACCATAAAATTTAACTGTTCCGAAACAGTAGAGCAACTAGATTCAGATATAGACTCTTCTTCGGTAACTTTCATGGCGAGGCTGATCAACCAACGCGTAGCGCACCGCTATATATCCCAGTGAAGCCGCCACGGAGCGAGCGCAAGGCGAAGAGGTCGTCTTATCAACGGAGAGTCCACCTGTTAGGAGCATAGCGGGCTCGGTGGCCACGGCACATCTGACGACGACTCCCTCGTAGCTGCGGCGGGGAGCAAGCTTAAAATTTAACTGTTCCGAAGCAGTAGAGCAACTACATTCAGATATAGACTCTTCGTCGGTAACTTCCATGCCGGGGCTGACCAACCAACGCGTAACGCATCGCTATATATCCCAGTGAAGCCGCCACGGAGCGAGCGCAAGGCTAAGAGGTCGTCTTATCAACGGAGAGACCACCTGTTAGGAGCAGAGCCGGCTCGGGGGCCACGGCACACATGACGACGACTCCCTCCTAGCTGCGGCGGGGAGCAACCATAAAATTTAACTGTTCCGAAGCGGTAGAGCAACTAGATTCAGATATAGACTCTTCATCGGTAACTTCCATGGCGAGGATGATCAACCAACGCGTAGCGCACCGCTATATATCCCAGTGAAGCCGAGACGGAGCGAGCGCAAGGCGAAGAGGTCGTCTTATCAACGGAGAGACCACCTGTTAGGAGCAGAGCCGGCTCGGTGGCCACGGCACATCTGACGACGACTCCCATCTAGCTGCGGCGGGGAGCAAGCTTAAAATTTAACTGTTCCGAAGCAGTAAAGCAACTACATTCAGATATAGACTCTTCGTCGGTAACTTCCATGCCGAGGCTGACCAACCAACGCGTAGCGCACCGCTATATATCCCAGTGAAGCCGCCACGGAGCGAGCGCAAGGCGAAGAGGTCGTCTTATCAACGGAGAGACCACCTGTTAGGAGCAGAGCCGGCTCGGGGGCCACGGCACACCTGACGACGACTCCCTCCTAGCTGCGGCGGGGAGCAAGCTTAAAATTTAACTGTTCCGAAGCAGCAGGGCAACTAGATTCAGCTATAGACTCTTCGTCGGTAACTTCCATGGCGAGGCTGATCAACCAACGCGTAGCGCACCGCTATATATCCCAGTGAAGCCGCCATGGAGCGAGCGCAAGGCGAAGAGGTCTTCTTATCAACGGAGAGTACACCTGTTAGGAGCAGAGCCGGCTCGGGGGCCACGGCACACCTGACGACGACTCCCTCCTAGCTGCGGCTGGGAGCTAGCTTAAAATCTAACTGTTCCGAAGCAGTACAGCATCTAGATTCAATTATAGACTCTTCGTCGGTAACTTCCATGGCGAGGCTGATCAACCAACGCGTAGCGCACCGCTATATATCCCAGTGAAGCCGCCACGGAGCGAGCGGAAGGCGAAGAGGTCTTCTTCTCAACGGAGGGTCCACCTGTTAGGAGCAGAGCCGGCTCGGGGGCCACGGCACACCGGACGACGACTCCCTCCTAGCTGCGGCGGGGAGCAAGCTTAAAATTTAACTGTTCCGAAACAGTAGAGCAACTATATTCAGATATAGACTCTTCTTCGGTAACTTTCATGGCGAGGCTGATCAACCAACGCGTAGCGCGCCGCTATATATCCCAGTGAAGCCGCCACGGAGCGAGCGCAAGGCGAAGAGGTCGTCTTATCAACGGAGAGTCCACCTGTTAGGAGCAGAGCCGGCTCGGAGGCCACGGCACACATGACGACGACTCCCTCCTAGCGGCGGCGGGGAGCAAGCTTAGAATCTAACTGTTTCGAAGCAGCAGAGCAACTAGATTCAATTATAGACTCTTCGTCGGTAACTTCCATGGCGAGGCTGATCAACCAACGCGTAACGCATCGCTATATATCCCAGTGAAGCCGCCACGGAGCGAGCGGAAGGCGAAGAGGTCGTCTTAATTAATGCGGCGAGTTGGGCGTGTTGGTACATAGTTTTCTAGAAAAGCAGCGCTGAACAGACGAGGACAGAGACGAGGCGACAAGGACGGGCGCTGAACTGACAACAATTTTTTATTGAAGGAATTCACATTTATAAACGTAGTGCAGCTACCGTTCGCGCATGCTCAGGAAAGTCAGCTCTTTTGGTGAAAGGGCGATAGAGGCTGTGCTGACGCAGCCCTCTCCCAGGCTATATATCTGATTTGATTCAGCTATTTCTCTGGTCATACGTACACTGCTCTTTCTGATTATGGAGGTGTCACCGAGTGCAGGAGTACAATCTAGGCAAGTGATACTGTGACTTGCGAGGAAGCCTTCAAAATCTTTTCCCTCGCGTGCATTTTTCACGTTCAAGGCATGCTCCCTTAACCTCTCGTTCACGCATCTCCCAGTTTGGCCAACATACGTCTTTCCACAACTTAACGGAATTTTGTAAACTACACCTTCTGTGCAATCAACATAAGGCCGCCTATGTTTTTTGCCACAGCCACGCTTCTGGGTCGCCTCCGGATTAGTGATCCAGAGGCGACCCAGAAGCGTGGCTGTGGCAAAAAACATAGGCGGCCTTATGTTGATTGCACAGAAGGTGTAGTTTACAAAATTCCGTTAAGTTGTGGAAAGACGTATGTTGGCCAAACTGGGAGATGCGTGAACGAGAGGTTAAGAGAGCATGCCTTGAACGTGAAAAATGCACGCGAGGGAAAAGATTTTGAAGGCTTCCTCGCAAGTCACTGTATCACTTGCCTAGATTGTACTCCTGCACTCGGTGACACCTCCATAATCAGAAAGAGCAGTGTACGTATGACCAGAGAAATAGCTGAATCAAATCAGATATATAGCCTGGGAGAGGGCTGCGTCAGCACAGCCTCTATCGCCCTTTCACCAAAAGAGCTGACTTTCCTGAGCATGCGCGAACGGTAGCTGCACTACGTTTATAAATGTGAATTCCTTCAATAAAAAATTGTTGTCAGTTCAGCGCCCGTCCTTGTCGCCTCGTCTCTGTCCTCGTCTGTTCAGCGCTGCTTTTCTAGAAAAGGTCGTCTTATCAACGGAGAGACCACCTGTTAGGAGCAGAGCCGGCTCGGGGGCCACGGCACACATGACGACGACTCCCTCCTAGCTGCGGCGGGGAGCAAGCTTAGAATCTAACTGTTTCGAAGCAGCAGAGCAACTAGATTCAATTATAGACTCTTCGTCGGTAACTTCCATGCCGAGGCTGACCAACCAACCCGTAGCGCACCACTATATATCCCAGTGAAGCCGCCACGGAGCGAGCGGAAGGCGAAGAGGTCGTCTTATCAACGGAGAGACCACCTGTTAGGAGCAGAGACGGCTCGGGGGCCACGGCACACCTGACGACCACTCCCTCCTAGCTGTGGCGGGGAGCAAGCTTAACATTTAACTGTTCCGAGGCAGTAGAGCAACTAGATTCAATCATAGACTCTTCGTCGGTATCTTCCATGGCGTGGCTGATCAACCAACGCGTAGCGCACCGCTATATATCCCAGTGAAGCCGCCACGGAGCGAGCGCAAGGCGAAGAGGTCGTCTTATCAACGGAGAGACCACCTGTTAGGAGCAGAGCCGGCTCGGGGGCCACGGCACACCTGACGACCACTCCCTCCTAGCTGTAGCGGGGAGGAAGCTTAAAATTTAACTGTTCCGAAGTAGTGGAGCAACTAGATTCAATTATAGACTCTTCGTCGGTAACTTCCATGGCGAGGCTGATCAACCAACGCGTAGCGCACCGCTATATATCCCAGTGAAGCCGCCACGGAGCGAGCGCAAGACGAAGAGGTCTTCTTCTCAACGGAGAGTCCACGTGTTAGAAGCAGAGCCGGCTCGGGGGCCACGGCACACCGGACGACGACTCCTTCCTAGCTGCGGCGTGGAGCAAGCTTAAAATTTAACTGTTCCGAAGCAGTAGAGCAACTAGATTCAGATAGAGACTCTTCGTCGGTAACTTCCATGCCGAGGCTGACCAACCAACGCGTAGTGCACCGCTATATATCCCAGTGAAGCCGCCACGGAGCGAGCGCAAGGCGAAGAGGTCGTCTTATCAACGGAGAGACCACCTGTTAGGAGCAGAGCCGGCTCGGGGGCCACGGCACGCCTGACGACGCTTCCTCCTAGGGGCGGCGGGGAGCAAGCTTAAAATTTAACTGTTCCGAAGCGGTAGAGTAAGTAGATTCAATTACAGACTCTTCGTCGGTAACTTCCATGGCGAGGCTGATCAACCAACGCGTAGCGCACCGCTATATATCCCAGTGAAGCCGCCACGGAGCGAGCGGAAGGCGAAGAGGTCTTCTTCTCAACGGAGAGTCCACCTGTTAGGAGCAGAGCCGGCTCGGGGGCCACGGCACACCGGACGACGACTCCCTCCTAGCTGCGGCGGGGAGCAAGCTTAAAATTTAACTGTTCCGAAACAGTAGAGCAACTATATTCAGATATAGACTCTTCTTCGGTAACTTTCATGGCGAGGCTGATCAACCAACGCGTAGCGCACCGCTATATATCCCAGTGAAGCCGCCACGGAGCGAGCGGAAGGCGAAGAGGTCGTCTTATCAACGGAGAGTCCACCTGTTAGGAGCATAGCGGGCTCGGAGGCCACGGCACACCTGACGACGACTCCCTCCTAGCTGCGGCGGGAAGCTAGCTTAAAATTTAACTGTTCCGAAGCAGTAGAGCAACTAGATTCAGATATAGACTCTTCATCGGTAACTTCCATGGCGAGGTTGATCAACCAACGCGTAGCGCACCGCTATATATCCCAGTGAAGCCGCTACGGAGCGAGCGCAAGGCGAAGAGGTCGTCTTATCAACGGAGAGACCACCTGTTAGGAACAGAGCCGGCTCGGGGGCCAGGGCACGCCTGACGACGGCTCACTCCTAGGGGCGACGGGGAGCAAACTTAAAATTTAACTGTTCCGAAGCAGTAGAGCAAGTGGATTCAATTATAGACTCTTCGTCGGTAACTTCCATGGCGAGGCTGATCAACCAACGCGTAGCGCACCGCTATATATCCCAGTGAAGCCGCCACGGAGCGAGCGGAAGCCGAAGAGGTCGTCTTATCAACGGAGAGACCACCTGTTAGGAGCAGAGCCGGCTCGGGGGCCACGGCACACCTGACGACGACTCCCTCCTAGCTGCGGCGGGGAGCAAGCTTAAAATTTAACTGTTCCGAAACAGTAGAGCAACTATATTCAGATATAGACTCTTCTTCGGTAACTTTCATGGCGAGGCTGATCAACCAACGCGTAGCGCACCGCTATATATCCCAGTGAAGCCGCCACGGAGCGAGCGGAAGGCGAAGAGGTCGTCTTATCAACGGAGAGTCCACCTGTTAGGAGCATAGCGGGCTCGGAGGCCACGGCACACCTGACGACGACTCCCTCCTAGCTGCGGCGGGGAGCTAGCTTAAAATTTAACTGTTCCGAAGCAGTAGAGCAACTAGATTCAGATATAGACTCTTCATCGGTAACTTCCATGGCGAGGTTGATCAACCAACGCGTAGCGCACCGCTATATATCCCAGTGAAGCCGCTACGGAGCGAGCGCAAGGCGAAGAGGTCGTCTTATCAACGGAGAGACCACCTGTTAGGAACAGAGCCGGCTCGGGGGCCAGGGCACGCCTGACGACGGCTCACTCCTAGGGGCGACGGGGAGCAAACTTAAAATTTAACTGTTCCGAAGCAGTAGAGCAAGTGGATTCAATTATAGACTCTTCGTCGGTAACTTCCATGGCGAGGCTGATCAACCAACGCGTAGCGCACCGCTATATATCCCAGTGAAGCCGCCACGGAGCGAGCGGAAGCCGAAGAGGTCGTCTTATCAACGGAGAGACCACCTGTTAGGAGCAGAGCCGGCTCGGGGGCCACGGCACACCTGACGACGACTCCCTCCTAGCTGCGGCGGGGAGCAAGCTTAAAATTTAACTGTTCCGAAGCAGCAGAGCAACTAGATTCAACTATAGACTCTTCGTCGGTAACTTCCATGGCGAGGCTGAACAACCAACGCGTAGCGCACCGCTATATATCCCAGTGAAGCCGCCATGGAGCGAGCGCAAGGCGAAGAGCTCGTCTTATCAACGGAGAGACCACCTGTTAGGAGCAGAGCTGGCTCGGGGGCCAGGGCACGCCTGACGACGGCTCCCTGCTAGGGGCGGCGGGGAGCAAGCTTAAAATTTAACTGTTCCGAAGCGGTAGAGCAAGTAGATTCAATTACAGACTCTTCGTCGGTAACTTCCATGGCGAGGCTGATCAACCAACGCGGAGCGCACCGCTATATATCCCAGTGAAGCCGCCAAGGAGCGAGCGCAAGGCGAAGAGGTCGTCTTATCAACGGAGAGACCACCTGTTAGGAGCAGAGCCGGCTCGGTGGCCACGGCACATCTGACGACGACTCCCTCCTAGCTGCGGCGGGGAGCAAGCTTAAAATTTAACTGTTCCGAAGCAGTAGAGCAACTACATTCAGATATAGACTCTTCGTCGGTAACTTCCATGCCGCGGCTGACCAACCAACGCGTAGCGCACCGCTATATATCCCAGTGAAGCCGCCACGGAGCGAGCGCAAGGCGAAGAGATCGTCTTATCAACGGAGAGACCACCTGTTAGGAACAGAGCCGGCTCGGAGGCCAGGGCACACCTGACGACAGCTCACTCCTAGGGGCGACGGGGAGCAAACTTAAAATTTAACTGTTCCGAAGCAGTAGAGCAAGTGGATTCAATTATAGACTCTTCGTCGGTAACTTCCATGGCGAGGCTGATCAACCAACGCGTAGCGCACCGCTATATATCCCAGTGAAGCCGCCAAGGAGCGAGCGGAAGCCGAAGAGGTCGTCTTATCAACGGAGAGACCACCTGTTAGGAGCAGAGCCGGCTCGGGGGCCACGGCACACCTGACGACGACTCCCTCCTAGCTGCGGCGGGGAGCTAGCTTAAAATCTAACTGTTCCGAAGCAGCAGAGCAACTAGATTCAACTATAGACTCTTCGTCGGTAACTTCCATGGCGAGGCTGATCAACCAACGCGTAGCGCACCGCTATATATCCCAGTGAAGCCGCCATGGAGCGAGCGCAAGGCGAAGAGGTCGTCTTATCAACGGAGAGTACACCTGTTAGGAGCAGAGCCGGCTCGGGGGCCACGGCACACCTGACGACGACTCCCTCCTAGCTGCGGCGGGGAGCTAGCTTAAAATCTAACTGTTCCGAAGCGGTAGAGCAAGTAGATTCAATTACAGACTCTTCGTCGGTAACTTCCATGGCGAGGCTGATCAACCAACGCGTAGCGCACCGCTATATATCCCAGTGAAGCCGCCACGGAGCGAGCGCAAGGCGAAGAGGTCTTCTTCTCAACGGAGAGTCCACCTGTTAGGAGCAGATCCGGCTCGGGGGCCACGGCACACCTGACGACGACTCCCTCCTAGCTGCGGCGGGGAGCTAGCTTAAAATCTAACTGTTCCGAAGCAGTAGAGCAACTAGATTCAATTATAGACTCTTCTTCGGTAACTTTCATGGCGAGGCTGATCAATCAACGCGTAGCGCACCGCTATATATCCCAGTGAAGCCGCCACGGAGCGAGCGCAAGGCGAAGAGGTCTTCTTCTCAACGGAGAGTCCACCTGTTAGGAGCAGAGCCGGCTCGGGGGCCACGGCACACCTGACGACGACTCTCTCCTAGCTGCGGCGGGGAGCAAGCTTAAAATCTAACTGTTCCGAAGCAGTAGAGCAACTAGATTCAATTATAGACTCTTCGTCGGTAACTTCCATGGCGAGGCTGATCAACCAACGCGTAGCGCAACGCTATATATCCCAGTGAAGCCGCCACGGAGCGAGCGGAAGGCGAAGAGGTCGTCTTATCAACGGAGAGACCCCCTGTTAGGAGCAGAGCCGGCTCGGAGGCCACGGCACATCTGACGACGACTCCCTCCTAGCTGCGGCGTGGAGCAAGCTTAAAAACTAACTGTTCCGAAGCAGTAGAGCAACTAGATTCAATTATAGACTCTTCGTCGGTAACTTCCATGGCGAGGCTGATCAACCAACGCGTAGCGCAACGCTATATATCCCAGTGAAGCCGCCACGGAGCGAGCGGAAGGCGAAGAGGTCGTCTTATCAACGGAGAGACCCCCTGTTAGGAGCAGAGCCGGCTCGGAGGCCACGGCACATCTGACGACGACTCCCTCCTAGCTGCGGCGTGGAGCAAGCTTAAAAACTAACTGTTCCGAAGCAGTAGAGCAACTAGATTCAATTATAGACTCTTCGTCGGTAACTTCCATGGCGAGGCTGATCAACCAACGCGTAGCGCAACGCTATATATCCCAGTGAAGCCGCCACGGAGCGAGCGGAAGGCGAAGAGGTCGTCTTCTCAACGGAGAGTCCACCTGTTAGGAGCAGAGCCGGCTCGGGGGCCACGGCACACCTGACGACGACTCTCTCCTAGCTGCGGCGGGGAGCAAGCTTAAAAACTAACTGTTCCGAAGCAGTAGAGCAACTAGATTCAATTATAGACTCTTGGTCGGTAACTTCCATGGCGAGGCTGATCAACCAACGCGTAGCGCAACGCTATATATCCCAGTGAAGCCGCCACGGAGTGAGCGGAAGGCGAAGAGGTCGTCTTATCAACGGAGAGACCCCCTGTTAGGAGCAGAGCCGGCTCGGAGGCCACGGCACATCTGACGACGACTCCCTCCTAGCTGCGGCGTGGAGCAAGCTTAAAATTTAACTGTTCCGAAGCAGTAGAGCAACTAGATTCAGATATAGTCTCTTCGTCGGTAACTTCCATGCCGAGTCTGACCAACCAACGTGTAGCGCACTGCTATATATCCCAGTGAAGCCGCCAAGGAGCGAGCGCAAGGCGAAGAGGTCTTCTTCTCAACGGAGAGTCCACCTGTTAGGAGCAGAGCCGGCTCGGGGGCCACGGCACACCGGACGACGACTCCCTCCTAGCTGCGGCGGGGAGCAAGCTTAAAATCTAACTGTTCCGAAGCAGTATAGCAACTAGATTCAATTATAGACTCTTAGTAGGTAACTTCCATGGCGAGGCTGATCAACCAACGCGTTGCGCACCGCTATATATCCCTGTGAAGCCGCCACGGAGCGAGCGCGAGGCGAATAGGTCGTCTTATCAACGGAGAGACCACCTGTTAGGAGCAGAGCCGGCTCGGGGGCCACGGCACACCTGACGACGACTCTCTCCTAGCTGCGGCGGGGAGCAAGCTTAAAATCTAACTGTTCCGAAGCAGTCGAGCAACTAGATTCAGATATAGACTCTTCGTCGGTAACTTCCATGCCGAGGCTAACCAACCAACGCGTAGCGCACCGCTATATATCCCAGTGAAGCCGCCACGGAGCGAGCGCAAGGCGAAGAGGTCGTCTTATCAACGGAGAGCCCACCTGTTAGGAGCAGAGCTGGCTCGGGGGCCACGGCACACCGGACGACGACTCCCTCCTAGCTGCGGCGTGGAGCAAGCTTAAAATTTAACTGTTCCGAAGCAGTAGAGCAACTAGATTCAATTATAGACTCTTCGTCGGTAACTTCCATGGCGAGGCTGATCAACCAACGCGTAGCGCACCGCTATATATCCCAGTGAAGCCGCCACGGAGCGAGCGCAAGGCGAAGAGGTCTTCTTCTCAACGGAGAGTCCACCTGTTAGGAGCAGAGCCGGCTCGGGGGCCACGGCACACCGGACGACGACTCCCTCCTAGCTGCGGCGGGGAGCAAGCTTAAAATCTAACTGTTCCGAAGCAGCAGAGCAACTAGATTCAATTATAGACTCTTCGTAGATAACTTCCATGGCGAGGCTGATCAACCAACGCGTTGCGCACCGCTATATATCCCAGTGAAGCCGCCACGGAGCGAGCGCAAGGCGAAGAGGTCGTCTTATCAACGGAGAGACCACCTGTTAGGAGCAGAGCCGGCTCGTAGGCCACGGCACACCTGACGACTCTCTCCTAGCTTCCGCGGGGAGCAAGCTTAAAATCTAACTGTTCCGAAGCAGTAGAGCAACTAGATTCAACTATAGACTCTTCGTCGGTAACTTCCATGGCGAGGCTGATCAACCAACGCGTAGCGCACCGCTATATATCCCAGTGAAGCCGCCACGGAGCGAGCGGAAGGCGAAGAGGTCGTCTTATCAACGGAGAGACCCCCTGTTAGGAGCAGAGCCGGCTCGGAGGCCACGGCACATCTGACGACGACTCCCTCCTAGCTGCGGCGTGGAGCAAGCTTAAAATTTAACTGTTCCGAAGCAGTAGAGCAACTAGATTCAATTATAGACTCTTCGTCGGTAACTTCCATGGCGAGGCTGATCAACCAACGCGTAGCGCACCGCTATATATCCCAGTGAAGCCGCCACGGAGCGAGCGCAAGGCGAAGAGGTCTTCTTCTCAACGGAGAGTCCACCTGTTAGGAGCAGAGCCGGCTCGGGGGCCACGGCACACCGGACGACGACTCCCTCCTAGCTGCGGCGGGGAGCAAGCTTAAAATCTAACTGTTCCGAAGCAGCAGAGCAACTAGATTCAATTATAGACTCTTCGTCGGTAACTTCCATGGCGAGGCTGATCAACCAACGCGTAGAGAAGAATGTGCCGATATTACTCTACTGGACGAAATGAACGACCACATCGAGGATCTGAATGAATACACAGACTGTAGCGGGAAGTTGATGCTAGACTTCTATGAGCGACACAAACCAGTTATTGCAAATAGATAAAGTAAGTCTGAGGCACAAATCTGGTGGGAATCTCGTAAAAGACAAACGACTATCTCCTGATTAATGTCGCAGGGGATGCATGGCAAGCTCGCAATGATAGAAATAGACGAAGAGGGAAAGTACAGCCTCGGAAGTGATCATAAGCGTATTACTCTAGAGTTGCGAGTCCTCCTTAAATGAATAACGCAGGGAAGTAAAATAGAGTGCGCAAAATGAAATGATGTACAAATCGCACTAATAGCGGCCGGTATAGAGGAAGCAAAAGAGAAACATTCCATGGAAAAGTTGGATTATAATCAGTTAAAACTGCTTATTAGTACTAAAATAAAAGAATTAAAAGAAGTAAACCGCTGGATAGGAAAGAGGAAGCCACGAAGTTGATGGAACAAGGAAATTAGGGAGGCCATCGAACCACGACGGTTGGAATCATGGGAACACAGAGAAGCAAAGAGGGCGCAGTTATCTGAAGAGGAAATGGAAAAAAAAATGAAAATCTTATTGACACAAGAAACAGCAAGTGCAGGTCCTCGTCCAGGCTAAAATAAAGCAGTCCTCTGATCGCTGGCTGGCTCAAGTCCGCGATGCAACTAAAGGGGAGCAAAAAAAATTCTGGAGCCATATAAGCAGGTTGATCAAAGCGAATCGCAGAAAGCAGGAACAGATTCACAATGCCGACGGAAAATGTTTACAGGGAGCTGACGCTGTGAATTACATTGCGTCAGTTATATCTGAGTCATTTAAGAAAGACGATAGGGTAATCACCCCAAATGAGGGAGCAACGCAGGACAGCCCCATAGAAAACAGCTTTGAACTCACCAAACTTAATTAGGAAAAAGGCCGAAGAAAATAATTCCAAATGCACGTCTACAGGGATAGACAATGTGATTTAGTAAGATTTTCTGACTGGCTAATTGGTACATATTTATTTGTGAAGGCTGTGTGCTAAAAAAAACGTTCACATTGTAAGACTGGACACGGGCTTTAGAATCTTCAGAGGCTCAACGAAGAAGACAATGAGAAGCGCTGAACACTGCGAAGCTCGAGCGCCGAACACTCCGAAGCTCGAGCGCTCGGTCGCTCGTGCGTGCTCTGAACTGAACGCGGTCTCTGATTTGTGCCTGGACGGTTCCGCTGGTTGTTCGTGACGCTGTGCTTATTACTGTGCTGTGCTGTGGTGTGCTGCGTGTGCTGTATTAGTAGTGTGCTGTGTTCTTCTTACAAGTGGTGGAGGTTCCAACGATCCCTCGCCCTGGAGCTTCGCACCCGCGCATTGACTACCACCTCTGCAATGCCTGAGACCGTCACCCAAACCGCTTCACCGCTTCCGTCGGCTGTCTTCTGTTCCGGCGCCGCGCGGCAGCGTGACCCGAGCATCTTCAGCGGCATAGATGACACGGATGTGGAGGATTGGTTGGCCTCCTATGAACGCGTAAGCGCCTACAACAAGTGGGACGATAGCGTCAAGCTCACCAACGTTATCTTCTATCTGAGCGACGTAGCCAATCTCTGGTTTCGAAACCACGAGGCTAACATCTCAAGCTGGGCAGCTCTAAAAACCAGTCTGACAGAAGTCTTTGGCCGTCCCGCAGTGCGAAAGCTTCGCGCCGAGCAACGCTTGGGAAGTCGGGCCCAGCAAACCGGTGAAAACTTCACCAGTTATATAGAAGATGTCGTCGACATATGCAAGCGTGCCACCCCTTCTATGAGCGAGGCCGACAAGATCAGACACATTATGAAAGGCATTGGGGATGATGCCTTCCAGATGCTCGTCGCCAAAGATCCCTAGACTGTCTCCGGTGTCATCGGCTACTGCCAAAGCTTCGATGAGCTGCACAAACAGCGCCTTTCTACCCGGCGTGCAGGCTTTCAGGATGCCGCACTTTGCAGCTTGGCTCTCCAAGGGGACGGTGCTCTGGACCAACAGTCGCTCCTCCAGAGCATCCAGCAGTTTGTACGTGAGGAAGTCGCACGCCAGCTATCTTTGTCTACCTGCCCGCCTACGCCTGCGCCGTCGCTCACTCCCAACCTACAGCGTGTTATCGAGGAGCAGGTCGCTGAAGTCCTGCCACCTCCTTCTCAGCCACCCCTGATCGCGACTCTCTGACGTAGTGTTGAAATCTGGGTCAGTTGGTATATGTTCAGGAGTAAAACCAGTCAAAAGACGGAACACAGCGAAGAGACGAGGCACACACACGACGACTGGACTAGCAACTGTGCTTTATAGAAGAAAACAGTCTCCCAGGAAAAGGGCAAAGTTTGCGCAGCTCAGTTAACAACAATCTACATCTAAAGATAAGCTGTGATGAGGGCAGTGGACCAAACGCTCTTGCAAAAGATGAAGCTTCGAGACGTCAAAAGGGTTGACCCAAAGACAGTGGAAAAGAGAAATTTTGAAGTCATGCCTTATGTGCATAAAGTCGCCCACACCATCAAAAAGGTCGCCGGAGAGCAGGGCGTCAATTTTGTGTTTTCAGCTCCGTGCAAGCTTTCACGCCTGTGCTCACGTGTTGCACGTGGCAGTACTTATCGGCCGGTTTGTTCGACGCAACATGAAAACCGCTACGTCAACTGTGCCACAGGTGTGGTTTAGAAAATTCCGTTGACCTGCGAAAGTGTACATTGGGCAAACAGGCCGATGTGTTAATGGCAGACTAAGAGAACACCACAACTCTCTGTCCCCTACTGACGGCGCTAATTTGCCTCGACATTGCCGGGAATGCGGTTGCTACCCGCTATTTTCCAATGTTAGCATTGTCGGCAGAGGCAAGAGAAAAGTTGAGCGCGAAATCCTCGAAGCGTTCCTCATTAGTATTCAAGGAGATGATTGTATCAGCAGTCCTTCTATCTACCTCATGCAGAAGGAACTTAGCTTCCTTTCGCAACGGCGTTAGATCACAGCTTATCTATAGATGTAGATTGTTGTTAACTGAGCTGCGCAAACTTTGCCACTTTTCCTGGGAGACTGTTTTCTTCTATAAAGCACAGTTGCTAGTCCAGTCGTCGTGTGTGTGCCTCGTCTCTTCGCTGTGTTCCGTCTTTTGAGTGGTTTTACTCCTCTGACGTACGCCGATGCCGTGGTGCGGTCGCGGCTCTCACCTGCTGCCCCTGTCTACAGGCCACCTACCCGGCAGTTAGAACCCCAGCGACCTGCGACCCCACCTTACCGTCCGGTTGCCCGCCCCCGATCACAGCCGCAGCCACTCAACCCTGGCGCACACATGACAACCGCCCTATTTGCTACGCCTGTGGCGTCGCTGGTCACGTGGCTCGTTTGTGTCCCAGTCGTGACCACCGTCCCTACGATCATAGGCGTGAGCCGACGTACGACCTTCCGCCGTCGTCCTCGCCTCCAGATTCTTCTTCTCCTAGTTATCATCCCTGCTCCCACCGCTCGCCGTCTCCTGGCCGTCGTTCCCGTTCTCCAATGCTCCGTCGCCAACCCGCCGTCCACGCTGAAAACTAACCACCGCAGTTCCGGAGGCAAGAACTGCGTCACCAGCGGCTCACTCAAGACCTGTTTCTGCTCCTGCCAATATTATTACCGTTTTCGTTGAAGGAGTCGCCGTCGAAGCACTTGTTGACATTGGCGCAGCCGTTTCGGTTCTCAGTCACCGCCTCTGTCGCAGACTCAGAAAAGTGACGACGCCCCTTCCTCCCGTTTCTCTCCGGACAGCCAGCGCTCAGGACATTCGACCGTTAGCCGCCTGCACCGCCCGCCTGCTCATCGGGAACGTGCCCTACACGATCGAGTTCATCGTCCTCGCCCGCTCCTCTCAGGACGTTATCCTTGGCTGGGACTTCCTCTCCTCACATCACGCTGTTATTGACAGCGCCCGTGCTCAACTTGACTTGTCGCCCTACAGTGACGCCCCCTTGGACGTAACCCGTGCTGCTGCCGCTACTGTGGTCGTCTCAGATGACACAGACGTTCCACCTTTCTCTTCAGTGCTGGTGCATCTTTCTTGTGCTGCGCTCTCAGAAGCAACAGTGACTTATACCCCTCTTTACGATGCGCAGACCAGAAGTCTGTTTTGCTGCCTCATGCTGTGCTGACAATTGTTCGTGGCTCTAGCGCTATTTGTGTGGCCAACCCGTTCTCCTGCCCTACCACTTTACTCCGTGGCCAATCGCTTGGTAGCGTTGCCGTTCTCGATCCCGCCTCCGCATGCCCCCTCGTCGATAGCGCGGCCGGCCTTCACGTCAGCGCCATTACGCCTGTTCCCATCACGAATCAGTCGTCTGTAGATATTTTTCATCGTTTCGTCGACGCCGCCCTGACGTCTACCCAACGAGACCAGCTTATAGCCGTTCTGCAGCGTTTTCAAGCTTCGTTTGACTACCAGCAACCTTCCTTGGGACGCACCACCACCGTTACCCACTGTATTGACACTGGAACCCATGCCCCTTTGCGCCAACGTCCGTACCGCGTGTCAGCCGCTGAGCGCAGCATCATTGACGCCCAGGTGACCGACATGCTCCAGCGTCACGTGATACAACCGTCGCACAGCCCGTGGGCATCGCCAGTGGTTCTGGTCAAGAAAAAAGACGGTTCCATCCGTTTCTGCGTGGACTACCGTCGTCTGAATAAGATTACACGCAAGGACGTTTACCCTCTCCCCGTATAAACGATGCCCTTGACTCCCTGCAGGGCTCTGAGTTCTTTTCTTCATTGGACTTAAGCTCCGGTTACTGGCAGGTGCCGATGGCGGAGGCCGATCGCCCAAAAACTGCATTCGTCACACCCGACGGGCTCTATGAATTTAATGTCACGCCCTTCGGCCTCTGCAATGCACCCACCACATTCGAGCGCATGATGGACAACATACTCCGAGGGCTCAAATGGCACACATGCCTTTGTTATCTAGACGACGTTGTAATCTTTTCCCCGGACTTTCCGTCTCACCTCCAGCGCCTCGAGACTGTTCTTCGCTGCCTGGCTGACGCTGGCCGCCAACTTAATTTGAAAAAGTGCCGCTTCGGAGCTCAGCAGCTCACCATTCTCGGTAATGTCGTATCGAAAGATGGCGTTCTCCCGGACCCGGCCAAGTTGCGAGCTGTGGCCGAATCTCCAAAGCCCACTTCTGTAAAAGACCTCCGCAGCTTCGTTGGCCTCTGCTCCTACTTCCGCCGCTTTGTCCGCAATTTTGCCACTATCGTCGACCCCCTGAACAAGCTCCTTTCCACCCACGACCTTTCGGCCTGGTCGCCAGCCTGTGATGAAGCGTTTACGACATACCGTCGCCTCCTGACCACTCCACTAATTCTGCGTCACTTCGACCCTCGTTCTCCGGCGGAACTCCACACCGATGCCAGCGGCGTCGGCCTCGGTGCAGTACTCGCTCAACGCAAGCAAGGCTTTGACGAATACGTTGTCGCTTGCGCTAGCCGGACCCTCACAAAAGCTTAAGCCAAGTAATCTGTCACCGAGAAGGAGTGTTTAGCCATCCTTTGGGCGATCGTCAAATTTCGCCCCTACCTGTACGGGCGCCCTTTTGACGTTGTCACCGATCACGACGCCCTCTGCTGGCTGTCCTCTTTGAAAGATCCCTCCGGTTGACTGGCGCGATGGGTTCTGCGACTCCAAGATTACGACATTCGCATTATCTATCGTTGCGGCCGCAAACATGCCGATGCTGATGCCCTCTCACGTTCCCCTGTACCATCTGAGGCAGCGCCTTGTATATCCGCCCTGCCTGCTTTGAAGTTTGAGTTCGCTGATATGGCTTCCGAGCAACGCAAAGACCCGTGGATCGCTTGCCTTTTTGATCTCCTATCTGGCCAATCGTCTCGACCTCCTTCCCGTGCTCTCCGTCGTCAGTCCCACCATTTCGCCATCCGGGACGAGCTCCTTCACCGCCGCAACTATCTCCCGGATGGTCGCCAGTGGCTTCTCGTCATTCCGACACATCTGCGCGCCTTCATTTGCTCTTCCTACCACGGTGATCCCCTGTGTGCCCATGCCGGATTCTTGAAGACTTTCACCCGTCTACGACAGCGGTACTACTGGCGTGGGATGGCCCGTTACGTCCGCCAGTTCGTTCAGTCCTGCACCGCATGCCAGCGACGAAAACATCCACCTCGCCGACCCGCCGCTCCTATGCAGCCGCTGCCTTGCCCAGTACAGCCCTTCGAGCGTGTTGGCATCGACCTCTACGGCCCTCTTCCCAGCACATCAACCGGGAACCGCTGGATCATCGTTGCCATCGACCACCTTACACGTTAGGCTGAAACATCGCCTTTACCATCCGCTACAGCCCACGGCATTGCATCCTTCATTCTCCATCGCATCATTCTTCGCCATGGTGCGCCCAATGAGCTGCTCAGTGATAGATAGAGGTCCGGCCTTCCTCTCACAAGTTGTAGAAGCTCTCCTTCAAGAATGCAACGTTGTTCACCGCACCAGCTCCGCCTACCATCCCCAGACAAATGGCATGGTTGAGCGTTTTAATCGCACCCTCGGCGACATGCTGGCCATGTATGTTGCTTCCGACCATTGTAACTGGGACCGTGTTCTCCCTTTTGTTACATACGCTTGTAACTCCGCTGCTCAAGCCACCACCGGATTCTCTCCGTACTTTCTACTGTACGGCTGTGAGCCTTCTTGCACAATGGACACCATTCTACCTTACCGCCCTGATGCTTCCGAATTTACAACTCTTTCTCAAGCCGCATCTTACGCCGAAGAATGCCGACAGCTTGCCCGGTCCTTCACTTCTCACGCCCAGCAGCAGCAGAAAAGCACCCGTGATCCCCCTGCACTTCCTCCCGCTTACCTTCCTGACTCTTTGTTCTGGCTCTGGGTACCCTCCTCAGGTCGCGACCTTTCCTTCAAACTTGTTAGCAAGTACCACGGACCCTACCGTATTCTTCAGCAGACATCCCCCGTCAATTACCTCATCGAACCCCTTACGCCATCCCCTGATCATCGCCGCCGGGGCCGCGAAATTGTCCACACGACCCGCCTCAAACCTTACTACGACCCCGCCGTCGTCACATCGCCCTAGGCCGCCAGGATGGCGCCCTTTCGCCCGGGGGGAATTGTAAGACTAGACACGGGCTTTAGAATCTTCAGAGGTTGGCGCTCAACGAAGAAGACGACGAGAAGCGCCGAACACTGCGAAGCTCGAACGCCGAACAGTGCGAAGCTCGAGCGCCGAACACTCCGATTGGATTGGAAAACATTTAATTCGTCAGAAAAGGCAGAATGCAGACGATCCGTGCTAGGTGGCTATCAGTACACGGCTGACAGCGACCTGGGTAGCCCATTCAATGACCCGGGTTTGAACTCCCAAGTCTGAGCTGACCAACACGGCCTCTCACTGCTCGAGAGTAGGAACCTGTATTAGAGATTTCGAAGCTCGAGCGTCGAAAGCTCGGTCGCTCGTGCGTGCTCTGGACTGAACGCGGTCTCTGATCTGTGCCTGGACGGTTCCGCTGGTTGTTCGTGACGCTGTGCTTATTGCTGTGCTGTGCTCTTATTACTGTGGTGTGCTGTGGTGTGCTGTGTGTGCTGTATTAGTAGTGTGCTGTGTTCTTATTACAACATGAAAAAAGGAGGACAGACGACAGGAAAGAAGTGCGACTTTCATCTTTAATGACGACAAAATATATCCGCTGTTATCCAAACATCAGCTGCATGAGAGAGGGTAAACCTAACAGCCAAACACGAGAAAGAGCAATGGGGCGTATCTAAGTGAGATTAAAAACCTAAGAATGTGAACATATCAACGCGTTCCGAGATATGGTAATATAGATTTCACATGGGCTAACAACAATGCATAGCAACATGAGAATACAGAGCTGCATGAAAGATGACAGTGAAATGAAAGAAGTGCGTAACAACATCAAAAATATGCATAATATGACAAATTCTCAGCGTGAAAGGAAACAAGAGAAACGGTGATAAAAAACGTGTAAAGGGCGGCAAAAAAGAAAGATAAAGGCACGTTAAAAATTCTAAAAGCAAACTTAAATACATAGGAGCGAACGGGTTGAGAGGCTATATGTAACCATCGAAAAAGGATAGTTCATTCCTAGAAAGGTTAATAGAAGGCATGCTAACGCACTTGTCTTTCCGTAGGCCAATGAAAAAGGCCTCAGTTACTTCTCTCTTGATCTTGTCCTGAGCCTTACCTGGGAACTTCGCTTCAATAAACTTGGGGTAGCTGTTTTGGCAATTGCTGCGGTGTAACGGAAGGTTACCTCCAGATTTGCTCTTCAGGGTGACGTTATGCTTGCGGGCGCGCTCATTGAAGCATTTCCCGGTTCGCCCCACATACACTTTGCCGCACGTCAAGGGGATTTCATACACAACATTAGCAGTGCATTGTGTGTATACGGTTTGATGCTTTATATCACAGGCCTTCTTAAGACGATTCTTGGTCACCATCGGACAAAATTTTGCCGGTTTGCACTGAGCCGAAAAAACCAGCCTAACCCCGTGACCAGACGCAACTTTCTTCAAATTGTGTGAGAGACGGTGCTGGCAACAGATTACCTGCACAGGCTTATCTTCTGTGTCGTGTATAGCATGGCCGGAATTTTTTTATTTTTATTTCCTTTTTAAAAAGGTTTTTAGCCATGCCGGAGACCATGTGGGCTGGGTAACCTGCAGATAAATTTCGGTCAATCTGAGACTGGAAGCATTCGCCTATCTTATGGGCATGCGCATGATTTTTCTAAAGCAGATTCCATGCAAAGAGATACTATGCCAGGCTTTACCAGATTGGAGTGGGCAATATCATAGGTCAAAAGTGATTTCTTTGAGCGCGGCTGATAAGCCCAAACCCAATGCACATTTGTAAAAATAAGTTGTAGGTCCAGAAACTGGAGTCGATCATTATCTGCCCGTGCATGCGTGAATTTCAGGCCCCTCGATAAAGAACCAAAAGCTGTGAGAGTATGGTTTACAAGTGTATCTGCGGCACAATGAGTAGGAGCATTAAGGACGATAAGATAGTCATCAACTTATCTGAAAATAAGTGCTATCCCTGTGTCCTTCAAGCTGGCTTCAAGGCGCTGATCAAATGACGCCAGGAAGATACCACATTGGACCGGAGCAACTGACGAACCTATACATATTCCCGCCTTTTGTAAGTAAAACTCTTCCTGGAAGCAAATAACAGTAGAATCCAAATAGAACTTTAGGAGGTCTAAGAAAGTTATCAGTTGTGACACCAGTGGAATTATGAAACCTGACTTTGTTGTATTCTTCCAAACGTTCCCAGACAGCATCAAACAAACCGTCGTGAGGCACAGAGTAAACTAAGTCCTCAACGTCAATGAAAACACCAGTGGAGGCCGACAACTTGCCTCTTTCCAGGACCTGCACCACTTCCGTTGAGCTTCGATTGCGATAAGGGTCACCGCCAGCTATTCTGTCCAGTTGGCGCCGAAGGAAGTCACAACTTTTTGCAACGTATCTCGTTCGGATCAAATGGCACGCAGCGGGCATGCATACTTTTGCGTTTTTCCTGAAAAGAATATTTCGAGGCGCCAGGTCTCAGCCGCTTTAACTGTCTTTCCTACTGATTCCAGGTTCATCCTGCAAGCAGTTTTATTGCGACACATTTTTGTCTGGAAGGGTTGAAGTCAACTGGTCGAAACTTCTTCTTGATGGATTCAGTAGCTTTTTTGTTGGAGGCATCATTGGGCATTACAACAAATCCACCTTCTTTGTCTGCCTCCAGGACAGCGAGGTCAGACGACTTCATGAATCTGGCAAGGCTATTGAGCGGAGGGTCCTTTCTCGGGAGCGATTTTTTGAGGCATGCGGCACCTTCCTCAATGATCCGGTCCCTATCTTTGTCAATGACTTTGCAGCCGAGTTTCGTACCTCGACACTATGCTTCTTTTCCATTGATTCTATCCAATTTTTACATTCCGCATTTTAACCTGTCGTTTCATGCGCTTTCTTCCTCCGTCCTCATGTCTGGCAACTGTCGAGGTACACGAAGGATTAAGGCAAGGTTGTCTTCTATCTCCGCTGCTTTTCATACGGTACGAATACTATGGGAATACTATACGAAGAACGCCTGAGAAAATTGGATAAGAACAGGTGGGCAGCTAAGGTATTTAAATATTTATACAGAAAGAGCAAGGCAGAAATGTGGGCTAGTTGGTTGTACATTTAGCGCGTTATTCACACACAGAAAGAGCGTTGACTCAGAATGGCGGAAAATAACTAGGAATCTAACCAGTAAGTACGCCAGACACGAGGACGGAGAAAGAAAGAGCAATAAATGAGAGAATAAAAACGCGGAAGGAAAAAATTCGTTAGATTCAATGGAAAAGAAGCATAGTGTATAATTATATCGGTACCGGAAAGGCAGATCAGGAAGGAAGCGTTTTATGATAACTCAAGAGGCACTTCCTTACTCTTTGAAACTAGGTCAGGGCGTCTTAGAAAGTGCAGCTACAAAAAGAAATTTGACGTAGAAGATAAAACATGTGATGTGTGTGGTAAATTTGTAGACACAATAGAACACCTAATACTAAAACGTGATGGCATGCATCCGGATGTCGGTGCAGGCACATTTACCCTTGCTGAGGCCCTAGGGTTTAGCGATTACAATAGTCATGTAAATAAATCTGCGATGGAAATTAGAAAAAAGCGATTCGAAGATTGGTGGCTCAAAAGCAGAGAGCTGGCATGAATGGCATGAGGATAAAATTGTAGGAAGACGTATTTAAAGCAAATGGAGATTTTTAATAGCTTACAACACATTTAAACGAAAATAAAGAAAAAAAGCTGAGCATGTTGGAAACTGCCATCACCCAGTTTCAAAGGGACGCTACTACCTACTATCCATCCGTAAACCCGAACTTTAGGTGCGCTTCCCTATACGTTACCGGAAGGGGTATGGCCTTTCCCGTATTCTCGAAATTCTTTTCATTAGGGCTCCCCTTTCCCTGTGAAAAAAAAAAAACTCTATGGGCACTCCTTTTTCGCGAACCTAGACACGGTAAACAAGGCATAGCGCCGCGAACTTCACTCTAAGGAAACTGCGCACATTGCTGCAGGTGCGTGGAGTGGAGAACTCGTGAACGACACGAACTTTGCGAAAGTCGAGACGGACACCTAAAGCATTAGCTAAGTGGCCGAGAACCTTAATTTGGCGCTTGGCCGAAATGGCATCGCCACTTCGTGGAGGTCGTTCAGTGACCTGCGCGTCGGAAGGCAGAAAGGATCGCAGAAAGACGATGCAGGTGACTGTCTAACGTGAAGGAGAAAACGACCATGTCATCTAAGTAGTACAAGCGGGTCGTTCATTCGAAGTAACGCAGGAGCCAGTCTAATATGCGTTCGAAGCTTAGAGGAGCGTTGCAGAGGCCGAAAGGCTTGAGTTTGAACTGGTACACGCCATCGGGGGTGACAGACGCGGTGTTACCACGATCCAATTCGTCAACAGCAATTTGCCAGCAGCCGGAACACTGGTTGATAGAGGAAAAGTAGGTGGCACCATGTAGGCAGCCAAGGGCGTCTTCAGTTGTCGGAGGAGGATAGACGTCTTTGTTTTCTAGTTCAGATAGCGACAGTCGACACAGAAGCGCCAACTTCTGGCTTTCTTTTTCACCAACGCCACATGGAACGCCCAAGGACTACTGGAAGGCTAGATAATGTTTTTCGGCTGTCCACCTGTCTGAAATACGGGGGGGGGGGGGTGTTAAGGAGGGAAGGCACGATGCAGGTTTCTGTGTGCGGGGCTGGCATCGCCTGTATCGATGCTATGGCTCACGAGAGGTTGGCCCAGAGGACATTTTCCGAAATCTAAGACGTCCCTGTAGGAAACTCAAAGGCTTAAGAGCGCGCACGTGGCCACGTGGCAAATCCGCAGCGATCATACCAGAGGTAGGTTCCAGGCGGATAGTGACCGAGCGGGGAGTTTAGGGAGACCAGCGTGAGGCTCAGCTGGCAGAGCAGTAACGGCGATGGCTCAACGGCAGCGAGTGCGATGCCACGGGGTAAAACTTGGGTCGCGAGGCTAAAGTTCACAATCGGAAGGTAAGATGACATGGGTAGGGTAGGGAAAAACGGGGACACAGGAACGTAGACTGCAGCTTCGCTTGGCAGGCGAGTAAACAAGGGAACGTAAACGAAGCGGCTTGGTATCGTAGAAGGACGGCAGACTGGGAGAGTTGGTGTTCCATGGTAACAAGAAAAGAGTGACAAGACATAGTTACAAGTGACATTGTGACAAGACTACCAGATAAGTCACCGAAGCATTCGATATCATCAGGAAACCTAATAGTTCAAAACTTCTTTAACTTTGTCTGCGAAAGAAATGAATGACATTGCTGCACAAAGGGTAGATTGGAAGGCAGTTACATTCACGTGTGTATGTTGGCATTTTGGATCTTTTTATCTCATCATCGATGCATGTCTGTGCGCATGTGTGCCAAGTTTTGTGCGTATAAATTGACTTCTTTAAATATTTCAATTGTAAGTTCCACGCCATGTCTGTCTCCTCCTCTTTCTGGTCCCGTTGTCTAGCGCTGTTTGAATTTTCTTGTTACCATGGCTTGGTATCGCCGCTTTCAGAGCTGAGCGGCAGATCCAAAGAAGGCCAGTAAAGCAATCGATAAGCGCCGCGTTGGTCGTTAAAAAGTCGATGTCGAGGATCACATCGTAGACGCAATGGTCGATGAAGGTGAGCTGGAGAGGAGTAGCACGAACGGCAGTGCATGCGCACGCTGTGCTCGTTACAACGACGGCAGCAGCACCTTTCAGAGACATGAACAGTTGGGAAAACGGCGGGAGTCACAGCCTTCTTCAGATGGCGGCGAAAGGAGGAACTCAAGAGAGAAACTTCGACACCACAGTGTCATCCACGAATATATCGGAAAAGGTTGTGGTGAGGAGCTACGGTCAGGAGAAGAGTTTCGGGACGGGTGGTCAATACAGCGCCACCTCTGTGAGCTGCGTTGGTTAGTTTTCCGAGTGAGAGCCATGGCAGGGTGCAGAGGATGGGCGGTGAGATTGCGGGAACGGGAGCGGTGGGCCTGAGGTGAAGGCGAGCGGCTGGATCAGGGTGGGAGCGGAGTGTCATAGTCCTTTGAAAGCTCAGAACGAGACGAAATCTGACGCCGTATGTTGTCGGCAGCACGATCCTAATGTGAGTTGGGTCGAGGTCACGAAAACCAGCGGCTGCGGCAGTGGTGGGAAATGTGGCCGACACGCGAACATGTGAAAAAAATTTGCCGGTTATCCGAAGTGCGCCATCCCGCAGTATTACGATAACGGTAGTACGTGGAGGTGGTCGAAGTTGATGCAGCAGCGCCAACCAGGGGAGTGATGGGTGGCAAGGGGGTTGACCAAGAAGGCAGGCCACAATTGAGGCCCACGTTCGTTAATTCCTGGCGAACGACGGCCTGGATCAGGGCAATCGTAGCGTCAGCTGGCTGAAGAGCGAAGGCGGCGGGCGCCATAGCCTGCAGTTCTCTGCATACAATCCTGGTCAAGTTAGCAGAATGGGATGGCTGCTGCAGTGCCGGCAAGTCCTCGCACGAGAACGTCGCCGCCGCGTTCGGAAGGCGGTCGAAACGGGGCGGTGTTTAGCTTGCTCAAACGCCGGCATACCTTTCTTCTTTGCAGAGAAGATTAAATGCGTTAGGATGTGGCCCACCTTGTCGGTCTCTGACATGGCGCTGTCCGCTTTACAGCGTAGAGCTACAAGATGTCCTGGATGTAGGAGAAGCATGACTGGGTGGACGGCTGACTCGAGCGGAAAGGTGGTTGTAAGCGGCAAGCTTGCGTCGAATGGGCTTGCCAAAGATGTCCCGGAGTACACAGGTGTTGCTGTAAGTCAGATGTTCCTCGTGCATCTCGAACCAGACGCGCGCCGTACTCGCCGAGTAGAAAATCACGTTAGCAAGCAAGAGAGTCGCGTCCAAGCGGTTGTGCTTACTGACGCGCTCATGCATGGCGAAGCAGTATTCGGCATCGACGTCATCGCTGCAGCAAAGGGTGCCCGTGTCACGAGGCTGTGCCATGACGACGGTAGCAGCTGGTGGTGATTCCGTAGTGTGAAGGTGTGTTTGACGGCATATTCATGGATCCAAGCTGACGGCTGGGGCGGAGATCCACGCATGGTCCGCGTGTAGTAGCCAGCAAAACCTCCACCAAACATTACGGGGGCTAACTCAGAAGCAGGCGCCAACGGCCGCAGTTAGGGAGCACACAAAACTGGTCACCCCCACGGACTAGCTGCAACGCCCTCGTCGTCGTGAACAGCACCGCGGCAGTCCAACGTCCCCTGCGTCTCGCGACTGCCCACCGCAACAGCAAAACCTCGTTGATACCTTCCGGGTTCCTACGATTTCGCGGTCCGTACGCTCAAAATCGCTGCCATAAAGACTGTCCCATTACACTATATTTTTCCCGGTTAAGTGGTTCCCTAAAAACAAGAATTCCAGCTACTACGTATAAAATTTTGGCAAATTGTGGACGTATAATGCGTTTATTGACCAACCGCACATGCCCAAACACACCAGTGGGCCGAACGGGAGAACACGCGACATGTTTTTTGCGGAAGCCACCCGCTGTGGTGCCTCCTTTGCAGTGCTTTATTGACAAGGAGAAGCACCCACCGAGGGGGAAAAAAACACCGCGCTAGCATTCGTTACGGCCGTGTCTGCGGCGACGCGATATGAAGAGGTGAAACGCTGATGTTTCTTCGCGGTGCATAAGGGAAAGGAGGCGAAGCTTCTACGAACTGCAGCGATGCGCTTATATACGAACAGGCCGGGTCTGGGAAATGTAGCTTAAAAAGGAAAAACATTGCGACAGTCAGCTGATACAGAGTTCCCGGGTTCGAAACCGACCACGGCGGCTGCGTTTTTATGGCGGCAAAACGCTAAGGCGCCCGTGTGCTGTGTGGTGTCAGTGCACGTTAAAGATCCCCAGGTGGTCGAAATTATTCCGGAGCCCTCCACTACGGCACCACTTTCTTCCTTTCTTCTTTCACTCCCTCCTTTATCCTTTCCCTTACGGCGCGGTTCAGGTGGCCGCCGATATGAGACAGATACTGCGCCATTTCTTTCCCCCAAAGCTATTCTTCTTCTTCTTCTTCTTCTTCTTCTTCTTCGTCTTCTTCTTCTTCTTCTTCTTCTTCTTCTTCTTATTATTATTATTATTATTATTATTATTATTATTATTATTATTATTATTATTATTATTATTATTATTATTATTATTATTGCGACAGTCAGCCGCGCGATGGCTTTTCCACAAAACTTAATACAAAGGGGGAAGCATCCAAAATTGACAAGGAAGAGATTTCGGGTACTTTCGTCACTGCCATCGACGCACCGGATGCGTTACGAATTTCTTTCCGCGCTAAACACAGCGCGAACGCGGACTGAATTCCGCGAGCACCGAAATAGGACCTGCTCAGCTCTTGTGACTAGAAATGACAATCGACAGTTTTATAAAGTGAAATTGCCAGCTAACTTCTTTTTACCTCATTCAACAATTAGATTTTTTCAGATTGAGGCGGTTTGCATTACGTTTTTCCGGATAATACGTTTTTCATCGCAAAAAAAAACGTATCAACGAGGTTTTACTGCTTCGGTTTGAGTCCTAAGGCGGTTTTCTGCACAGAATTTTTGAAATTCTGTTGTTTAAAGCAGCAGATCGCTGCCCATTAGAATTAACATAAATAAGTAAACGACGAAACAGCGTAGGCAACAGCTGCAGCCACAAAAAAAAATTTGCTTGGACGCAACTTGACCGCCCACGGAAGGCTGAAGACTCGCCCTTCTTGAACGAGATAACTGATGTCCTGTTGCATAATTCTTTGAATTAGAAACGTGTAGCTTCACTTGAGCTCTCGTACAGCATTCATACCTTAGTATCACTGCAATATCAAGCATTTATCGTGATGCTTCGCCACGAATCGAGAAACGTTTGCAGCATATGGCAAATGTTTTCTCTGAACCAAAGAGTTGTTGGTTTCTGTGAAGCGTTTTTCGTCGGAAGGTCGGTGTTTTTTTTTTAAACAGCTGTTCCAAATTGTGAATGATATAAAATATCAGGACATAAAATATTTTTACTTACCAATAGAGCTATGTATCGAAGAAACGACGACAGTTACAAAAGAGTCTCTACTCAAACGCACGTACGGAAGTGTATGCCTTTGCTGAATGATACTTATTCAGAACCTTTGCTCAGGAAAATCGCTTCTCTCCTGTAGCGGAATCATGGACGGACCTAGGTTGTGCGAGATGCGGGTCTTCCGATTCCGTCTGGCCGTATAGAGAATGCACTGGCAGTTGTGCACTTTGCGAAAGAGGCTTTTCACTCTTAAGGCAATTTCGGCGGAGTTGCTAGCGAGAGTACAGTAGCCGGTATAATATATCACATAGAATACCAGTTCTTAGAGTGTTGGGCACGTGCTTTTGAAGTTTCTGCGCACGACGACTTCACGCGGGAGTGGCATGCAAGGCGTCGCTCACTCAGAGCAGCGCTGACTTTTTTTTATTTCGAAGGTACTCCTCGTCCCGGTCAAAACAATGTTCGACCAATCAATCGATGCCAGCCGCAGGTACCCGGATCCCCGAGCGACGTTACTGACGTCTCAGTTTTGCTGGTTTTTCCTAATGAATCTCTGTTTTCAGTAAAAATTTCGAATTTTAGATCTTGGAGTACATGGCCTCGATGGCCTTTTGAATGCCACATATTGTGTCAACGTTTCGCTCTTAGACGCGTGTGAGAAAGAAAGGGCGAAGCATGACGGCAGTTATAAAACAGATTGATTGTCGTGATCCAGGAACCAAAGAGACTTAGCTGGATGCAGCGAAGCAATTTTTCAAGCAGCTCTTACAAAAGTGCAACAAGGAACGTGTATTTCGATCACATTGAATGCGCTAGAAATGCGAATCTGCTTTGAGCAGTGTCGGTAGCTGCGTTAACGAGGTGTTTCTTCTAATCTGACCCTAAAATTGTGTCCACGTGCGGGAACAAAAGGAGACGCATATTTGATAGCCATAGCAAAAGCTTACGCTGTCAACTGCAGTCGAAAAGTCATTCACACTAGACTGCCGAGAACACTACGCCATGCGACATATAGAGAAAAATTTCCGCCTTACAATGGCTACTATGTTCACGTTTGAGTAAGCTGCAAGCCATGAAGTTTGCAATGGAAGTCTGCAATGCGGCAGCGATTTCTCTTCGCTAAACGTGTAGCCGCTCTGCTCACCGCGAATGATGTGGCCGTGCACTGCTTCGTCAGAAGTTAAAGGTAAGAGAAATGATGGAATGGAAAGTGGAGGAAAAATGCGCACTCACCTCGATGGCGAGCAGCACGAAGAAGAGGCATCCGACTATCAGTCTGCTTCCGTCAAGCAGAACGTAGTTCCTAGGCGCCTTGGCCATCAAGAAACCTTTTCATCTCTTCGCCGTCTGTTTCAGGGAGTGCGCACTTAAGTAGAGCACTGATTCCCAGAGAAACGAGAACGAGTGAGCGTACTGCGATTCCAGCACGCGTACGACGCAAGAAAGATGTCACTCTTTCTCAAGCGCTCTTCACGAGTGCACAATACGAAGAAACTGCGAGCCACAATATTTCACTTTTCAGACAGGACCCTTTGATATTCCATCTAGTCCTCGGAGTACATGTGTTTCGTGAGTTCTTTACCGCCTAATACAAAACAGGAAGAATTCGGATCGTATGCATAGTGGCGAAAGCCTTTGGATGAGGGGAATTTGGATTCACAATAACCCGGCGTGAAGTGGTGGGTGCTCACAAGTGTAAGAAAATTTGGCCACATTCTGGTATTTCAGTAGACCCCTTCTCTAAGAAACTGCATTCAAATATACAAAATACATACGTGATTAAGTGATAAACGCTCATAAATGTTTCTTTTCTAATATGTGCGGTAAATATATGTGTTTCGAATTTTCTTGCTCAAGATATTTCCCGAGGTACAATAAAATAGCGGCGACCTCGTATTAATTTTGTGTTGCAGCAGCACAATCCTTTTTATCGTATTTCTTCTCATATAAGCCGATGGCAATTCACCAATATCCGTGAAGAGAGAACTATAAAATGGCTGTATATTACTGGTACTCACCTTCTGGGCAGAAACGCGTAGGGTAACGAAGATGGTTCAACTGAAGTACAACGCAGCGAGTAATGCACAGAAAATTTATAGTTCATAAAGGATATGGCGTCCACACGAATTGCAGGGCGGTTTTACTAACGAGCACGGACGTCTAGGCTCTTCTCAATGGTGCAAGCTTCTTGCATGAATTCTTCGATGGTTTTTGGCGGCTAGCGCACGAGGCTGGTAAAGAGTTGTTCTTTTACGCCACGCATTTAAAAATTGAACCTTCTGTTCCTCGGTCATCTGAAGGTATCCATCGCATCTTGTCCGCTATTTTTTCGCAATCCCTTTCATCTGGTTTGGTTCCACGTGACTGGCGCCTAGGTAAGGTTGTGCCCATTTTCTTTACCACTCAATTATCGATCAATTTCAATAACTAGCACGATTTGTAAACTCATTGAACACGTGATGGATTCGCAGGGTTTTAACTTCTTAAAAAAACACAACATCATCTTTAAATACCAACATTTCTTCCGTAAAGGGTACTCGTGCGAAACGCAACTTGCTGGTTTCTTCCACGAACTTCATTCATCTGTTGATGCTGGAATTCCAGTCGGCTCCACAGTGCTTGATTTTTCCAAAGCCTTCGACAGGGTACCTCATAATTCGTTCGGAAGCTGGATCCTGGATTCGAGGAGTCGTTCGGCTCTTTCTTTCCTCACGACACTGGTGAACGTCTTCAGAAGTCCTCTCTTGAATAGCCCCCATGTCTTTAGATAATACTGGTGGTTTTCATACCAGGCGTGTGCTGAGCCCTCCAGTGTGAAAAAGACGTGCCCGATTTTCGCCGCATCATTCCAATTGTTGACTGACGCCATGCGCCCAAATTGGTCTAACCATTCTTCGGGGTCTTCGCCTAGGGATGGATTAAATGTTGGCGGCACCCGCGGCTGCTGCAGTATGATTGGTGTCGACATTTTTGGCAGGTTTCGGGGCTCGTATCAGAGTCTTTTCGCTCTCTGGTGCGTTCCGGCAGGGTCCCGAACTCAGTCTCCTGTCCCTGGAGACGTCGGCTGGCTCGGTGAGCTGCTGGCTCGTCCACGGGTGCGAAGTGCAGAGTGCTGACGTCATGACTTGAAAGGTGTGTCCGGTGCATTGATGTCCACCCAGCCCCTCCACCAGATGTCACGAAGTGGTGACTGCAATCTGGAGAGCAGGAAGTCTGCGAAAATGGTGTCTAAACAAATGCTTTATGTGGGCTGACCTGCGCCCACAATGGACTGAATCACTCGGCGGCGGCGTAGCAACAAGCATGCTCGGCGGTCGTCGAACATAATGCCCGCTGCTGTCTGCGGTGCTCAATTTAATGTTGATAACGAACTTTCGAGATAGAGCTTGCAAAGTTACTCGAACATTCTGGAGCAACGTAGAATCAGGTCTGCCTGGATGAGATCAATGGAGATATATCTGCATCGCAAATAAAGCAATAAAGCGGCGTGGCGGCAGGTTTCAAGAATAAAAAACAAACACTGCAAAGAATCGCGTTCATATAATGCGAGTGCAATGTAACCGAACGTCGGTGAGAAAATGGACTGCATTCCAAGAGATTCCAGACGTAGCTGGAGGTGGGCAGAAATTTTGGCGAGCAGATGAGAAAACGAGGTTTGGGGGATAGGGTGGTCGCAGCTAACACAGGACCGGGTTAATAGGATATGCTCACGTACGGTAGGCTACTCACCTAAAGGGCAGAAACGTGGAGGTTGAGTTGAGGAAGTTTAGGACAACGCAGCGAGCTATGGAAAGAATAATTTTAGGTGTAACGTTAAGAAAGCGTAAGCGGGAAGAGTGCGTGAGGGAACAAAAGCGGGATAATGTTATCTTATAGTAATACTTGGTGCTTTGCTAGTTGGTTAGACATTCCTTGGAATTAGGTTAGCGCTAAAAAAAGTCAAATACAAGGCGAGAGAACCACGACACGACACTGATGAACGCATCTAACAACTGGTTTTATTTTTTGCTTCAGGGTGCATATTTAAAAGCTTGTGATACCACATCATGCGCACAATCAGGGGTTGTCAACATTTTTTCATATCAAAAAAGTGATGATGTATCCCTCGCTAATCTTGAGTTTATGGCATGGCAAGCAACAAGGAGTGAAAAAAAAACACCAGTATTGGACACGATGAATCAGTGAAAAGGATAAGGTAGAAAAAACCTACAGGACGAATAAAAAACGTGCTCACTGCATTCTTAAACGCATCTCTAGAAATGCCCGCTCCGCAGAATGTAATTATACCGAAGTATCGCTTACACACTGTTTTCGTTTGTTATTTATGTGGAAGGCCTCCAGTAAAACTGAATTTTCTACGTGCACTTCTGCCCTGAACGCGCGAAGATGATGCCTGAGGTGATGCCTTATGTGCATAGGGTGTCGCGTAACCTCAAAAAAGTGGCCAGCAGGCACAACGTGCCACTTGCGTTCTCGGCGCCAAATAAGCTGGCGAAGCTGTGCCCGCGCATCTGCGGCGAACATGAGCGCGGTCGCAAAACTCAACATGAAGTAGCCTACGGGGGATGTGTGTTAGGAGTGGTGTAAAAGATCCCCCTTTCCTGCGGAAGGTGCTATATCGGGCAGACGGGGCGTTGCCTTAACGATCGTTTAAGGGAGCACGCAAAAAACTTGACGGTGAAAGGCAAGCTTGCGGATCTAGTTTCGCATGTCTTAGAGTGCAAATGTGTGCAACGATTTAAAGAAGCTAACGTTCTAGGTCGAGGTGCAAGTAGGAAATCCCTAGTGTTGCTGGAGGCCTTCCACATAAAAAAAAAGAGAACTGTGTGCAAGCGATGCTTCGATAACGTTATACTGTGCGGAGCGGGCATTTCTGGAGATGCGTTTAGGAAAGCACTGGGTACGTCTTTTATGAGTCCTGTTTCTTCTTACTTATCCTTTTCACTGATTCATAGAGTCCATTATTGGTGTTTTTGCATTCCTTGTTGCTTGCCGTGCCATAAACTAAAGATTAGCGAGGGATACATCTTAACTTTTTTGATATCAAAAAATATTGACGCCCCCGGTTGTGGGCATGATGTGATGCGACAAGCTTTTAAATATGTACCCTGAGGCGAAAAATAAAACCCGTTGTTAGTAGCGCTCATCTGTATCGTGTCATCTTTGTCTCGCCTTGTGTCCGTCTTTTTTAGTGCTAACGTATTTCAAAACAACGGCATCCTAGCCGAAATCAAGAACAAGAAATGGGCTTGGGCAGGGCATGGCATGCGAAGGCAATATAACCGCTGGTCCTTAAGGGTAACGGAGTGGATTCGAAGAGAAGGCAAGCGTAGCATGGGGCGGGAAAAAATTAGGTGGGCGGATGAGACGAAGAAGTTTGCGGGGAGACGGAATGTTATGTCGCGAAAAAATCGCGTGGACGCATGATATGCCAGTAACAGTCAAAAAGGTTATTACAATAAGCAGTGGATCGAGACCGCTCATTTCAAGGTGAAAGTCAGGCTTTTTGGAACTGAAACGAGGTGATCGTGGGCAGATATTGGATCAATGCGCAGCGACCACTTCTTGCACGTCCTACAGGTGTTGTGTTTTTTATGCAGACAGCGGCGATATTTGTCAAGTATGCTGCAATACGAACGGCGCATTCGATAGCACCGCAAGGCAGTAATCACGCTGTACAAGCCAAAGTAGCAGACTATAATCACGCCGTAGACAGTGCTTTTTGGAATGAGAAAAGTAATAAGTGAAGAATGATGAGGCTAAATGGGTATTCCGCCAGCATCACAGTGGATGTCCTAATTGGTGATTAAAACTGCTCTTCACGTTTTTTGACCCTCTTTGCAGTCAGCCTGTACTCATGTATAATCTACAATTTCTCTTTCGGATTTGAAGTTTTGCGACATTTGTTTAGATTGCAGTAAATACGGTATAACACTTTCGAGTAAGGTAGTGTTTGGCTAAAAGGTTACATACAGCAGGGTCGCACTTTGAATTCTGCGAGGCAGCTAAATAGCGCATAGAAACAGAGCTGAAGTCTTATTTTGTATGAATGTTTCTAACGAGGCGTTACATGAATAGACTTAACAAAGATGTGAAACTGTCAGCGCATAGTAGGTCAAATATAAGGGGCGTTATTCTGCATTCAGTTATAGCGTTGTCTCAAAATGATTCCACATTTTTGTTCCAGAGGAAGAGCCAAGAAAGACTCATGCACCTGCCATTTCTATCATTGCATGGGGCCAAAGAAAGCAACTAAATAAAACATGTTACCGGAAACTCTTTAAAGCTTGTAAATACCAGTGACGCTAATTTCTAGTCTGCAATGCTTGTACTCTCATTTTGCTTTATTGTGCTTGTATTTACTTTACAGAAAAATAAACATGTCCTAAGGACTATAACAACCACAAAAAAATGAACCTAAACGCTCTGTACGACCAGCTTATTACTTTTGCTTCCAATAAAACTACAACCCATAGGTCACGGCAGTAGAAGCCAATCTTAGCAGTATTTCGCTCTATACCAATGAGTGAAAACACAACGGAGTTGACATGCAGAGCCCGTCATCATGCATACGTAATTTTTGGAAGAAAGCAGTCGGTCATCTAAAAAAATGAGTGTCTTTTATATTGCCTTGATCACAAAAGAACAGCTATCAATTGTCTGAAAATGAGCTGCATTGCTGTCCCTGAATAGGTAAGAAAAAACAAAACATTCTACGACGGTACCTGGTTTGTTGTTGGTTCCAAAACACCGTAGCGCAAACAAAGATGAAGACAAAAAACAACAGAAGGGACCCCACGAGCGCTATTTTTTTGATTGCGCTACAGTGTTTTGAAGCTATGTACTACAAACAAGCCCAAAAAGCCACCCTATTGTTGTTGATGCTGATAACACGGACAAGCAAATTCATCGCGGATTGATATGATTATTTTAGCTCCAAATATTTGTGTTATGCGTTCACCATATTGGTAAAAAGGCACACTTACAATGGTTTGGTTTATTGGGTTTAACGTGCCAAAGCGACTAAGGCTATGATGGACGCCGTAGTGAACGGCTCCGGAAATTTCGTCCACCTGGGGTTCATTAATGTTCACTGACATCGCACAGTACATGGGCCTCTAGAATTTCGCCTCCATCAAAATTCGACCGCCGCGGCGACGGCACTGCTGACGAAATGCCACGCCACTCACCGTTCATGCTGTTTCAGGCGCTGCTGCTGACCGGCATCTACTATCAGTCACCCGTTTCATCGAGTTGCCTACCGGATCCGCAAGCTGCCGCCGCTGACTGGATTCTTGACTCCTGCAACCGTTGTACACATTACCTGTGCGCACAGCAACCGTTTTTGGAGGCATCCAATCTTCTGACCTGGCAACACGCAACAATATCAGCTGATTAGGACAGTTACGTAAGGCGTGCGGTTTTCACCGCCCCCTTGGGCCACGGCACTCCTGACGAAATGCCACGCCACTCACTGTTCAGGCTGTTTCAGGTTAGTTATTGCGAATATACCTGCTACCAAGATAACGATGTCTGCCTTTTAGCGGTGTCGTGCCCCCCCCCCCCCCCCCCCCCCTCAAGTCCTGAACCGTTTTCGCACTGTGGCAACGTATATATGGCGCTTTTTGGTTCTGGGAGGGGACATTGCAATGAACCCGGGTCCTATGAGAAAAGCACAGCAGGAAAAGCTTGAGCTTGTTTAAGACGCTGTTCAAAGGCTAGAGGCTAGCCACACGAACATCCTTGAAAGTGTTAATAAGAGCCTCACCATTCATATCGACTTGAAAAAGGATATGCAGTCTCTAACTAAACGTGTACATGAACATGAGCTCAAAAACCAGACAATTTCAGACCTGCAAAATGAATGTAAGTCTTTAGCTAAAAGTGTGGAAGAATTTGAACTTAAGAATCAGTTAACACTTTCATTGGAGGCTTCCACGAGCTGCACTCACAATGTGTCTAACATTCATGTTAAAATTGATGATCTGGAAACCCGATCGCGCCGGTCCAACATTCTTTTCTATGGCATTCCTGACAAGGATAAGGCTGAAACTTGGGAAGACTCTGAACGTCTTATTACGAATTTTTTCGGATGAATTCGGTCTTACTGTATCTTCATTATCCCGGGCTCACCGCATAGGCCCTTTTTCAGACGACAAAAACCGGCCTATTATTGCTAAGTTGTTCAACGAAAAATAAGTTTAATCTGTCGCGAGTAAGGGCTACAAGCTGAAAAATACGAACTTCAGTATTTCCCGCGATTACTCTCAAATTGTTTGCAATAAACGCCGCCAACTACTCACGTATGCAAAATCAGTAAAATCAGAAGGTAACAAAGTGCGTTTCGTTTTTGAAAAACTGTATATCAATGGTATGCCTTACCTCTGAGATAACGAAGCCAATCGTGCAGTGTGGTCCCCGCGGGGGGGCGCCTGCTACATGCAGGCGAGAAAGTAGATTTTAAGCGGGTAGAAGTAACCAAGCAAACGTTATCTGATTGGTGGCTAAAATCAAGGGAAGAGTAAAATTTCATAAGTCATGACTAGGTGGCTTGAGCCACCGCCCAATTTCAAGGGTTCAGACGTATCCATCCATCCATCGTTCGTGAGTGGCGACACCAAGGGTTCCTGAGCATCCGCAGGGACATCCCCTCAGGGGGATGATGGTGAACAGTGCATCACCACGGACCCGAGCACCCGCGCCTAGCCGTGCGTGGCATCGCCGTGTCCGGGGGAAAGGGGTTCCTGGATGGTTGAGCCGATGCCGAGCGTTTGGACTTTAAGGCCCTTCGGCAGAGGCAACACCCTACTTTGGCCTCAGCTTCCTGTAGACGGCACCTCCGGCCTTACCCAACCGGGGCAAATCGGCAGTCGCCTTTTCCTATCCTCCACTCTCTCTTTCATTTTCCTACCGCTTTTTCACAACTCTCCTGTCTCCTACTCACTTCTAGTTTCTTCCTTTTTTCCTGGCGGCGAGGGTTCACCTTGTGTGGCCAACCACACTGAGTTGCGTCATATTAGGTTATAGTTGGGGTGTACAGCTGGCGTGGGCAGGGCTTGCTTGCAAGTTCCTGTCCCGTCTCCAAGTTGGGCTCCATGGTGGGTGGCTGGCACCGTAGCTGGCACACTTATTCTATGGCTAACGTTCTCTCAGCAACTGATCGCCCTCACAAGAGAGGGTGGACTGAGGTACCTCAGAATGTCATGAAAAAAAGAAACAAAGTTTTTCTAAGTTTTAGGTTATTCATAGTGAGCAAACTGATGATGCTTCTAGAATAATATTCCCATTCATTGTAGAAAAACATTTGACGGGTGCCTGGGCTTTGGCTACAAGGTTACAAAAATGGCCAATAGAGACCTCTTACTGGAACTCCGAGATAGCATCCAACACTCAAAACTTTCCAACATTGTGTCAACGGGTGACATCCCTGTATTCATA
The DNA here is from genome assembly GCF_052857255.1 of Amblyomma americanum. Taxonomy (NCBI): domain Eukaryota; kingdom Metazoa; phylum Arthropoda; class Arachnida; order Ixodida; family Ixodidae; genus Amblyomma; species Amblyomma americanum. The sequence continues at coordinate 8,524,779 of NC_135505.1, read as the reverse complement.
TCTGCCCACCGATCCCTCAATACAGTTCGTGGTGTAATTTCAGAGAATGATTTTCTCCACCTCACTGAACAAGAAATCAAAGAAGGGCTTGCTGAACAAAACGTCGTTGATATCCAAAGGATAAAAATAAGAAAAGAGGGCAAAGAAATCCCAACAAAGCCCATAGACTTGACATTTACACATAGTACTCTCCGAGACTCAATTGAAGTGGGTTATCTAAACAAAAATGTGAGACCCTACATTCCTAACCCTCGACGATGCTTTAACTGCCAAAGGTTCGGCCACGGTTCAGTGAGTTGCCGTGGTCATAAAACTTGCGCAAAATGTGCTTCAAAAGATCACTTTCTGATGACTGCGACGGCGGCCCACGCTGTGCAAATTGTGAGGGAGACCATGCTGCATACTCCAGGGCGTGTTCATCCTGGAAGAAAGAAAAAGCAATAATCACACTCAAAACTACTGAAAACATTTCGTTCAACGAAGCAAGAAGGCGATGCACACAAACAAGCACATTCTCCTTCACAGCAAAAACAAACTTCGCTGATGTGGTGCGTGGGCTCGGCCCACCACAACAGGCTTCGGCACCTGCCCAGGCCACTCGCAGTGAGCCTGTGGCGGGGGCATCCGCGCCGCCATGTGGCGTAGGTAACACTACTCTCGCGCCCAGCGCCTCTGCAGAGGCGATGAACATGACCCAGGGCAGTCCCGTGCCATCCACGTCGGGTGGTCGGCGGAGCTCTCTGGATCGATCAAAAAAAGACAGGCCCCGAATCAAGGAGCCATAAATAAATTGATCTAGATTTTACTGCATAGGAAAACAAAATTAAGATGCGTTTCATAATGCAATGAAACTGTAGAGCACTTATGAATAACTACAGTGACATAAAAGATATCATTGGAGCACACGCTCCTGTTGCGTTATGTCTACAAGAATAGCAGAAAAACAAAAACTTCCATTTGCAGCAGGTATGCACGAGGACTACAATCAACCCATCACACTCCAGGAATTGATTAGGGTATTATCTTGTGGTAAAGAGACAGCACCAGGCCCAGATAATGTGCATTACACTATGCTTGCCCATCTCTCTGAGGCTGCCGTGCAGGCATTGTTGAAATTCTTTAACAAAATATGGACAACTGGGAATATACCTGAGGAGTGGAAGAAAGCAATAATAGTACCTTTTCTGAAACCCGGAAAACTACCAACAAGTCCTAACAATTACAGACCGATAGCCCTCACCAGCAGCATTGCTAAATCTTTCGAAAGCATAATAAACATTAGACTGACCTTCACACTCGAATCTCGTCGCATGTTAGATGTACATCAATGTGGATTTAGAAAAGCATGCTCGACCACTGATCACCTTCTCCGTCTAGAAAACACCATCCGGGAGGCGTACATCCACAAACAGCACTGTATTGGGGTCTTCTTCGATTTGGAGAAGGCCTATGATACCACGTGGAAGTTCGGCATCCTACATGACCTAGCAGATATAGGGATCCGCGGCAGGATGCTGAACTGCTTGAACGACTTCTTGACTAACCGCACATCCAGAGTCCGTCTAAGAGCAACTCTGTCAATGACATTCACACAAGAGAATGGCGTACCCCAGGGATGCATTTTAAGTATGACACTCTTCATAGTAAAAATGAGTTCTTTAGCCAAAGTAATACCAAAGTCTGTAATGTATTCAGTTTATGTAGACGACTTACAGATAGCATACACTTCTTCCAGCATACTGTCCTGCGAGAGACAAATACAAATCACACTAAATAAACTGGCTGCTTGGGCAGAGAAAAATGGATTCAAGTTCTCTCCTCAGAAAACAGTAGCTGTTCTGTTCTCATTACGACGAAGCCTACAGGTTGATCCCAACCTGTGCTTGAATCAGACCACACTGCCAATCAAACAAGAACATAAATTTTTAGGCGTCACTTTTGTCAAGAAACAAACATTTCTACCACACATTAGCAACCTTAGAAAGAAAGCATCCCAAGCCATCAATGTATTTAAAGGTACTCTCGCGAAAACGGTGGGGGTCCGATAGAGCATGCCTATTGCAAATATATCGCTCTTTGGTGCGCTCCAAGCTGGACTACGGGTGCGTGGTATATGGTTCGGCAAGAGCATCCTACTTGAAACGACTGGACCCTGTTCATAATCTTGGTCTGCGCCTATCAACTGGAGCATATAGAACATCCCCGGTAAATAGTCTTTATGTTGAAGCTAATGAGCCCACATTAGAGGATAGAACAGTCACACGTACATGCAAGTACATCCTAAAAACCCGTTCTCTTCCTAAACATCTCTGCTATCCCATTGTTACCAAGTGCCCATCGAGAAGATTATTCAATAATAAACCACATTCTATCAGGCCAATAATAATGCGCTTTCAAGATAAATGCGAAGAGTTAGCAGTGCTGGACGCCATACCGAATATTGCACAAAGACATGAATAATCTGCCACCATGGTACAGCCTCCCTTCGGTGTGTGACTTCACACTGACACACGTAAACAAAGAGGAAATGCCACACGAGCACACACTGCAAGAGTTCTTTGCATTACAAGTAAAATATGACACCTACACTGAATTTTACACTGATGGCTCAAAAACAGAAAGTCATGTCGGAAGTGCAGTAATTCAAGGAAAAAACGAAAAAATGATACGGTTGCCACAGTATGCATCGGTATTTACTGCGGAGTGTTATGCCATTCTCGTAGCCGTAGAACAAATAGTAAAACAAAACATAAAAAATAACATCATTTACACCGATTCACTGAGTATGCTCCAAGCGCTGCACCCTACAAATGCTGCTCAACCCATAATAGGAAAAATCCTACATAACATAGTTAAAATCACGAAGCAAAAACATAACATTATATTCTGCTAGGTCCCTAGCCATGTTGGAATTTTAGGTAATGAGAGAGCAGATGCTTGCACAGCACAAGCTCGAATTGGTCATATAAAACAAGTTAGCATACCACAGAGGTATTTTTCTAAATTACTGCACAGTAAACTCAGAAATAAGTGGCAGGTTGCATGGGACGAACAGACAAACAACAAACTACATTCTATAAAACCCGTTTTGGGAGAATGGAAATCATGTAAACATCAGGAGCGTTTTACAGAAGTTATTTTGTGTCGACTTCGCATTGGACATACACACCTTACACACAACTTCTTACTGACAAAAAAAAGACAAACCTCTCTGCGAAATGTGTGGCGATGAACTCACGGTAAACCACATTTTAATTGTATGCACGAAACTGGAACAACTGAGGAAAAAATATTTCTCAACATTCTACAATGAATACATACTACTACACCCCATGTTACTTTTAGGAGATCAAGTACTGTTTGATTTTTCAAGCATTTTTAAGTTTCTCAGAGAAGCCAATGTTTTAAACAAATTTTAGTTATAAAAAGCGTAACCTTTAACAAAAGCTCTAACCGTGTGTTTGGCGCATCATAGCCTCAGTTGCTTTTGCGGCATTAAAATGAATATAACTAACTATTATGTCTACAAGAGACAAATTTAAGGCCTCAAAGCATAATTTTCTTACGAATTATGCTATTTTCCACCGCGACTGAGAACAGGCGAGCAGGCTGTCAGGAGGTGTGGCAATTATAGTCAAAAACGGTGTCCCGGCTAGTGAGCTTAAACTAAAAACAAGACTTGAGGGTGTAGCAGCTACTCTGCTTGTACATAAAACCATTACAGTGTGCTCTGTATATATTGAGCCACAGTTGAAAGTAACACTCCTTGACTTAGAGGGTCTTTTAAATCAGGTACCAGAGCCATACCTGGTAGTTGGCGACTTTAATGCACATTCTCGTTTTTGGGGAAGCGAGAAAACGGGTGCTAGAGGGTAGCTAATCGAGGATTTTATTCTATCCACTAATGTCTCTTTGCTGAACTCGGGTAAACCCGCATACTGTTCCCTATCCTCGGGGAGAATGAGTGCTTTAGATTTGTCTTTTAGTTCACCGTCTGTTTTTACCGATTTTAACTGGAGTGTTTTAGACAATCCACATTGAAGCAATAATCTCCCTGTTATAATAGGTCTGTCATCCTCGCCAACAGTTATTCCAACAAAACAGCAGCGTTGGAAACTGCATTTAGCTGATTGGGCATTGTTTAAAAGAAAAGCCAGTTTACAGGATGTAATTTTGGAAAACCAAAGCATAGATGACATAAATTAAATGTTCACAACAGGCACTCTTTCTGCTGCACATGTTTCAATTCGTAAATCCACAGGAGTGATGCGCCAGAACCACAAAATTTGTTACACACGAGAATGTAAGGAGGCAACAAAACTGCAGAATAACGCTTGAGGAGTCTTTCGCAGATACCCAACTCTTGAGAACCTTACTTTTTTCAAAAAGGCGAGAGCACAAGCGCCGGGTGTCCGGCGCAAGGCCGAGAAAACATCATGGCAAACTTATGTCTCTCCTATAAACAGCTCAACCACATAAAAAAAATGTGGGAGCAAGTTAAAAAATTAAATGGCCACTACTTAGCTTTCACAATTCCTCTTTTCGCAACACCTGGTACACAAACGAGTTTAGGGGAACAGGCAGACATATTCTGGAAGCACTTCGCTGTAGTGTCCGGTTCATCACACTATACGGAGTCATTTCTAAAATACAGAAACATAGCCGAATAACAAAGGCTCCAAAAAGTGGAGGTGCTAATGAAAAATATAATGGAATTATTACACTCCAAGAAATCAACACTGTACTATCTGCCGGTAAGAACACTGCTCCAGGATCCGGCCAAACACACTGTGAAATGTAGTCGAGGGTTTGACGGCATACCGTCTGGTCAGGAATCATGGTGATGCAGATTGCTGGTAACTGGCCAAAGTCGAAAGATGAAAAAATGAAAATCTTTTCACTTTGGCCAGTGACCAGCAATCTGCATCAACACTATGAAATGCTTGCCCATATTGCCAAGCCTGCTGTAGAGGCACTTTTGTTTGTAACCTTTTGTTTGAACATTTGTACCTTTGTAACCTTTGTAACCGTTTTTAACGTGTTTAATGGTTACAAACGTGTAACCATTATTTTTGAATGCATTAATAAACTTTCAACTTCAACTTCAACTTCTTTAACAAAGTATGGGTTTCGGGGAAAATACCTGAAACCTGGAAAAAGCTATTATTGTATCGTTCCTTAAACCTGAAAATCCCGCAACCTCTCCTAGCAGTTATAAACCCATAGCCCCGACTAGTTGCCTCGCCAAACCCTTTGAAAGTGTCGTGAATATAAGATTAAATTTTGTCCTTGAATCTTGAGAACTTCTTGATGGCCATGAGTGTGGTTCTAAAAAGGAATGCTGCACAACAGATCACCTAGTCCGTCTTGAAAATACTGTTCGAGAAGCTTTCGTTCATCAGCAACACTGTCTCGCTGTATTTATCGATTTAGAAAGGGCATACGATACGGCCTGGTGGTTCGGGATACTTCATTACCTTGCCGAGATTGGCATCCGAGGAAGAATGTTGAACTGCCTTAAAGACTTCTTATCTAACCGTTCATTTCATGTCCGCCTGGCTACAACCCTTTCGAGGAATTCCATTCAAGAAAACGGAGTACCTCAGGGGTGTATTTTAAGCACAACTCACTTCGTTGTGAAAATGAGCTCTCTTACGAAAATAGAAACAAAGGTCTGTTATGTACTCGGTCTATGTGGACGACCTTCAGGAAGCTTGTATATTCTCCAATGTATCAACATGTGAAAGACAAATACAAATAACAATGAATAAACTGGCAACATGGGCGGACAGAAATGTTTTCAGGTTTTGCCCGCAGAAATCGGTGGCGATTCTGTTCTCACTCAGACAAGGCATACATTAAAAGAACGTCTTCTTGGGCGAGTTGTTCACAGTTCATCTTTGGTACTCAGCGCGAATACACACGGAACACAAGGAAGGAAACGGGACAAAGCGCCACTTACAACTGCTTTATTCGAAGGCACATCACACACACTTTTTTATACGCAAGGAACACAATCAAATCAGGATCGATAAGCACGTGCACAAGTTAAAAATTTCTTTTCCGCCTTATATAGATACGGATGGATCACTGACGCACATGTTTCCTTTCTCTTCGATAAAAAAAGCTTCAATTAATTCCCGAGCTTTGGTATCTTCACTGGAAGTTAGAATCCTCGCCCCTGAAAAATATGCCTCACAGGAGCGTGACGGGCAGGGTCTAATATGCTTAGGTATGTTTCGCTCTTCTTTATTTTGCTCTATATTTCTCTCATGTTCCCTAATGCGGTCATTGACGCAGCGCCCGGTTTGCCCTACGTATGAGTGACCGCATGAGAGGGGAATTTCATACACCACCCCTACGGCGCACTTAAAAAACGGTCGCCCATGCTTAGTGCCGCATCCTTTTTCCTCTTCACGTAGTCTTTCGATACGCGAGCACAGGCTTCAGAGCTTCCTCCACAGTCTTCATTTTTTGCAGTAGGCTTTCGGCGACTGCCATCACAACCGAATCAGGGAGTCCAGCTGAAGACAGCCTGGCCAGTTGTTTCTGAAAGCTAACCTGCATCCAGTGAGGACACGATTTCCTGAGGGCGGATTTAAGGCAAAGTGAAGCAATTCCTCTTTTTATCAACTTCGAATGGGTAGAGTCGTACGGCAGGAGCCCTTTTCATGCGCGAGGAGCATATCCCCTACAAAGCTGATCCTCACAAAACTGAATATTTATATCTAGAAACTGCAGGCAGTTACCCTCAGGCACTTCACAAGTGAATTGCAAGCCATTTCCATGCTGTCGGAATAAGGTTACAATATCATGCACACTCTCTTCGACGTTCAAACTTCCGTCCTTAGTAAAAATATTAAAAAATCGTCCACGTATCTGAACACTTTAAAAACATGCCTAGACAGTAAAACCTGATGTAAACCTTGATCCATTTTTGAAAGAAAAATATTACACAATACCGGCGCCACACAGGATCCTGTACACATGCCGGCTTTCTGCAGAAAACACTGCTGGTCAAATGTTATGAAAGTCGATTGCAAGTAAAACTCTAAAAGGGTTAAAAAATTGTCAATAGAAACTCCCACAGTATTCTGAAAGGAAATGGGGTCGTTTTTTTCTATACACTCTCGGACTGCAGCAAATAGTGTCTTGTGAGGAACAGAGTAATATAAATCCACCACAGACACGGAAAAGGCGCGCCCCACATCACATTGCGATTTCAGGAAGTCACAAACTTCGTCAGAATTCTTTCTAAGAAATGGGTTGCCTATTTCAAGTTTACTTAAATGTTTCAACAAGAACTGGCTTAGCTCCTTCTGCCACGACCATTTTTCTGTGACTCTTGTTCAAATGGCGTACCTTTGCTTTTGGGTTTTTACTAAAAAGAAAGCCTTGTGTGTGTGATGTGCCTCCGAATAAAGCAATTGTAAGTGGCACTTTGTCCCGCTTCCTTCCTTGTGTTCTGTGTGCGTTCGCGCCTATAGTACCAAAGATGAATTGTGACCAACTCACCCAAGAAGACGTTATTTTAAGCTATATCTCTCGTACAGTTGGCCTTTCTTTGTGTGTGTCATCTCCGTGCTTCATGGAACAGTGGATTTTATCTGCGGTCGCATACACCTGTCGCGCAAGGAACATCGCATTTTGTATCAGGAATGGATTGGTACCCGCCGAAGTAAGTGCTCTTTTCCGGCCAGTTCTACCCTCCTGGGGCCATGTGAAGCGGATAAGCAGGATCCCCAGGTCTGAATTGTGGCGTTATATTCGCCTGCTAAACGATCTCCTACGCATCGCCTGTCAAAAACAATAACAAGAAGAAGTTTCGGTCCGTGAAGAGGTCAGCTTCCCAAATGACTGAACAACTGTGGGTCTGCATGCTAGACAAATTGCTGAAGGAAAGAAGTAAGAAGAAGAACCACATGAACAAGGGTGGGGTGGTGGTTGAAGGAGACATTCATCTGCCCGACAAGATATCATCTGTTTTGGAAAAGGGACCCAAGTATGGACTTGAACCGCGAGTGCCGCCGCATGAACTGCTTGCCATCAATCGACGAATTGCCAGCAAGGCGGAATCGGAGGAGAGAGAGATGTGCCTAATTGAAGGCGTTAACTGTCTTCTCAAGTCCGGCGACCGGGTGCGTTCACGTCACAAGAAAACTTCAACCAGAGACATTGTGACATACTTCAGAAGTAACAACCTTAAACTCTTACAAGCCGATAAGGAGGGCGGTTTTGTTGTGTTATCTGCAGATGGTTTCTCGGAAAGAGCTGCGCAGGCACTAGAAAAGAATTTTGTGTCTGTTAAAGTAAAAACAACTAGAGTTAAGAACAGAGCTGTTGCACTATGTGAGCAGTTTGGTATGGACCGTCTTGGCAAACAGATAGCAAAATGTAAGAATAATGCTGTGAAGACTTTCATTTCAGTAAAAACCCATAAGCAAGGTATGCCTTTTAGAACAATAGTCACAGAAAAATGGTCGTGGCAGAAGGAGCTAAGCCAGTTCTTGTTGAAGCATTTAAGTAAACTTGAAATAGGCGACCCATTTCTTATAAAGAATTCTGACGAAGTTTGTGACTTCCTGAATTCGCAATGTGATATGGGGCGCGCCTTTTCCGTGGATGTGGTTGATTTATTTTACTCTGTTCTTCACAAGGCCCCATTTGCTGCAGCCCGAGAGTGTATAGAAAAAAACGACCCCATTTCCTTTCAGAATACTGTGGGAGTTTCTATTGACAATTTTTAAACCCTTTTAGAGTTTTACTTTCAATCGACTTTCATTTCATTTGACCGGCAGTGTTTTCTGCAGAAAGCCGGCATATGTATAGGATCCTGTGTGGCGCCGGTATTGTGTAATATTGTTCTTTCAAAACTGGATCAAGGTTTACATCAGGTTTTACCGTCTAGGCATGTTTTTAAAGTGTTCAGATACGTGGACGATTTTTTTATATTTTTTACTAAGGACGGAAGTTTGAACGTCGAAGAGAGTGTGCATGATATTGTAACCTTATTCCGACAGCATGGAAATGGCTTGCAATTCACTTGTGAAGTGCCGGAGGGTAACTGCCTGCAGTTTCTAGATATAAATATTCAGTTTTGTGAGGATCAGCTTTGTTGGGGATATGCTCCTCGCGCAAGGAAAGGGCTCCTGCCGTACGACTCTACCCATTCGAAGTTGATAAAAAGAGGAATTGCTTCACTTTGCCTTAAATCCGCCCCCAGAAAATCGTGTCCTCACAGGATGCAGGTTAGCTTTCAGAACAAATTGGTCAGGCTGTCTTCAGCTGGATTCCCTGATTCGGTTGTGATGGCAGTCGCCGAAAGCCTGCTGCAAAAAAATGAAGACTGTGGCGGTTAGAGCTGGGGAAGATCCCTTTCGAGAAGAGGTGGTGAGACCGGTTGTGGTGCCCTATGTACATAATATGGCCACAATTTAAAGAAGGTCGCAAGCAAGCATGGGTTGCCGCTTATGTTTTCATCCCTCCAAAAGCTCGGAAGCCTGTGCTCGCGTATTGAAAGAGCACGTGAAGAGGAAAAAGGATGCGGCACTAAGCATGGGCGACCGTTTTTGAAGTGCGCCGTAGGGGTGGTGTATGAAATTCCCCTCTCATGCGGTCACTCATACGTAGGGCAAACCGGACGCTGCGTCAATGACCGCATTAGGGAACATGAGAGAAATCTAGAACAAAATAAAGAAGGGCCAAACATACCCAAGCATATTAGATCCTGCCTGTCACGCTCCTGTGAGGCATATTTTTCAGGGGCGAAGATTCTAGCTTCCAGTAAAGATACGAAAGCTCGGGATTTAATTGAAGCTTTTTTTATCGGAGAGAAAGGAAACATGTGCGTCAGTGATCCATCCGTATCTTTTTATAAGGCGGAAAAGAAATTTTTAACCAGTGCACGTGCTTATCGATCCTGATTTGATTGTGTTCCTTGCGTATAAAAAAGTGTGTGTGATGTGCCTCCGAATAAAGCTGTTGTAAGTGGCGCTTTGTTCCGTTTCCTTCCTTGTTTTCTGTGTGTGTTCGCGCCTAGTACCAAAGAAGAGGCATACATACAGATCCCACCCTACACCCGAACGAAATAGTGTTGCCAGTGAAAAATGAGCATAAATTTCTTGGTATAACATTTGAGAGAAAGCTCACTTTCCTACCTCACATAAATGCGTTCAAAAAGAAAGCTTCTCGATTCCTAAACCTACTCAAAGTGCTGTCGACAAAACACTGGGGATCCGATAGGACATGTCTCTTACAAATTTACCGCTCTGTAGTCCGCTGCGCCCTGGATTATGGATGTATAGCGTACGGATCAGCGAGGCCATTGTACCTTAAACGGCTAGATCCAGTACATAATTTAGGGTTGCGTCGTTCCTCTGGTGCATATAGGACGTCGCCCATAGACAATCTGTATGTAGAAACGAACGTGCCATCACTTACAGACAGAAGAACGATGCTCACGTGTGCCTACATTCTAAATATCCGTTCGCTACCTGAACACATCAGTAACCAAATAGGCACAAAGTGTCCATCTACAATACTTTTTAACAACAAACCGCAAAGTACCAGGCCACTGCTCTTGCGTTTTGAAGAGATGTGCCAAAATCTCGGCGTACTGGACACATTGCCTGGCATTGCTGGAAGACGAGATCCGCTGCCGCCATGGTACAATTTCCCGGAAATCTGTGATCTCATTCTTACACATTTCGGCAAAAAACAAGCTCCACCAGAGCATATAATGCAAAAATTTTTTACACTCCAGGAAAAATACAGCACTTGCACAGCTTTTTATACAGATGGCTCAAAAACAGATTTTTACGTTGGAAGTGCAGTCGTACAAGGCAATTGCAATCATATAGTGAGGCTACCACATTGTGCAACAATGTGTAGCCATTGAACGAATAGTAAAAGAGAACCTCGCAAACAGTATTATTTACACAGACTCTCTAAGTTTGCTTACAGCTCTCCACTCTAGAAATGCAGTCAATCCTATACTTGTTGATATCATACACAACATACCAACAGCCACAGCTAAAGGACAAAACCTAAACCTCTGCTGGGTACCAAGTCATATCTGAATTAGAGGCAACGAGAGAACAGACTTCTGCGCTGCTGAAGCACGTGACAACAAATCAAGAAAGTAAATATTAAGATTGCATTAACTTAATACATCGTAGCTTAAGACAAAAATCGCAGTCCGCGTGGGACATCGAAGTAAAAAACAAACTACACAATGTAAAACCAGTTATAAATGAATGGAAGTCCTGCACCCCCCCCCCCCCCCAGGAACGTTTTAAGGAAGTGATTATCTGCCGTATTCGTATAGGACACATGCACCTCGCACACAATTTCCTGCTGACAAAAAAAGATCAACCTGTTTGCGAAAAATGCGGACATAAGGTTACGATTAACCACATTTTAAGTTGTTGTGCGAAACTAGAAAAACTAAGGAAAAAGTACTTTACTCAGTTTTATAATGAATACATTCCTTTTCATCCCGCACTGCTTTTAGGAGATGATGCAATTGTTGATATATCACGTGTCTTTAGCTTTCTTAACGAAACGGGATTTCTCAAGAGACCCTTAACTTTTTACCCACTGGTTTGTTTGAATTTTTTGTTGACTTCAGCCACTTTCTCATGCCTAAGAAGAAGGCTGAGGCTTTTATTTTGATTCGTTGGGAGCCTCGATATCCTTGCACAGACAAGGAAAGCTACTGAGGTTACCCAGCCCTCTGTAAAGGTTTTACAAGTAGCCATTTCAAAAATTTGTGTTTGTGTTCACTGAACAGTATTATCGTTTGATTGCCTCTACACCAGAGAGAATTCTTACATTAACTATATTTTCAACAAGAGACTTTTCCTATACCTTGTTCTTGGCGCATGATGACCTCAGTTGCCTATGTGCCATAAAACACCACAACACAACACAACGTTCAGTGCGGGTGTCTCAAGAGTGACGCAGACCTTAAAGTTCTTATAAATTGGCAGACAAACCACCCTTGTGGTCACTTGCACGGCGCTGCGCTGTTTTGGGTACAAACTTCCTCTACACCAACATAAGAAGTGTTCTCTCTAAAAACGTGGCTCTTTCTTCACTAACCGATTTGTGCGGTTCGTCGACCATCGCGCTTACCGAGATTTGGTTAAATGACACGATTCCTGACAATGTCCTCAAGAATGAGCAGTGAAGAATATGCAAAATTGAAGAAGGACCCCACAGCCACTACCCTATACAACGTGACGCCCTACAACGCGACGACATGCTCAGCGCACGAACCTCGCTGAGTGTAAATGATGTGTTCCGCCTCCTGGAGTTGTGCCTATCAAACACATACTTCTCGTCAAACGGGGAATTTTACCGACAAGTGGAAGGAACACCAATGGGAGCATCCACCTCTGTCGTCTTGGGCAATTTAACAATGGAACACGTCGAACAACGAGCCGTCAACTCATTCCAACCGAAACCAAAGATTTTCCTCAAGTATGTCGACGACTGCTTCGCCGTCATCAAAAAATCTGAGACTCAAAATTTCCTTCGTCATTTAAACTCCGTAGAAACTGACATTCAGTTCACGCTAGAGGTGGAACAAGAAAACTCTCTGCCGTTTTTGGACGTCCTCGTGTCCCGAAACGACGATACCCTTTAATTCTCCGTATACCGCAAACCAACCCACTCAGGCCGGTATCTCCACTTCTCTTCGAACCACCCGACAGTCCATAAAGCATCAGTGGTGAAGACGCTGTTCAGAACAGTTGAGACACACTGCAGCACAGAACTTGACAGAAAAAAGAACAACGCACGATATTCAAAGAACTCATCACGAACGGCTACCCAAAAGACTTTATATAAAAAACCATTCGACGTCAAAAACACAACATTCGTCAAGAAATCAACGCACAAAGACCAACGCCACCACCTACATACGTCACTTTACCTTATGTCGGAGGTGTCAGCGAGACTATCGCCCGAATCCTAAAAAAATCGGGTCTCCAGGTTGCGCACAAGCCCAGAAACACTGTTGTGCTTTGCCTACCTGTTCCCAAAGACCGGCCGCCGAGAAAAAGAGCCCAAGGCATTGTCTTCCAAATTCCATGGGCCGACAGCGACGCAAGCTACATCGGCGAAACCAAAAATTTCAAAGAAAGAATTCGGCAACATCAGAACGACATCCACAAATTCGCAAGAGAGCGCAATCCAGTAGCCGAACATTCCGAGGACTCCGACCACAGAAACAACTTTGAAGAAACCCGCATTTTCGGAACCGAAACAAATTACCACAAGAGGCTCCTTCTGGAATCCTGGCATATCCAAACCACCCCGAACAATATCAACCGCACAAAGGAAATCTGCCCCCCGTATATGCCCAGGGACTTCGCTCTTCAACGCAATGAAAAAAAGTCGCCATTCAGCACCTCCCTGCAGTGTGCGAGCGTGACTAACAGCCTAAACCCCCCTCCCCGGCGCCATTCGCGACACAGCTGTTCTTTTGACCCCCCCCCCTCCTCTCCATACTTAAAAGACGCTAGCTACTGCCCTCAGTCACCCCTGATGAAGGAGCCGAGTCGGCTTCGAAACGTTGGGTTAAAGTTAAAATTTTGGTTGGAGATGTGCAGTTTATCATAAATGTCCTTTTCACCTGTGGTTCTGAATTTAACATATTTCGTTGTGACCGCGTGTGCCCTAGGGGTGGTGTGCTTCTAGCAGTTAAGAAAGAGATCACTGCTTTGCTTATTGACGTCGCGTCGTGCCTCGAATCAGTGAGGGTTCGCTTGCAATGTGGCCCTTCTGTTATCATTATTGGTGTAGTCTACCGGCCTCCTGACATGAGCACTTCATTCTTAAGTGAATTTTATCGAATATTAAGCGAATTTTCTGTTCGGTTTCCGAAGTAAAGCTTCCTGTTGCTAGGTGAGTTTAACTTTCCGACAATTAACTGGTCCTCACTATTTGCTCCAATTAATGATCAGGAAGGTCGGGCTTTCCTCCAGTCTTGCCTGGACTCCTAATTGCAGCAATCAATTTCTGAACCCACGCGTTGTTCCGCCACTTCTCGAAATGTTCTGGATCTTGTCTCAAGCAATAATCTTTACCTTTTTTCTAATATTACGCTCTTAGAAGGACATTCGGATCATTCCATAATCACCGAAAAGATTAACTTCATGCTCCATAAGAAAACAACTCGCAAGAAACAAATCAGGTGCTGCAACCGAGCAAACTTCGATGAAATTAACGCTCAGATGACAGTTTTTGCTGAGGACTTCCTTTTCGATTTCTTAACACGTTCAGTGGAGCACAAATACAACCTTTTCAGCAACAAACATGCTGCACTTAAGGACAGATTTATACCTGTTATCAGTATACCACACACTAACACCGCGCCCTGGTTTAATAGACACCTGCGTCGCCTGAATAATAAGAAAAAGCGTCTTGACAGACAGACCGACAAAAACAGGTACTCTGATTCCTGGCAACAATACAAATTGCAATAAATAATATCAGACGGCGCTTAAATCTGCTCGTCGCCATTTCTTCACCCACGATTTACCATCAATTTTAAAGAATAACCCTCGTAAGTTCTGGAAGACGATCAACCCTTCCTATCATCCTATTATAACTCTTACCAATGTCAAAGGCGGCAGCGTTCTTGTGGCTGAATGCGCACAAGTTCTTAACGACGCATTCACATCAGTCTTTACCGGAGAAGAGGTTTATTGAGTCCCTCCTACTACGAATCATTCTAATACCTCAATGTCCGAAATAGTTATTAGCGAGACTGGCATCTTATCTTTACTAAGGAAACCTAAAACGACATCAGCGTCTGATCACCTTGGTTTTAATAACAAAGTACTCAAGAACTCATCTGAAGGTATCCATCGCATCTTGTCCGCTATTTTTTTGCAATCCCTTTCATCTGGTTTGGTTCCACGTGGCTGGCTCCTAGCTAAGGTTGTGTCTATTTTCATGTCCGGTGATCGTTCTTTACCACTCAATTATCGATCAATTTCATTAACTAGCACGATTTGTAAACTCATTGAACACGTGACTCATTCGCAGGTTTTTAACTTTTTAGAACAACACAACATCATCTTTAAATACCAACATTTATTCCGTAAAGGGTACTCGTGCGAAACGCGACTTGCTGGTTTCATCCACGAAATTCATTCATCTGTTGATGCTGGAATTCAAGTGGACTCCATAGTGCTTCATTTTTCCAAAGCCTTCGACAGGGTACCTCATAACCGGTTATTAACCAAATTAACACTTCTTAATATTCGCCCGCTTGTTATTGCATGGGTTAAAGATTTTCTCTGTTCCAGGTTTCAGCTTACCAGTGTCAGAAACCATAATTCGTCTCTCAGCCAAGTACATTCTGGCGTCCCACAAGGAAGCGTGCTTGGCCACTTGCTTTTTTATATTTATTAATGATTTACCTCACTCCATTTTTCCCGAATCAGACTTTTTACCGACGATTGCGTCTTACAATCTGTCCTGGAGACAATAACAGCACGGTGTTCGACTTGGCTTGTGCAACTTAACCTTTCCAAAACAAAATTTGTCTTTTACTAACCGAATGTCTTGATTTCAAACAGCGTATTCTTTAAACAACACTCCAGTCGAGTTGGTAACCAAGTATAAATCCCTCGGTCTTCACGTTCATTCAGACATAACATTGAACCACCACATTAAACTTATTCTCGCATCTGCTAATCGGTCATTAGGCCTCTTAAAACATAACTTAAAGCATGCTCCCTCTCTCCTCCGATTACGTGCTTACACCACTCTTATTCGACCCAAAATTGAATATGCTTCGGCTATTTGGGACCCTCGTCAAGCATAATTAATAAATGACATCGAATCCAGCCGCCGCGGTGGCTGAGTGGCTATGGCGCTCGGCTGCTGGCCCGAAAGACGAGGGTTCGATCCCGGTCACGGCGGTCGAATTTTGATGGAGTTGAAATTCTAGAGGCCCGTGTACTGTGCGATGTCAGGTGGTTTTCACCACAGGTGGACGAAATTTCCGGAGCGCTTCATTACGGCGTCCCTCATAGCCTGAGTCGCTTTGGGACGTTAAAACCCCCATAAACCATAAACATCGAATCTTTGCAGAATCGCACAGCTCGTTTCATCTAATCTGATTATACACGTCATTCCAGCATCACAGCCTTGAAGAAGCGCGCTGATCTGCAAGATCTATATCTCCGTCGTAAAGTTGCACGCTTATCACTTTTTCGTAAACTGTATCATCACTGAACGCTTCATAATGACAATTTATCCTTTGCCCTCTTCCACTTTTGACCGCCGCGACCATCCGTTAAGCGCTTGTCATGCCGTACATCGAACTATGCACATTCATTCATTACGCGTACTATAACCAACTGGAACGCTCTCCCTTCAGATGTTGCTACCACCACTGATCCGGAGAAATTTTATAAACTAATATCTGCCACTACTTCTGCGTAACATCTTTTAGTACATGTTAACTTACCAGTGCATTATGTTTTTGTCTTTTACTTGTGTTATTGATGATTCTCGTTGTTTTATTTTCATGCCGTTGTGGGTAGACATTTTATAACGTATTAATTTTACTGTCAGTTGCTCTGTTCATGTTTCTGTTTTTTGCCATTTACGCTTCAATGTTTAATTATGTCGGTTTTGTATTTTTATTCCAAGGACCCATATGATTTTATCTGTTTTTTGTTTCTAGTTTCTTGAATTTCTGGCTTATTTCTTTCTTTCTTTTGATTACTTGCCTGTACCACCCCCCCCCCCCCCCCCTATGTAATACCCTCAAATTGAGGGCCTCTAGGGGTATTTTGTATAAATTTAAGCAAATAAATAAATTTCTCACAGTTTGCAGTTCCTTTTGCCGAAGTTCTTGTTTCGAAGTAGTGATCAAGATGTGTTGCAACAAAACGTGCCCCTATACCACTGTGTAAAACTTTTATTCGGTCCATACAAAGGGTTCGAACGCGGGAAAGGCTGTTTGCAGTGAGAAGTGCCAAACCTAATTCCTAGCTCTTTCATCCTTTCAAGCTTGCCTACTAAGTTGCGGGGGTGGCAGTCGTTGTTTCAGCGAAATATTTTAAGGATGGCGAGAATGATTTCGGTTTTTGTCACACTGCCGGGCTATATGTGTTCTTTTTGCTTTTGAATCGAGAACCTAGCATTTTGTAAAATGCTGCTTTATGTAGCTGTTTAGAGCCCACCTCTTAAAGGAGTATAGACTTATAATTTTGGCGGCATGATTTCTTCTCTATGATGATTCGGAAGGCACTGCTGCACATGAATGACCATGTGATATTCGCCTACGACCGCTAAACAATTTATAATCTAAGTTTTTCTGTCATACTGTTTCGGTTTCAACAGCCGAACGATGGGTGTGACGTGGCCTTTTTGTCACGTTAGACAAAAAAACGTTCATAAAATCGCCGCTTCATCGTTTTAATCGACTAGAGTGCTGAAGCCAGCCTTCCTCAAGAGTCAGAATGACGAGTGAGGAAGGAGCGATTATATTGCAGTTTTTTCATGTCTCACGTGACCTGTAAGTACACGTTGACGTCACAGTTCCTTTTCGGCTGTCGAAACTGAAACAGAAACAACACGAAAAAGAGATGCGATTATAAATTATTTGACGGCCGCAGGAGAATACCAGGTGGTAATCCATGTATAATAATGCCTTACGCATCACTGCAAGCAAGAAAACGCGCACCCAAAATTTAGATGTCTATGGTCTTTTAAGCGCCACGTCGTGGGTCGAGCCATGGCGCCGCGGTCGGTGTAACCGAGCCAAGGCAAATTTGTATAAAAGTAAACATAATCGCGACTGGGATTCGAATCCGCGTTGCCGTGAACAGTTGAGCTTCGCTGGCCACTGCAAGAGAGCACTACGCTGTAGCCGAGGCCGATGGCGCGTGTTAAACTGCAACACACTCACACGCTGGGCATTGCACAACGTCGTCGCATCCAACTAGTACTGCTCTTGAACTAATATAAACAATTTCGTGCGCTGGGTATTGCACAACGCCATCTTCTTCATCTAATACTACTATTGATCTAATATCGCCGTCGGACTTGCCGACGACCCTGCAAAGAAAACAATGAGCTAACAGAGCATGAGTCACCGACAGAGTTTAAGCTCAAATTTTTCGTTAGGGAGAATTGTAATAGTCTTTTGAATTTTTTGTTTCGCCTCACTTCTACCCAGAAGCCAATGAAGCTGATGTCGCCTAATCCCTCTGTGACAGTTGTTTGTAGATCGGCAGATGCAGCAACAATAAAAAGTATAGCCTATCCACATGTTTGATGATTGGCACTTCCAGAAATGAACATTTAAATACACACTTCGCAAACTTGTCTCTCGCTTGCAGAAATCCACAGAACGCTATTGATGGCACAAGTGAGGCCAAAATCCTCTGATATGAACTACTCATGAAGTCCCTGAGAAAGGGATTCAATCACGTGTTAGTATACAGTGGCGTGAAGTTGTTCCTTCATTGTCGGAGGTAAAACATGATTAACATCAATGGGGCCATGCACATACACATTTTCCTATTTTTTACGCTACGTATATCGATACCACATGTCTGATGTGTTTGAGCAATATCTTGGAGCATCTTGGTAAAAGCAATTTCTTTCACCCAGATAGCCCTGTACATACTTAAGACAGCTGGGCTTCTCCTCCTGCAGCATTCCACCCAATACTGTGGTACACGTTGCCCATATCGCAGACGATATGGGCTCCGTGTGTTCGACTTGAAACGGTTTCCCAGAGCACGGTCCGAAAATTAATATTCTTTTTCTCCCTCTTCCTCAACGCAGGCTTCTTTTAGCGCTTCTGTTTTCCTCCTGAAAAGCGGTCACGAGTTTTATTTATGCGTCTTCTGAGGTTTTCTTGACCCTAATGGTCATTGAAAAATGAAATGGGCGATTTCTTGCCAGACTCTTGCATGAAAAGCTGGGAATTCTCGGAATGCCTGCGATGTGAGTATGGTTGGTTTTTATAGCTTTTATCGTTCTATTTGAGGTCTTCCTTTCTTGCTTCGACATAACTTTTACCTGCAAATGCACGGTGTTTCCATGCGGCCGTGTATTAAGCCTGCTTTAAGTGATTTTTTTATATATGGAGGTGAAAAGGCTCCTTTTGAGTGGCTAGAAGATCTTCTGGTTTTAAAGGGGTCATGACAGCCTATTTTCACGCATACCCTGCTTATTGCCTTGAATTCCCAACCGGTTAAATTACAATTCCCTGAATTTCGAATTGATTCACTGCGGGATATTTTTTGAAAACGAATTTTTTTCGTTTCTTCTGCGAACTGCTAGCTGGTCTGGCAACCTCTGGTCGCTGACGTCACGAGGGCATGCACGTCCCGCGTCGTCTGCTGTGAGCTGTTGAGGTGCTTGCATGCACACCGTAGACATAATATATGGTGGGGCTGCCACAAAAAGAATGTAAACCAATAGGCTCCTGCCTGACACTGTAGACAGCGGTCGCTCGAAGTTTTTTATTTTAGCTTAGGGAAATAAAATGCATTTTTCGTGTTCTTTTTAGGGAAGCCTTCAACTTAGTACGCGAGCTGAGTGATCCTTGGGAAAGCGGACTTGCTCGTGGCGCCCGTTTTTCGATTGTTGAGACAGGAATAGATGCACCCCCATTTTATTATTTACGCTTAGAAGCATGCTATTCGTATGTTATGAGTGCGGTCTCTTTTGAGCAGTCAAGTGCTCTCGTATGTGAAAAGCGGCACGTGCCGTGCATGCCTTCACTGATGTGCGCCGTGAAAGCAGCGGCGTTTTGCAGCTAGCTACCAAGTTCTTGTCCGCTATTCATCGGCTAGATAATTAAACCCAAATTATCAAAAGGTGGCACTAGAGTAACCTTGAGGCGGACGAAAGGAGCAGGAAAAAGTGCCGATTGGGACGACTTCCCCAATACATGTACGCGTTTGTAAATCGAACACACATTTCCTTCAACACGTAGAACCTTTTTGCAGGAACCTAGCCGCTTGCAGAACCCTACGCGACTCGAATGCTTTCACTGCCCGCACCGATATGAATAGTCGCCGCCGTCTAAATGAGTTCTTCGAAATAATAGTACAGGATTTAGCATTTTGCCGTGCGAGCGCATTGTGCCTGCCCCAGGAGTGCGACGATTACGACAACTGGAGCCCCGCGCTGAGGTTGTTTACATGGCGGTGCGCGAACAGTCCTACTAGTTTGCTTGACATAAAATGCTAGGTGGGTTCTCCTTATCTTAAATATTACGTACCCTTGCTCACAAATCTCACTTTCACTCATTTACACGCCATGATAACACTGCAATAAGCGCCGATGATGCTATATCGCCTGCGCGGGAAACGCTTCGCGTAGGATACCGGCGCTTTCCGCTAATTGTATCTGTTTTATATCATGTCCCCAGAATTTAATTTTAGATCGATTTAGCTAAAACTACGTTCGGACATTACATGAATTGATGAAAACAACCAGTTTTGTTGTCCACAGTCGACGCCGACGGCCGCTACCGGCTGCCTTCTGCACATGCTATGCAGACCGGGTCACATAACGGCACTTCCCCCTAATTGCACTCACGTCCTGCGATGTAGTCGGTCGTCGCTGGCACTGTAGCCAAAACTACGCTTGACAGCTATTCGCAGGAGCTGAAACTTGCGAATCGTGCGTACTCGCTAGGCCTCGTCACGAAAGGGGCTGGTGGTCCGTCGACCGAAATTCAAGAATATGGCAAAGTTCCTCACTGATTAGTAAGAAAGTGTGATGATATATGTAACCGCTCGTTTCGCTTTTTTCGATACGAATTAAGTACAGAAGCGCAGTTTTTCCGGCCGTCGCCTCACCGGGCGTAGCTTTCACACGGCCGCCCAGGCCCAGGCGACGGCGGCGATCAACGAGCGGCACCGTCGCGCGGCGTTTTCTGCCCGTGTCGCTTTTCTCGCAGCTCGGTTCTATGAGCAAGCACCGATTGAAAGCACATCTTCGCTGGTGCGTGCACATCGCGCATGTCGCCGTGGCTAGCATGAAGTCCAATAAGTTTTACAATTCTTAATTTTATAGAATGTCATACCAACTTGTCCCCTACCAATCTGTTCTGGTTCCCACTAAGCTGACTCTTAACATTATTACGATACGCGATCATTGATCGTGCTGGCGTTGCCGTCGGTCTATAGCGTGACAGACCACTGCGTCAGCGACTGAATTTGCGCACCTATCAGCCTACCGAGCGTCGATCGCCGTCGCATCGGCCTATAGTGTGACCGGACCCTACCTGTACCGAAGAAAAACTGCATTACTGTTATCGCTTTTGCGGTACCAGTCATTCATATATGGGGGACGACTGCTACTTCGATCGCCCGCGGAAGTACACGGAGGAATGAGACCCGCTGCGCATATTGCAGCAACGAGAGCAGACGACGTTGCTCCGTGCGTGTGCTTGTGACGTCACTAGAGCTTTCAATATGGCGGTCGCTGCCGGTGGGAGGAGTCTCCCGGTCTCAATTTCGATCGCATTTTTTGGAATATTCAGTGCGTCCAGGGCAGCCAAATTTCGGAAACTGAATCATAAGCTCTTGTATTAGTTGCTGAAGCACAAAACTGCAATATGAACAATGACCATGGCATGGCCCCCTTAAGATATTTTCGATACGTTGATGAGTTTTTTTGTCTTAAAAAGATCTGCGTTTAATGACCCTATCGTCGGAACTCGTTTAAGCTGTCCGTTTGATTTTATGTACCCTCTTGCCTTAAGTATTTTAGAGTGTGTTGTTGGATGTTTAAAGCGTTCAATTTTACCTGTGAATTGCCCGAGCAGGACAGCATTAGGCTGCTAGATTTCTGGTTGTGTTTCCCGTGTGTTGGTTGCACGAGCCGATAGCCAGAAAACTTCCTTTACGGTAGTGCTCCCACAGTCAAAGTTGGTAAAGAGAAGTAGAACGCTTTTCTTGCTATCTTTGCTCTCCTATCCTTTAACTCTCCTACTTTCAGCACGCGGCAGCGAGCGTGGCTCGGCTTGAGCCAGTAAGTAGGCCCGCGCACTTTCCATTTCTTTCTTCCTATTAGCTGCAGCGCTCTCTGCAAGTGATGCGATCACGCTAAGGAAGAGTGTTCAAATGCAGGTCACACGTTTGGAGGCCACGGCTTACCCAAAACATGTTATTCTCAGACATTGAAGGCCTGTATCGATGGAGGAACGTTAAGTCTTGCATGACCGACGAACACAGCGGAAGATAAGAGAAACAAAAAAACGACGAAGAAAAGTTAGGAGTGGTTCCGTACCTCCACGAAATTTCTTAGAATACGAACGTAGGGCTATCTACGCGAATCAAGATATTTTACGGCGTCTTGAAAGCTTTTGAGTCTGTGCAAGTGCCCCATGTGAACACATAAACATGACTGCAGCACTGAACTCAGAGAAGCATGCGTCCCCTGCACGCGGGCCGTTGCTTACAAAATTTCTGTTTGATATAACAGGTACTACATCGGTCAAACCGGCAGATGTTTGAAGTATCGTCATCGAACAGCCAGACTAAGGAAATCATGGAATCTATCCAGATAGCACGACCAGATGATGAATACGCCAGTACGCTGTGCTTGGCGCTATCAAGGAGGGAGCTTCATCAGTTGGCGCAGACTGCACATCGCAGCGTTCCATCAGTTTTTTCTGCGGTAGTCTTTCTGTTACTGATACAGATCTGTATGCAGTGTGTTTCGCCTAAGATTTTAGACAATCTAAAGAAAATGCTTTTTGTTAGAAGGGCACTTTTCAGCATAGCATTGTCAGCGGTGAAACTCATCAGATTAGAGCTAAGGCGTGCTAACTAGCAGGCTGTTTAACTAATACGGAATAGTCAACTCTTTAAATATTACTGTTAGGGTCATTCATCTCTGACAGGCGTGTAGCCCATCGTAGGAAACGTTCTTATCAGTTTTTAGAATTCCGAAAACGTGGTTACTACCGGCGCTGTGGCCCATCAAATTTTGGGTATTTCGAGGACTTACGTGCACTGGAGAAGTTGGTTTGGCTGCAAGCTTCTGGGAATCGTATCTATATGAGCATGATGTTGGCGAAATTCGTTTGGCTACATTGCCGAGATACCCTGCGTTGTTGAAATTTTAGAAACTGATATACATTAGTCACACTGGACTACACGTCTCTTGGTAATTAAGGAACCTAACAATAGTAGTTAAAAAGTTACCTATTCGATATTAGTTAATCACTCAGCTAGTTCGCACATCTTAGCTTTATTTTGATCGAACTCACCGCTGACAATTATATGCCGAAGAAAAGCACCTCGTCTAACTCAAAAAGCCTTTTTTTTTACACTGTGTAAAATCTTAGGTGAAACATTTCATTTCATTTATTCGATACTGCCAGCCTTGGTAGGCACGGGCAGGGCCTCCAGATGTGCTGCGGATCCACATAAAAAGTTAGTTTAATGATGGCGCGTGTAGCGCAGTATCTGGTACACGTCTTTCATGATTCCGTGCTATATTTTCCGTGTTACGTTTTGCTTCATTTTACCTTAGCGAGTGTTTGTTTACTGACATACGTAATAATGTTTGCCAGCGTGCCTACCTATTCACTTCTATAGCATCGAAGTTCATTGGCTCCCGCAGGAGTTCTCTTGGCTCCTCGCAAGAGGAAAGAAGAAGCGGAAAAAACCGACTCTTGCCTGCCAAAGAATCGGATACCCCAGGTTCATTAGACCTATCGTACAAAACCAGGAAACACTAAACAGAAGTAAAAACAATTCCACCTATGGGCCAAGCACATGCCATCGGAAAAACCAGTATGCATTTTATATGTAAAAGCCACCAGCGAATCCTTCGTTCGCGTTCTCGGAAAAGAAGTGGTGCAGAGCTCACACAAGACGTCTTCTCTCCAACCAAAAAACGCTCATAGGAAAGTAAAGGCCTTAGGTCTCGTGTACAAATTACCCTGCTCGGAGATTTCGGGACCGTACACAGGTGAAAATTGAAGTTCCCCTAAAGAATCAAGCAGCACAAAGCTGATGTCGGGCAAATAAAGAGGAGTCGGAGTGCGGTCGCCGATAAGTTCCAAGCACGTCACCACAGGAATTGACTTCGACGGGACCATTTTGCTGGAGACCTACCCACACCCCCGGAGGAGGCTCTCAAGGGAGCCACAGCAATTTCTACATTAAGAGGGCAATTTTAACTGCTGCGTTTTAACGCTTCCTCCTACTACAAAACTGAAAATACAGAAGGCAATCCCATTGCTCACGACTTCACCGGGACCCCCTTAAAGTGCGAATGCGAAATAATATATTGAAAAAGCACAACCGCAGAAGTTGAAATGCATTGGGCCCTAATTATACATAAAAGTTGCCTTTATTCAAAGAGTGACGGATCTTTGTAAAAAAAGTTACACAGTACTATACGTTGATAAACAAGATATACAAGCAGACACATAAGACAAGAGCTTTCCGTGCGGAAACGAGAAGGCATTCAGAGTACCTCGCGTGTCTGCACTCCAGAACAGGGAGAGACGCAACTTCGTGTCTGGCATGTTTTTGGTCTTTTGTGCCGTCAACAACTCTTCGACAACTTCTGGTTTAGACATGTTCCAATCATGTGACTTGTTGGGTTGCATATGTGACTCGTTGGTGACGTCACTACCACTATTCCTGTCAATAACTATTGTTGCGAATCATTGTAAGGTTTCTTCATTCTTCAAAGCTGTCGGCAAGCTGTTCTATCTCTTTGTTTGTGATGCAAAACGCTACCAGATTTGTCTGAATTGATTGCATCCAGGCGGAGCCGATTCTACGTTGTTGCAGGCTTTTGTGGTAACTTTGCACGCAGTATCTTGAAAATTCGCTATCAGTTTTGAATTGAGCACGGCCTAGAGCAAGTTGCGTCTGTTCAACGACCACCGAGCGCGCTTGTTGCTACACCTTCGCCAAGTCATTCAGTTCTTTTGGGGCGCAAGTCATTCCAAATAAAGTGTCGTTTGGAACCCTTTTTTGCTCTCTACTTGCACGCCATACTGCCGGCAATACTACGTGACATCTGGTGGAGGTGCTGCGCCCCGTTCCATGCACCGGACACCCCCTGCAAGCCGTGACGCCAGTCCTCTGCGCTTCACACTGGAGGGCGTGTCACCAGCTCACCGAGCCAGCCGACGTCTCCAAGGGGCGCTGCCTGAGTTCGGGGCCCTGTCGGGCCGCACCCGTTAGTGAGAAGACGCTGCTACGAGCACCGCATCCTCGCCACATATGTCGATCCCGATCATACTGCAGCAGCCGCAGGTGTCGCCAACTTTCAGTGGATCCCTAGGCGAAGACCCCGAAGAATGCTTGGACCAATTTGAGCGCGTGGCGTCATTAAACAATCGGGATGATGCGGCGAAAATCGGACATGTCCTTCTCACTAGAGGGTCCGGCACTTACGTGGTACGAAAACAGCGAGTCTTCCCTAACGACATTGGGGCTCTTAAAGATGGAACTTTTGATGGTATTCACCAGTGTCTTAAGAGAGAGCAGAACGACTCCTCGAGTCCAGGATCCAGCTTCCGTACGACCCGTCAGTGATTACTTCGAGGAAATGAAGCGCCTCTTTCGTCGCGCCGACCCCGAGATGACTTAGGAAAAGAAAATGAAAAACTTTTTCTAAAATGACCGATGCCTGACGCAAGTTACGACTAAGAATTCGGTTCTAGGTAGACCGCAGATTCGAACGCGACCACTCCGACGCTTGTGCGACAATTTGAGGGGCCCATAGTCTTTGTGCAAAAGCACCTCACCGGGCGAGATAATGTGTCTTCTTTCGGAGGATACATATAAGCCAAGCCAAGCACCACGCCTGTCGGAGCAGTTCCTGTTTGCTGACATCAATTTCCCTGGGCATTTCCTGCGTGGCGACATCTTTCCCGTTCAGGTGCCGTCACATGACCTTGCACTGACAAAGACTTCTTGATGACAACGAGACTTCTCTGGGCTTCTGGATGATGTCAGGACGGCGCGAAAAGAGCAAGGAAAAAAGAGGCACAGTAACACAACAGGTCAGGCGCCAACTTGCAACTGAGGTTCATTCACCCCAACCCTTACTTTTTATGAAGCACCCGAGCCGTATCGCAGAAGCCAATCACACAAGAATAAGAGATTGTAAACAATAATCAGAATTCAGGAAGTAGGCGCTACTTTTTACAGACCGTAATATACATTCATGCATTCAGCACTACACTCCTGATAAAAGGAAACTTTTTTTTGGACTAAGTCCCAAGATTATCCGAGCGCAAAACCAACAGGAAAGCAATTCATCCTCACAACAAAGACGCATGCTTGGCCAATGCAAACAGATCACAATATGAAAATTCTTGCTTTGACACATCGTGTGAAAAGGAAAGAATGACCAACAACAAACTCGGAAAAAATGGTGGACATGAAAACTTAAAAGCTTCGAGAAATCCTCTCAGCATCAGGGCACTAAAACAAGTCAAAACTTAAAACCTTCAAGAAATCCTCACAGCGTCAAATAACTAAAGGTATTGGATTCTACAGAATTCTCGTTTGGCTGTTAAAACACATCCAGGAACAACAAACTCTGCAGAAAAAACTTCAACACATTAAAGCCTGAAGACACCCTTCGAGAAAAGCCACCTCAGCGTCACTGATTGAAATGGACAGTTTACTAACGCAAGCGCTTCCCGCTTTCTTTATAAAATATGCCTCTACTGTTTCTGGCTCAAATTTGTCTTTTCCGCTCTTCAAAAATTTTTGTTTAGTTCCGGACGTCCTTCTTTGCAAGTTTTGCAGTGGTCTGCAAGGAAGCCTGCATGTTGTTTGCTCACATTCCGCAAGTGTTCGTTGACACGTTGATTGAAACATTGGGCTTGTCTGCCTCCTCATGCTTATAGCCAGTTCAGTCATTACTTCTGCTGTTGACAACATTGATCAATATTATCCGGTTAATCCGACTAGTGCACCTTTTAAACCGAAGTGAATATATTTTTAATGTATTATTTGCTAGTCGTTAAGCGTAACGCAGTGGATTTCAAGAGAAGGCAAGCGTAGCAGGGGCGGAAGAAGGTTAGGTGGGCGTAAGTGTCGGGACACCACCACGAGGTTGATAGCAGAAGCTCTGGCGATATCAAAATGCGCAGATAAGTGTGTCAGCAACCCCTCTGTGTGCCTTAGTGGAAAAGAAATGTCATTTCTGAACGCCAATGATAGGACAAAAGATTGGAGGAACGGGAGACAATTCCGATAATCGTGCCACGAATGCGTGAGGTGATGTGTTGGTTTCTGTTTTGTTGTTTTGTACCTAGTTCTTATATAGGCTGGCTCAGAGCAATAAAACACAGTTGTTAGTCAGCGCTTGTGTTTGCGTCCTTCTCGTCTCGTATTTGTTACTGCTGCGCTGCAATTTTTCCAGTTTTCCAGAGATTAGGAAGTTTGCAGGCATAGTGTGGGCGCAGTTGCCAAAGGACAGGGTTAATTGGAGAGACATGGGACAGGACCTTTGACCTGCAGTGAGTGTAGTCAGGTTTATGATGATGATGACGATGTATATTTTTGGTGTATTTCTTTATGTAATGTAACGTATTTAATGTGTATATTAAGTGCTTTAAATGTATTTTTTTATTGTTATTATATTTTTAATGTATGCATTGAATATTTTTAGTATATTTAATGCATTTATTGTATATTTTAGTATATTTTTAATCTATAATAAACATACTAAGCGGACAGAAAATATATGTCTGACGCATTTGTAAGAATGCTCGAAATATTACTCCTAGCATATTTGGAAAGCAGTCATATTTGCAATTTAAGTATATATCGAAACCAAATGCGAAATTAATATGAAATTAATAAAACGTGCTCGAAATGCATTTTTAGGACAGACTTTTATCGCTAAGCCACACATCTGTGCAATTATCCCGGACACGATGGCCACTACCAGCGACAACTTGTAGGTAGTTATCAGCGAAATCGTTCGGGAGGAACTACGACGCCTGCATCCCACTTCCCTACAGCCAGAAGCAGAGACCCTCATAGACATGCATGGTGCGAGAAGTGCCACAGGCACTTTCACCGTGACTCCGACGGCCACACAACCCGAGGCCAAGGCTTACGCCGCCACGGTGCGCTGCCAAAGGCGTCCTCCCACTCAGCGCCAGGAGCCGTATATACCGCTTCAAAGATCCCAATCGACGGCCGCCCAACTAAGTAGCGAGCTCACACTAGAAAAAGAGACCTCTGCAGGGCCCTCAGCTAGCGCCACCCGCTCTGCTTCCACTGCGGCGAACCCCGCCACATTCTTCGGCACTGCCCCTACAAAAGAATGGGCTCGCGTGTCTCCGCGCGGCTTCTCAATTGATGCACCAAGCCCCATCAAGGCCAAAGACCGCCGAATATCGACGAGTACTCTCGCCGAGAGGAGTACGCGTCATGGAGCCGTCTCTCCCGCTCATCGTCACCGTCTTGCATCACCGTTTTGCATCACCGGGCCGCAGCTACGCAGCGGTTCTTCGGAGAAGGCCCCTCAGCCCACGAAGGGGCCACTTAAAATAACCTTTGAAGGTGAGGCTGCTCACCAGTGAAAGGATGCTGATCCTTCACCGACCACGCCACATGAAGACGCCGCATACACTCCGCACACCAACATGAACTCGGCAACGAAACAGGAGGAATTCACTGCACTTCACCACTTTATTTTCCTTAAAGACCCCAAATGGGGTGTTACATAAGGGGTGGGAATTAGATTGTGCAAGCGTTAACAGCAGTCCTAAATGTTGGGCAGAATGACGCCACCCCCGACGACATACGCTACCCACGATTCATGCACCCGACGAAGCTGTGACCCGGCGCTGAGGACTACATGCAACGCAAGAGCCAGGACATCTCACTTACAGGCGACTATCGGCGGTCTGAAAGCTGCGGCTGTATTAAACACAGGGGCCGATTATTCAGTGGTGAATGGAGGATTCGCTGCAAAATTGAGAAAATTCACGAGGGCTTTGGACGGCCCAAAAATTTGCACCGGAGAAGGCCACATCATTACGCCATCAGGAAAATGCCCAGCGCCAGTGATCGTCTGGAAACATGCCTATCCAGTGACCTTCGTAATGTTACAGCAATGTTCCAGTGATGTCATACTGGGCATGAATTTCGTTAATGAACACCATACCTTCGATGCACGTTCATCACGCTTTCGACGCACGAAGCCATCCCTTCTAAGACAACCGTGGAGCAGCATGCTGCCCTCACATACCCAGCAATTCTGGAGAAAAGCGTTTTCGAGAGGGAAGCCCTTTATGAACGCAATTTTTTCATATAATGTAGAATTTAAGTATGGCAGTCAATACATCCGCAGATCAGAAGAGGGCAGTGTTGTTTTTTTTTTAAATTCAAGTTTGTTTCTGTCGTCAAAAGCGTTCCCCATTGGTTCTCTATGGCAGTCTTAATTATTCGAAGCGTTCGATAGAAACACTGTAAAAGAAAGGTTTTGCTACATATCAGAATAATGAACCATTACGTTCAATATTTTCTAAAGAGTTTCTTACAGTTTCCCAATTTACAAAATTTTGACCGAGAAAGCTGGACATGGTGTCGTCGATGAACAAGTGTCCGACCCCGATTAAATGTCATGGTCACCTTAGGTGCCACGGACGCCAAGAACACGGGAACTCTTATCGATGGGAACACGGAGTCGCCTCGCGGAGTTGGAAGACCAAATCCGGTATCGGTATAGCAATAGCCATTGCAAATTTTCGCAATGGTCAAGTTCAAGTGCTGCTGACGAAATTCAGCGAATACCCACACATTAACAAACGAACGAAGATTTCTTCCCTGGACGAACTATCCGACGTTCACGACGCCTCCGCCGTCACGAATCCAGCCCCAGAAGATTCACCTAGGAAAGATCACAAAAACGTCTTCGGCACAAACCCAGCCATGCCCCAGAACAACGAAGACCAGACCTGCAGTCGCCTCCAAGATACAGCGAGTGCTTCTCGTTATCGCCAAAGGTTCGAAGAACGCCGATTGCCAAGCATCGCCTTATAACCAACCAGCACGCCCGAGCTCTCCGCCAGAGCCCCTACCGTGTGTCGCCGCGAGAACGCCAAGCCATCTGGGACTTAGTGAAAGAAATGCTTCGCGACGACGTCATTCAGCCGCCGAAAAGGCCCTTGGCGGCACCGATTGTTCTAGCGAAAAATGAAGACGGCGAACTTGGATTCTGCGTTTATTTCGGCCGCTTGAACAACATAACAAAGAAGGACGTCCATCCCCTTCCTCGCATTGACGACACACTGGACCGGCTCTGTAACGCCAAGTATTTTTCATCGATGGACCTCAGGAGCGGCTACTGGCAAATTGAGATCGACGGAGGAGATCGCGAAAAGACCGCATTCATCACTTCGGATGGCTTCTTCGAGTTCAATGTGATGCCATTTGGTCTCTGTTCTGTACCAGCGACGTTTCATCGAGTAATGGATACAGCGCTGACAGGCCTGAAGTGCGAAATTCGTCGGGTATATTCAGATGACGTCGTATTCTTCGCCTCCAACATTGAAGAGCTCCTGAGAAGAGTTCGAACGTTACTAGAGGCAACCCAGTCGTCCAGCCTAATCTTTAAAGTAGAGAAATGCCACTTTGCCTGTGAAGAGCTGCTGTTTTCGAGGACATATTCTTAGCGAGGAGGCAGCACGCCTAGACCCACAAAAAACATCTGCTGCCGCAATGTTTCCACCACCGGGCGATAAGAAAGCTCTGCGCAGATTCCTGGGACTGGGCGCGTGTTACCGACGGTTTGCAGAAAAGTTTTCGTGCTTCGCCGAACCTCTGACCCAACTGACAAAGGTAGACGTGCCATAAAAATGGGAAATGCCGGAAGCAGCCGTCATGGAACTTCAGAGTCATTTACAGTCTCCATCGATCCTCGCCCACTTTGATGAAAACACTGAGCTGAAGCATCGTGTGCCTAGGTGCCATCCTCGGTAAAAAAACCCCGATGGACTTAAGAAAGTAATTGATTACGCTAGTCATTCCCTCTCTAAGGCCAAGACTAACTATTCCACTGCTGAGAAAGAATGCCTTGGCATCTACTGGGCTACGATGAAATTCCGCTCCTACCTGTACGGATAACCTTCCAGGTTGGCAGCATCCCTACGCCCTATGCTAGCGTGCCAGCTAGAAGGGCCTTCCCGGTCGCCTCGCTCGATGGAGCCTCGCCTCCGCGAGTTTGACGTCACGGCCGTTTACAAGTCCGGACGCAAGCAATCTGACGCCGACTGCCTGTCACGAGTCCCTGCATACGCACCGCCGGTGGACGGCGGTGAGGACGCCTTTCTGGGGCCCGTAAGCTCCATGTCCTTTGCACAGCATCAACTCTGGGACCCTGGCCTCATCATCAAATTCTTGGAAGCAAGGTTTCTTCAACCCCCGCCTAGATATAACGTGGATTGTCTTTGTTCTCTTTACAGAATGATGTAAAGATCTGTGTTTATTTCTGTTTGAACATTTATATGCTTTCAATATTATGCATGTTTTGTGCAAAGCTTCGTCCTGATGCAGTCATGCTGTAATGCCAAGCGACGCTCACAAGCAGCAATGCTCAAGCAGGCTAGTTTATATCATGTACACTTGGCTGGAGATAAACTATTATTATTGTGATTATCATTTTGTCATCGCGGATAAGAATTTCGCAGCAAACAAAACGGCGTACCGCCTTGTTGGGCCTGCAAGTCTTCACGAAGTTCTGCAGGTAGCACACAATGAGCTGACAGCTGGACATCTCGGGTTTGCTCTCGCACCTTCAGCCGCATTCTAGGCAAGTATTACTGGCCGCGACTACCTGTCCTTGTCGCTCATTATGTTTAAACCTGCCCAGACCGTCAGCGAGGAAAGACCCCTTCCACTCCACCAGCCGGATTTCTGAACCCTACTGAGCCCCTCTCAAGGCCTTTCCAGCATCATATAGAGGTGCAGCGCGAAGAAAATAAGGACGACATAGACACAAAGGAAGCAGGACGAGCACTTTGTGTCTACGTCGTCCTTGTTTCCTTTGCACTGCACCTCTATATGATGCCGCACCGACTAGCCCACGGCATGAATCGGCATGAACCCGCTTAGCCCTTTCCCAAAGTCAACGTCTGGAAATAAGTGGATCATCCTTGTGCCTAACTACCTGACTTGCTACGCCGAAGCAAAAGCCCTACCAAAAAGAACAGAAGAAGAAGTCGCAAATTTATCGTGGAGTGCATTCTTCTGCGACACGGCACCTCACTGCGCCCATCACGGACACAGGAAGACAGTTCACGGCAAAAATAACGCAAGCCATCCTGCGTTACAGCAAAACCTGCAACCAGCGGACAACTGCACACCATCCGCAGACCAACGGACTGACTGAGCGCCTGAACAAAACCATCGCTGACATGCTCGCCATGTATGTCGATGCCGAGCACAAAACCTGGGACGTCATCCTGCCTTCCAACGTGTTCGCCTAGAACACGGCAGTGCAGGAGACCACCCAGATGACGCCTGTTAGGCTCGTCCATGGTAGGGAGTACATGACTACGCTAGACACCACGCTGCCCAACGTTACGGAAGTAGAGAACGTCGACGTTGCCGCCTACCTTCAACACGCAGAAGGAGCTCAAAGGCTCGCCCGATTACGGATCAAAGATCAGCAGTGGTCTGACGCCAGACGTTACAACATACGAAGACGCAACGCGGAATACAAGCCAGGAGACCAAGTCTGGGTTTGGACGCGCATTCGCCGCCGCGGATTGAGTGAAAAGCTTTTGCGCCCCTATTTCGGTCCATACAAGGTCGGCTAGGTGAACTGGACTATGAAGTCGTCCCTGACAAAATGACACATCCCGCGACGTCCCCTTCGACAAGAAGTTGTCCATGTCGTCCGTACAAAGCCCTATTATAGGCGCTAAAAATTAAGGAAACTACTTTTCCACACTCGGTGTTTATCGCGCGCTGTCCGCTTCATTTTTATGTAGTAACCTTATTTGCTTAAATCCATCAGGTCACTGCATCTTTGAGGGGGGAGTAATGCCGCGAATCTTTCGGCGGTTTGTTTCTTGATTCTTCAAAGCTTCAGGCCTGCGGCTTTATGGCTTTGTTTGTGATGCAAGACGCCACTATATTTATTTCAATTGATCGCAATAAGGCGAAGCGGATTCTACATTGTTCCAGAATGTTAAAGTAACTTTGCACACAGTATGTCGCAAGTTGGCTATCAGATTTGAATTGAGTATGGCGCAGAGCAGCAAGCATTCTGTTCGATGACTGCCGAGCACGCTTGTTGCTACGCGGCCGCCGAGTCACTCAGTCATTTGTGGGCGTGAGTCAGCCATATGAAGAGTTTTATTGTAAGCCCTTTCCCCTTCCTTCGTGCACGCCGGACGGTCGTCACTACTACGTCATACTATTCTTGGTGTGGTTCATGGGGGTTTAACGTCCCAAAGCGACTCAGGCTATGAGAGACGCCGTAGCAAAGGGCTCTGGGAATTTCGACCACCTGGGGTTCTTTAACTTGCACTTACAACGCACTCTACACGGGCCTCTAGAATTTCGCCTTCATTGAAATTCGCCCGCCGCGGCCGGGATCAAACCCGTGTCTTTTGGGTCAGCAGGTGTTCGCCATAACCACTGAGCAACCGCGGCGGCTGATGCTAATGTTACTGTCACTAACTAATACTATCACTTACTACTACAACTATTTCTGTCAGGCACTATTTGGTACTTATATGGTTTTATTGGGTTTGGCATGATCGGCAGATGGAAGGCGCTCCAGTTCCAAGCCTGCACGTCATCCCTTTGCAGGTTGGAAACAGTCTTATATATTTGAAGGTTTTTTTTCAGTTTATTTGTTTCATTCTGAATTACAGAAACTGGAGCAAGGCAAAAGGCAAGAAGCCTGACAAAGGCCTCTGCTCCGTATGCAGTCAGCAAACAGGCGTCACAAACATACAATTGATTCCCTTTTTAGGGGACAAAAGGGATAAAACAAGCAACACTGAAAGGCAATAAATCCTAACAAAAACACAAGAACTACATATAGAACCACAAATTGAACAACAAATAGAACAAGAGCTACATATACTACAATTGCGAACAATTGATTCCCTCTTTACAGGACGAAAGAGATAAAACAAGCAACACTGAAAGGCCATAAATGCTAGCAAAAAACAAGAGAAATAAATCAAATGAATTCAACGTTTTCTTTGAATATTACATTGTTCAGGAACTTTTTGGGAATTGGCTGGCTAAAATCAAGTAGTTTTTCTGTGCGATTTAGGAGTGACGGTATTTGTAACTGTACGTGTTGCCTACCGTAATTTGTCCTGACTATAGGGATTTTTCTGCTATGTGTGCGGAAGCAGTACTCTGCAGCAGGGTTTGCTGCGCTGTAATGTTTCTGGTTCTGAACATGTTGCAAGAGCCTATAACTGTATGATTGGTTAGCCTTTATCAGGGAATACTTTCTGAATAATGGATCTGTCGGTATTATTGTAGTTGCCAGCGGTTGTTTTCAAATATGCGCAGGACACGCACCTGTAGAGTAATCAGCTTCAGACTCTCTGTCCATTTGCTCTTCATTATCCTCACCCACTGAGTCTCGGGCATTACGCCTCTTTAAGTTACTGATTTCGTTCCATTTAAATTCGGTAAGGTTGCTTTGGGTACCAGGTCACATGGGCTTTCACTTAAATGAGGTTGCAGATTCCTTAGGAAGAGCCTTTCTCTGCGGCCCAATTGTTGCTGTCCTGCCAACGTGTGCATATATAGCTGCGGTGAGGTGTCGCAGCTACACAATATTTCAGGAATTTGCTGCCTCGGCTCTTACATCATCTCCCGAATACCGGCATCTTCTGCATCCTTGGAGTAGCAAAGACTGGCGCTCGCGCAGACTAGAGTCTCTTTCACGCGTTTGCGTTCCCGGGTTCCCCTTCTAAATTTCTACCTTCACAGATCTGGCCTGGCGGCCTCCCCATTGTGCCCTTTTTGTGCCGAACTTGAGACAATAGATCACTTCCTGGTGTTCTGACGCCGCTTCTCTCATTTGAGGAAGCGTCTTTTGCAAAATCCATTTCATCAACTGGGCTTGCCTGTGTCCTCCGCGGTTGTTCTTTCCATTGGCGCTTCTTTGCTTGGATGAAGCGACCGGAGTGTGCGCTCTGCTGTGCAAAATTTTCTTCAAGAAACGCAGCGACTCCCATTCTAATTTCTTTTTCCCACTCTCAGTCAGTGCGACATTGAAACATTATAGGCATTGTGTACTATTATGCACATTAAGGCATTCTAACTTCTTCGATCTTCAAGTTAACAGGACCTTTGTCCTTCCGTGTTCCAATCTATCAGACTACATACTATTACCACTCCTTTTCCCGACAAAACTTTCCTGTATCCAGCACTTAACCGCCTGTGTCTTGGTCACTCCCCCGTAGTGGGTATGTGCCAGCAACGTTTGAGGCCTTCCTTCCTTCCTTCCTTCCTTCCTTCCTTCCTTCCTTCCTTCCTTCCTTCCTTCGTTCCTTCCTTCCTTCCTTCCTTCCTTCCTTCCTTCCTTCTTTCCTTCCTTCCTTCCTTCCTTCCTTCCTTCCTTCCTTCCTTCCTTCCTTCCTTCCTTCCTTCCTTCCTTCCTTCCTTCCTTCCTTCCTTCCTTCCAATCATCTCTCTCCACCTCACCGAATGCTTCTTCATCTTCTTTATCTTCGGTTAATCCACATCATCTTCTTCACACCTCTTACCTTCATAATTTTATTTTAGACTCCATATTAAATGTGACAGAGGGACACTCCGGTCTGCTCTTTACAATCTGTACACCCTTAATCTGGTTCCACTTATGCTCTACATAAACTGAGGCAGCTCGCCAGTTTTACTGGAACAAGAAGGATTTTATCTGGATCACGCTTAATTAGGTGGAGCCATAAGATTTTTTCATTTGTATTTGTTTTTTTTATGTGGCACAGGCTGGACTGCAGCGAACCATGTAGATTTATGTGGAACTTGCTGGCTGTTGAACTTATTTTGTTCTGTTTATTTCTCACTCGTTCCACATAAGATTTCAGACCGCACGTTTGACAATTTTTTTACGCTGCTGCATTGCACCTTGTACGTCTACAGCCTGCAGTGTAAAGCATCAGTAGGATACTGTTATGGGTTAATGCGCTGGTATATTTGTGTGAGACAACAGGAGCCAAAAGATATAGCCACAGCGGCGAAGATGCGAATATGTTTATGTCGTTGTTATTTGCCCATCAATAAATTATGCCCATTTTCTAGTTGAACGAACTCGACATCACAAAGTGGGGGCTTGAATGGAAGGAAAATTCCCGATGTTTTTTAAAATGCAAGAACTAAATTTTGCAAAATATTTGCCAAGTGCGAATAGCTCCGAAGAGTCGCCGTTAATCTCGTGAATATAAGTATGAAGTATGAAAGATAAGATGGCAGACAAAAACATAATCTCTTCCTTGAAAAAAGCCTAAATCTGTGAAGGAACCATTTCGATGCCTTGCGGATTCGGTTTTGACGAATACACAAGAGGCACACAATATTACTGGCTTATTTTTTATTCGAACTACCCTATTAGAAACATTTTTTGGAATGCGTCAAAATACTGCAGATAAAACCATTTTCCAATCTGTTTCATTCCCGATTTGGCCCTTCAAGATTGGACCGTTTGCCTCTCTATTGTAACGCAAAAATATAGGCGTGTATCGTACGATTGTATCTTCAATTGGTGGACCCGTTCGACTGTTCTGAAACCATCGTAAATGTAGCGGAGTAGAAAATTATTTTCAAGTGCTCATGATCACGAGGCCTCATTTTGCTATGTGGTCGTTCCCCAGACATAAAACTGGCCATGTTGCAATCAAGCACTTCATAGGTGTGTTTCACAAATTTCATACATGCTCCACTGTAGAGCCACTGAGCTCAAGACCGTCACGCAGCCGCCGAAATAAATGTGTTCCCTTCGGCCTGCGAGCTGTTTGCCGACACGGTCGACACGATCGAGCCGAGGAGCTGGTCGGGCACACCATGCAGTGTTGTAGGCGTTACTGAAAAAAAGTAACTAAGTACGTCACTCGTTACGCTCAAATAAAAAGGAACGCGTTACCTCCCTACGTTACCTACAAACAAAGGTAGCGCGTTATCGTTACCGTTACCGGAAAAAAGTACCGCACGTTACTTCGCCATTACTTCATGGCCATTAATTTTAATTAGTGTTTTCCTTAAGAACTTTCAATTACAATTTTATAAAGCTCACATTTCAAATAAAACTTCTAGCCCAAGCAATATTTTACGCGAAATCCTGATTTAACAAAAATACTTTGCACAAATGTGCAGGAGCTTAGCAATGTTATAGTGGCCTAAAGTTGCCTGTAGAGTTACATGTGATTGCTTCTAGCTCTGTGGCACATGGTGAAACCATTTTTTGAATGCGATATTAAACACGAAGTGACATTTCATCATCAATGCTAACTTCAGGAAGAAAATATCGCTGAACTCTCAACAAATTTAAGGTAATTCTTAAAAATGTGCTGTTCCAAAATGCTCCGCATACTTTCACACTTTAGAGAGTTGTGTGCTTGAGTGGCTTTGGAAGGGAAGTTAGGTGAAGGCAAGAGTGTGAATGCATTTTCGTCCACGTGTTTCGTGCTTTATGGCTATTCTGTCGTTTCTTTTTTTTTAGTTGGGTGCGTTGTCAAGGGCAGGTGTTTTCTGGCATGCATGCGATCCGCAACAAGGGTCGTCGAGAGCACCTGTACATTTTGTTTATTTACAGCATCACTTCAGGTGCTCTGCGCTTTTTTTGGTAAAAAAGGGGGCGGAGTGGGTCACAATTTTAACAAAAAAAGTAACTAGTAACGTGACACCTCACGTTACAGAAAAATGTTACCGGAAGTACGTTACCTGTTACAGTTGCGAAATGGTAACGAGTACGTTACTAAGTTACCGAAAAAAGTAGTGTGTTACCGGTAACGTCGTTACCTGTAACGCGTTACCGCCAACAGTAGGTACACGTTACGTGAGTTATAGCGCGCCGGCAGTCTTGTCTCGGTCCCGTTGGAGGATCCCTGCCTCGGCAAACCCTAAGCGGCCCTTTCACCCGCACCGCTTTTCGGGGAAACGCTCCCTTTTCTTTTTTTTTGTGCGTGTATCTACCGAGTGCGCCTATTTACCGGGTATTTACCGCGTATTTACCCAGGAGAACACCGCTTCTGGGCGACGCGCGGGAATAATAACAATAATAATAATAATAATAATTGGCTTTTGGGGGAAAGGAAATGGCGCAGTATCTGTCTCATATATCGTTGGACACCTGAACCGCGCCATAAGGGAAGGGATAAAGGAGGGAGTGAAAGAAGCCGGGAACACGGATTTTGCCTGGTCAGTGTCAGTGGCGCGCTTTCCGAACACCGGCCTTTAGGTTTCTTTTTCTTGAAGTCAACGGGCGGCTCCGGCGGCGGCATGCCATAGTTCCAGAGAGGCGGGGAAAGATATGCACCTCAGCTATGCTCATTGCCCGAACTTGCAGTCAACCGCGGCGCTGAGACGATTCTTCTTTTGGCCATTTGTTTTTGTTTCTGCTGGCTAACGCCGTTTCGAGGAAAAGAGGGCAAATGGCGGTTCTGTTCATGTGTGCGCGTGTACTCCTGCCTCGATGCGTCAGCGCAGTCCGACTTCCTGAGGGGGAGATGCTGTCTTACGTTTGCGTTGTGTATTTCTTGTTTTGTGCCTTATCTCAGTCACGTGCGCCTCGCTGGAAGCACTGTGGGCCCGCCTAAATACACGGCCACAGGCGACTGTTACGTCACGAGGGGACTGGCCCAATCAACGATTAGATGACGGGTTAAGAAGAGATGTTGGCGGGAATCTGGGGGTTCTCGTCTGGAGCTCTTGACCGGGAGAGCTCTGGCGGCTCCACTCTGTTGTTGCTCTCCCTTTGTTGTATTCTGTCTTGACTGTATCATCCGTGCTGCTTTAATATGCATAAAGTTTTTCGTTTTCCAACGAAAGTCGTCGGCATCATCCTTCGCGGAAATGCCAATCACAAGAACGGGCCGTAATGGCCGATAATGGGGGTCCTAGGTTCGCTTCCTGTTAAGGACTGAATTTTCCTGTTCAGGACTGAAGCGAAAGCATCACTATGCCAGGTTTTCAAGAGGGCAGCGCCGGTGCCTTTATCTTTCAATTTCCTTGATTGGTGGAGAGAGGTCATGTGACTTACTGACGTCCTCACAATCTTCCCACCGTGACAGGTGGCAGTTGCCCCATCGGACTGTGAGCAACCTCCCTACCGTGGCAGGTCGGGCTCAAATTGATGATTGGCGCAGAGGCCACGTGACCTTTTAACTAACCAGCGACGCAGAGTCAGGGTTCTGTTCAGGCTTTACTTCGTCAGGCTTCTGTTTTGTGTCAGTGTTCAAGAAAAGACAGTTCATTCCCATAAAGCGTTCCAAAACATTGCGTGCTTGTCGCGGAACTAGCAGATGAGCAGGCAGCAAAGTTCTGAAACTAACCATGAACGTTGTAATATTCATTAGGAAGCAGATTCAAATCTATCTTAAAAAGGCATGCCTAGATAACAAAGCACTAGGATACAGGCAAGCCTAAGCACAAGTCTAAGATGCCACTTTTTGGTGAGGCCTGTATCGGCATATGCTTCTCTGCGATAATGATTTGATAGAATTTTGTAGAAACAACATTGAGAGCTAAGCGTAGACAGCTGGGCTAGTTGGTTCACAGTCGCATTATGATACATCGTTCTGGCGCACGAAAAACACGGACGAAGGAAGAACAGACACACAATCGCCGGACATCAACTGAAGATTATTCACAGAAACCAGTCCTATATGTACACATGTGACCACCAGGTAACTGATATCAAAAGCACAAAATCGGGAAAACCAAAAGGCAATCAACCAGAGCCACAGGTTCCATATCGCACACGTGCCTTCATGCAAATCGCCCACAATTTCTGTGCCTAGCTGACACGATCAACACCGTTAGCCTTCAGATAATCTAGTTCCTTTCTTCTAAGCACAATAGAGGGAGTACTGACGCAGTGAGCTTTATCATTGTGCGAATCCTTCTACGACGCTCGTCAACCTTTTAGCTGTGACCACATGCCGTGCAAGGGAACTCACGTTTGCACTCGACCATCGCCTTGTCCTGCCGGGTGTTCATGCCTTGTTTTCGCCGTGCTTCCCGTCTGCGCGTCATGCCACGAGAATGATGAAGATCATGCGCTCCGAGCTGTGGAGACAGATTCGGCATCTGCAAAACTACCTGCACGCCTTCTCAGCTTCTCTAGTGCCTGGACAGAGTTGTGAACACCTTTTCCGGACGTTCACTCGTGAAGCTGCAAAAACCACCGCGTTCCTGTGGAACATGTGTCTTGCAAACCTATGTGCGTTAAAGAAAGCGCCAGTGCACCAGCAACTGGCAACGAACCAAGTAACCTATATTGGTGAGTGTAATTTGCCCGAAAGGGTTGAAGCTGCACTATCTCGTGGTCCTAAGTTCTGTATTGAACCAAAAGAAGAACCTGTACATTTACTGTCCATGGTCAGGAACGTGGCGGCGGCAGCAAGCTCAGATGAACAGGACCGCTGTATTGCTGAAGGTGTAGAGTGTTTGAGGTATAGTGGTGCACCTTTTGCCCCCAAAATACCAGTTAGATCAACTGTCAACTTTCTGAAGAGCAACGATCTTGCCTTGTTAGTGTCGGACAAAGAGGGAGGCTTCGTGGTGATGCCAAATTCTACGTACCGTCAGAAGGCAAACGAGGCCTTGACAAAAAACTTTGCTGATAGGAAGGTGTCTTTAGCCAAGGTGAAGAAAAAGGCCATCGCTTTATGTGAAGAAATGAACTTTGAAAGATTAAGAAAGAGTATCTCCGCTTCTGATGTAAACTCCCTTAGTGTTTTCTTCACGGTAAAAACCCACAAAGAATCTGCGCCTTTCCGCGCTATCGTTACGGAAAAGGGATCCTGGCAGGGCTCCTTGTCAAGGATCCTGCAGAAGCACCTTAGTGCCATTTCTTTAGACGACCCTTTTCTGGTAAAAAAAATTCCACTCAAGTCATTGCATATTTTTCTGGCGTAGAAGCTTCATGCCCAAAAAGATTTGCCTTTTCAATTGATGTTGAAGATTTATTCTACTCAATACCTCATCCTGAGCTGTTTTGCGCGGTCAGAACTTTCATTGAAGACGCCGGGCCTGTGGCTTTTCAGAATATGACAGGGTTATCTGCCGACAATTTTCTAGAGCTTTTAAGATTTTATCTTTCATCCACCATTGTCACCTTCAATGATCGTTGCCTCATCCAAAAAGAAGGAGTGTGCATAGGCTCTTGCCTAGCACCGCTTTTAAGCGATATATTTTTATCCACCCTTGACAAGCGCATTCAGGCGTCCCTTTACAACGCCAGCGTGCTGAAA
Source organism: Amblyomma americanum (assembly GCF_052857255.1). Classification (NCBI taxonomy): domain Eukaryota; kingdom Metazoa; phylum Arthropoda; class Arachnida; order Ixodida; family Ixodidae; genus Amblyomma; species Amblyomma americanum. Next base: position 8,483,327 of record NC_135505.1, on the reverse strand, counting down.
GTTTTTAGATACGTAGACGACTACCTTGTAGTAATGAACGCGACTGAGGCTCGGGATAGGGGTATTGTCGTGGACGACATTATTGACATTTTTGTTTGCAACGCCTTTGGCATGAAGTTCACGCACGAACTGCCGCAGGAAGGGCACATCCAGTATCTAGATGTGTGCTTTATTTTTGAGGAAACGCGCGTGTGCTGGCAGTACAAGCCACGGTCGAGAAAACAAATTATTAACTACAAATCGGCTCATTCTAAGCTCGTGAAGAGAGCTATTGCAAAAAACTGCATCCGCTCTGCTCTAGCCAAGTCGTGTGAGCATCGAGTCCGGGAAAGTGTCCATGCCCAACTAAGGCGTCTGGAGAAGGCAGGTTTCCAGAGAGAAATCGTGGCCTCAGTGGTCGAAAGCCAGATTAGCGAAGTAAAATCTGGTGGACGGCACAGGCAGGTGGATAACACACGCCCGCAACAGCGACCTGTCGTTGTGCCTTACTGGCACAAGGTCTCGCACCGCCTCAAGAAGGTCGGGGACAAGTGCGGCGTCCGTGTAGTGTTTTCAGCTCCGGAGAAGCTGGGACGCCTGTGCCGCCTAGTAAACGAACCCAAAAAGAGGTCTGCCTGCAAAATTAGGCACACCAAAGCCCTCGTCGACTGCAAGGTTGGCGTGGTGTATAACATCCCTCTCGCCTGTGGCAAACGCTACATTGGACAAACCGGGCGCTGTATCAACGAACGCTTGCTAGAGCATCGCAGGACAGTAACTTCGATTAGTGGCGGAGGTCATTTAGCTGACCACATTCGCCGTTGTTCGTATAAGCCAGCATGCAAGGCGTTTTTGGAAGAAACAAGTGTGTTAAGAAAGTTCAGGACTCAGAAAAGCCGGGAAATTTTTGAAGCACTCTGTATTGCCAATGATAAAGATCACTGCGTCAGTACTCCCTCTATTGTGCTTAGAAGAAAGGAACTAGATTATCTGAAGGCTAACGGTGTTGATCGTGTCAGCTAGGCACAGAAATTGTGGGCGATTTGCATGAAGGCACGTGTGCGATATGGAACCTGTGGCTCTGGTTGATTGCCTTTTGGTTTTCCCGATTTTGTGCTTTTGATATCAGTTACCTGGTGGTCACATGTGTACATATAGGACTGGTTTCTGTGAATAAACTTCAGTTGATGTCCGGCGATTGTGTGTCTGTTCTTCCTTCGTCCGTGCTTTTCGTGCGCCAGAACGATGTATCATAATGCAACATTGAGAGCACCGGCACATCAAGTGAGTTTTCCGTAGGCTGCATAGTACAGTAAGAAAGAAAATGTCTTAGGGCGCATTTCTTCATTTCAATGTTCACTCCACACAAAAGTTTGATGACGCCCTGGGATCAATTGTTCTAAGAGATCTAGTCTGTGGTTTGGTACGTAGTGATGTACACCTGATGAATGTGCTGGTGTTGCACGGACATATAAACCACCCAAGAATTTGATCACAAGTTAGTGGCCACCCTCCTTCATGCGTGCTCTTGTCCACTCTCACATATGCTTATAGTGTCCATGCTTATTCTCTTTGTGTGGAACAGTTTTTTTGTGAGTATGCTTCGTTGTCTTAGTGTATGCAGCAAATGCCTGTGCTTATTCCAACTCCTGAACCATTTGTTTTATCTGCATGCTGGACCTGGCATGTAATGTTGCACACCACTGAAAAAAGGATGCTAAAAATAATATGCAGACGCTCGTGCTGAGAAGACAAAAACAGGAGAAGGCAAAGTAGATAATGTAGATAGACCATTGTTAACATGTGAGTGCTTATTATGATGCGACGTAGCAAGTCTACAAGGGTTTGTTTGTTGACACCACTTGCTGTGTATGCATGACAACAGAACACGGCACAGCACACATGCATTCTAGCAAAGGTAATGCAGGCGTAGCACTGATCAGACTGCAACTCTTTTTCCTGTGCTTGCTGAGCTAGAAAATGAATTTGAATTTTCAGCCTAATGCAACTGCACTTGCACTGTGTTTCTCTGTTTATTTCAGAGTGGGACTAACTGGCACCTCTTAGCTGTTTTCAAAGTGTAGGCACATTATTGCAGGCTCTCAAACACTTTATTTTAGCCGCTGTCTCGGCCACTGCCCATGTACTGCCTCTTGCCGGCTGTCATTCCTGAGCATTCCATCTTTCTTTGATTGTCAACTGCCTGCTGTATCTACTGGGTGTGAAGGGCTGCATACGGGAGGCCCAAGCGTTACTGAAAAGAACTCACTCCGCCGACTAGTGCCAAAGTCATTTTGCCTGTCTTCAAATTTCTCGACCTAGACGGTCACGTTTGTGCACTTGGGTGTGCAGGCCCACAGGCGGACACGACAGACGGCGTAACGGCCCGAGGTGGCGGGGGAGGCCGGCAACTGGCACCAGACGGGCTGCCGGCAGAGGAGGCGAGACACCGACTCCAGGGAAGCGTTGCCCTCAGAGGGACACCTGGTCCCCTTCAACACATCTTTTACGAGGCCATTGGCGTTCCCATCGTAACGGCCGCTGGTTCCTAGAAATATGGCTGGTGCCCTTGATCAGCTGAATGAGCAGCGACGGCAAAAACTATTGGGCGAGGGTTACCCGAGAGAGAGAAAGGTAATTCCCGGAGAGATGCGGCGGAGACAGATGGGACAACAGAAAAGAGGTCGAGCAGAGACGGGCGAGGCAAACGGACGCAAGATCGCGCTGGTATACAGTCAGCGAAGCCGGACCTCAGGGACCGTAGCAAAATGTCTGCCAGCTGAGACGCCCAAGACTCCTGAGGCCTCGACCCCTCAAAGCACTGCCAGCCGAGACGTTGGGAAGAGAAGCAGACCACGGGACAGCCAAAGGAAGCGCGGCCCGCCGACGCAAGGCGAGCGGAGCGGAGTCCCGACCTGCCGGACCGACAACCAACTCTTCTAAAAGCCAGCGCCGAGCGGACCACCAGTTTCGCCTTCAGGCAGAGAAGAATAAATAATGCTTTGCCGTGTTACCGCCTTGTTGGCTCAATTCTTCTCGCTTCAGCAAGACCCGTAGATTCTGTGACCGACCCCTTCAGGCGGTAACGTCAGAAGTGGTGGCAGCGGTTGGATTTTGCTGAAGTTGTGGCGCGAGACATTCACCCTTGCACCCGAGGAGAAAGAGCCAACATGTCGCTACCGCAATAAAAGAATTCTCACGACGGAACGTTAGGAGCTAGTGCACTGGGCGGTATAATTTCGACATTCACAGGGGAACACACGGGTCCCAAAATCAGGGACTTTCTGCAAATTTTAGAACAGGTGATGACATGGGAGGATGGCAGGAAAAACAAACCATTGGAATGGCGCGGGGCAAAATGGTCGCGGCGTCTCAGGATTCCGCATGGAGAGATGAGGAGGTGGCTAGTGCAACCACATTCAAATCTTTTAAAGCGCTCGCATTGAAGCGTTTCGACAATGAACCGGTGAGCACAAAGGTTGAAAAGTTCTTGTACGCGCCCGAGAACTTTAGTGAAGATGCACGCTCTTTCGCGAGCCGTTTCAAGAGACTCGGGGCGGAGACCATGAGGGACGTTTATGGCGAGGAGGACACGTCGAAGAAAAGTGCAAGGCACGAGATACTCTTCATGTTTAGCTGTCTTGTTTACATTGCACTTGTTGCTGTAGTACATTTGTCTTTTGAATAGTGCCTGTGGATGCATTAGGGCTTACTAGTAGGAAGTAATGCACTGTGCATTAGCATATTTGCACTGACTAGTGATAAGTTTTCATAGCTGGGTTTGCGTACCGTAGCTCTGCTCCACCTTCAATTGGCTGACAGTGAAGTGGCCTCTCCTCGCCTTTGACGTCTTCTCTTTCCAGCGTTCCTCGCCAGCCTGGGCGAAAGCTCGCTCTCATGAAGCATTTTCGTTGAAGTATAGCACTTAAAGGCGTGTCCTGAAGAATGAGAGAGGGAGTGACATTTGTTTACTGGCTGCTTTTTGTTGCATATGTACGTTTTTGCAACCCCTCTTCTGAGAAAGCATTGGACTTAGGAGCAAATCGGTTAAGCACACTGTGGAATGACTCCAAAGAGAATGTACGTTTGGAGAGATTTGGCCCATGTCATGCAGCAGCAGTGGGTTGTCCACGATTTGTTTCAGCTCCAAGAATGCTAGTGATGCTTGAATTAGATTGTTGATAATTGGTTATTAGCCATCTTATTTTAATACCTTATATTATCACTATTAAAAGTGGTGTACGAGCATTGCATACACCGTTTCAACTGCCACATACTTGGTTTCAGCAATTGTCTGTCTCCAAGTGGCTAATACAGACACTCCTTGTAAGGGCCGTCGTGACCCTTATGCTTGTTGCATATGTGAATAAGCAAGCTCCTCCACATGATGATCACAAGGTCTTCGTCACCATTGGGCGCCCCAGCTACCCAGAAGTGATGGTTGGCGATGCATTGGATCCATGTTCCTAGAACTGGGTGCTCGCGGTCAGCAGCAATTAGTGTTTTCTTGAGACCTCCATTGCATGAGGAAAGAGATACCTGTAAGCTTGGTTTGGTTTGGTTTATCGGTGTATAACGTCCCAAAGCGACTCAGGCTATGAGAGACGCCGTAGTGAAGGGCTCCGGAAAGATACCTGTAAGCCTGTCAATGAGAGGAAACAATATGGTTACTTACCTTTAGCAATATGCCAGACATCGAACAAATGCTTGAAATCTGGCCTTCTTCTCCTGCAGTACCGCCTTATACCAGATTGCCGGTCTAAAAAAGAAATGAATTCCTATTATTTGGTTCTTTAAAAGCGTTATAAGAGCAGAGTTGAGTGGCTTAGAAGTTTGTAATGACGATATTGCAACCTCAGGGCTAACATTCATGTCATTAGAGTTGAAAGTTGCATCATTTGATTAAACCAGCGCAAAAAAAGCAGAAACAGTAAGGAGCAGTAAAAAAATATGTTCCTTGCTGTGTCTGTGTTCTTTCCACTATATTTATTTTAGCCAACATGTACCGACTTGCCCAACCCTCCACTCTACTGAATCATGCTTCTTGTTTTGGGGGCAACTTTCTTCACATGCAACCCTCCAGCGATGAAGCCGCCACTCGTGTAAGTGCTAATGACTTCATAGTGCGCAAAACAAACGAGCGTCATCCTTTGATCCTCACAGTGTTTGCACCCTTTCCATTTCGTTTATTCATGCCATCACTATGGCCAGTAATCTGGACCTGCTATTTAAGTGCTTTGTGATTATTACTTCATAAAGAATGCAATCAGCAAGCTGATACTAACATATATCTTACTAGACTAAAGGCAGACAGCACTCGGTGTGGTAATTATAAGTGTTCACAACAGTGTGGCAAAGTACATTTGTTTTAGTTGCATTGTCATGTGTGTTTTGTAGCATGCAGCCAACCGTGTGCATGAACTTTGAATGTTACATGTAGTCAGCGAGCAAATACCGAGTCCCATCTCTTCCACTGCTGCCAAGCACTTGATAAGGTCTTGTATTTCCATCGAGGCGCTATTCGGTGCTTCTGGAGATGTAGTCAAGAGTTCGACGGAAATCCGTCTGGTCAGGCATGGTGATGCATTGAAGTGAAGGAGCAGTCACTGACCATAGTCGAAAAAAGAAAGACGTTTCGAAACCCGTACGGGTTTCTTGTTCACAGTGAGCAGGACAAGAGCGGTGGCGAATTTATATCCGGAGAATGTGACGTAAAGATCGGGCGTAGATGCCTGGCATGGGGCCAGCGTTCTTGTTTAATGTTGCTTGTGATGTTTGGATGAATAGCGATTCCAGCAGAAGGCGCGTCGTCAGGTTTCTTTCCTTAGATAAGATGGAAGCATTGCCCCAGTCAATCTGGTGGCCAGTGTCGTGTGCATGACCCGCCAGCGCATTTGTGGCATGCTTTTTGTTTTTCACATCACGTTGGTGGTCCTTTATGCGTCTTGAGAACTTCCCTGTCTCACCGATGTAGGCATGATTGCAGTTCAGGCATGGTATTTTGTAGACGACTCCTGGAAACTACTCATTTGGTAGTCGGTCTTTCACATTCATTAGCTGATTCCGCAGCTTGCTGACAGGCATGTGGGCCACGCGTAAGTCATATTTTGAGAACACACGAGACAACGCTTCGCTGATACCAGGCATGTATGGAATGCCTGCTCGTGTTCGATACGTCCTACAATCAGTGGTAGCTGGATGTGCAGCTCGTTCTTGTAGCTTTGATATGAAGCGGCTCGGATAACCGTTGGCTGACAGTTCTTCGTGCACTCTTTTTAACTCCTTTTCTTGATCTTCTCGGCTTTTGCAGACACGTGTCGCACGTTTGGTCAGTGATGTGACGACGGAGGCTTTGTGCGCAACTGGATGATTTGAATGAAAATTTAAGTACTGGGCTGTGTGCGTATGCTTTCTGTACACAGAGAACGAAAGGCGATTGTCCCTCCCCTCGACCAGGAAATCCAAGAAGGGAAGGCGGTTTTCTTGCTCAAACTCGGCCGTGAACTTCAAGCTTGGTTCGACACTGTTTAGTTCATGTAGAAACAGCGACGCGTCCTCTTTCCTTAATATGCAAAAACAGTCGTCGACATACCGGTAGAAGACCTTGGGTGCTGGAGTGAAAGCATTCAATACCTTGTCCTCTAGTGCTTCCATGACTAGGTTTGCTGTGGTGACCGATATGGAAGCGCCCATCGCAGTGCCTTGGGTCTGTAGAACTTTGAATTAAAGGAAAAATACGTATTGCTTAGGCTGAACCGTAGCAGTGTGCTCAGCTCTGGAACGTCGAAGGGCGTACGACTTGCCAGATTGCGGTCCTTCTCCAACGCTTCCTCGCACGTGGAAACGGCTAGGTCAACCGGGACACTGGTGAAGAGTGCCGTGACGTCGAAGGAGACCATTACGTACTCTGCGTCCAATTCCAAGTCATGCAGTTTCTGAACAAAATTTGAAGAGTTCCCGATGTACGTCCTAGTCTTTCCGGATAAAGGGCTGAACACTTCGTGGAGGTACCCCGAAAGTCGATACAGTGGCGACCTTGTGAAGTCCACTATCGGGCGTAGGGGGACTCCAGGCTTGTGGATCTTCGGTAGACCGTATATAGCAGGAGCCGAACCATTTGTGCATAGGAGGCGGTAGTAAAGTTTCTTGTTATCCGCGATCACGAGCTTAAATAGGCCCGCCAGCAGTTCTTGCAATTTTGTTTGCAATCTGGCCGTAGGATCGCGTGGTACAGACAAGTAGGTGCCGTCGTTCAGTAAACCGATCATCTTGTCATTGTATTCACTGCGGTTGAGCAGGACGGTAGCATTCCCTTTGTCTGCCGGTAAGATGGCAATCTCCGGGTTCCTTCTGAGGTCGCGTATGGCTCGTTTCTCAGCCACAAAGAAGAGGGGCTTATGCCGCCACTTCGAGAGAACGCCAATGGCGCGAGTGCGGGCTTCATCTCGGACGTTCATAGGTAGCAGGCTTACCGCACGCTCTACCGCACAGATTACCTTTTTCTTTTCTGGTGGGCCATCTGTATTAAAGCTCAAACCGCGGCAGAGGACAGAGGTTTCAGCTGCGCTTGGCTTGTAGGAGGAGAGGTTCACCACAACCTGTCTTTTGTTCTCTTTCCTTGGAATCCGAAGAGCATCAATCTTCTTCTCATGTGATGCCTTACAATGCCGTTCTCTTACTGCTGCCGTGTAGTTGGCGTGCAGTTGTGCGTCCGGAAAGCGCTCTTGGACAATGTATTCGAGCTGTCTCCGCGCGAAAAACGAGTCGGTCTCGAGGCGCTTTCTCTTCTGCCGGCATTCCTGAACACGTGCAAGTACCAGTTTTCTTTCGGCGTGTTGAATGATCTGGTGGCCCCAGACGGAGTGGACGGGAGTTTTGAGACGGAGAGACTTCGGTACCAGGTTCTCCCACCTGCATGTCAGGTTGAAGTCTAGATGGGTCTTGAAGGCTGCGACTCTTGAAGTTAGTGAAACAAAGCGACGAATCTTGGTGACCACGGCTTGTCCGTAAATGCTCCGAAAGTTCATGTAGTCAAGAGTTCGACGGAAATCCGTCTGGTCAAGCATGGTGATGCAATGAAGTGAAGTAGCAGTCACTGACCATAGTCGAAAAAAGAAAGACGTTTCGAAACCCGTACGGGTTTCTTGTTCACAGTGAGCAGGACAAGAGCGGTGGCGAATTTATATCCGGAGAATGTGACGTAAAGATCGGGCGTAGATGCCTGGCATGGGGCCAGCGTTCTTGTTTAATGTTGCTTGTGATGTTTGGGTGAATAGCGATTCCAGCAGAAGGCGCGTCGTCAGGTTTCTTTCCTTAGATAAGATGGAGGCATTGCCCCAGTCAATCTGGTGGCCAGTGTCGTGTGCATGACCCGCCAGCGCATTTGTGGCATGCTTTTTGTTTTTCACATCACGTTGGTGGTCCTTTATGCGTCTTGAGAACTTCCCTGTCTCACCGATGTAGGCATGATTGCAGTTCAGGCATGGTATTTTGTAGACGACTCCTGGAAACTGCTCATTTGGTAGTCGGTTTTTCACATTCATTAGCTGATTCCGCAGCTTGCTGACAGGCATGTGGGCCACGCGTAAGTCGTATTTTGAGAACACACGAGACAACGCTTATTAAGGAAAGAGGACGCGTCGCGGTTTCTACATGAACTAAACAGTGTCGAACCAAGCTCGAAGTTCACGGCCGAGTTTGAGCAAGAAAACCGCCTTCCCTTCTTGGATGTCCTGGTCGAGCGGAGGGACAATCGCCTTTCGTTCTCTGTGTACAGAAAGCCTACGCACACAGCCCAGTACTTAAATTTTCATTCAAATCATCCAGTTGCGCACAAAGCCTCCGTCGTCACATCACTGACCAAACGTGCGACACGTGTCTGCAAATTCTTTCGTTAAAATTTAAGCAGCGCTAACTTTTAGGACGAATACACAGAAGACATGACAGGACGGGCGCTGACTCCAACTATGTTTATTGAACACGTTTTTTCGTAGAACATATAAGACAAAACGAACCGTGAGCGCATGTGCATCTGCGACAGACCACAAAAAGAAAAGGCCAAGATGACAACGATGACCGCTAAGGTAGATTAATGAGGACGGCACGCATTTCGTCCCATATTTTTAAGCAATCTGAATTCGCTGGCATGCAGGGAGACAGAAGTGGTGCTGACACACGTGTCGCCTTTTGCCTTGATGAAAAATGCTTCGGATAATTCCCGAGCTAATCTATCTTTGCTCCTGGTTAGAATTTTGATTTTGTCAAGCCGTGGCTCACAGTTCTCATCGTTTTGGTCCTTGCAAGAAAGGCAATGAGCGGGTAGATTCAGGCATGAGTCTGATGCGTTTCCCAAACTTCGTTCATGTTCCCTGGCACGGTCGTTAACACAACGCCCTGTCTGGCCAACGTACACTTTGCCACAAGAAAGGGGGATCTCATAGACCACACCCGTGGCACACCGGACAAAGGGCTTGGCGTGTTTTGTTCCACAGCCGGATGTTGCAGGGCCACTGCTGCTGACCTTAGGGCACATCTTACCCAGTTTACAAGGCGCAGAGAACACCATCGGGACGCCGTACTTGTTGCCCACCCTTTTTAGGTTATGGGACACCTTGTGGATGTATGGCATAACCACTGGTTTGGCATTCCCGGGTCTTTCTTTTCTACGTGTCTTTTTCTGCCTTCCCTTGAATTTCTGTAGGAGTGCTTCGGTCACAGCTGTCAACACGTGATCAGGGAACCCTGCTTTTCGCAGTCTTTCTACCTCGCCCCGAAAGCTCTCTTGCATCATGTGAGGGCACGACTTAGCAAGTGCGGATTCTAGAGAAAGGGTCGCAATAGCCCTCTTAACAGTTTTTGACTGGGCCGAATCAAAAGGCAAAAAATCTTTCTTGGCTCTAGGGCGGTAGCACCAGCATACACACTTTTCTCCGAGCATGATGTTCAAGTCCAAAAGTACAGGTAACTCGTAGGTAAAAGAGAGCCCTTTTCCATGTTGTACAAATTGTTCTAAAATATTCATCGCAATTTCCTCATACCGGCCTTGGTCACTTTTCTTTAAAATTACTAAAAAATCGTCTACGTATCTAAAAATCTTCAGGACATTGCCTTCGTCAGTTAGTGAAGCCAAAGCGTTGTCGAATGATGCAAGAAAAATGTTACACAAAACTGGAGCGACACATGATCCGATGCAAATGCCCTGGCGCTGTAGATAGCGCCGGTTGTCAAACTCGATAAAAGTAGCGTTGATATAAAATTCTAAAAGTGACATGAAGTTATCTACACTTAAGCCGGCTGTATTCAGGAATGCGATAGTACCGTTTGCTTCAATGCACTGTCTGACAGCAATAAACAGGTCGTTATGTGGTATAGAATAAAAAAGATCTTCAACATCTATGGAAAAGGCATATCCAATCTGCTCTCCTTTCAACACACTGGCAACTTCCAATGAATTCTTGGTGGCAAAAGGATCAGAAAGAACCAGATTATTTAAGTGCTTAAGCATGAACCTACTAATATGTTGCTGCCAGGTACCTCTCTCGCTAACAATCGTCCGGAAGGGTGCATCGGGTTTGTGAGTTTTCACCGCAAAGAACACGGTCAAGGTGTTTACTCGAGAGTCCACAATGGCTCTTGCAAGGCTCTGGAGTTCCATGGATTTACATAGGCCAACTGCCTTAGTCTTGATACGGGTTGCAGACGGTTTAACTGCCACAAAGTTCTTTTTTATTGCTTGCATCGCCTTCTCGCTGTAAATGCCAGACGGTACAACGACGAAGCAACCTTCTTTGTCTGCTTGCAGGAGGGACAGTCCGCTGTTCTTGCAATACGCCACAACCTTCTCAGTCTGTGCTTTCCCTTTTGTGGCGGGTTGTCTCAATGTGGTCCTTGCCAAGCTGTCAACACCATCCAGGACGCACCTGTCTTCACTGTCTCTTTCCGCCTTCATTGCTACGCAGCGATTAAAGGCCAACAGCTCATGAATAGACACGCTGGGCTCAAAGCAGTATTTCGGGCCTTTTTCAAGGACGTCCGTGATGTCTTTGGGTAGGGTAACATTGCCTAGCACTACTGGTCCCTTCCTAGCATCCTCTCTTCCAGCAGGCTTCACACCAGTGTGGAGGGCTTGTTTTAACATGCACGCCCATAACGACTCAGTGGTCCGGGCTGCCTGTCGCCGTAGGGACTGTAGCTTCCTTTTGGCCAACCATTCCACGTCTTCACTAAAACACACCAGGTCTAGCCAGTCTTGCAACAAACGCACTTGCCTCCATATCTCTGCACCTTGCTTACGCGTCTTGCATGCCCAAAAGACGGTGTAATGGACCCAAAAAGGGCACTCACTTCCACAGGTATGCGTCCTTTCCTGAGACAGAAGGCGATGAACCTTGCTCTACAGGTGGCGACTGCGATGGCGCTCACAATCTTCAAAGGGTCAGGCTTGACAGAAGAAACACAAAAGAAAGGGCCCACAGTAGAAGAAAGTTCACTTAGTAAAACACGTTGCGGGGCTAGTTGGTTATGCATATTCTTTCGTTAAAATTTAAGCAGCGCTAACTTTTAGGACGAATACACAGAAGACATGACAGGACGGGCGCTGACTCCAACTATGTTTATTGAACACGTTTTTTTGTAGAACATATAAGACAAAACGAACCGTGAGCGCATGTGCATCTGCGACAGACCACAAAAAGAAAAGGCCAAGATGACAACGATGACCGCTAAGGTAGAATAATGAGGGCGGCACGCATTTCGTCCCATATTTTTAAGCAATCTGAAATTCGCTGGCATGCAGGGAGACAGAAGTGGTGCTGACACACGTGTCGCCTTTTGCCTTGATGAAAAATGCTTCGGATAATTCCCGAGCTAATCTATCTTTGCTCCTGGTTAGAATTTTGATTTTGTCAAGCCGTGGCTCACAGTTCTCATCGTTTTGGTCCTTGCAAGAAAGGCAATGAGCGGGTAGATTCAGGCATGAGTCTGATGCGTTTCCCAAACTTCGTTCATGTTCCCTGGCACGGTCGTTAACACAACGCCCTGTCTGGCCAACGTACACTTTGCCACAAGAAAGGGGGATCTCATAGACCACACCATAGACCACACACAAGCAATAGAAAAGAACTTTGTGGCAGTTAAACCGTCTGCAACCCGTATCAAGACTAAGGCAGTTGGCCTATGTAAATCCATGGAACTCCAGAGCCTTGCAAGAGCCATTGTGGACTCTCGAGTAAACACCTTGACCGTGTTCTTTGCGGTGAAAACTCACAAACCCGATGCACCCTTCCGGACGATTGTTAGCGAGAGAGGTACCTGGCAGCAACATATTAGTAGGTTCATGCTTAAGCACTTAAATAATCTGGTTCTTTCTGATCCCTTTGCCACCAAGAATTCATTGGAAGTTGCCAGTGTGTTGAAAGGAGAGCAGATTGGATATGCCTTTTCCATAGATGTTGAAGATCTTTTTTATTCTATACCACATAACGACCTGTTTATTGCTGTCAGACAGTGCATTGAAGCAAACGGTACTATCGCATTCCTGAATACAGCCGGCTTAAGTGAAGATAACTTCATGTCACTTTTAGAATTTTATATCAACGCTACTTTTATCGAGTTTGACAACCGGCGCTATCTACAGCGCCAGGGCATTTGCATCGGATCATGTGTCGCTCCAGTTTTGTGTAACATTTTTCTTGCATCATTCGACAACGCTTTGGCTTCACTAACTGACGAAGGCAATGTCCTGAAGATTTTTAGATACGTAGACGATTTTTTAGTAATTTTAAAGAAAAGTGACCAAGGCCGGTATGAGGAAATTGCGATGAATATTTTAGAACAATTTGTACAACATGGAAAAGGGCTCTCTTTTACCTACGAGTTACCTGTACTTAACCGCCTCCAGTTTTTGGACTTGAACATCATGCTCAGAGAAAAGTGTGTATGCTGGTGCTACCGCCCTAGAGCCAAGAAAGATTTTTTGCCTTTTGATTCGGCCCAGTCAAAAACTGTTAAGAGGGCTATTGCGACCCTTTCTCTAGAATCCGCACTTGCTAAGTCGTGCCCTCACATGATGCAAGAGAGCTTTCGGGGCGAGGTAGAAAGACTGCGAAAAGCAGGGTTCCCTGATCACGTGTTGACAGCTGTGACCGAAGCACTCCTACAGAAATTCAAGGGAAGGCAGAAAAAGACACGTAGAAAAGAAAGACCCGGGAATGCCAAACCAGTGGTTATGCCATACATCCACAAGGTGTCCCATAACCTAAAAAGGGTGGGCAACAAGTACGGCGTCCCGATGGTGTTCTCTGCGCCTTGTAAACTGGCTAAGATGTGCCCTAAGGTCAGCAGCAGTGGCCCTGCAACATCCGGCTGTGGAACAAAACACGCCAAGCCCTTTGTCCGGTGTGCCACGGGTGTGGTCTATGAGATCCCCCTTTCTTGTGGCAAAGTGTACGTTGGCCAGACAGGGCGTTGTGTTAACGACCGTGCCAGGGAACATGAACGAAGTTTGGGAAACGCATCAGACTCATGCCTGAATCTACCCGCTCATTGCCTTTCTTGCAAGGACCAAAACGATGAGAACTGTGAGCCACGGCTTGACAAAATCAAAATTCTAGCCAGGAGCAAAGATAGATTAGCTCGGGAATTATCCGAAGCATTTTTCATCAAGGCAAAAGGCGACACGTGTGTCAGCACCACTTCTGTCTCCCTGCATGCCAGCGAATTCAGATTGCTTAAAAATATGGGACGAAATGCGTGCCGCCCTCATTAATCTACCTTAGCGGTCATCGTTGTCATCTTGGCCTTTTCTTTTTGTGGTCTGTCGCAGATGCACATGCGCTCACGGTTCGTTTTGTCTTATATGTTCTACGAAAAGACGTGTTCAATAAACATAGTTGGAGTCAGCGCCCGTCCTGTCATGTCTTCTGTGTATTCGTCCTAAAAGTTAGCGCTGCTTAAATTTTAACGAAAGAATATGCATAACCAACTAGCCCCGCAACGTGTTTTATTAAGTGTCTGCAAAAGCCGAGAAGATCAAGAAAAGGAGTTAAAAAGAGTGCACGAAGAACTGTCAGCCAACGGTTATCCGAGCCACTTCATATCAAAGCGACAAGAACGAGCTGCACATCCAGCTACCACTGATTGTAGGACGTATCGAACACGAGCAGGCATTCCATACATGCCTGGTATCAGCGAAGCGTTGTCTCGTGTGTTCTCAAAATACGACTTACGCGTGGCCCACATGCCTGTCAGCAAGCTGCGGAATCAGCTAATGAATGTGAAAGACCGACTACCAAATGAGCAGTTTCCAGGAGTCGTCTACAAAATACCATGCCTGAACTGCAATCATGCATACATCGGTGAGACAGGGAAGTTCTCAAGACGCATAAAGGACCACCAACGTGATGTGAAAAACGAAAAGCATGCCACAAATGCGCTGGCGGGTCATGCACACGACACTGGCCACCAGATTGACTGGGACAATGCCTCCATCTTATCTAAGGAAAGAAACCTGACGACGCGCCTTCTGCTGGAATCGCTATACATCCAAACATCACAAGCAACATTAAACAAGAACGCTGGCCCCATGCCAGGCATCTACGCCCGATCTTTACGTCACACTCTCCGGATATAAATTCGCCACCGCTCTTGTCCTGCTCACGGTGAACAAGAAACCCGTACGGGTTTCGAAACGTCTTTCTTTTTTCGACTATGGTCAGTGACTGCTACTTCACTTCATTGCATCACGATGCCTGACCAGACGGATTTCCGTCGAACTCTTGACTACATGAACTTTCGGAGCATTTACGCACAAGACGTGGTCACCAAGATTCGTCGCTTTGTTTCACTAACTTCAAGAGTCGCAGCCTTCAAGACCCATCTAGACTTCAACCTGACATGCAGGTGGGAGAACCTGGTACCGAAGTCTCTCCGTCTCAAAACTCCCGTCCACTCCGTCTGGGGCCACCAGATCATTCAACACGCCGAAAGAAAACTGGTACTTGCACGTGTTCAGGAATGCCGGCAGAAGATAAAGCGCCTCGAGACAGACTCGTTTTTCGCGCGGAGACAGCTCGAATACATTGTCCAAGAGCGCTTTCCGGACGCACAACTGCACGCCAACTACACGGCAGCAGTAAGAGAACGGCATTGTAAGGCATCGCATGAGAAGAAGATTGATGCTCTTCGGATTCCAAGGAAAGAGAACAAAAGACAGGTTGTGGTGAACCTCTCCTCCTACAAGCCAAGCGCAGCTGAAACCTCTGTCCTCTGCCGCGGTTTGAGCTTTAATACAGATCGCCCACCAGAAAAGAAAAAGGTAATCTGTGCGGTAGAGCGTGCGGTAAGCCTGCTACCTATGAACGTCCGAGATGAAGCCCGCACTCGCGCCATTGGCGTTCTCTCGAAGTGGCGGCATAAGCCCCTCTTCTCTGTGGCTGAGAAACGAGCCATACGCGACCTCAGAAGGAACCCGGAGATTGCCATCTTACCGGGAGACAAAGGGAATGCTACCGTCCTGCTCAACCGCAGTGAATACAATGACAAGATGATCGGTTTACTGAACGACGGCACCTACTTGTCTGTACCACGCGATCCTACGGCCAGATTGCAAACAAAATTGCAAGAACTGCTGGCGGGCCTATTTAAGCTCGTGATCGCGGATACCAAGAAACTTTACTACCGCCTCCTATGCACAAATGGTTCGGCTCCTGCTATATACGGTCTACCGAAGATCCACAAGCCTGGAGTCCCCCTACGCCCGATAGTGGAATTCACAAGGTCGCCACTGTATCGACTTTCGGGGTACCTCCACGAAGTGTTCAGCCCTTTATCCGGAAAGACTAGGACGTACATCGGGAACTCTTCAAATTTTGTTCAGAAACTGCATGACTTGGAATTGGACGCAGAGTACGTAATGGTCTCCTTCGACGTCACGGCACTCTTCACCAGTGTCCCGGTTGACCTAGCCGTTTCCACGTGCGAGGAAGCGTTGGAGAAGGACCGCAATCTGGCAAGTCGTACGCCCTTCGACGTTCCAGAGCTGAGCACACTGCTACGGTTCTGCCTAAGCAATACGTATTTTTCCTTTAATTCAAAGTTCTACAGACAGACCCAAGGCACTGCGATGGGCGCTTCCATATCGGTCACCACAGCAAACGTCGTCATGGAAGCACTGGAGGACAAGGTATTGAATGCTTTCACTCCAGCACCCAAGGTCTTCTACCGGTATGTCGACGACTGTTTTTGCATATTAAGGAAAGAGGACGCGTCGCGGTTTCTACATGAACTAAACAGTGTCGAACCAAGCTTGAAGTTCACGGCCGAGTTTGTGCAAGAAAACCGCCTTCCCTTCTTGGATGTCCTGGTCGAGCGGAGGGACAATCGCCTTTCGTTCTCTGTGTACAGAAAGCCTACGCACACAGCCTAGTACTTAAATTTTCATTCAAATCATCCAGTTGCGCACAAAGCCTCCGTCGTCACATCACTGACCAAACGTGCGACACGTGTCTGCAAAAGCCGAGAAGATCAAGAAAAGGAGTTAAAAAGAGTGCACGAAGAACTGTCAGCCAACGGTTATCCGAGCCGCTTCATTACAAAGCTACAAGAACGAGCTGCACATCCAGCTACCACTGATTGTAGGACGTATCGAACACGAGCAGGCATTCCATACATGCCTGGTATCAGCGAAGCGTTGTCTAGTGTGTTCTCAAAATACGACTTACGCGTGGCCCACATGCCTGTCAGCAAGCTGCGGAATCAGCTAATGAATGTGAAAGACCGACTACCAAATGAGCAGTTTCCAGGAGTCGTCTACAAAATACCATGCCTGAACTGCAATCATGCCTACATCGGTGAGACAGGGAAGTTCTCAAGACGCATAAAGGACCACCAACGTGATGAGAAAAACGAAAAGCATGCCACAAATGCGCTGGCGGGTCATGCACACGACACTGGCCACCAGATTGACTGGGGCAATGCCTCCATCTTATCTAAGGAAAGAAACCTGACGACGCGCCTTCTGCTGGAATCGCTATTCATCCAAACATCACAAGCAACATTAAACAAGAACGCTGGCCCTATGCCAGGCATCTACGCCCGATCTTTACGTCACATTCTCCGGATATAAATTCGCCACCGCTCTTGTCCTGCTCACTGTGAACAAGAAACCCGTACGGGTTTCGAAACGTCTTTCTTTTTTCGACTATGGTCAGTGACTGCTACTTCACTTCATTGCTTCTGGAGACTGCGCAAGTAAACAGTAATTAAAGTGTTCTAAAATGGTAACAAAATATTGAGACTACACACTCCATGCTTACCTCATCAACTTGAAATTGTGCTGTATGCAGGATTGTTTCTTTCTGTACAGCAAGCACACTGTACGCCATATACTTGGTGCTGTAACGTGTGGAGTCGCAGCGCCCATCTCTTGCAAGGTCTATTTTCATACCGAGAAGGCTACTGGCAAGTTCTGCCTTCTTTTGCTGAAAAAGCTGAAAAGGAGATTATGTACACTTTATATGCTACACACTTCATAGTACTGTACTTGCCTTAAAGCATATTAGCACGAGGTACAGTTTCAAATCTATGTGTTTCTTCAGGTGCTTCATTACCTTTGAGTTTCTCTCGGCACACTTTCTGGACAATGAATACAGTATAAAAATGCCAATTACTTCAATACTACACAATATAGTTATGTCTAAAGGCAAAGCCCATGACCCCGTAGGTGCCGCACTAGTGGCAGTGCTCTGCATTTTTCCAGTTCTCATTATGAAGGGATACATCAAGGTGTAGACGTGAATGACACGTAATTTCACTTATTGTATGTGAGACATCATTACTGCCAAACCTCATTTATAGCAAGCTGCAAGTATGCACGTTGATAGTTGTAATAGGTCCTTTGCGCAATGTCTTGTACTTAGATGGATTGCAGGAACCGAACCACTGAGGTGACCCCGGAGCCAGAAAAAAAGATGCCTGCACCCAGGAGGATGTTGCCTGCTGCTTTATCTGCGACCAATGGTTAGCTTTTCAGATAAAGAAGTGCTGCAGTGAGCACTTTCTCTTGCAGATCTCAAGTAGCTGCCGCAGGCAGCCGTCAAACACGAGGAACTTTTATTCTTTGTGGAGGCTAGCCTCAGTCAGTGACTGACGCACTCCTTAGTGGTCACTGGAAAGCAAGAGCACTTGTATCGGCGATTGATAGCATGCGATTGTTACTTTGTGCCAGTAAGTGGCAGCAGTAATTGTTTGCAACAGAATGTGGCAATAAAAAGGTGTGCTAAATAAAGCTGCTGTGAAAGTATGGAGTTGACATGCAATTCTTTCCTCCTTTTAACAACAGGAAAGATAAAATACCCTAGCAAAGTAACTACACACTAGGGGTTTGCAAATATTTTTTTTTTCAGAACCAAGCTGAATATTCTTAAGGTCATTCACAGCTTGCTCAAATATCTGCGAAACAAGACAGCAAAGTGGAAGCTATGACTGCGCTTTTAAAAATCATGTGTAAACTACAGGTTCATCGCAGAGCTATAAAACTTGACTGAAACACTCGCAAACACTACCTCTACAAATTTTTTTGCATTCGAATATGACCATCAAATTTATTTAAGGTTCCTTATAAACAATGCGGTGCATTCAGAGCGTTTTTGTGAATACCTGTAGAAGTTGTTGTCAGATGATAGCACACAGCTGATGTCTTTTTCTGCAGTTAGCTGGTCCTGGCCGCCATATTCAGTGCAGTGGGACTCATTCACTTCCATTAGGATAGGTGTTGAGCCACGAGGAGGTTTGAAACTTGCTGGCAGAGGTGGTAGCGGATCAGAGGTCGCTGCAGCTGGGTGTCTTAGCTTCTTGGTTGGCCTGTATTCCGGCTTCTTTCGTGGTAGGCTTCTCTGTCGGCACCTTTGCAGAAACCAGAGATTTCACCCCAAGACTCACCTGTGTAGCTGACAAAATTGCTTAGAGTTAGCAGGGGACAAATCCACTTATGGCTGTAAGCAGTTTCTAACGTTTCTTTAACTGTAAGTTGTATTTGAAGTACAAAATACATTTTTTCAACATTGTAGCTTTCTCACTGACCACTTACCAGCTCACTGGTATTCCGTGTTCTCTGTGTTGCGACACTATGCCTTCCGGCAGCTGCGAGGCATGCTTGTGCTGCTTCCTAGATAAAGATGGTCATGAAAATATTGAACGTTATATATTTATTTTTCATGTTTCTGACGTCAGGTACTCTAGAGAGGGGACTGAAAACTCAGACCATTCTAATATGGCTAAAAAATTTGCACACACAAAACTGTCGTGAATCTTTGTCGTGCCCCTAGTATCCTCTAGGGGTTAATTACATTCGTAATAAAACACTCAAGTCGGCATTCAAAGGCATATTAGCCGCAGAAACAATAGAAATCAACAATGAGGGGCAATAGACTGCTCTGTTGTATTTGCCAATCCAGCAACTTACATTGAACTTTATGTCGGCGTGTTAATGCAGCTACTACTTTTGGCACATTTTCTGAGGTTTTCTTCTCGTGATGTGGCAGTGCACACTATATACGTTGCATCATTCGTAGGCCAAAACAATCTACTTTAAAGAACTGTTCTTTTAACTTCGAAAATATACTCGCCTCTTTAGGAAGAGCTACTGCATCCAGACCACTTTCAGCACATCTAAGTGAAGTCTCAACACAGCTGCGTGAAAGCACAACATGACAAATAGTTGTTTTACTAAGTTCCATATCTTATGCTCCAGCAATACAGTAATCTTATGCAGCATACAGTGCAGTGCTGTTTAGTACAGCTTACTCTTGAGGATGTACATAAGCTATGAATGCTTGCAAACTGGTCACAGTGCTAACCTGTTCAGTAAGAACTTGTGTAGTGCTGCTTTCTTTCAGGCCTCCTGGTGAAGATGACTCACCCTGGCAGGAAAGGAAATTTTTTGCAATCACCACACAAAGACACACAAATAGCATTTTTCATTCTCTGTATTTTCGCGATGTAATAGTGCATAGTGAACAAAGAAACAAAAACAGCGCGATCGCAACGATCACAGCAAGGCTTGATGACACAGCGCACTTGACAAATGACATGTATAGAGATGTTAAAAAATGGCAAAGAACTAATCATGTTGTAGTGGCTTAACTCCAAAAGCAGACTTTACTGAACGCACGCAGTGTAGATTCAGAAGCGGCAATTTCTTTTCGGAGGTCTGTATCATAAGTGCACTGTGTCACCAAGCTGCCCAATTACTGCGATTCATTGCTATCGCGTTATGTGTGTCATTGTATGTTTGTGCTGCCATGTGCACCTTGCGGCATTCTATTTTTTTTTCTGCACCATGCACTTTCAGAACGCGCCAGCGATATGGCGACTTCGGATCGAAGCGGAAAATCCGCGCTCTGAGTTCCCTGATGAGACAGTACGCAGGGCGCAAGCTAGCTTTATATATTTGCAGGTAATTTGTTGTTGTGCTCGTGTCGTATGAGCCGCGAAACTCATTCTGGCTCAGTCATTAGCTGCTGTCAATACATCCTCAAAGCAGTTCCACGTACAAAATGTGCGCGAGGTATGCGGTCGCAAAACATGGGTACGGCTCATTCAACCTTGATTGCATGCAAAATTCCTATATTTGAAAAAACTCGCTTGGATACAGTTCCTGAGTTCTATTTTTGACACATGCGCAAAGTGCTCGCGAGCAAACAATAGCTGCACGTGTGGGCGCAACTCGCCATAGCCAAAAAACTTACCATTCGGGGGAGAAACAGCCTCGGCAACGCGTCGGATTGGAGGCGCAGCTGCTTCATGTCGACGCTAGATTGCTGCACAAAGCAGGGATTATAGCCGTACGTATCAGGGGAAAAGCGGCGGCCGCAAACCCTTAGATTGCGGCGATTGTCCGATGTTGACTGCCCGATGCGGTGCAGACAACCTGCTCGGTTGTGTCCACCTCTTGGGACAAGATGCTTAGCTGTGATACGTCTCCTACACTGTAAAAAAATTCCGTACCTATAACGTAGACTCTGTACGTTTCAAAAATGGTACCACTTTTGCTTTGAATGAAACGTAGGGAATGACCGTACTTCAGTCCAGTAATGAAGGGAAACGTCCGTGTTCCGCCGTAGTCGTTGCTGGGGAAAAAAACCTACACATTGAATTTTAGGGATCAAAACTTAACACGACATGACGGTTGACCCCATCGACCTTGTGTGCCAGCAAACGCACTAATAACTTGCTTAAAAGCAGCAAAAACAGAATATGCTTATGATGTGACGCCACTTTTACACGATTAACCGTTGGCCCGCGGACGATAGGCGTCACATGACGTCCCATTTATGATCTGTCTGGTTTTTCCTTAGCCTACATTGCCCGCACACTAGCATGGCGAATGACCGTGAGCACGTATAATGAGATTAACACCATGTTTCAAAGGTGAAGATCCGAGGAAGGGTAAGAACGCATCATGTTGCTTCAAGGTTGAGTGATTGGTACAAATTTTGAGCAGCACTAAATAAGAGAGGCCTTAATTTGCTATAACGTTAAAAGCTGACTTGATAAAAAAATGTTTTCGCTGCGTTGCTAGCCACGCGGCAGAGTACCGTTTAATAAAAATGTTACTGCAACATTTGCTTTCTGCGAGAAATGCTGAATAATTAGGTCACCTGTTAGAAAACATTTAGACACAAACAATGGTTGGACAACTTCTCCAAAGTGAAATTGAACACCAGCTGAAAGTACATTCCAAACATGATGAAAGTGCACAAGTTGAAACACGAATTTTCATTTGCCGTTTGGTACGTAAACGAACCACTGAGAAAACCTGAGAAACGAACCACTGAGAAATTTGTTTGCACGGGCAAAAAAATCTGTGAATGCAGTGCAATGTTGCAGTTACATCTTAGCTACACAACCATCAATAAAAAATGCTAACTCCGTCATGGATAAAAAAAGCACAAACATAACTAAATATTGCTCAAAAGAACGTCTTGCTGGGCAAGTTGGTACATCTTTGGATTACAGGCGCGAAAACAGACAGACCACAAGGTAGATAAACGGGACGGAGCGCCACTCACAACTGATTTATTCGAAGGCACGACAAACATATATATACCAGCTGACACGCAAGGAATACTATCATGTTCCTCAGGAATGCCCATGGCACCAAACATGGGCGATCGTTCATGAAGTGCACCGAAGGTGTGGTCTATGAAATCCCCCTCTCGTGCGGCCGCTCCTATATAGGGCAAACTGGACGCTGCGTTAATGAGCGAATCAGGGAACTTGAAAGAAATGTGGAGCAAAATAAGGAAGGGCCAAATTTGCCTAAGCATATAAGGCCTTGCCCGTCAAGCTCTTGTGAGTCATGTTTTTCTGGTGTGCGAATTTTATCAAGAAGTAAAGACACAAAAGCCAGGGAATTAATCGAAGCATTCTTTATTGCTAAGAAAAGAAGCATGTGTGTCAGCGACACGTCCATATCGTTGTATAGGGCAGAGAACGATTTTTTCACGCGTTCGCTGTCATAGCAGATTGGAACATGATAGTATTCCTTGCATGTCAGCTGGTATATATATGTTTGTCGTGCCTTCGAATAAATCAGTTGTGAGTGGCGCTCCGTCCCGTTTATCTACCTTGTGGTCTGTCTGTTTTCGCGCCTGTAATCCATAAATATTGCTCATTGCAATGTTTAGTAGGTACTTATTGCCGCCCATTCATGCCTGCTCTTCCTGCAGATAAATGAAACGCCGCCAAAAAGCAGCGAGCAGCCATAATTGCTGCAGTAACAAGGAGGATGTGCACCATCGATGCTGTTCCCCTATTCTCAGTAGAAAATAAAGCAGTTTTTGTCTGGATATACTCTGAAAGCATGAATTTTCTATCCATCTTTTACTTAGCTGGCACTGACACGACCCATTGTGTACTCGGCAGCATTAACAAACAAGCGGGCCAGCCGATAGGCACAGAAGATTGTAGAACCATGCTAACTTGCAAAAGATCAATGTTCAAGAAGAAAAAGGCGACCAAAACATGAGGAATTCTTTATTTGAACTATATTTTATATGGTACTAAGAATGTGGCTAAGATAAGCATTAACATTCTTTTTTTCTGTTCACTTACAAACTTTCTAGCCTGTGCTAGCGTATTACTGCGATGTAATTAACAAAACATGTCAGCACTGTACAATAGGCTGTAACACCTACGAAATACTCCCCCAACAAGGCTACCGCATGCCTCTTAAATGTGGTAAAGTTTATATCTTCCAAACTAGCTAGTCTTTCAGATGAGACACCAAGCCTCTGACATCTGGAGATGTGTTCCTCCCATGTCATTAGAGTGATTGGAGATGCTCTTTTTTGATGGCATTTCAGTTGCTGAGTGTGGAAGCACCAGATATGACTCCAATACACTGTAGCGCAGCAAAAGACGAGGACACAAGAGACGAGAGACTTGTGTCTTCGTCTTTTGCTGCGCTACAGTGTATTGTAACTATGTACCAACAAGCTCCAAAAGCCACGCTACTGACCAGATATGAAGGGGAACAACTAGACACCAACTTTTTAAGCAACATCACAATAAGCAATGTACCTTACCTTTAATTCTGTCCAAAAAGGAGTTTCATTTCGGTGTTCTGTGTTCACATAACTGCTTGCATGTGCTTATTTTGTCTTGCTGGGAGGTGCTTTCCTCTGTTAAACTACAGTTTTAACTCTGGCCTGAGTCCTCGGCGGCTTAATTTTTTCGTAGTGTTCACCTTAAGTCGCGTACAAACTCACGCAGATCTATACTTTTCTATGTTTCCAACTGTGAGATCTTCTCTCCCTTCGTTGTGTCCATCACGCAATCCGATGCCTTCAAGTCTCCTCTGTATAATCATCTTAATTAATCTATCCACACATGTATTTATGTTAGTCACTCACTCCTCTCTTCGACGCTGATCCGCCCTGAGAGTAAATAAGTGAAATGTAGTCTTATGCTAGGTCTGAGCAAGCACGAATTATGTTCGGCTTATTTTACCATGTTGACCAGTCGAGAGTTGAGAGGAAAAAGCTGCTAAGTTGAGTTTGATATGCCTCTCGCCCCTACACTGGAAAGCAGCAGGCACTAAGGGATACGTAATTACTAACCTCAACTGAACAGGTCAAGTGTGAAGAAATTCACTAACGTTTCTCGCATTTACCACAGTGCATACTCGCTGCTCAGTAATTTGTTACCTCATTACACATTCTGCAAGGAGAGTGTACAATAATATGTTTTCTTTGAACATGGCACCACATTACAATGACAATCATTAACTTTGTGCGAACGCAACAGCAAATAAACTTCTGCCGAATAAATGCATTGCTTACAGTGCAACCAAGAGGCGAGAATGTGCCACCACGGCACATGTTTAGAAAATAAGCTAAAAATAATAGTGGCATTAAATTTGAGCAGACGGTAATTACACCACCACCCCCTCCCTAAAAAAATGAAAAAGGGGACTTTTGAGAAGGTAGGTTTGAACGATGCAGCTGTAATAATTGGGGCAGTTCAACTACATGTGAAATTCAGATATAAATAATTAACGCCAAAGCACGCGGTTGAATGCGAGGCGCCAGGGTGCGGGCAAACAGTAATCGTCTTCAGCTATCCACTGGTGCCACGCCCTGAGGGCTGCTGCTCGACGAATACCACTCATGGCCACATTCACATCCAACAAGCCTGTAACAAACATCACACAGGTGTTTATCATGATGCGGCAGCAGCTCATCAGTGCTATTGGCCAGTGCTGAATTTTTTTGGCGTGGTAAACGAAATCATCCACCGAAGCGCGCGTCGACTGTTACTCGCCAGATTCTTGCAGTCCCACGAGGGAGAGCAGCTTTTCCGTCGGCTTCTAGTCACCTCTTTCGTGCAGGGCCACTGGCATTGTAACGCACATTCTGCATGATCGTTTTACTACGCACCGATGCCGCACGGGACAGCAAGCGGTTGTACACCCCAATGCAGCGTTCGGGCCACACACATACACACATACACATACACTAACGACACACAACGTGCAGGACGCACGCAGCGAACACGGAAGAACAAAAACCATTCCAAAGCACCTGTTCATTCAACTCCACACTGCGCTAACTGCGCGCATGGTTCCGACTGCGGGCTTGGCTAGCGCTTCGACATCGCCATAGCTAGCCATGGCCAAGCTGCGCTGCAGCTGGTGGTAATAACGTTCATGCAACGAAAAGAAAAATACTTAATATATCAAACCATTCAGGCTGTCAGCTAAAAAAGCTACCGTACAAATAAATACATTTTATATGTTTCTGCCGACGTTTTCAACGTGAGAATGAACGAGAATACGCGAATGGCGCTATGAATTTCCCGTGCAGCTCTGTAAATTGCAAATAGAGTGCCTGCGCGCCCAACTTGTAGACATGCTTGCAGAGGTTAATTGTGTAGTCGGTGCGAACAGTTGGAAGTTTAATCGACTGAAATTGCTCAAGGAAAGTGAGCGGCACTGCATTTTTATTGTTTCTGCGAATTGCGAGTGCCTTTGGCGGCAGCCACTCGGCACCGTCTCCGGTTTGGCGAGCTTGTGAGCAGGTGAGCCTTTTGTTTTCAAATTTTTAAAGCGGTTTTTGTTTGTATTGTAACCCTTCGTCTCGTCGCATGTTATGCTAACGGTAACATCAGTACAACGTGCATGCGCTTGCTGTCTCTATTTGAAGTAACATTGGTCGATCAGCGTAAACTTTTGGATTCAATTAAGCACAATCTGTCCATGTTGGTACTGCGTGTCGAATATATTTTGAGATGATTCTGCGCACGAGATGGTCTTCTGATAATTTGTTTACTACGAGATATGGTCTAGAAATTTGAAACCATTCATTTCACTGAAACAACGTTGGAAAACTGTTTTGTGTTCATGCATCTGTTGTCCATAAACTTTACTTTTCGGCAATCATTCGCATGGTTCCTTTGGATCTGCACAATTGGCTACTGTTGCTAGGGGCGCCTGGTAGCAGAGCCCCTGGGGACGCCCAGTGGGTCAGCTGTTTGTCCAAGTGCCGAGTACCAAAGGTACCATTCCTGACTTTTTTCCCAGTCCATTAACCTCATATTCCTTGCAAAGATTACAGTATTTAATGGGGCAGTAAAAAAATTGGTAACTTCGGCATATTTCAGAACAGTTCAGAGAAATGCACATGCAGCATCAGTATTCTCTCGATAGACTTTCTGAGATATGGATTCTTTTCTTCTAGGACACTGGCAAGCAGTAGGTCAACTGTATACAAATTTAATTTCCTCTGGTGCAACGTAAAGAGTGCAAACATCATAAGACAAGTCTCTAGTCTGTTTCATTCTCACTGCAGTTGGCCAAAGCATAATATGAAATGCTGTATATTTTATACCGTAGTTTCATTTACTTTGAGCAGTAGATATGGACAATGAACAGCAAGGCAACTCCACTCGCTAACGATTTTGCCTTCGGCAGCAAAGCAGGGAATACCTGACCCCCATGTGTTATCTCGACAGACTCAGAACTCGATGGCAGCTGCGTCCGCACTGCTATCACCTCTCATGTGCATGCACTCGTAAGACACATAATAGTCGTTGAGTCTATAAATTCCTATTCTTTGTCCAGTCAATCCTCTTACGTCATTTTCAAGCCACTGAGTCATGGCTGCTTTCACTCGGCCGCCCCTGGAGCAATACTACAGTGTTTGTCATCATCATCATCAGCAGCAGCCTGACTACATTCACTGCAGGTCGAACGCATCTCCTACACCTCTCCAGTTAATCATGTCCTGTTCCAGCTATGGCCACCTTAACCTCACAAACGTCTTTATCTTATCCACTTAGTTATCCATCTGCCTGCTCTCTCTGTACCATGCACTCCACATCTTGTACGGTTATATTTGTATGTATACACCAGTAATAAATCATGAAGAAAATCAAGGGATTTGTATTTGTATTGCTTAACGCTTACTTTAAAGCTACATCATGAGGGTATAGTTGAAAATGTGCTACGGGGGCTTGGTTGTGTGTCGTGACTGGTTTCTCTTTATCAGGGCTACTTGACAGCCGCCAAAAAACGCAGGCTTTTTGAAAAATCGTTCCTCAAATAAGAGAGCGTTTCCACTGTTACAATGGAAATGTTATTTGCTGAAACTTCAATCATTGCAGGTGAGGGAATATGTTTGAAATAACTAGCCTGAAGTTCAAAACCTGCAGAAGTAACTTTTTAAATTATTTCCTGCCTTAAAAACCCAGTATTTATTTGTAGGTTTCAGCAAGCAGAGGTCTGTTTTATGGCACATACTTTCCGCTACTTTGCGTGAAAATTGTGCAGTACAGACCCAGCATAAAATTAGGGGTATAGTATTCAAATTGCTTGTATGCAACTACTTTGGCGTTAGAGCATGTATAGCCTGGTCCTAAAGTAAGATTCTTTACACTTGCAACTGGTTTATAAAGGGCCTATTCTGGCAGATTGCATTTAGCAAAATTGTCTTCCTCTGAATGCTTCTAAGGATAACTTTAGTTCAATCAGGAAGATGTATATTGACAAAATATCTTAAAGGCATGATTGTTCATATTAGCTCTTGTTACCTCACAATATTTTTTTGTGCCTCCAGCGTCACTGACTTGCATCACAACTATGTTAAATAGAGTAGTCAATCGTAGCCACCTAACCACGTTTGATCAATCAAAATTGCCGATTGGGCTAGTTGGTGGGACATGATTCGAAATGACCAGCGCGGAAACAAACGGGGGTCGTCAGTGTTTTCTTCTCGTGTCCCTGTCTGTTTCCGCGCTGGTCATTTCGAATAACGTTTGATTATAGTACAGTCTTCTCCTACCGACTGGGGACGCATATCAAACTAAATGGTTTTCTGATCACTGCTTGGTTATCAATATATAGAAATCGAATCAGGTAATCATTAGTACTTTTCGCCATGCGAATTCACATGCCCAGCTTTCTGGGACACCTACTGCTTGCGCCATCTACCGGCAGTGGCGGCGACAGGGAGCGTAACTGAATGGGAAGGGGTGCAAAAAAAAAATTGTAAAACGTGAACAAAAAAACCTACATAAATGCTTCGGGGATTTGTGTAATACACACTTAGCTGAGGAATGTGCCGAAGTTTCAGTCCTATGCTATTAATACACCAGCTTCCCAGCGCGTTTGAATATTATACGATACTGCTTGCGGGAGGAGGCCAAAATATATTGTGTTTGAAATGGTGTGCAACGATCTGGCATAGCTCTGATCAAGAAGCTTCCTGAGGCCTTTTAATTGAAGCCTGATATTGCCTAAAATATGAAAGATGGTGCCCGGTAGCGAGCTACGCTGCAGAAATGGTTCGGACTGCTGAAGTTGCGTCCATTTCGACGCTTACCTTTTTATCGGGTGAATTTTGCCTTGCAGACAAGAACACATGTCAGAGCTCGAACCCAGTGTCTCGACCGGAGCTTTAAATAAAGAAGGTTGTTACGATGACCATGCATTAACGCAGCTACATAAAGTAATCGCGGCTGTTCATATATGCTTGTCGTGGAGCAACTTTGCAAATTGTCAGCCCTTTGATATTATCTAAAAAGTTTATTGGGGCGTGTTATCATGATATATTAGGGTATGAGAGCTAGCTCGCCTGAATTTTAGCTATTCTTGTTGCTTTTAAAGAGCGTAGCGGCATTCAAACGGCCGACATCAAAAAGTATTCGCGGATATAAATGTTTAAGTTTATTCTTTTATTACTTATTTAAGAA
Source organism: Amblyomma americanum (assembly GCF_052857255.1). Classification (NCBI taxonomy): domain Eukaryota; kingdom Metazoa; phylum Arthropoda; class Arachnida; order Ixodida; family Ixodidae; genus Amblyomma; species Amblyomma americanum. The sequence goes on along the minus strand of NC_135505.1, from coordinate 8,454,599 downwards.
AATTTGATATAGCTTTACTCAGAAACATTCTGAAGCTGTTGAGCTGTTGTCGGGCAGAACACAGAATTCGGAGTCTAGAAGCAAATAGCGTCTAGATAGACGTTCTGGTTATTACTGTCACGTTCACCTGTAATGCTTTCAAATTAGTGACTCTAGCGTTGTCCGAATATGGTGACTCGAGTTTGCACTTAGAGTTCTAACCTGTGTTCAGAACCTTTTGTTTCGGTCAACTAATTTTAATAAATGTGCTCGTTTCTATAGAAAATATATTAGTATGAATGTATGAATGAAAAATTTCACGCATGATCACTATTCATACTTTTATTGCTGCAGCTATCGGTGACTTTTTTTTGCGGTCCTTTCATTCTGACTTCTGTAATATGCATGCATGAGGTATTGCCGGGATCCATCCTGTGTAACACAACTGAAAAAATGAGGCTTCGCTTTTGAGGTACGAAACTTCGCTTTTAAAGATACCGCAAGATACCGCCAACTTTTTTCCATTTTTGCAAACAAATTGGTGAATTTAATTGTGTCCACTTCTGTGCTACGGAAAAGCGCTTTTACATGGACGTCATCAAGGAAGCAGTTCATAACGGTATATATAAATGGTAAATATGGTGGCTGTCGCAATTTGCGACGCTGCCAGCCGCTACGCTGCCAGTCGCTGCTACGCTGCTTCGTCGGCCGATTGTCATGATATCGCAGTTAATTCTCCCGCACCTCCCAGAGTGACATCGCAAGGGGCCGCCAGGTGCAAGAGGGTTAACCACGGATTAACAGGGTTATTCGCGATGTCATATCAATCGTCTGAAGCGACTGTCTTGAGAGCCTCCTTTGAAGAACGTTTGCATCTGTCCTTTGAGGCTGGGCTGTACTCATTTTAAGCAATAAATTTTTCTATTTCACCAGTATAATAGATGAGTTGCGTTATCGCAAGCAGCTTGCTTTTAAGATTCATCTTCTTCAAAATGCTATGAAAACGTGTAAAAAATTGACCGCCAATAGCAAGATCAAAAGATGTCTAGGGGTATAAATTAGAGGGGGAAGAAAAATAAAAAACAACTAAGTGTCCTGCGCACGCCAGTACAAATACTACATTGAGACTGTTAAAAGAATGAAAACTAGAAGTGCCCCCCGTTAGGACGGTCAATAAAAATCAAGAGAAACACCCCCACAAATACATTCAAAGAGAGAGAGAGAGGCGGGTGGGGGGGGGGGGTGGCAAAGTCTTGCACAGGGTGCCGGGTGATGTAAGGCCGGCTCAGGACCCAGCCGCTATGCCCACATTTCAGCGTACGCGAAATGCAACAACGCTCCGGCTGTTTACCCCCGGGGGGTCGAATTAGTTGGAAGCGCTCCAGTGCGCTGTCCCTCATAGCCCGTAATGGAACGAATTTGTATCATTTCATTGTAGCTTTTCCCAGTTCCCAGATTACTCTGCCTGCAGCAGCTTTGATTTCTGTGGTCACGTGAAAAACTAATTATACTGCACTGAACAATACTATCGCTTACTTTGGAAGCAGCAGCGTTTGGTAAATCAAACCAAATACAATTTTAATAGAGAGGTAGAGCTCAACAAAAATAACCAGACGCTAAAAAGGAATGTATAACAATAAAATAAGTCACGAATTGCATTCTATGTTACAAAGTTAATGAGAATATCAAATAGGCGGGGATGTCATTATAGCAGGCGGGGATGTCATTATAGCACGTAGCGGAAAGCACAATGTCAAACAATTACCATGAATGAAGGGGAAGCCTTCGTAACGATAACACTCATGGGAAGTGATCTGTTACGTTTACAGTAATATTCGAAGCACTGGAGGTTATATTTCTTTCCTCCTTTGCACCTTTGGGGAGGAAATCGAGCAAATGTAATAGGCCTATTTTCATGGCGTCGCTGTCAATAAACTTGCACTTGTCACACTATCTGATAGCTGGTGCGGAAGGGGTTATAACTTCCCCGCAAAAAGGCAAGGACAAGGGCTATAGTGCCGACATAAAATATTTTATTATACGCTTTTTATACAACATTTGGAAACAAAATCTGTACAGTCAGAATCACATAGCATCATTACCTTGTGTTCATGTTACATGTACAACCAGAACGATGCACTCCAAACGTAACGAATATGAATATAACTAAACACACTTCACAGCAACATGGCATACCAAAGAAGCAATACTTTGCGAAAAGAATAAAGAACAAGGCAAACTTTTAATCGGTTGCCAAACAAAATGAGTCAGCAAAGAAGGACTACTAATGACCATAAATGATGGCATTGAATGTGCGTAGTACTGCTGTCGTCACTTTTCTCGAGCCTGTTTGTGCGCATTGTGCACTTGATGCCAGTATCATATGATCTACGCCCGATACGCCCAATCAGTTTTCTTAAATTCGCTGCAAAATCTTTCTTTGCTGCCCCGCAGAACTTAAAGGCGTGTGTGAATGTTCATTTTCAAAGCACCCCCCCCCCCCCCAAGTACTTTTTCTAGCTGTATTGATTGCGTTATAAATCGGTTTTCCATGGTTTGTTTACATAAAAGAATTTTCTTACGCAAAAGACAAGCCAAAAGATCATTTTAAAAGTGGCAACGGCAACACTTACAAAACACACATATCACATTTATATTACACCAAAAAATTGCTCAGGGCATATATGGCAGGTAAAGAGTCACATAATACAAATACACTATTTTTAGTACACACCGAACACTCCTTTAGGGGCAGGTTACATAAGGAATCAGGAACAGTACTCTTCATCTTCAAGCAGTGATGCACTTTCTAAACTAGAGGTACAACACAGCACTATAAATTAGGAGGAAACAGGCAAAACTAAAAGGCACATCTCACCACATAATTGTTATCTCCTCCTATGGCTACAATCATTGCTATTCTTTTTTTTTCCTTACGAGGTTGCGAAGTTTTTCTATTGATTTGACTTTCGTCGACATTCCCATAGGCTGAAGCTAAGTGCGCAATTCTCCTGCATCCATGTCGTCCACATTTTGTAGACAGTTTCCTTCGCTCACTTTTTCTTCTGCACAGCGTAGCCTCTTCGCCCGTGTCTCTTGAATAAGTCCCTCAAACCAATACTCTTGGTCCCGCTTTTTATATGCACGGCTTAGTCTGATATTCTCACTCACTTCAAGCCTTTTCGCCAGCTTGAGAGCGTCAGCGGTTGCATTCCACTTGTTAGACTTCCCATGGTGTAGATGCTTTAGCACGTCGTATTTTCTCTAACCCTTGGCTTGAAAACCAACCAAGGCACTTGAACCTTTCGTGCTTTGCGGAAGGGTGGTGCGCGAGAATATGAATGTACGGCGTAACTCTATCGCCACCATAGCCTTCGAAACCTTGGGCTCCTAATTCTAAGAACGTGTGAAAGAATTCTGAGGTTTCTCTTTCTATGCTGCGACCTTCAACATCATTTTCCAGGTGGTACAAAATTTTCCGCATAAGCTTTCAAAGGAGCAAAGTTTTTTCCTCTGTTTGAGGGTGCAATTTCCCGGCCAGTTTTTCAGGCAAAGCCTTCAGCAGGCGCTCACAATCGCCCCCCGAAACCGACGTGAATGCTTTTCCCTTGTTTCCTTCATTGGCTTCCCAGACATGAAATTTAATCCCACAGTTATTTATGGCGTCAACGATGTCCTGAACGTGTATGGTCATACAACGTTGGTTGCGGACTTTTTCACGGTAATCTCTGTCTTCTGCTTCTGAAAGCAATCCATCTACAAGGCGGTTAACTATTCTTAACTTCATGTGCAATACATCAGGAATTATTAAACCAGAGTCGAAGTTAAACAATGGCACGTTTTTCATCCCGTTCGCCTCTGCGCAGCAATCAGCTTTCATGTTCTCAAAAGTGCGGATCAAAGGAGGCTCATTAAAGCTCCTGTTACTTGTCAGAACTGAGCACCTTGTCTGTGGGTTTGCTCGACAAAATGGACAAGGATAATGTGATGCAGCAGACTGCAGACCCTGAACAAGAAGCAAAAATGCCAAATCTGACCCTAGACAGATGCGAATCGGAATCACGTGGTCCCCTACAGATATGCTACCCCTTCGTGCGACAACCTTAATTTCTTTTATCAAATCCCGAAAAGCCTCTCTTATTTCAAAATAACCCTCCGAGATCTTCGCAACACCGAGAAGGCGATGAAGGTTATGGCTTTGTAGCTGCCGCGTTTTGCAAATGATGACGAATGATAATGTTGTCCAGGTCATGCGTCTACTCACAACGCAGCCATCACCCTCTATTTTTCCAAGGAGTGCCTCGGTGGAGATTTCTGTCACACTTATGCCTACATCTTTACCTAGCTCTTGCGCACCTAACGCCAAGTCTTCCTCAAACGAAACCTGAGCGCCAGGTGAGGTACCTGGTGTCTTGAAGACAGTTATCCTGCTATCTAGGTGCTCTCTGTAAGAATTTATTAGCCTTATGGTCGGCAGATTAGGGACGCTCGCAGAGAGGTGCTCCCAGAAAACGTTACTGACAAAATGTACGTCCAAGAGGGCTGCAACTTCTCGCAAGCTTTTTTTTGTTTGGAGAAGAAAGGGCATTATAGTTAACTTGACCATTGCTGCAGAAACCTCTTTTTACACCGCAATCACAAATAATTTCGCCATTTTCATTGAATGTTACTTTATGCAGCAGGCCTTTTAAGTCAGTTACGAGACGCTGGCATACATCTAAGCCGTAGCTCTCCAGTACAGCGTCAAGTGCTTGCGCGATGGAAGAATATCCAGCGGCATTAAGCTTCCTTCGGTCTGTTTTTTTGCACCCCTCGCCTACCATTATTCCTTTGTTCAGTAGCATTGTAGTTTTTTCGGATTTCAGCTTTTCATTCTCCTGCTCTAGGTTAAGAAGCTTAGTACTTAGAGGCAGAGACGGTGTCTCTGAGCTCATTTATGGCCTTTTCTGAAACTGTTCCTACTCTTTCGAGTTCTTTTTGCAACGCAGAAATTATGATGCTCCCTATGGATTCTCCGGTATTCGTTTCAGGTGGGCTAGATTGAGACTCGAAGTGAATCTTTATGAACTTTTATTTTTTAAGAAGGACGCTTTCGCACGGCCCGTCAAATTACTGTAGCGCGTATCCGCAATATTGCAGAGTGACGTAAACCGGTCTTCAAAATATTTACCCATAATGGGAAGCCTTGCATACAGGGGCAAAAATGATTGCACAGTTTCAAAGTATGTCTTTCGAAGAAGGTCCTTCTCGTGTCTTGTCTTTATAGCTGTCTCATTGGTCAGCGCGAATGTGACACTGCAACTGTCAAAGGTAGCAGACAAGATTGTATGGTTATCTGGCGTGGCCATTTCGTGGAGCTATAAACAACAAACTAAATAAAACTAGAAAATTTGACGAACAAGGAGTCATAGCAGTGGAATAGAGACAGTAACACTCAGTGAGCTAAACAGGTGACACGTTGTAGAAAACAAGCCAAAATAACGCGAAAACAAAACAAATAGAACAAAAGTAGAACTCCATGGGAATAAACACTTATTACTGTATTACGATGCGCCAGCAATGATCTTTGTCACGATAAAAACCTTCATGGTCTCACGAGGAAATCCGCAAGGAAACCTCTTGCAGGACTTCTGAAGTGTTACCCCACCCTTAATTCTGATTGGAAACTCAATCGCCGCCGTGTTCCCAAGTTTCGTTTCCCGTATCGACCATGCAGACGGAAGTTGGAGCCTGGAGAAGTCTTGCTCCTCACAGAGTAGCCATTTTTTTTCTAATGGTTGGCCTTTCCCGTGAAAAGCCCATCGATAAATGTCCTGGTCAAGTTTCACCTTCAGGAGACCACTTGAGCGACAGCTTTTTTTTGAAATTCGTACACGATCTCTTCAGAGGCAGACTGGAGGCGTCGATTCGATGGTTTCCTTTGGGATGTGAACTCGCGCAGACAGGCCTCGTTGAGATTCCTCTTAGGCTCCAGGGTACAATGTCATTTGGAGTACCCTTTCAAATGGATCAGTTATCCTTTGTGCTAAATGAAAGACAAATGGAGACATTTTGTCAATACTTTAGGAAACGATTTCATTTATCTGAAGATAGCGGGAAGGGGGGGGGGGGGGGTGAAACCAAAAGTAGGGAAACTGAAACTGAGTCTCAGGATTTTATTTCTTGTGGTACTTATTAGGTTTATAAGATCCGCAAGTGCACGTGCACCTTATTACGAGGAAAATTGGCATGTTATCTCTATGAAACAAAAAAATCCTGCTGCTAATATGAAGGCGGCAGAGCGTCATCACGACAAACGCTAATAGAAATCGTCTTTGGCAATCGCGAGAAAGGCTAATACCTGTGCTACACGGGCACGTTCGAATGACACCTGATTCGAATGACATTCGCAACTTAGAATGGCATTCGGACTCGACGGACTTCCGCGGCGCTACACGACACTTTCCAAACGCATTTCAAATTTCCTCAGACCGTTTTCAGTGTACGATGACGACGATGGCGGTGGTCACACTAGTGCGACAACGACACTATCACAGTCAACAGCAGCATATATGAATGTAGTGGGACAAGTTTTTGAGGCCAACGAATCCGACGAATCCGACCGGCGGACTGTCAGCCTTCATGTCCTCGGCAGGCCGGCGGCTGAGCGAAAACACGCTGATGAGGCGACGATGTGAATATATTCGCCCTTCTACCTTATCTATATTGTTAATAAGCGAAAGGAACGGGTATATTTCACATGTGCACTCTCGAACACTCACCAGCTATAAGCGCTTGCCAAATTAATTTTAATCGACGGCGACTCCCTTCCCTTCCGCGACGACTAGGCCTAGCGAGTCCGCAGGGTTACGTCTTCGAATTCGGCGGTTGTGAAGAGCGAATTCACAAGTTTGAGCGAACGCAAATAATCGACGAGTGTAGTTTTGACAACAGTGACCTCAAATCAACTATTGCTCACTTCGCAGGGCGCGCATACGATGACCGGGAAGCGCCGGTGTGACCCAAACCGCCGAGCACTGCTTTACGACCTGCAGCAGTCGTCGCCGTTGCTATTTTGTGGATAACAAGTTATGCCTTTTCAATTACCGCTACTGGTCCCCAATCATACTTCTGAATAAAGCAGATTAAAATAAACTACTGATCGCATCGGACGAAGTCGGGACAATTAGCGACAAGCGCCGATCGTACACGATGCCAGTAGCCCAGCTGTCAAGTGTTTCTCAGGCGAGCGATCGTATCGGCGCTTCCTCCCACAGATCGTCGCACTGCCTTAACAAGCCACGGGTACAACCAGTACAAAAAAGATGAGATTATTTAATAGAATTAAAGCGCAGAATGTGTTTTAAGTCATGCAAACGAGCGCTAGCTGTTCGTACGCAGCGATGTAAACAATAGTATATGCGCGCAGGCGTCCTCATCGGCACACAGGAGAGCAAGCTGCCGGGCTTGTTGGTGATGCATGTTGTAAACTAGCGCTCGTGAACCTGCTTTTTTTGTCCCTTTCTGTCCATCGTCCGGTATTTTGCGCTTCCTAGTTTACATCATCGGCACACTGCTGGAGAAATTTCATGCTCACGCGGTAAATGTTCTTTGGAGCACTGTTATCTTCAAGCACTTACGTAGACAGAACACGAGCTATTTGCTAAGCAAAGAGCAGGAAAAAGCGAGCAGCAGGTATCAAAATGAGCAGCCATAGAGCCGAAAGCACTCGCGCGGCTGTGGGCGGGGCGAAGCGATGGCGGCGGCAACGCCTATTGGTCGGTTCGGGCTGCGTTCGCGTTTCGACGGCATTCCAAAATCTGGAATGTCTCCGCCGAGCTCCGTCGACTCGAATGTCATCCGAACCGAATGCCGTTGAGAAACATCATGTAGCAGCGTAAGTTCGGCAGTCGAGTCGAATGACATTAGGTTGGAAGGCATTCGAAGTAGCAGGGGTATAATACTAAATTCGGTATACTAAAGTCGGTGCGACTTACTAATATCAAATACTAAATTGAACAACTATTTGCCGGCACGCAATACTACGCGAAAATGTTGTGACCCATAACAGAAGCGCAACAAACATTTTTATAACAACATTACAGAAATCGATATGTACATGAACTTGTACATTTTTGTGAATGATACGATGTTGTCTTGCTCGGGACTAGTCCGGTGCAAAGTGGAGCAAGTGCATTTGAATATGGGAATGCAGTTTGCACCTCGTTCCTAAACGGGGTGAAAACAGTCACAACTATTAGACTAAATGATGCGTGAGCGGAGTAAATATAAGTGACCCTCAATGTTGTTTAGGCAACAACCTCAGCTAAAACCCTGCGACGTGCCTCGTTCAGACGCCTATTTCGTTCTGAGGAAGACAGCTTTGGGGAGTACCACCTTATGCTGTGATAAGAACGGTGAACTCCTAGCCGTCTAGCAACGTAGCAGCTTTACGCCAGCTACTTTCTGGTGATATGAAATTGAGGGCTAGTAACATATAGCATTGTGTGACGTGGTCTGGTACGGATATCAGCTGTGTGTTAGCCTCATTGAAAAAAAGAATTAGCGCTTTAGAGAAGCCGCATCGCTGTGCTGGTGGCACTGTCACAGAATCGTTCGGAACCTCTTCCCTACCTTGTTCCACAAAATTTCTACATTTAACGACACCACACTTTGAGTGTATGACTCTTACTTGACGAAGGTTGATGTTGAAAGTTCCACGAATTTATGCTGCTTACCCTAATCTTTAGTCATCTTCATTAACATCGTCTTCACCCTAACAGTGTCCACTGCAAGGCCGATGTTTCTCCTATATTCGTCTAATTAACCTGGCCCTGTTACAGCTCCAGGCAGCTTATCCACTGATACTTTCTAATCCTATCCAACCATCTGTCTCTGTGCCGCCCCGTGACACGCTTGCCTTCTCTTAGAAACCAATCCTTTACCATTAACGACCACCGGTTACCTAGCCTTCGCACATGATGCCCTGCCCATGACCATTTATCCTTGATTTGACTAGAATATTATCAACTCTCGTTGGTATCCTGACCCGCTCTGCTCTGTTACTGACTCCTAACGTTACAGCTATCAGTTTTCATTACACTACTTGCGGCGTTGTCGCTGAACCCGTTTCGTTAGCCTCCACGTTTCAGCCCGATAGGTGAGTACCGGTATGATACATCAGTTATATAGTTTCCTCTCTTGTGGCCATTACTCTTGCGACTGCACTCAGCGAGCTCTTAAATAAATACTGAAGGAAAACTTCAAAGCTGCTGCGGTGCACATTCACTTGCAATGCGCACAGGTAAAGTATCAAAATGTGAACTCACTTCACTTACTTCAGCAACACCTACCGCACTATGTTCCCTCGTCGATGTGATTGCGTTCTTTCGCACGATAAAACCAACTGGTTGGTATTGATTCGAGGCGACTGCGAATGTCTTTGAGAGGTGTCTGGCAATGCGCTCCCCTTAGTTGCTACGGCCGGTGCCCAACATTTGCATGGTCTTTTAGCAGCACCCTGAAGTGTACCGGGTTCAGCACTCCCTCATTGCTAAATGCAAATTCGGCACAGCATCAAAACAGCACCTGATGAACTGATGAAGCAGATGTAGGTGTGACCTGTGCAGTGGTACTGCAGGAGCCTATTATCCATCATCAGTGACACCCTGTTCGAGGTGAACCTATCTTATAAATATGTTATGAATATCTGGGTGTTCACATCACTAACAAATTATCCTGGTGCATGCATACAGAATATCTTATTATCGACGCAAACCATGCCCATGGTTACAGATGCAGAAACTTCTCTCAGGCTCCATCTGATCTGAAGTTACTTTTATATCAAACACTAATACGGCCAAAGCTAGAATACGCATCATAAATATGGGACCCCGCACAACTCACCTTAGTCGATCCTATAGAATCTATTCAGAATCAGCCAGTTCGCTTCATCCGTTCCAATTATTCTTGCACGGCTAATGTTTCTTTAATGAAATGGAAACTTGGCCTGACTAATCTCAGAGTTCGTCGAAAGATTTCACGCCTCAGTCTTTTCCACAGCATTTTATTTCATAACGAGACACTAAAACAGGAGATTGTTTCTTCTACACCTTCATACGTATCATCACGTGTTGATCATCCGCATAAAGTTGCCATCCTAACCTGTAAAACGAATGCGCTTTTTAATTCTTTCTTACCGAAGACTAGCACTGAGTGGAACCACCCTCCACCCCATATCGCCTGCATTGAAAACGCGTCAACCTTCAAACCACTTATCGCCAAGTATCACCCATGCGAAGAAAAAAAGAAAAAGTTGAAGCAAAGCACGGCTTGTCGACTTCTTGACATCTGCTGGGTTGCGAGTACTTTGTGCGGGTAAGCTAAGTGGATTCGTGCTGATTCCTGGAGGATTGTTCGCGGAGAAAGCCGAGGTAGCTATCGCAAAGAACTTAAGACAAATTGACAAGGAGAAGAAGATAAAGGAAGCAGCTGTCGCTTTGGTGCTCCGCCACAACCTAGAGAAACTAGCGAGTGGCATCAAGAAAGCTCAAGATCCTCACCTAGCTGCGTTTTTTACGGCAAAATTCCACAAGGAAGGAATTCCGTTCCGAGCAATCGTGTCCCCGCGGAACACGTGGCAATTACTGATGGTCATGTACCTTCAGAAGCATCTGGCGACCCTGAACGTGTAGGACCCTTTCATGGTTGCAAATTCTGAGGCAGTGGTCAGTCTTCTCAGCAACAGCAACCCAGGAAAGTGTAACTCTTTCAGCGTGGACATTGAGGATTTTTTACTACTCAATGCCAAGTAACGAGATGATAAAAAGTGTCCAGGAATGCATTATGGAGCACAACGACGAGGCCGCATTCGTGTCCCGATGTGGTGTATCTGTTGGGTCTTTTTTGGAGATACTCACGTTTTATCTCAAATCAACGGTCATAGGGTGGAACGAGAAATTTTTCGTACAGCGAACTGGTGTTTGTATCGGGTCTCGCGTAGCCCCCATCCTTGGCAACATTTTTCTGGATAAGGTCGATAAAGCCATAGAAAAGAAATCAGGAGGGATAATTTTGAAGGCATGTCGGTATGTTGATGACTACTTAGTATTGTCTTCTGAGCCCAACCAGCAACGCACCGTCGTCAATGTGCTAAATCTTTTTAAGGAGTGCGGCCCTGGTCTCAATTTCACAGTAGAAGTACCAAGAGATGGAAGGCTCCAGTTCCTAGATCTGTCTTTGCATTTTCGCCCCAAACATGTTTGTTGGGCATACCACCCTAGGGCCAAAAAAGCATTGCTTGATTATTCATCCGGTCACTCCAAAGTCATATAGAACGGAATAGTCACTTCCTGTCTAAAAGCGGCCATCACCAAGTGTTGCTCTCATGCTATCAAGGAAGGCGTCGAGTCCCAGGTGAAGAGGCTGAAAGAAAGCGGGTACCCTCAGCATATAATTGTGGAAGCTTGTGGAAGATTGGTAAGGTGGGTCAAGGATGGGACGCGACCTAAACTCCGGGAAACAGAGCGTCGAAGTTTCGCCATCATACCATACGTGCACACGCCGGCACATGGGCTTAAAAATGTAGCAGGGCATTGCAGCATTCGACAAAAGCATTTGTTGGGCGAGTTGGTGTTTACGATGATCCATAACTGTCCTGTCGTTTGCGCTGTAGTTATGGATTGCAGCATTCCAGTTCTGTTTTCCGTACCTCGAATGTTGGGAGCAGTCTGTTCACCGGTGCACAGCCGGATGAAAGAAGGCGAAAGAACGGCATGAAAAACAAAAATGAATGCAGCATCAAACACAAAGCCCCGTTCGTTACCTGTGCCAGGGAGGGTGTGTACAAATTGCCGCTATCGTGTGGCGCACTATACATCGGCCAGACTGGACGATGCGTCAACGACAGATTAGGAGAGCACCAAAGATTACTCGGGGGAGATTCCCTTGGTAATCTCCCTAAACATTGCCGCACGTATAGCACGAACGACAAGAAAAAGAATATCCAGTGCAAACCTCTTTTCGATAAAACGACCATCCTATTCAGACACAGGGAGCAACTCACTCGTGAGCTCTTGCAAGCCTTCCATATTCGCATCAGTGGAGATAGGTGCGTCAGTCAGACTTCCGTGCGCTTCTCTGATATGAAGTATCTCTTTTTGACCAAATCATTGGGATTAACGTGATGTCATGACATTTTTTTTTTGTTCTTGTAGTTTCACTATTTATTCGAGCATATATCTGGAATAAACCTTCAGTTTTGAGTAGCGCTCTCGTCTTTGTCTACGCTTGTCCTCGTTTTTCCACGCCAACGTCTTCAGTATCACCAAGTATGTCATCGAACAAGCATCGGCCTCACGATTTTTGTCTTTTTTTGCCTTTTGCTTGTATTTTTACTATGTAATTTTTTCTTTTTCACTCGCCCCTCTATAACGCCCTGCGGGCTCTAAGGGTATTGTAATGAATAAATAAATAAATAAATGTGCTTCCTCGTCGCGAGAGGAACAGATTCATCCTGGTGCCGTGTTTCTTGAAAGCTTTTGAAAGGTGCCGATGTTAGCAGGCTTTCAAGTAGTCTCCTGTGTGTACATTATCAGCCGCAATGGCAAGCAGCCTTTCTAAACACTGGAACGTCTGCGCTGCCTGTCTGCCTCGTATTAGTGATGGAACTGAAGATGTGTTCCCTCAGATCGAAGCGTTCGGCAGCCCTCAAGATGTACAGGCTACAGCTGCGGCGACCTGCGACTTTCCGTGCGTTTGTCGTTGTTTGTCGTGCTAGATACACAACACATTGCTCTACTTCCTAATCTTTTACGCCCCCTCATCCCTCTTCCCCAGTGTAGCGTAGCCAACCGGAACATTTTACTGGTTAACCTCCCTGCCGTTCCTCTACCACTTCTCTCTCCTGTGCTTGCCTACTGAAGCTACAGATACTCGTTTTCAATGTGCTAATCAGTCATGAGAAAAGTTTAATTTGAACCGCAGTTTTTAGATAACTAGGTGTACTCGGGGTCAGCACTCCTCAAGCAGTATTTCCAGTGCACTGCCGTTTTCCTGCAGAAACTGGGCGACATGCAGTTGTACAAAGCATCGCGTCGGCTCTTAGGGCCCAGGCTCCATTCATTGTCAGCTTCGCCGAGTGGCACCTTCGCTACCCCCCCCCCCCCCCTGCAAAGGAAATTTTTATTTTTTTTTATTTATTTATACTGCGGAGTCGCTTGACTCCAAGCAGGGGTGAACAAAGGTACAAGTAAAAAATAAACAAGATATATATATAGACTAGCGACATTCAAAAGCGAACAGATGATGCGAAAAAAAAGCAAAAAACAAGGATTTCACATACAAAAGGCTCTCAAAGTGTCAACAAACATTTCTACATTCGGGCTATTCACTACACACTTCGGGAGTTCATTCCAGTCTGTAATCGATTTTACAAAAAATGAGTGTTTAACTGTATTAGAATATGCACGAAATTCTTGTAGCATTTTGCCATGGTTAAAACGCGTACCTGCTCTCGAAACAGGAGTAATATAATCATGAGCGTTTATTTTAATGAGATTATTATATATTAGGTACAGAAATTTCAACCTAGCTTCAGTGCGCCTTGTCTGCAGGGATTCTAGGCCAATAGATTTGATCATAGCTGTTACACTATCTGTTCGTTTGTATCTGTTGCAAATGAAACGGGCTGCGATTCTTTGCACTCTTTCTAAATTGGAAATATTCTTGGCAGTAAATGGGTCCCATAAACAACAGGCATATTCCAGACGAGGCCGCACCAAAGCCTTATACGCTGCCAGTTTCACGTGTTTTGGGGCATTTGGCAGTTTACGCCTCAAACACCATAGAGTCTTCAGTGCTTTCCCGCAAATAATATCGATGTGGGCATCCCAGTTTAGGTGATTAGATATCTGGACTCCAAGGTATTTTACAGACGAGGATTCTGGAAGTGGAACGCCAGCTATACAATATGGATGAGTCAGAACAGTTTTCTTTTTACAAATTCTAAGTACCAAACATTTATTAACGTTAAGAAGCATACCCCATTGGTTGCACCAGTTTGAGATCTTCTGCAGGTTACTGTTAAGCTTAATTTGGTCCGCTGTGGAGTTAACTAGGGAGTATAAAACGCAGTCATCAGCAAATAGTTTAACTCTAACTTCGGAATCAACCACATTAATTATGTCATTTACGTAAATTAAAAATAGGATAGGCCCCAGAACAGATCCTTGCGGAACACCAGATGAAACCGGAAGTGCATCAGAGTACTCATCGCCAACATGAACGTATTGAAATCTGTCTTCTAAGTAGGCTCTAATAAGGTCAATAATGTTAGGATTGATTCCGGCAGTGTAAAGCTTTCCTATGAGTTTGGTGTGCGACACCTTATCCAAGGCTTTGGCGAAGTCAAGAAAAACAGCGTCCATTTGTTGTTTGTTGTTAACTGCAATAAAAAAATCATGGCACGTGGTTATCAGTTGTGAGACGGTAGATAAACCTCGCCTAAATCCATGTTGCTGATCACACAAGAAATGGGTCGACTCCAGAAATTCTGTCAAAGCTCGGCAGATCACATGCTCGAACATTTTGCAACTGGTCGAGACCAAAGATATTGGGCGATAATTAGATACGCAAGATGGCTCATTGCCTTTAAAAACGGGTACGACACGTGCGGTTTTCCATTCTGATGGGACTGCGCACTGAGACAAACAGGCTTTGAAAATAACTTCCAGGTAATGCGATAACCATTCTGCGTAACGGCGGAGAAAAGTTGAAGGGATGTTATCAGGCCCGCTAGACTTTTTAACGTCAAGCTTCAGAAGAAGATTCAAAATACCTTCGCGGGAGATAGTAACATCTGGCATTAAAGAAGTGTAGCCGTCTGGCTTAGAAGGAAAAGTCGAGTTTTTATAGGTATACACTGATTGAAAATACTCATTAAACACATCAGCAATATCTTTTGACCCTGTTAGAGGAGACACATTAACTGTTAATGACACATTGCGTTGTTTATTAGCATTAATGTATCGCCAGAACTTTTCCGGTGCTTCACTGAGAAAACGCCCAAGCGTAACATTAAAAAAGGAGTCCCTAGCTTGCTTGATCTTATTTCTTAATAGACTGCCTATCATACTCTTATTAGGACTTATTACGAATACTTGACTGCCGCATTCGCTTTAGCTTACGTTTGGTGTGGATGACTTCCCGCGTAATCCATGGGTTATGTTTTTTTTTCTTAATAACACTAGGAACGTACATTGTCAAGCAATCGAGGCATATCTTTTTAAACATGCACCATAACACATTTACATTCTCCTCAGCCCTAAAGCTGTCAAGGTGGGTCTCTAAAAAATCCAAAATTCCTACATCATCAGCTCAATTAAAATTCTTCACAACAATGGGACGCTTTTTGCTGTCAACATAAGCCGATAGGGAAAAACACAGGAAACAAGATTATGATCAGATACACCCTTCAAAACATCAACAGAAACACACATAAGGGCAGAGCTAATGAACAATAAGTCAAGAATGTGCGATGCAGAGGCACAGATCCTGGTTGGTCTGTCAACAATCTGGGTCAGATTACATGTGAAAGCAGTGTCCAAAAGGAGCTCAGAATGACCAGAATTGGCACGCATAGCACTCATGTGGATCCAATCTATATCAGGCAAGTAGAAATCGCCACCTAAAATCAACTTCACTCGGTCGCCCCGGAAGCGTTGAACGTAATCGCACAGCTCTTCAAGAAAGGTGACATCCGCATTAGGAGGTCGATATACTACGCCTAATACAATAGTGTTGCCACAGAAATCAATCTTGCAAAAAAGACTTTCGTGGTTAGGAATACCCGGCAGCATCACAGAAGATATACTTTCTTTAAGCACTATCGCGACTCCACCTCCACGTGTCGCTCTGTCGCATCGCAATATTCTGTAGGCGGGGGGAACAATTGAGCCATCAGGGATTTCAGAATGAAGCCAGGTTTCTGTCAGAAACGTAATGTGCGGGTCCAGGTCGTAAAGGAGTGCTTCGAATTCGGCTGTCTTATTTGCGATGCTTTGAGCGTTAAAGGAAACGAATCGTAATAGTCTGGTATTATCAGCTAGTCATTTATAAGTCTTTCGTTTCTGATTCCATGTGACAATACGTGTCGTTGAGGCAACACTGACACTGCCAGAATATTCGCCTTCGGAATCTTCCGTGCGTTCTTTTGAAATGGTAAGTTTCCGTCTTTCATTCCTTTCGTCATCCCAGACGTATGTGTCACCGTTCAAAACTAGCTTGTCAAATTTTAGGTAAGCCTTATCCTCAGGTCTGCAATTATCTTTAACGGTAGACCACAGCAGCTTCCGTACTTTTTGAATTCTAAACGGGTAGTCCTCAGATAGTGACATACCTGAGCCTTTCAGCTTCTTCGCATTCCTAAGAAGGTTCATTTTTTCATTAAAATCGAAGAACCGCATTACCACTGGTCGATCCTTATCTTCTAATTGCCTGCTGAAGCGGTGTATGCGTTCAACGCTCCCGACGGTAATACCTAGTTTTTCTTCAAACACTTCTGTTAACACAGCATCCCTAAGGCTCTTCGGGGTTTCTGCACCGTCTTCCTTGATCCCAAAGATAATCAAGTTATTACGCCGAGAGCGATATTCCAGGTCATCAACCTTGCTACACAATGATGCAATTTGTTCACGCAGCTCCAGAACAGTACTCTCACATTCCTCTACCCTCTTTATTGTCTGTGTGAAAGATTCTATTTTTTCTTCAATAGAAGCCAGCCTCCGGTTTGAGTCTCATATATGACCGTCCAAATTCTCCCTGATAGATTTCAGCTCAATTGCAGACACTTTCTGATTTTCAATAATGGTTTCCAACTGATCAGACACTGACAAGGTGGGGCCTGGATTGGTTTCAACGTCCCCACTCAACAAGAACTCCAGTAGGCAAAATAAGTCAAAGCAACCCGCAACACACTCGCATAGCACCTCTGAGCAAGGGAGCACAACCAAACACAAAGAATCACTTTTAAATGCAAGGCGTTGCTTGTTACTGACCTGCACAAAAAAGACGAGGCACTTTAGACGCGTCTGCATCCTGCAGCTGCTCCCTTGCTCACTGACGAAGAACGCCTGGGGGGCGTTTCCCGATGCGTCCAACGATGTCGATGTCACTCTGTCGTGTCCGTGAAGCGCACGGAAATGTTCCGATAAGTTCGCAAAGCTTGAATGCAACGCTGAACTGTGACTTGTGACTATGGTCAAGCCAGGTGCACGCGAACCACGGTGGAAGGTACAGGGTAATTCCGGTGAAGCTGTATCTTCGTAGGAGGGACCGCCGCATGCAGCAAAAGCCTGCACAAAAAAAGACGAGGCACTTTAGACGCGTCTGCATCCTGCAGCTGCTCCCTTGCTCACTGACGAAGAACGCCTGGGGGGCGTTTCCCGATGCGTCCAATGATGTCGATGTCACTCTGTCGTGTCCGTGAAACGCACGGAAATGTTCTAATAAGTTCGCAAAGCTTGAATTCAACGCTGAACTGTGACTTGTGACTATGGTCAAGACAGGTGCACGCAAACCATGGTGGAAGGTACAGGGTAATTCCGGTGAAGCTGTATCTTCGTAGGAGGGACCGCCGCATGCAGCAAAAGCCTGCACAAAAAAGACGAGGCCCTTTAGACGCGTCTGCATCCTGCAGCTGCTCCCTTGCTCACTCAAATTGTTTGGATATGTGAAGCCTGACTGTTTTCCCGCAGCCCTTACTAGTCACAAGCCGTATTTTTAAGAAAGGCTGGTCAGTCTGGTTTTGCACGGACAGTATAAAACCTAAGAGCAGCACTCGTGTTGTGTATAGCCTGCATCGTCCCGCTTTGGACAGCTTGAAAGGAACGCACAGTTTCACGGCTACTGACGCGTACTGGCGCTCTGTCCCGTACAATTCCCTTGTGTGTGTGTGTGTGTGTGTGTGTGGTTTTGGCGCCTTAAAAAGTACAATGACGCGTATCGCGTGACCCAAAAGACGCGGAGAAGGGTTCTTCACTTGAACGACCTAAACCAATTGAGTAATACTTCGTTCGACCTCTGAAATACACCAGTCAGGCTTAATTGCCTTATAGAAACGTCATCGGCCCCCAAAAGGAGAAAATGGCGCTTGTTTCCCTCCATGACAACATATATTCTGTGCGGCTGCTTGAGACGAACACCATACCCGACTCAAGCTATTTTTCTAAACCTGGTATCTAGCAGGCCTACCGCTAGAACCAAAGAAGGGTTTCTGCATTTCATAAATTGGCATACCTTGAACACGTCAACAAAAAAGGCATCCGGCTCGCCCCTGAAAAACTACGAGCTCTGGTCATCTATGCCGCTACCGGCTTAAAGAAACAGCTATGTATTACCATTGGCTCGTATAGCATTTTCGCAGCTTCATTAAGGACCTTGGCAAGTGTATCTAGGTGCTTAAGCTTCTCCTCAAAGATGATACGTCAGTCTGGGGTCGCAAGATCAAGCAGACTTCATGATTTTAAAAGGGACTGTTGCCCCTTTAAAAGGGACTGTTGTCGGCGCTGTTGCCCCTCCAATTCTACCTACATCGCGCCAAATTGCATGCGCTTTCAAAAAGATTTCTGGCAAAGCAATGTCTCCACAGCACGTAAATAGGCGAAGTAGCCAAAATTTGTTGGGCTACAGCGCTCTGGGTAATTGCGTTCTTAAAAGTCAAGGAACTAATATGGATATTACTTACGGTTGGCTACATACAGCCTACGAATGATTAAAGAGCGTAACAGGTATAACTGAAGAGTCGAATATTTAAAAATAGTTAAGCAGCCTGCTAGTTATCACGCCTTAAGTGCATTCGAATGTACTACACCGCTTACATGCTGTGGGGAAAAAAGCTCTCAACTAAAAAACCTATATTTTTATACGTTTTTAAAGGTGAAAGAGCCTGTATATGCATGCCACCTAGGAGGCCTGGACGCGGTTTCTTTGCTCGGGTGACTCTTCCGCAGAACTACCTGCCCTCTCCCATGCCAGTCATTAGCTGTCCAACGATTATCTCGCCATTGCGTGAGAATATTAGCATTTACAACGCGTAATAAACGCATTCAAATAGCAGGAGGATTTGCCTTTTCGCCCTTAATTTGCTCAGAAGCATCATGGCACTGTACCAGCAGTGGCAGAACGGCACGTAGGATAGTGAATTTGACGCTTGCGCCTAGCCCTGCCAAACGGGCAGCCGACGTAAGAGTCGAGCACTCCTTATTAAGTTGCCGAGTTCGTCTGCCTCGTCTTCAAACAAAATGGGTAACTGCCGTTGCGCCGAGTGGCTGGAGCGTAAAGGCATGCGATATTTATGTGTTACGAAACCAGTGCGCCGATGTTGATTTAGGTTATAACTTAAACGCCACGCTCAAACCGCTCGTTTCGAGACCTTCTTTCAAGGGGATTCGGTGCCAGCGCACCCGCTGCATTGTCCAGTTGGTTCACCGTCGTCTGCTGCAGCGGCATGGTAGCAGACGGTACGCCTTGCAACAAAAGTCCGTCTGCGATTCCTACACATTGCGCCTTTAAAACGTTTTACCTTTAAGTAGAACTAGTAATATTTGTCTAATGAAATTTTTTAACATATTCATGCTGGGATAAGGATGATATTACACATGTGGCAGTCTGCAGAAGCCGCCTGCTCCGAAATACTACTTGTTGCAGATGTGTGCGGTGCACGCCGCGCTCCAGTAATCGTCGACGCTTTCTTGTGTGGGAGACACCGCCATGTCCAGGGTGCCGAGCGGCGAACGTGTGCGTATATTCGAGCTCTGCGTGAAGCGGTAGTCGCAAAGACAAATTGCGGAAATGGTGGGACGGTCAACTCACACCGTGAACCGAATCATACAAGCATATAAAGAAGATGGGCGAATCTCTGATGCTCCTCATGCCCGTTGACCGAGGGTAACCGAAAGTTCCGAAGACGAGGTGATTCTCGCTGCCGGACATGTAATGCCCTTTGGAGCTGCCACAGGAATGGGTGATTTTGCCGGTGTGTCCGCCAGCGTATCAACACTGAAACGGCGGCCTGCGGAAGGTGGTCTCCACAGCCGCGTGTCGGCGCAAAAACCCCTTCTGTCCACCAGAAACAAAACTGCGCGCATGTTGTTCTCCAGTGAACACGCCTCTTAAGGCGTAGACCAGCGGGAGGAAGTCATGTTCGGTGACGAATCAACTTTTTCCATTGTTTGGGATGTCAAAAGTCGCATCTGGCGCCCAGACAACGTAATGTACGACACCCACTATGTGCAGGAGGTTACTTTCAGTGGGCGATGCGCCGTCAATGTATGGGGCGCTATTTCCGACGACGGACTTGGCATGTTGCTCAGTATAGACGGCAGCATTACAACAGAAAAGTACTGCGAAATTCTGGAGCGGATTTCATATGGACTTGACGGTCCATTCCCGGACGGCGATTTTATTTTCCAGCACGACCTGTATGTATCCTGTGCACTGTTGGGATTCAGGTAGCATCATCCCACCACTGCCAGCAGTTGTTGGGATTCAGGTAGCGTGACTGGGCCGGAGAAGAGACGAGGACGGTCGGAGGAAAAAAACTTGGAAAACTTTATACAAGGACTATTTACATTATGTACAAGTACGGGAAAATGAGAGTGCTTCTCAGTAAAGAGAGCTTCTTAGCAGTCGGGAGTCTCTCCCAGCAAAGGGTATCTCTCAAGAGGGGGGGGGGCACTCTTCTGGTACCAAACCAGCAGCTCCTTAAATACTCTTCGTATTCCCCAGATCCCTAGCTGGGGAGTGCAGTTCGAAGAATGATGTCCAATCACAGAATGGCACTGATGGTACCACACACGGCACGGCCGTCCTGATGTTCTCTCGCAGCTCGGCCGAGGCAAAGGGAACAGGACCCAGTCACGTTGTCGTCCACGCGGCCTCCAGGAGGGCGCGCACGTGTGTCCGGACCGCGCCCATGTGGACCCAGAACGCACCTGCGTGACACAGAAATGCAGGCTGTCTCCCAGCAGGGGTTGAAAGATCTTGTACTGATGACCGGAACGCGGAATCTCTGTCGAACTTGCGGCACTCGGGCAATTGTTCAACCCCAGCGTGACTGAAGAGGGCAACACTGATCTACTACTACGTCGTCTGAGGACCGGAACGATTTCTATGGTGGTCGCGGCTTCCGGCATTCCTGTTCGAACACGTAGGGACGCTATTATCGTCGCTGCTTCAGGCATTCCAGCCGCCCCGTCTCCACCAGAGGGCTCACCGACCCTCACGGTGGTCCTCAGGGAATCCTTCCCATGTCCAAATTCGCCGGACTCAACAGCAAGAAGGAAGCGCGAGCACAACAGCACGCAGCCAAGAAAGTGGACGAACTGCTCACCTATCGCGGCGTTCGAAGCCTTCAATGGCCACCGAAAGGAGCCGATATCAACATTATCGAGCACGTGTGGGGTAAAATGAAGGTAAATGAAGTGAAGTAAAATTAACCTGTCCAACTAAAACCTGCAGCGAGTGTCGGCTCAAGGGCTCTGGCAGACTGTGGAAAGAGAATGGGACCGTTTAAAAGCTGACAACAGCTTCGTTCACTCCCGTCAAGAATGCAGCGCGTGATAGCCCTTCAAGAGGCCATGAGTCGCTACCATGGCGTCACCTATAGCTCCGGACTTCATGTGGTGTATGCGTTTCCTTCACTGCTTTCATTTTTAATGTCATCGACTGGATTGAATAATGTACGTAATAAAGCGCCTTAACTAGATGACCCTTCGCTTCAATGATGATGACGGCGATGACGGTGGTGGTATATTTTTATGGCGCGAGGGTACTGCTAAAACATCGTCAATCACAACGTGAGTTGTTATCATGAGTCAGTCAGCAGCACATATGCACTTGTTGGCATTTTCTGAAACTACGACAGAGCAAACGTAGATGTACACAGCGTGACTGTAAAAATACACGCACTATTAACTGTTCTTGGTAGGGTAGTTATTTTCGAAGGAATAACCAAGAAAACAAGGGAGTGAGGTGCCTAAAAGAACGGTCCAGAATTATTCTTATATTTAAGACCAGGCCAGGCATCCTGAGCCGCAGCCCTTGCTAAGCAAGAAAGGCAAACCTTGTGCCAGGTAAGAATGGAAGCTCAGCCATCTACCCAAGAATGGGAGGGGATTGATGTGATTGAGAATAAGAGATTCCACACAAAAAATACATACTTAAGATAAAAATCCTAGGAACTCATACGGAGACTTAAACTAGGCCTTAATTGCATGACGCGACAGTATTAATCGTTATTTGCTACTTTCTTAATTAGCACCTCTTGTTTCATTACACACGCGCATTAGCACACATCAGTGGGCATATTATGCCGCGTAGTAAGCTAGAAGACACACAAGGATTCCTTTCAATCAAGTCGAACGAACGTGCTCTTCGTTGCCCTCATTCTAGTGCATCCTTGCTTAGGTCTGTAGTGATGAATCTAGCAGTGATGTGCCCTTTGTCGCATCTTTTCTCGTTCTGAGTTGTTTAGGTGTCCCGTATTACGCATTGTATTGATTTGCAATTTTTTTCTTCGTGCTTTTGTTCATAGTTCATGTACTACAGAGAACATTGCTTCACTGTAATAAATACCACATTTAAAAAAATGCTTCAAAGCCGCTGGGGTAGCTTGTCTGACACGCAACCCAACGGTCGTGGGCTCGATTCCCAAGAAATAACCCTAAATTTCATTCAAGCCTAATTAATTTACGTTTACGTCCCCAAATGTCATAATTATATTTCAATCATGCTCCGTCCTCTTAACCACAATTTCTTCATGTTTCAATAATTTACATTCCACAGATTAACGCAGGATGTCATGACCCGCTTGATCAATTGTGGTTTTCACGTAACGCCGCGCCAACTACGGCTTTTCCGCCGTACGGTGGCGTCTCCGCTGAACGAGAGGTTAATGGTGTCGCGTAATACCTTGTCTAAAGCAAACATTCTATCATCCCCTAGAAATATGCAGGGTCGCACTGGCATTTTAAATGCCAGTGCATGAGAAGCCCCACTGGAGAAAAACAATATTCGGCGGGAAATAAGTTTCGCCATAAGTGTAGCCCCCCTTAGCTTGTTGGGTCTTTAGCCACCTTCGGTTCTCTTTGCAGAACAGTTCCCAGCTACTGACACTGCTGTCTATTTTATTTTCATAATTTTCTATTTCTATTAAGAGACGCAAGGCCTCCCTTTAACAAAGTACAAAGAACGTTCCTCAATGATGGAAGGGCAGTGGCAAGTGTACAAGGCCACGTTACATGGCCGGGTGCGGTGGCGGACTCGACGCCAGTTGGAAGGTGCGCTTGGTTCCGAGTGCATCCACCGTAGTGGAAAATCTGCGGTGAAGGCGACCTAAGAGGAGTCTCGGTGGCAGCACAGGCCCAGTTTACGCGGCTAGCGGTATTGAAAATACAGGAAAAACAAGCCGAGCAGACTTCAAGCTTTTAAGACATCACATTCCCAACATGTGATGTAATTCAGTGCCCTCTGCACGTTTTTGTTTCCCCCCCTCTTTATTCCTTTCTGTCTTCTACTTACCGCCATGCTGAGTGGCTTTGTCGTTCGCCTGCAGATCCCAAGGACGCGGATCCGATCCCGAAGGCGAAGGTTGCGATTCGGCGTGAGCGAACTGCAAATAGGCACGTTTACTCACGAGCCAACACACCTGCACAACTGCACGTTGCTGAAGGAAGGAAGGAAGGAAGGAAGGAAGGAAGGAAGGAAGGAAGGAAGGAAGGAAGGAAGGAAGGAAGGAAGGAAGGAAGGAAGGAAGGAAGGAAGGAAGGAAGGAAGGAAGGAAGGAAGGAAGGAAGGAAGGAAGGAAGGAAGGAAGGAAGGAAGGAAGGAAGGAAGGAAGGAAGGAAGGAAGGAAGGAAGGAAGGAAGGAAGGAAGGAAGGAAGGAAGGAAGGAAGGAAGGAAGGAAGGAAGGAAGGCCTCAGACGTTGCTGGCACATACCCACTACGGGGGAGTGGCCAAGACACAGGCGGTTAATTACTGGATACAGGAAATTTTTGACGGGAAAAGCAGTGGAAATAGTATGTAGTCTGATAGATTGGAAGAGGGAAGGAAAGGGGTCCAGCTAACTTGGAGATCGAAGACGGGACAATTGCTTAATGTGCATAATAGTACACAATGCCTGTAATGTTGCAATGTCTTACTGACTAAGATTGGGAAAATGAAATTAGAATGGGAGTCACTGCGTTTCTTGAAGAAAATTTTGCACAGCAGAGCGCACACTCCTGTCGCTTCGTCCAAGCAAAGAAGCGCCAATGGAAAAAACAACCGCGGAAGACACAGGCAAGCCCAGTTGATGAAATGGAATTTGCAAAAGACGCTTCCTCAAATGAGAAAAGCGGCGGCAGAACAGCAGGAAGTGATCTATTGTCTCAGGTTCGGCACAAAAAGGGCACAGTGGGGAAGCTGCCAGGCCAGATCTGTGAAGTTAGAAATTTAGAAGGGGAACCCGGCAACGCAAGCGCGTGAAAGAAACCTCTAGTCTGCGTGAGCGCCAGTCTTTGCTACTCCAAGGATGCAGAAGATGCTGATATTCGGGAGACGATGTAAGAGCCGAGGCAGCAAATTCCTGAAATATTGTGTAGCTGCGAAACCTCACCGCAGCTGTATATGCACACGATGGTAGGACAGCAACAATTGGGCCGCTGAGAGAGGCTCTTGCTAAGGAATTTGCAACCTCATTTAAGTGAAAGCCCATGTGACCTGGTACCCAAAGCAACCTTACCGAATTTAGATGCAGCGGAATCAGGAACTTAAATAGGCGTAATGTCCGAGAGTCAGTGGGTGAGGATAAGGAAGAGCAAATGGACAGAGAGTCTGTCATAACCACGACCTGGGAGACGGTAGATTCTAATTTTCGTAAGGCTAAGATTACTGCTAATAATTCAGCCAGAAAAATTGGAGTGAAGTCAGGAAGACTGAGAGAAAAAGACCAATCCAGTGAAGGTGAAAAAATTCCCACACCTGCCTTTTCGCGATCCTGCGAGGCATCGGTAGCAATAAGAACATGAGAGGGAAAGGACCTTAGGTGGTCCGGCAATAGACCCCGAAGAAGCGGGAAGGGCTGAAGCTTTGCATTCGATGGGAAAATGTCATCGAATTCAATGTGGACAGATGAGGAGTTGTTATATATTTGGCGGACATCAGTGAAATGAATATTTATGCGATCAAGGAGGGACTGCACGTAACATATCTGGGGGTATGAAATCGAGACCAGGCAGCACTAAAAAAGGCGGAAGGTTGACTAAGAAATATTATACTGGAAGCGTGAAGAGGTGAGTCGCACAATTTTAAAAATGTTTGAACTGTTAAAAGGCGAAACCTAGCTGATAACGAAGGCATTCGCGCCTCAAGGTGCAGAACAGCATTGGCGACATATTTTGGAAGCCCCAGACAAAGGCGCAACGCCTCACGCTCCAAAAGCACAAGAGGGCGAAGTTTATAGGCAGGAGCTCCTGAGAATAAAACACACCCGAACTCCAAAATTGGGCAGACGTACATTTTATAAATCATCAGAAGCGTATGCCTTCTCATGCCTGACCTAGCACTAGAAAGCCTGCGCAGGATGCCAATGGCCCGAACTCCTTTTGCAGAAACTTGCTCAATGTGTGGCCGCCAGGAGAGAGTAGAGTCGTATATTACACCGAGATACTTCACCGTCTGAACTTGAGGTATTATGTTATTTCTATAGACCAGACAGACGTTTACAGGAACAGAAACTGGAAATACTAACAATGCGCATTTCTTCACATTAAGGGACAGATGAATTCTTCCTAGCCAGTTGTCAAGAACATTGAGGTAATTTTGCAGGGTTCGATAAAGAGTGTGAATGTCACCTGCTGATGCAAAAAATGCAATATCGTAGGCGTACACATAAGTTTTCACATTTTGAATGCATGGAATTGAGCTTAGAAAAATGTTAAAAAGAACAGGTGAGAGAACTGATCCTTGCGGAACACCTCTTGTCTGTGGAAATCGCCTTGAGGAAATACCATTTTGGCAGCAGTAAAATTCTCTATTTTCTAAAAAAACAGAAATCCAGGCTACAAAATAGCTTGGGAAGTTGAGTTCCTGTAATCTTAGTAATAGAGTCGAGTGCTCCACGCTGTCGTATGCTTTACTGACATCCAAGGTGACAAGCGCAGCAAACTGTTTTCTATTGCGAGCTAATTTAATACGACTCTCAAGGTCAGTATGAGCACACCAAATTGAACAACCCGGCCTGAAACCAATTTGACATGGATTCAATACAGCATTTTCTGAAATGAATGACATGACACGGCTGAGAAGGACCCTTTCCACCAATTTCACTAGGTTCGATGTTACCGAAATAGGGCGTATATTGTCTAAAGTTAAGCCCTCCCCTTGCTTTTTAAGCAATGGAACTATTTCAGCAAGACGCCACTCATGCGGTATCCAAGGACCTTTAATAGAATGGTTAATTAGAGCCAACAGGTCTTTAGGAGATTCATTGAACAAAATTTTGATCATAGATGAAGTGACCTTATCGGGGCCAGGAGCCGCTGGGGATAAGCGCAGAACAATTTGCGACAGCTCAGGCATAGAGACCTCAGTGAAACCACTTGAGGTGCATGTGAATATAGTAGGAGAAGGTAAAGCAGATGTAAAGCGAAGCTCTAGGCCACACACAATATCTTCTAAGGCCTTTGCGATGACAGCAGGGGACTGAACGAGGGATTCAATGTTGGCAGTCGGAGGAATCACCTTGTTGCGCCTCATGAAATTAAACAAAGCTCGTTTACTTCCCGATTGGGAAAGGAAATCATAATGATTTTTATTATACTCCTCCTTTGCACGGGCGACAGTGCGCTTAAATGTTGCTGCAACATACTTATAATCCAGCCAATTTTTTGGGCATTGATTGATGAGAAGTTTCTTCCAAGCTGCTTTCCGTCGTCTATATGCACGCGTGCACTCAGCATTCCACCAATTGTTCGCGATTGCAGCCTTTGTTTTCTTAACCAAAAATTCAGACTTTTGCCTTGCATGGTCCAGTACTGAACATAGATGTGCAGGCTTGCTTTCGGCACTTATCTGAGCGCGAGTGTCTGAAGTGATTTGGAGGGCTGATTTTAGAGTGTCTTTAAAGCAATTGTAATTTATTAACGTGCGCTGATGTCGCTCAGGAAGAGTTAATTTCCACGCAAACTTGAAACTAATCGGTAGATGATCACTGTTTGTTGCACAGTCAACAGGCGCCCAAGACATAACGGAGACTCCTGGGGAGGAAAAATTTAAATCCAAGGCAGAGCGGCATTGACTGCGAACAAACGTAGGCAATCCGGAATTGTTGCAGATCAAGTTGTTGCCAGAAGCCCAATCAAATAGCCTAGAACCAAAGCTGTCTGTTTTAAACCACCAAGTCACATGGTGCGAATTGAAGTCGCCAAGTAATAGAACCTGAGATCGGCTACTAGACATGAGAGAGTCAAGGGGCCGAGTGTCACGCACACCAGACGGGAAATATGCATTAGCTACCGTAAAGGGCTGTTGACCTGGGAGACTGAGGTCAACCGCAAGGATTTCACATTCATTGTCCATATATTGAAAAGAAATCCATGCCCTGTGGCAAAACTTTTTAGATATAAGCACTAACAACCCTCCCCCTCGTGATGACCGGTCAAGCCGGAACGGATGGTAATCCTTGAGATGATAATTGAAATTTGGAGTTAGCCATGTTTCCTGTAAAGCAACTAAATCTGGTAGAAGCTGATTGCATAGGCAATTTAAATCTATTGAAGCTGAGAATATTGATCGACAATTCCACTGAAGTACACTTAAGAACCCTATCTTGGCGGAAGTGCCGCAGCCGTGACTGCCTTTTCTAGAATACTGGTCTTAGCGTTTTGACTTGCGTTACTTTTCTTTGTCTTTGACTGGGGGCAAGATGGACCTGCAATATTCAGAGGAGACCCACTTCGTTTCTGGGCGCGGAGATCAGACTCCATATCAATACAGTCCATAGAGGATGCGTCCATAACGCTATTCGAAGGAGAGGGCTGAGAGGTCTTTTGTTGCTCACATTGTTTTTGGCCCTGTGGAGCGGAATCGATTACTACAGAAGGAGGGGTAGCTTCCGAAGCCAAAGAAGACAAGAGCGGAGTGGTGGACGCCTGCAGAAGATTGGTCATCTGAGCAGCTATGACCTGCGAAATGCACGTGGACACGGTTTCCATAATGCGATCCATTGCATTTGCCACAGCTTTCTCAACTGCCGCTGTAATAGCCTGGGACAAACTAGAATCCATTATGGGTGGGCATTTGGCGGCCACACTAGAGTAGGCTGAGGCTCTCTCCTTGACTGCGGCAAAAGCCTCTCTCCGCGTGCATCTGCGCTTGTCTATAAGCTCGAGCACCTGAACTTCTTGTGCTCGTGCAGGACAGTCAGTCGAATCAGCAGGATGAGCACCGCTACACAAACAACACTTCTCTTGCTGTTCGAGACATTCCTCTCTGCAATGACGTTCCCCACAGGCACAGCAGCGTAAGGCCGATTTGCAGGCTTTGGCGCTGTGGCCAAATCGCCAGCAGTTTTGACACTGAAGGGGCCGAGAGGTAAAGGCATCTACTCGAAAAACCAATGGCCACACCTTAATCTCTGACGGGCAAAATAATCCTGCAAATGTGGCAATGACGGACTCCGTAGGAGTTTTTACTCCGTCAACCAGCCTGCTGCATCGATGGACAGCAATCACTCCCGCAGGCGAGAGGTTCTCAAGCGTTTCCGCAGGGCTCAATCGAGAGTCGACCGCTCGGACCAAGCCCTTGGAACATGCTAGATGAGGCGGAATGAATGCGCTCACCGGGTGGCTGGCGAAGGTCGTGCACTTTAGAAGATCTTCAATACAGTCTTTATCCGACGACCGGCACAAAACACCACCCCTGCCGAACTGCCGGACATCGGTAATGTGCATAAAGTGCTTCGATGTGGACTGAAGGGCCGCCTGCACTGCCTCCGGGTTGTTCAGTCGGATAGCGCCTCCATCGGAAGGCACTAATGCGACTGGAATGCTTGAAACACCGCTGCGGAAAAAGAGATCAAGTGGGAGCTGGTCTTTAGGAAGAGATGCCGACCAAGGGGAAAACCCCTGGCCAGGAGAAGAAGTCGACATTAAGCTCTCGTCCCGCGCCCAATCACCGCAGAACAGGAGCAAACAGGCACAGACAAAAAGAAGGAGAAATTTAGCAAGCTAACGCAACACCGCCAGGTACTTAGCCACTGCCCCGCAGCCTGGGTAGCTGAGCCACGTCAACAGAACAGCCTGGATAGCACTCGCCAGAGAGCCAGATAGCAGCAAAGATAGTTCGAAATGGACTGAAATCAATCTGGAACCTTTAACATGCTTCCTTCTCCTCTTCTTTCGCTTGCCATCCGTGTTATTGTTGTTGTTGTTGTTCCCCGCACAAAATGGCACATACCCACAAGGGGGATTGGCCATAACCAGGCGGTGACTATTTAAATTGCAGATTGCATATGGCAAGCGTGGGATGACCTAACAAAAAATGTGTAACTCTGTTTCCGTAGCAGAGGAGGTTGCAGGAGGTTAGGGCGATATGAGGGATATCGACGGGATATGAGGCTGTGGATGCATTGCCATCTATCTGTTGACAAAAAGTATGGTGGGGCAGCCAGAAAAAAGAATGTAAACCAATATGCCCCTGCCTGTGCCACTAAGTATTAACAGGCTTAAATCTCAGCAAGAACTGAATGGAGAGCCAGTGCGAGTGCAGTTTCCGCGAAGGAAGCTTGAAGAAGAAACGTTGCTCAGGAAGTATGGGCCAGCGATGCTTGCGGCTATCTGCAAAATGAAGCACACATGTTTCCAACAACCGTTTGTCATGCCGCTGCCAGACCCATTATACAACGCATTTCGACAGGAACGCCCTTAGAAAGATGCCTAAACTCAGTTGCATCGAAGCTGCTAGTGGTAAACGGCATACTCATATAAGACACTAGAGTGATGATTGCCACAAGCATGCGTGCTGAATCATTAAAGCGGATTCATGCAGGACATCTTGGTATCGCTAAGAGCAAAGCAAGAGCTAGGCAACCCGTTTAATGGCCTGGGATAAAGGCTGACATAGAAGCAAGGAACCAGAAATGTTGACTCTGCAGAAAGTACGCTTACAGTCAGCCAGCAGAACCACTAATGCTTCGTTCAACACCGACCCAAGCCTGGCAGCGACTCGGTGTCGGTATATTTCAGTACGGAGGAAAGTATTATTTGTGCGCTTACGACGCGATGTCAAACTTTCCAGACGTCGAGAAGTTGCCCGATCTCAATGCGTGTACTGTCATCGAAAGACTTAGCGCAATGTTCTCAAGATATGGGATACCATCAGAACACAAGCGAAGGAAATGTGGATTTGTTTTGGCTTATTAAATTACAGAACTAGTCCTTTGGAAGACGGCCGGTCGCCTGGAGAGCTGCTTCAAGGAAGGAGCCTTCGCACCCCGTTGCCAGACTTCCACCCGCAGCCGATCATCCTGGCCAGCAACCACAAGCAGTCTTGACACTACTACGGAACCTGCCACCCCTTGAAGAAGGTGATGTCGTGCGCATAAGACGGACCTCATGGGCAAGAAAACCTCAAGTCATCGCACCGGCCGGACCACGGTCCCACATTGTTCAAGCCGATCACAGCGTTATGAGGCGCAAACATCAGCACTTGCTCGCGACCAGG
Source organism: Amblyomma americanum (assembly GCF_052857255.1). NCBI lineage: Eukaryota > Metazoa > Arthropoda > Arachnida > Ixodida > Ixodidae > Amblyomma > Amblyomma americanum. The sequence continues at coordinate 8,423,880 of NC_135505.1, read as the reverse complement.
GAGCGATTAGCTTCATCTTCATCGGATGACCACAACTCCGCTGAGAACCAACCAAATGAAACCCAGCATGTCCCATTATCGCCACCGGACCCTGCAGGAACTAGTGCGACCGCACAGCCTCCACTGCCGAGGCGGTCCACGCGACCCACAAGGCCACAAATGCGGTTACCCTACAACATGGACTTTCAACAAATTACCAATGGAAAATAACGAACGCCAAAAGGGGGGGGGTGCAATGTATCATATCAGGTATCAGTACTTGCCTGTTAACGACAGCTGGCTGAGTGCACGGTGCTCCATTCCCAACGGACCTATGAATGTACGGACCGCACTAAACCAGATCAATTATTTCCTGGGTTCGTGCCGTTCGTCGTTTCTATACACAGTGGAAATTTTCTGCCTTAATCAGGGATGGTTAGAAAAAAAAAGCATTTGTTTCTTCCCTATACGCGTATATTGATTGGCAAATGATGTGCTCCAGAAACTTGCAACTGACGCATGTCAGTGAGATCGGCCGATAATTTTCGACATTTTGTCGATCTCCTGATTTTTGTATTGGCGCTACCTTAGCTAAATGCCAGTCATCCGCCACCTGTTTCGGTTTAAGTGAGGTATCAAAAAAAACCAGGAGATAAGGCGCAATCCATTCCGCGTATCTCCTTAAAAATGCAATCGGTATTCCGTCTGGACCAACCGATTTCTTTTCGTCAACATTGAGCAGGAGGGACACTCTTCCCTCGTACGTTATTTTTATGTCAGGCATTCCTGAACATGGCACATATGATGGCGGTACCTCGGGTTCAGAATTCTGTTTTGGTGACACAGAAAATACAGAGTGAAAGGCTTGTAGCTGGACGCTACACGTGCACTATCAGTTATGGTTTCATTGCTAACAACAATCATCTGGTTAACAGGATCAAGCCGTGACAGATGACGCCAGAACCGATGAGGAGATCTTTTTATGAAACTTGGCAGCACTTCATCGTAGTATTTCGCGTCTGCTTCTGTTAGCTTAATACGCAAGAGACTTCACAAAGTTGATATAACGACGGGATCTCTTCTTAGTTTCTTTCGTTGATGGCTGATCTTTTTTTCGGACGAAAGATCTCTTGATTAATCTATGGATTATGCTGATTCCTGTTCTTCTTTAATAATGGTACAAACGAATCTGAGCAATAAAAAATAATGTTCTTGAAACGCATCCACAGCGCTTTGGCTTCAGCCTCACTGTGAAATCCTTGGAGTGAAAATGACAGATAGTCAATAGTAATTGTGTCATCGGCTCTCTCGAAGTTGAGGACAGATGGACAGATGAAAGAGTTTCGTTGAAGCACGATAGTACAGCAGTTCTTAATCAAGCGGACTCAAGTTCGTGATATGATAGGCCATGTTCGATTGTCACTTCATCGCTTTCAATTCGCCGTCGACGAACTCCAGATCCAGCGTAGACTGACCTGTTTCCCATAACGGAAGGACGGCAGCTATCGTAAATAGGCTTACTAAGAGATACAAGCTGAAGGTGATGCAGGCGTACGCGCCTACATCCAATCCTGACGACCAGACTGTTGAAAGCTTTTATGAAGGCGTGGAATGGGCAATGAACCAAGTAAAATCACAATACACTGCACTCAGGGTGGCTTCACTGCGAAGGTGGGCAAGAAGCAGGCTGGCGACCAGGCCGTAGGCAACTATTGGATATGTTCTATGAATAGCTCGGAAGAGCTATTTGAGTTTGCAGATAGAAATAATTTACAGATCATGGATACCATCTTCCCCAAGCGAGAAGACAACTGGACCTTGAGGAGCCCCAATGGTGAGACTATAAATGTAATTGACTTCATACTATGCGCTCAACCTGGCATCGTTCAGGATGTGCACGTCCTCAGAAAGGTGCGTTGTAACGACCACACAATGGTATGGTCTCGAATTCGCTTTGATTTGAGCAGGGAACGAAAGAAGCTGGTGAAGAAGAAATGCATTAACGAGGTGACGATAAGAGGAAAAAAAGAAGAATTCAGAATATCCCTGCATAACAAATATTCAGCTTTAACTCAGGAAGACGTTATTAATGTTCATACAGTGAACGATAATTTGACAGATATCATTAAAGAGTTCGCGGTAGAAGTAGGCGGTAGGACGGTACGACAGGATACCGGCAAGCTATCTGAGGAGAGGAAAGATCTGATTAAGAAACGTCAAAGCATGAGGGTGTCTTACCCTACAGACAGGATAGAACTAGCAGATGTATCGAAATTAATAAATAAGCGCAAGTGGGTAGCCGACGTACGGAAGTCTAATATGCAGAGAATCGAGCATGCGCTAAAGAACGGAGGTAGCCTGAAAGCGGTGAAGAGGAAATTAGGTATAGGTAAAAACCAGATGTGTCCGTTTAAGAGACAAGGAGGACAATATCATTAGCAATATGGATAAGATAGTTAAAGTTACCGACGAATTCTACACAAGTCTATACAGTAACCAACGTAATCAGAACGTTAATGATAGAGACATTAGAGCACAGCAATGCGCCATCCTGCCAGTTAGGAAAGAGGAAGTAAAGAAAGCCTTAGGAGAAATGGAAAGGGGGAAAGCAGCTGGGGAGAATAAGGTAACAGGAGATCTGCTGAAGACGGAGGGGAGATTGTGCTCGAAAAGCTCGCCCCCTGTATAGGCAATTCCTTATTACCTCGACCGTACCTGAAGCTTGTAAGAACGCGAACATTGTCTTAATTCATAAGAAATGAGAGGCCAAGGACTTAAAAAAAATACAGACTCATCAGCTTACGGTCCGTTGCCTACAAGGCATTTGCTACTGTAACCGCTAAAAGAGTCAGGGCAACCTTACAATTTAATCAACAAAATGATAAGGCAGGCTTCGGTGAATGATATTGCACAAAAGATCATATATACACTATCAATCAGGCGATAGAGAAATGCACAGAATATTACCAGCCCCTATATATATATATATATATATATATATATATATATATATATATATATATATATATATATATATATATATATATATATATGTGTGTGTGTGTGTGTGTGTGTGTGTGTGTAATCGGAGCGCTAATGAGAACAGCAGTGCACAGCAATGCGTCATCCCGCCAGTAACGAAAGATGAAGTAAAGAAAGCCTTAGAAGCAATGAAAAGGGGAAAAGCAGCTGGGGAGGATCAGGTAACAGCAGATCTGTTGAAGGATGGAGGGGACATCGTGCTAGAAAAACTAGCCACCCTGTATACGCAATGCCTTATGACCTCGACTGTACCAGAAGCTTGGAAGAATGCAAACATTATCTTAATTCATAAGAAGGGAGACGCCAAGGACTTGAGAAATTACAGGCCGATCAGCTTACTATCCGTTGCCTACAAAGTATTTACTAAGGTAATCGCTAATAGAGTCAGGGCAATGTTAGACTTTAATCAACCAAATGATCAGGCAGGCTTTCGTAAAGGATATTCCACAATAGATCATATTCACACTATCAATCAGGTGATAGAGAAATGCGCAGAATATAACCAACCTCTCTATATAGCTTTCATTGATTACGAGAAAGCATTCGACTCAGTGGAAACCTCAGCAGTCATACAGGCATTGCGTAATCAGGGGGTAGAAGAGCCTTATGTCAAAATACTGGAAGATATATATAGCAACTGCACAGCTACTATAGTCCTCCATAAAGTCAGCAATAAAATTCCAATAAGGAAGGGTGTCATGCAAGGAGACACGATCTCGCCAATGCTGTTCACCGCATGTTTGCAGGAGGTTTTTCGAGGCCTGAATTGGGAACAGTTGGGAATAAGAATAAATGGAGAATACCTAAATAATCTGCGATTTGCTGATGACATTGCCTTGCTGAGTCACTCAGGAGGTGAACTGCAAATCATGATCAACGAGTTAGACAGGCAGAGCAGATCGATGGGTCTAAAAATTAACATGCAGAAAACCAAGGTAATGTTCAACAGCCTAGCAAGGGAACAACAGTTCACAGTTGGCAGGGAGAGCCTAGAAATTGTCCCGGAATACGTCTACTTAGGGCAGGTAGTGACAGCTGATCTGGATCATGAGAGGGAGATAACTAGAAGGATAACAATGGGGTGAAGCGCATATGGCAAGTTCTCGCAGATCATGAGTGGCAGTTTACCAATTTCCCTCAAGAGGAAAGTGTACAACAGCATAATCTTACCGGTACTCACCTACGGGGCAGAAACGTGGAGGCTAACGAAAAGAGTTCAGCTTAAGTTAAGGACAACGCAGCGAGCCATGGAAAGAAAAATGATTGGTGTAACGTTAAGAGATCGGAAGCGGGCAGAGTGGGTGAGGGAACAAACACGGGTTAATGACATCGTAGTCGAAATCAAGAGAAAGAAATGGGCTTGGGCAGGGCATGTAATGCGAAGGCAGGATAACCGCTGGTCTTTAAGGGTAACAGAGTGGGTTCCAAGAGAAAGTAAGCGTAGCAGGGGGCGGCAGAAGGTTAGGTGGGCGGATGAGATTAAGAAATTTGCAGGCAAAGAGTGGATGCAGCTGGCAAAGGATAGGGTTAATTGGAGAGACATGGGAGAGGCCTTTGCCCTGCAGTGGGTGTAGTAAGGCTGATGATATATATATATATATATATATATATATATATATATATATATATATATATATATATAGTGAAAAGATCACAACTGGTTCGATTATCTAGGTTTATTCACCAACGGTTTCAGACGGTGGACCGTCCTTAATCAGGGTAAAGTCGAATGTATACACAGATGTGCGCATTTACGGTCCTGAATGCAGAGGGAGAGGAGGCACTTTCTCTCTCTTTCTCTATGTCGGCGTCCACTAAGGGGAAAGGAGAATGGATGCGAAACAAGTTAAAAAAAGCTAGTTAAAATACAGAGGTGACAGACATGCAGCAGAGCTGGATTTTCGCCGAGAAGACTAAAGCAAGAAAGGTTTCCCTCTGCGGAAGCGAGAAGTTCGAGCACAAGGGGAAAATAACGAAAGCACAGAAAACAAGAAAAGAACAAAAAGGAAGACACCAGAATACACTGAAACAAAACACAAAGGCGCACATAGCATGACCCGCCCCCCAGCGGTGCAGATGTTAAGAACTCTTGTAAAGTAATTTACTGTCAGCTGTCAAGGCCGCATCATTACGCCTTGTTCAAGAGGCACCAGTGACCGTTACGAGGGTAGCGTGTCGCCTCAGCGGCGGAAAAGCGGTCGTCCAGACGCCGTGTCGAAACCCGATCCCGCAACTAGCCGCCGCAGAAAGCAACCACCGGCCGTTCGTCAGAGGGCGCCTGCGCCGCGCGTCCCACCGCTGACAATTCCCAGAGGGGAGCTTGGAGGACAAGGAGGAAAAAGGGAAACCGGCATGGAGTAAAGAAGAGGGGGGGGGGGGGGGCGGGGGCGCATGGTGAGCAGGATAAAAGGAAAACAAATGGAAAATAACAGACGGGAGCTTCTTTCTCAATTGGAAAGGTTTTTGAGGAAGGCAAAATTGCCCAAGTTCTCGTTAATGCCGTGGGTTAATGTCCGAAATTTATGTATGAAATACGATTCCCTTTGTTCTCTTTGGCGGCCGGTTTGAAAACCCGACTGTAGGAGGATGACCCGGATGCTTTCAAATTAGTGCTGTGGCAGACATAGGTTCTTAGAAAAGGGTAGGTTTGGCAGTGTGTGAACGTGGGCCTTGTGGTTGTTGAATCGCAACCTGAACGGAGTTTGGCCGAAGTACTACATGCCGCACACGCTGCAGTGAAGCATGTAGACCACATTTGCACTGTCGCAATTTAGAGTTTCTTTGATTGTGAAAGTAAAGTCAGAGAAGGTACCTTTTGCAATTCCTGTTGTCAGCATGTGACAGCAAACCTTACAGCGTGGTTTTCGGCAGGGCTGACACCCGGGGTTTGGGTTAGCATTGGGCGATGTTCTGGGTTTAACTAAAATGTCCTTGAGGTTCTTGCTGCGCCGGTATACCGCTCTTGGTGGCTGCTTAAAAATGCGGGACAGGTGACTGCTTTGCTGGATAATGTTAAAATGTTTTGAGAGGATTTTGTTCACGCGTGGCATGTTGATGAATGTGTGAGAACGAGGTTGGTTTGCCTTTCACCTTGCTGGAAGTTTTGGGGACTCAGTATTTTATTTCTGTCTAGACCGCGAGCTTTCCGAATAGCGTCTTCCACGATGGAAGCGGGATATTTTTTCAGTAAGAGATTTGTCTTCAGTTGTTCGGCATGGCCGTCAAAGTCATCGAGCTCAGAGCATATCCGTCGGTATCTATGAGCCTGAGAGTAAGGTATGCTCGTCTTGCAGTGGTGCGGGTGGCTGCTCTTAAAATGTAGATACTGCGGGCGGTCGGCGGGCTTTCTGTAGAGCGTTGTCTTAAGTACGTTTCCTTTTTTCTGTATTGTCACGTCCAAGAAGTTGATAGATGTTTTGGAGATGCTGTGGGTGAACGATATCGATGGGTGAAATTTGTTGTAGTTCCCTATAAATGATAATAGGCTAGCTTCATCGTGAGGCCAGATGAGGAAGATATCGTCCAGAAAACGCTTGTACAGGAGTGGCTTCGAAGGTTGAGTGTCCAGAAATTGTGTTTCGAGATCCGCCATGAATATATTGGCATAGGCAGGTGCCATCCTGGTCCCCATCGCCGTACCGTTCACCTGAAGAAAGTGCCTTCCCTCAAATTCAAATTGGTTGTAACTGAGTACTAAACCCAGAATAGTTGCGAGAGTTTCCCCATCCAGGTGAACCGGAGGATCCGTCCGCAGGTATGCATCCACCGCCGCGCGTATGCCGTCTGAGTGCGGGATATTTGTATATAAAGACGTCACGTCCGTTGTCACCAATAAGCTCTCATCGGGAATTTCAATGTTAGACACCACTCTGAGGAAGTGATTAGTGTCTTGAACGTAGGCGGGGATAGTTGGTATAATGTCCTTGAGTAAAAAGTCGAGAACGCCAGAAATTGTTTCGGTGAGTGTGCCATTACTTGAGACAATGGGACGACCGGGACGGTTTAGTTTGTGAATTTTCGGGAGGAGGTAGAACCGCCCAGGGACTAGTTTGACCGGCTTCATTGCTTTAAACATGTCCTGGGATATCTTTTGTTTTTGGAGGAGAGATTTTATCTCACTGTTAATTTTTACTTCGAAGTCTTCTGTGGGGTCGCTGGTGAGTTCGGTGTTAAATTTTTTATTTTCCAATTGTCGGAAACCTTCATTTAAGTAATCGGTCTTGTCCATAACGACGATCGCGCCACCTTTGTCCGCAGGCTTGATGATGATGTCGGACCGCCGACTTAAAGAGTTAAGGGCCTGGCGTTCTCCGGACGAGAGGTTGTTGTTGACCGCTCTTGGTTTTGATTTTGAATACGATGATAGGATATCCTTTTGAACGGCAGTGATGTACATATCCAAATGTCTATCCCTGTGTTCGTTTGGAGTCCATGACTTGTCGGATGTCCCTGGTATGTTGATTTCCCGGTTCGTTTCGCGGTTTTCAAAATACTCACGCAGACGTAAGTTCCTTGCGAAGTTATCTAGATCCTGATATCTTTTGTTTTTGGAGGAGAGATTTTATCTCACTGTTAATTTTTACTTCGAAGTGCGGTGCTGACGCGGCCGCACAGCACCATTCCCCTCTCTTTGATACCCAGGGTGTAGCTTACACGGATGCCTCCTTCGTGGCTCCTCGAGGTTCCTGCGGCTACGCCCTGTACCATCCACACCTCCCTGCTCCTGAAACCCACACCAGCGGGCCGTATCTACACCCTCCAGACGCATTGTCCCTCGAGGTCCTCGCCATTGCGCATGCCCTCCAGTCATTTGCCCTCCTTCCCTCTCTCCAAGAGTTCACAGTCTATTCAGACTCACAAGCCGCTATACACCACATACAGAAACGCACCCTGACCCCTTCTCTCCAACAGGAGGTCGAACGAGCGGTCTCCGCTCTGCAGCCTTCCATCGTTTTCCTCCGCTGGGTCCCTGGGCATTCAGGGATTGACGGCAATGAGCTGGCCCATCAGCTCGCCCGCGACACACTTTTCCGGGCACCGTTGATCCCCTGGCCCAAGCCCTCGGAGGACGGTGGGAGGCTCACCCTTCGCCGCACCATAAAAGAGGTCTACCTTGAGCTCCGCCTCGACAAACGCCTTTACCCTCCTCCTCATCCATCACTCACGGTGCCGGAGTCTCGCCTTCTTCGGCACATTCAGATGAATGCAGTTATCACCCCGTCCCGCCTCTTCCTCTATCGCTATCGATCGGACCCTTCCTGTCCCAACTGCCCCTGCATCTATGCGGACCTGGCCCATTGCCTCTTCTATTGCCCGGCTGCTCAGCAGTCGGGTTCCTTCCCCCCACCCTTTCTATCCATCACCACCTGGCTCGACTGGCTTGGCGCTGAAGGGGAAGAAGAACAGCGACTTCTGGTCGCCCAGGCGGTCGACATGCTCGGCCTATAAATTATGGTCGAATAAAAGTCTTTACTACTACTACTAATTGAAATTCATTGAATTTTCCGGTCGTGGGGCAGAAGGGTAGGCCTTTAGCGAGTAACGCACGTTCCGAGGAAGTGAGAGGCAGGCTCGACACGTTCACCACGTTGTCAGCCCTAATGGAAGGCTGACCAGTAGTAGGCGCAGTTTTGCTCAGGGGCTAACGTATTTCTAGTAGGAGACGGGTTTATCGAACGGGGCGCTGGTGCCACACCGTCCCGCCGGAGTTTCCTAAGCTTCTCCATGCCTGTTTCTCTGGTCTTTCGTTCTTCGAATTCATTTAGCTCCGTTATTTCTGTCGCCGTTAGATCCGGTTCGAGACGGGTGCATTTTTCAATGTGCTTCAATTTAATAGTTTTTCGTTGACTGTACCGTATAATTAGGTCCACAAGGCGTAGTGAACTGTCGTGTAGAATACCTTTCCACTCAGCCTCCTCGTCAGCATTAAGGGTGGTCATCGCGGGGGTTAGTTGCAACCTCAAGCCCTTGGGTACGTTTCCCTCTTCTGAATATCGTGTTAGTGTTGTTCCGTGAGCTTCATACCAGATCCGTTTTTCGATACATTTTCGCAGTTTCAGAAATGAGGGTGAGTGAGTTATGTCTGCATGTCTGTCACCTCTGTATTTTAACTAGCTTTTTTAACTTGTTTCGCATCCATTCTCCTTTCCCCTTAGTGGACGCCGACATAGAGAAAGAGAGAGAAAGTGCCTCCTCTCCCTCTGCATTTAGGACCGTAAATGCGCACATCTGTGTATTCATTCGACTTTACCCTGATGAAGGACGGTCCACCGTCTGAAACCGTTGGTGAATAAACCTAGATAATCGAACCAGTTGTGACCTTTTCACTGTGCAAGTTTTCACTGGCCTGTTGAGCAGCCCTAACTGCTTCCACTATATATATATATATATATATATATATATATATATATATATATATATATATATATATATATATATATATATATATATATATATATATATATATATATATATATATATATCCTTCACTGATTACGAGAAAGCATTTGACTCAGTGGAAAACTCTACGGCCATAGAGGCATTGCGCAATTAGGGAGTAAATGAGCCTTATGTCAAAATACTGGAAGATATATATAGAAACTGCACAGCTACCATAGTCTTCCATGAAGTCAGCAACAAAATTTGAATAAGGAAGGGCGTCAGGCAAGGAGAAACGATCTCACCAATGCTATTCACCGCCTGTTTACAGGAGGTATAATAATTATAACAATTGGGTTGTGGAAAAAGAAATGGCGCAGTATCGGCCTCGTATATCGTTGGACACCTGAACCGCGCCGTAAGAAAATAGAAAAAGGAGGGAGTGAAAGACGAAAGGAAGAAAGAGGAGCCGTAGTAGAGGGATTCGGAATAACTTCGACCACCTGGGGATCTTTAACGTGCACTGACATCGCACAGCACACGGGCGCCTAAGCGTTTTGCCTTCATAAAAAGCAGCTGCCGCGGTCGGGCCCGCGAAACTCCGGATCACCATCCGAGCGCCCTAACCAATGAGCCACCGCTGCGGGTACAGGAGGTATGCTGAGGCCTTAATTGGCAAGAGCTGGAGATAAGAGTTACTGACAATACCAAAATAATCTGCGATGCGCTTATGACTGTGCCTTGCTGTGTCACTCCGGAGGTGAACTGCAAATCATGATCAATGAGTTACACAGACAGAGCACAACGCTGGGTCTAAAATTAACATACAGAAAACTAAAGTAATGTTCAACAGTGTAGCAAGGGAAAAGCAGTTCACAATTGGCAGCGAGTGGCTGGAAGTAGCAAAGGTCTACTTAGGGCATGCAGTGACAGCTGATCCGGATCATGAGAGGGAAAAAAAACTAGAAGTATAAGACGGGGGTGGAGCGCATATGGCAGGTTCTCTCATATCAAGAATGGGAGTTTACCAATAGATCCCTCAAGAGTATAGTGTACAACAGCTGTATCTTACCGTTACTTACCTACGGGGCAGAAACATGGAAGCTAACGTAAATGGTTCAGCATAAATTAAAAGAACGCAGCGAGCCAAGGAAAGAAAAAGGATAAGTGTAACGTTAAAACACCGGAAGCGGGCAGATTGGGTGCGGAAACAAACGCGGATTAATGACATCCTAGTGGAGATCAAGGAGAAGAAATAGGCTTAGCATGGACATGTAATGCGAAGGCAAGATAACCGCTGGTCCTTAAGGGTAGCGGAGTGCATTCCAAGAGAAGGCAAGCGTAGCAGGGGCGGAAGAAGGTTAGGTGGGCGGATGAGATTAAGAAGTTTGCAGGCATAGTGTGGGCGCAGCTGGCAAAGGAGAGGGTTAATTAGAGAGACATAGGAGAGGCCTTTGCCCTGCAGTGAATGTAGTCAGTCTAATGATTCTGATGATGATGTTTGAGGGATTCGTTCCGACGACCTTTGGTCCTCGAAACCGTACTGGGTCGACCTTCAGAGGGCCGTGGCAGGCGAACCATAGTAGCAGAGAGATGTGCGTGGTACCAAACGAATGGCCGTTTTTCGATGTACATATCGGTATCCGAATATGTTGATAGCATAGGTGGAAAGAACTTAGCTAACGCTAATTTGATTTCGCAATCGCGAATCATACTTTCTTTTCACGTGCGCTAGCTCTACTTCATCACCTTTCTCGATTTCTGGGGGTCAGCTACCACCTCCCTTCGGCGCGAAATTTTCTGTCCGAGGAATTCGAGATGGCGGCCCCCATAGTAAATCGATATAGCAACCCAACTGGTGACTGAGTGGTGACCTGATTAGTATAGAGAACTGGTGATTTATTGGGGGCGTCACTGATTTGTTTATGCCATAATTAACTAGTCACGTGACTATCTTTAATCGCCTATAACTAAGTCATCAATCCGGTCATCATAAAACGATTTAGATATTTGCAATCCTCTTGATGCGCAGTACACCTTAGACACCAATACTAATGAACTTAATGTATAGTTATGGTTATGCTAAAATTTATTTGCTGTGTGAAGAAGGGCATTGTCCCAGCCTCACTGCCATCGCTCAGAGCGAGCGCTGGCTGACCTGATAAGACCAGAGACTCTGCCGCCACTGTGGTTTCGCCGCCGCCTGAGCGTTAAACCAAGTCCCCGTTACATCTGGTAGAGGTTCGGTTTAAAATCCCCTTACCGCCCTGGATCTGCGCAGTCGCACACTACCTCCCCCCGCTAACGCCGCTATGCACGAAGCCGCCAGCCACCAAGCCGTGCAGGTGGGCTCACCAGTCCTATGTTCCGGTTCCCTCCGGCGGCTGGGACAATGTCCATCTTCACAGCTTATAATCATCTGACCGATGGCGTCATGATCTAACTAATTGAGTATTCGTAACGGCCTCGATAAGTAAAACATGCTAGACAACCAATATCGCCTAATTAAGTTTATATTTATTTACGGTTAGGCTTAACATGGCGGCTGTGATGTCAGCACTCGGCAGCTCACAAATTCATACGTCATGGCGACCGGGCAACTATTGCCTTGACATGAGGAAAAAAAAAAACATTCCCCGAAAAAGTCGAAAAAATTTTCGGCCCAAATTGGTCTAAAATATGTGTGAGGTATGAAAAAGTAGCCCAATCAGGTGGTAATACATAGCATAAACGATAGATTGCGCTACCAAACAGCTAACGCTGCAGCAAGGGAACATCTGCGCAATGAAAAATCTGCAGTGATGATATTTAATGATGAGGTCGGCGAGCACACAATACAGGCGTTCACGCTAGAAATAGTGGAACAGTACAAGTATCTTGGTGTGTGGATAAAAAACGGCGCTGAGTATCTGACAGAACGTGAAAAATATGTATTGAATAAAGCTAGTAGGAACGCAGCTGTCATGAAAAATAGGGCACTGTGGAATTACATTAGGTATGAAGTGGTAAGAGGGATCTGGAAAGGGGTGATGGTTCCTAGCCTGACTTTCGGTAATACGGTCCTCTGCATGAGACCAGATGTTCAAGCAAGGTTAGAAATTAAACATCGTGGCGTAGGAAGGATAGCTTCGGGAGCACATGGCAATACACCAAGTCGGCAGGTACAGGGTGATATGGGTTGAGCGTCGTTCGAGAGCAGAGAAGCTAGCAGTAAGATAGCATTTGAGGAGCGATTGATAAAAAATGTGGGAAAAGCAGAAGGCTAGGAAAGTTTTCAGATACCTGTATATAAGGAATTTTCATACGAAATGAAGAATGCGAACTAGAAAATTGACAAGCAAATATCTGGACAGCAGTAGGGAGAAAATCAGCAATTATCAGTTAAGAAAAAGGTTAAAGAAACAGAGAGAGCTCTGTGGAAAACAGGGATGCTGACCAAATCAGGACTGGGAACATACAGGATTTTTAAGCAGGAAATTGCCAAAGAAAATATCTATGATAAGTGTAGGGGAAGCTCTTTGTTGTTTGACGCCAGGACGGGAGTTTTGCGGACTAAGACATATAGAGCCAGGTACCATGAGATACACGTGCGTTGCGTTCGGAGAGGAGGAGGAAACGGCTGAACACTTCATACTTTTCTGTAAAGGCTTCACCCAACAGTGGAAAGCAGCGGGGCTGATTTATCCAAGGCATTGGGGTTTAAGGACAGTGAAGGGAAAGTATATTTTAAGCGGGTAGAAGTAACCAAGCGAAGGTTACCTGATTGGTGGCTAAGATCAAGATAAGATTAAAATTTCATAAGTCATGGCTAGGTGGCTTCAGCCACCGCCCGACTTAAAGGGTTCTGCCGTATCCATCCATCCATACATCCATCCATCTCAATATCTCAACGTCTTCCAGCCGGTGGCGGCATATATTTTTGACAGGGCTAGTTTTATAAGTGAAAAAAAAAAATTGAATGTGCATTATCTCTGCTATTCCACGATATACAACGACAAAGCTGTGGGCATTCATTGTGTTCACTGGCGCTGGCGTTGACATTTCGGACGCCGATGATTTTGAGGAAAGGAAGGGCACATAACTGGATCCCTGGGTCAGTGGACGCTTCAATCGCGCTTTGAGCTACTACGTGGTGGTGGTGAGAGAGATGTGGCCTGCATGCATTAGTGCAGACAGCGTTCTGGCAGAGACACGGCACTGGCGCAATAGGCCACAGCGTTCGTTGGGTCACCATGATGACTGCACGGAAGAAAAAGGAAGGGAACTGGTGCTACGCATGGGTGAGGGGAGGCAAAATATTTGCGCACAAAATGGAAACCTCTTGTGTGCGGTGGCTGCGTTTTCATGGAGGAAAAACGCTAAGTCGCCCATGTGCTGTGCGATGTCAGTGCACGTTAAAGATCCCCATGTGGTCGAAATTATTCGGGAGCCATTCAATAGGGTACCTCTTTCTGATTTCACTACCTCCTTTGTCACTTCCCTTACAGCACAGTCCAGGAGTCCGCCGATATTTGAGACAGATGCTGCGCCATTTTCTTTCCTAAACAGCCAGTTTAATTCAATTCAATTTCTGTCATCGGACTTATACATCACTGTAACCTTCGCAAGCTTCATTTTGACTGGAGAAGCACCTGTAGATGCATATATTAAACAGACGACTCAGATTTTGTATAAGAAGATTGAGCACAGACTTCATACGCCCAATTTGGAGTCCATACATATCACTTCCTTTACTGTTTCTTAGTGAGAGGAACACTGAGAATATGTCGTCTGGTGATGCCGGCTCGAGAAAAGCGCTATTTCTATCCTCAGCGCCCAGGAAGCTTGCAGCAGTTACATCGTTCATTCTGTTTTCTTTCGATGATCACGCCACGTGACATCATCTGCCCAGGCAGCTCCTCCCCTATACTTTAAAGTATAAAGAAAGCGCTGGCCCAGGTGATAGTACTTATATCTCATTTTTGCACTGCAATGTACAGCCTTCTAGGAAAAAGCATGATGAGCTGACTGTGTTTATTTCTCAATTCGATTTCAAATTTTAGTTGATCATGTTCACAGAAACGGGGTACACATCTGAAGAGAATTTTAAAACGGGTTTTAAAACCTTTTCCTTGAATAGACCGCATCAGGGTGGCGGGAGAGTGTTACAGCTTGTATCTGAGCGCATGCCGTGCAGTTTACTGCGATTAAAAACCGGATGTATGAAAACGAAGAGTTTGAATTAAAATTATTCATGAAACAATCAAAGGGCAAGACTTGGGGAAAAAGTTTAATGAATGTTTTATAAATCCAGTCGAAAGCATCCACTACGAAACTGCTTCAAGCCTCCTGGACGCTGAGGTTAGAAATAGTGCTTTTCTCAAGCCAGCATCACCAGAAGACACATTCTCAGTGTTCATTTTCACTAAGAAATAGTAAAGGAAGTGACATGTATGGACTCCAAACTGGGCGTATAAAGTTTGTGCTCAATCTTCTTATGCCAATTCTCAGTCATCTGTTTAATATATGGTTATCTACAGGTGCTTCACCAGACAAAATGAAGCTTGTGAAAGGTACAGTGATGCGTAAGTCCGATGAAAAAAATTGAAATTGGATTTAACTGACTGTTGAGGAAAAGAAATGGCGCAGCATCTCTCTCAAATATCGGCGGACTCCTGAACTGTACTGTAATGGAAGGGATAAAGAAGGGAGTTAAATCAGAAAGAGGTACCCTATTGAATGGCTCCCGAATAATTTCGACCACCTGGGGATCATTAACGTGCACTGACATCGCGCAGCACACGGGCGCCTTGCGTTTCGCCTACATCTAAACACAGCCGCTGCGGTCGGGTTAGAACCCGGATTTTCCGGATCAGTAGCCGAGTGCTCTAACCACTGAGCCACCGCGGCGGGTAAGGCAAAAATTTTACCGACCAGTAGCAATACTGCCCCCTTTTTCAAAAGGTTTGGAAAAAGTAATGAGGATTGTTGGTCACTGGCCGAAGTCAAAAGATGAAAAGACGTTTCGGGTGCACTACGGCTCCCTTCTTCACTATGAAGCAATCAGCGCACGGATCCGTTCTTTAGTAGCACCCAGTAGCGTTTTTAATGATTTAGAATAGATAGGATGTAGAGTTCCGTCGTTCCTGTTGAATGTGTTAGACGATGTCTGTATGATAAGGGACTGAAGATTCTGCCGTGCTGATGTGTTCTTTTCTGTTGTCAATATCTTTACTTGATCCCAGTTAATCTGGTGGCCGGAATCTTGCATGTGCTCGGCGATGGCGTTAGTTGTTACTTCCTGGTTTCGGACGTCGTTCTGGTGCTCTCTCAGGCGTCTCCTGAAGTCCTTTATTTCACCGATATATATTGATGAGCAATCGGCGCAGTCAATTTCATACACAACGCCTGGAATTCTTTCACGAGGGAGCTTTTCCTTCACATTCACCAGTTCTGGTCGCACCTTGCCAGCGGGGACGTACGCGATGTTGACACAATGCTTACGGAAAATACGTGCGAGCGCTTCCCTAATTCCCGCTACGTATGGGTCAGCAGCTCGTTTTTCTTTCGGTTGTTCCATGCTCTCGCTTTCATCCGAGGCCGGCTGTTTCGCTGGCATTCTTCTTTCGGTGTTCCTGATGAAGGAAAGAGGGTAGCCGTTTCGTCGCAGATCGGACTCTATTCTTTTCATTTCTCTCTTTAGATTGGTGTCTTTACTGCCGACCTGTCTGGCACGGTTTATCAAAGAGACAACCACAGACCGTTTGTGAGCGACTGGGTGCACAGAACTGAAATGTATCTTTCAGAGTGCGTAGGTTTGCAGTAAACATTAAATATAAGGCCAGTCGGAGTTCGCGTTACCGTGGTGTCCAGCAATGGGAGGCAGCCTTCGGAAAGAAAGCCCTTACCATTTTACAGCCGCGACCAATAATATTTCTAAGGTACGTGGACAACTGTTTCTGTGTCCTAGAGCGCAAGCACATGGCCCTTTTTCTGGACAACCTGAAGGCCATTGAACCCTTACTAAAGTTCACAGTTGAGGAAGAAACCGACGGCTGCCTTCCATTCCAACATCCTACATCCTATCTATGCTGAATAATTAAAAACGCTACTGGGTGCTACAAAAGAACGGATTCGTGCGCCGATTGCTTCACAGTGAACAAGGGAGCCCTAGTGCTCCCGAAACGCCATTTCGTCTTTTGCCCTTTTCATCGCCTTTTCATCTTTTTAAAGATGGCGGCTTTTAGTTGTTTTGGACAAGGATGCGTATGTGTCGATAGCATCAGATGCTGTCAATGCCGTGTTTGACAAATGTAACAATTTGTCAAAGGCTAAAGTGAAGACTAAGGCGAAAAGACTTCTGAATAGGCTAAATTTTACCTAGCTAGCAAGTGTGATACAAAGTAGCCGAAAAATTTGCCTGCAGATGATTTTCACACCAAAAAACCCACAAGCCGTAGTGGCCGTTTCATGTATTAATTTCTGAAACTTGAACATGGTAGAAAGATGTCGCGAAATGTTTGAAAGGATAATAAAGGTTTTAACATTTGACAACCCTTTCAGGGTAAAAAGTTCAGACGAAGGAATAGAGTTTCTAAAATGCAATTACAAATGAAACATTGGAGATTTTCTATTAATCTGAAAGACCTTTACTACACTATTCCTCAGGCTGAAATTATGTCTTGTGTTAGTCACTTCATTGACCAGTATGGCGCCGTTGCATGAATGAGTGCGGGATTTACACAGGCAGCTTTCTCGCACTGCAATCTTGTTATCTAGAGACCACTTTTGCTCAATGGAATGGTGATGTTTACATTCAAAAAGATCGTATCTGTATTGTTTCATGCCTTGCAGCAATCCTTAGTGACATGTTCCTGGCTTTGCGCGACAAAATATTAAATGAGCGGTTCGTAGGGTCCCGCGATTGTGGCATTTTAGGATTGTAGAAGACTTCTTCGTGTTTTTAGAATGTGACAACCTCGAATTCGAGCAGCAGTTCCTTCATGTTTTTCAGTATTTCCTGAGTGCCTGAAACCGCTGATTTCAACGCACGAAGTACCGCTTAACTATTTTAAAATGTTTTAAGATCTCTCACTGCAATTCACTTCATCCCATGTATGTTGGCCTTTTGAGCCCCGTTGTGAAAAAACAATCCTGCCACATTTTACAGCCCATTAGAAGCTCGTGAAAAGAGCAATTGTGCATTCAGTTTTTAGAATGTTTTACAGAAATTATGTGAACACAGCTTGGAGCAAAGTTTTCACAGCCAAGTAGACCGTTGGACGCAGGCTGGTTACCCTTAACTGCTGGTTTCAGTCGGCGAAAAACTGCAGAAAATGTTGAGGTCTGATGACAATAGCAAAACTAACAAGGAGAAAAAGAGAAAAGTTCCCGTTGTTCCATATCTGCATCAGGTCTCGCACAACCTGAAGAGAATTGGAAAGCATGTGGGGGCTGATGTTGTGTTTTCGGCACCTATTCGATTGTCCAGCCTGGTGAAGAAAGTTAATTAGGCCAACAGTGAACCACGCGTCTGCTTGAAAATGCATGCAAAACAATTTGTCCCCTGCCAGGAGGGAGTCATCTACTCTTTCCCGCTATCATGCGGGAAGCAATACATTGGCCAAACCGGCTCATGTATAAACGAAAGATTAAAGGAGCATGACTATAATGTCTCACTTTGCTCCATAGTAGGCCACGTAGCCAAACACTGCATAAACTGCAAACGTGATGATGATGATGACGAAAATGACATCGATGACTGCAAGCCACTGTACTACGAGTGCGTTGTGATAGGTAGGAACCGCGACTCGCTGACAAGAGAAATTTTAGAAGCACAGATGAGAGCAAGGTTCCCAAAACATTGTATAAGCGCACCCTCCGAATCGCTGTCAGAAAAGAAAAACGATACCTCGACTGCGAATGCTGACACGCATGTGCTTTATTTCGAGTTTTGTATATATTTGTGACTAGTGTACATTGCCTTCCATTTCTGGCAGCCAGTCGGGTGCTTATTCCGGCTGGCAGCTAATAAAGATTTCAATTGTGAGTCAGCGCTGTGTTGTGTCCTTACCTGTGTCCTTCTTATACGTCCCGCTCGTTGCGCTGTAGTTATGGAATATAGAAACCAACTCGCCCAACAACTTAACTTGTCGAACTTCCTCTTTCGACTTTGGCCAGCGACCAGCAATCCTCATCACCATGATTCCTAACCAGACGGTATTGCGTCAAATCATCGACTACTTTGGAAAAAGTAATTTGCAGATGGTGACAAAGTAATGTGACAGGTTTTCTATAATAACCCCTCAACATTACAGTTTCCGAAAACAGATGTCACCTGAGTTGGCTCTGCTGGCGCAAAAAAAAATACATACTTACTGTATTTGAAGAAACGATGTTTACCTAGACCGTTTTCGTGGACTTCTCGATGGGGTTCCATAGAATTATTCATGTTACATTATTATGCAAAAATGCCACATAACGGATTTCCTCGAACACCTCTCGCATTAACGACATCCTATTTACTACAAAGAAAACAGGCCGTCGCTATTCAAGGCGAATATTCATCTTTACTTCATGTGAAGGCCAGAGTTCCGCTCTGTTGAGGGCATATATTATGGTATCTATATATTTATGATTTAATAATCATTGACAATAAAGCATATTTTTTTATTTATCCAGACGATAACAGCATCTTTTTTCAGTCCAAGGACATTAAACGACTTGAAAACGTAGTTAATACTACCCTTAATAGACTTTTTCAGTGGATGACAGTGAATTCGCTGCAGATACACAGAAACCGAAAATCTGTTTTATTCGCCTCGCTGCAGAAACAAATAATCTGTAATTTGCATATATCTTTTGGTGCCTTTAAAATGGAGCTTGTGAAAGAGGTCAAACGCTAGGAGTCGCTTTTTAGGAATACTTATCTTCGCAAGCTCTTGTTGGCCTCTTGGCTAAAACATTGTCTAGGGCCTGTGGAATGATCCGCAGTCTGCAGTAGGTGTTTCCACCCAGGCTCAAACTTCTTTTATGTAATACATTATTTCTCCCGCATATAAACTGCTGTAATCTTATTCGCGCCACAACCACAAACAGAAACATTCACAGACTACTTTGAATACATAAAAAAGTTGTTCGCCAAATCACAATGGAAATTCCCCATATGATGCCCACACACGTGATTCGTTCCAATCCCTTAAGCTGATTTATGTTATGCATGCATATTTAATCTGTTTATAAAGTACAAAACCAGCTTAAAACACACATATGAGTATATTCTTCGAATGTGCAAGCTCGAAAAATCATTTCAGCTACTTATTGCAGACGGCAAAAAGAAGTATAGTAATTGACGTTTTCTAGAACAAATAACCGATTTGACAGATTGCAATATCGTATACCATACCTATTAAACAGCCTTGAGCAACGACATATAGACTTGAGCACTATGACCGGAAAACAATGGAAAGAACTTTTAATGGACAACGAGAGGTGACTAAATATAAAAATTCGCAGTGGCTTAATTCGGCTATGCCAGCATATACGTATCGAAAGCTAAGGCATAGCTTAGTTAGCCTTGGTTAATCTTGATTGCAAGTCCAGGTTAGTCTGGTTTCCTGCCTAGTTGTCACGTTTGTCACGTACCCTGCCACTTCGTGCGGTCACGTGGTGCGGTGCGACAACGGTGGCAATGGGAACATCAAGAAACTGCGAATTGGTCTACAATGTAGAGTTCGCTACAAAATGCGTAAATTGCAGCGCACACGTTCTATTTTTTTCAGTACAGTAGTGTTGTATGAAATATTGCGTATAAGATTGTTCTGTATGCATTCCATGACATGGTCAAAATTAGTTAGACTAGAAATACGTTCCTTTTAAGAGCGTTAGCTCTTACTCATCACGTTTTGAGATTTCGTGGGGTCTGCTACTACCCTTGATCACAACGCCATCTGTGGCAACAACTACTCATCACGCTTAAAAATTTCGCGAGGTCTCATACCGCACTTAAAGCCCCTTGATATACATGTAGCGCCATTCTGTGAACTTTGCCGCCACACCGCAATCCCTCGCACGTCCTCCCCCGCGCCTCCACTCGGCGCATTTCTGACCGATGATTGGCCCTTCCGCCGTAGCCTTGGAAACGCGCGCGAAAGCGTCGCTTAGCTTCTGTTGTTGTTTTTCTTCTGCGCCATGTGCAGGCCGCCTTCCTCTGTCGCGGGTGGAGCTTCATTCATTCGAACCGTGCTTTTAGCGCCGCGTTATGCCGGGTTGCTGCGCATTTCAGTGCACAAGCCGGCGTGAAAATGGCTTCATGCTTTTCACGATTCCTCGAGGAAAGAGCGACATCAGTCAAAGAAAAAAGTGGATTCAGAACATCGGACGTAAGGACTTCACTCCGACGAACCACACCGTCCTCTGCGAGGTACTCTGCTTTGCTTGGTGCATAAACTAGTCTGTATACTTGAAACTTCTTGCCAGCTCGTCGAGAGGCTGACAATCTTGCTTAATTCGCTCATCATTGTGTGTCGTTTCCCATGTTATACTTTCCATTTGATGGCATTGCTGTGTGCTGCGCCTATTATAGCCGCCTTAATTTCTGAGTCTCGGTGTGGGTTTCCCGCTAAAATGTTTCCATCGCGGACGTAATGTTTCTTTCCAGCAAATACACGTGGTTCTAACGGTGGCGCAGAATAGGAAGAATGTAGATTTTCGCAGCGTGTAAGCCAGACTATCTCCCGTGTTCCCCAGAGCTCTGCTGTGGTCTGAAAAAACAATGCCGTTTGGCACTATAGCAGAGTTATACTATCGCCTGCCTTAGGGTGATTTAGCAGTTTCTTAGCTCGCGTACACGTGACCTCAAATATTTATTTTGGGTTATCAGTTTGGTTTATTTGATCACTAAAAGCCCTGAAACTCTTTTTATCACGTGTCTTTTTTAGTGGTCCTGAATAAATTAAGCAGCCGAATATTAGCTATGCCTTTAAAAATTAATTCAAGAGAAAGACCTCACGATCGAGGTACATTGGAATTAACTTTGTAGCGTTTTGGGAATTTTTCTGGGCGAGTATATTTTTTTATCACATGTTTTCTTAACAGTATTGCATAATATTGCAGCTCCATTTCGATACTGATCAGTTTGAGCCGCTCATACTGCAAAAGTACGGGAAGAAGAAATTAAAGGCTAATGCGATTCCGACCATTTTTTCTCATCGGAGTGCGCCTAAGCAAAGGAAGCCTCCTGCGATAAGGCTGCCACTCCCAAACAAAAGCGGTGAGTGATGTTTGTTGCATTTTTCTGCAGCACGATCGGAAAATGTCTAATAAAGCATTAACTTTTTACATAAATACACAGTAAAAACCTAGCATTGCGCCGATGACTCGCGAACATTTTCCGGAATTGAATTTGCTGTCGGTGTATCTGAAATATTTGTTTCGCTCCAGCATGCGTACCTGCGAACAACGTCACAACAGTAGTGCCTGCCGAGTCATCCTGTGAGCATACTTTTTTTTTGAAAAATTGCGCTTACTTGCAAACCTAAACCGGTGCTTCAGGCTTTCAGGAGGCTTTGGCTTTTCCATTTCAGTCCCACCCGAGGAAGATGTCGCGATTCATAATGGCAGTGGCGAGCAGTGCATTTCTGACGGTTAGTACTAGATTGGTCACACCGCATCCATTTGCAGTGCCTGACATTGTCCTTTCACGCAGATTTTTTGACAGCTGGAGAACTGCCTGATGGCAGAGTCATGCCTTCAAGTCCTGCTTCGTCTACCCTTGAACACGATCGGAAGAGGCACTGATTTTTTTATCAAACATATTAGTTGCATGGTCACAAGATGCTTGCCGTTCCAGACATTGCTCGCTGAAAATGCTCGCAATGGTATAAATACTTGAGATCAGGAGATCGGTATTTCAACAGTGCTTGGCTTCCTGATTTCAGTCCAAGCCGAAGATATCGAAGTTCATGAGTCCACAAAGCTGCCTTTTCCAGGCGGTAAGTGTTAGGTTTGACTGCAAAGTTGTTACCTTTGTCTGAGGCCTTTCTTTTTTTGGCAGATCAGGAAACAGCCACGCACTCCGCGGACCGCATAGCGACACCTGAGCCTCTTGCATCTGATCTTGAGCATGCTTGTAAGATTTTGTGAGATTCTGCAAACTTTAGGTGGCTTTTTTATTATACATAAATTCGTCCCTGGTGCCTGAAGGACTGCTTATTTTATTTTTTTTAGCAACACACCAAGCTCTATTAAACCGCATAACAAAACTGGAGCGCCTCCATGAAGAGTCGCAGAGGAAACTAGGAGCTGCCAAGAGAAGATATCTTAAATGTGAAGAAGAAAAAGAACGGCTGAAGTCAAAGTTTAAACATATTTTCAGTGACGACCAGATGAGGTCAATGGAGCGGCTTTCAGCACAAGGGATGCGCTGGGAGGCCAGCGCACGCTTGTAAAGTCACTCAAGCTGCGTCCGTCCTGCGGGTCCCAAGGCTACAGTCGGCTGAGAAACCATGGTTTCCCGTTCCCGTCCGAGCGCACACTCCAACGCCATTTGGAGAATTTCATGTTTCAGCCTGGGCTTCTTCAAGACATGATCGAGCCTCTCAGAATGAAGGTATACTGAATAACTATGTATACATGAGCCTCATACATAAAAGCGCTACGGTTCTGAATCTGCCTGTAAGACATGAGAGGTAATTGAGGGCTATGAATTGGTAATGGCATTAAGGTTCCTTTTAGTAGCATTATGATTTACTACGAGTATATATTAAAGCGACTCTGTATTCTTTTGCTTCTCTTAATACTATAAAAGTTGCTGCAATATTTCTCTACACGTTATAGCTTTGAAGATTGATCATAGCTTAGATATGGCTGTGGTGGATGTTGTATTAAGCCTGTGGTGCGTATTATGTGTTTTTCCTCCTAGATTGACCTCATGAAGCCTGAAGAGCGCCACGCCACCTTAATGATTGACGAAATGCAAGTTACACCAGGGCTCGTTTACGATCACTCATGCCGCTGTGTTCGCGGTGCTCCGACATTGCCTTTATCTGACGGTTCCCTACCGGAAGATACGCTAGCTACTCACGGCTTAGTGTTCATGTTGGGAGGGTTGTCCGCTAGGTGGAAACAAACGATTGCCTATCATTTAACAGGAAATTCATTCGATGCTGTAACACTGAAGGAAGAAATAATTAATGTAATAACGAAATGCGAAGCACTGGGATTGAAAATTCATGCCGTGACCTCCGACATGGGGGGCGGGAACCTGGCGCTCTGGAGGCTATTTGGCATTCATGCAGGAAGACACAGCCGGCCGCATACAAACTGTGTTCACCCCTGTGATCCTACACGAAAGCTGTGGTTTTTTGCTGATGTGCCCCACTTACTGAAAAATTTGAGGAACCACTTGACTAAAGGTCAGTTAATTTACCTTCCCGATGATGTAGTTAAAAAAAAACGGCCTGCCAACTAACGTTGTTAACATTGAATATATTAAGATTCTGGTTCAGCGCGACGCAAAATCTGAGCTCAAGCTTGCTCCTCACCTGAATCCTGCATGTGTCGATCCTACTCATTATGACAAAATGAAAGTTAGTTTGGCTTACAGTTTATTTCACAACGACACATCAGCTGGTTTGCACATTTTGGTAGAGAAAGGATTGCTATCGAAAAATGCTCTTTCGACGGCATGGTTTGTCGCAACGATCTTTCGCTGGTTTCGCTTGTTGACATCACGAATCAGCAAGCTCGCATTTAGCAAAGCAGATGGAGGAACTTGTAAGGACGGCGTATCATTTCTGAATGAGACAGTAGAGTTGTTTTCTAAAATTGGTATTGGTGCACAGACTAAAGCAATATGGAAGCCTGTTCAAACAGGCATCATTTTGTCAACACTGTCTGCACTCGAAGTGCAAGACATGCTAATAAAGAAGTGCGATTTCGAGTATGTTTTATTAAGTAGGTTCAGTCAAGATGGACTTGAGAACCTGTTCTCAACTCTGCGGGCAAAAAAACCCCATCCCACGCCTCTACGAGTTCAAGTGCAGCTTTAGGAGCGCGACACTAGCACTGTTTTTAAGGCCGAGTAGGTACGGTAGCTACTCAGATGATGAAGGATTTTTGCTCGTGGGCTTGAATGCAGAAAAAGAACAGAGTGAAGAGGGCAGCGTCATAGCTCCCTCTGACCTTCTAGACTTAAGCTCGGAAGGAGAGGAGTCGCTAGTGTACCTAGCAGGCTACGTTATTTCCAAAATAACAAAGAAGCTTCATTGCGAAAACTGCAGTGCTTCTCTAACTTCTAATAATGCAAGCTGCAGACTAATTGAGCTCAAGAACTACTCCTCATCGCACCTGTCGCTCACCGGTCCTTCTGCAGGGGTGGTTGAAGTCATTAAAGTAGCTGAAAACTTTTTCCGTGCAAACAGTGAGGCACTGCTAGCCAACCGTGTCAGCACATCCCTAGCTGAGAGACCAATACTTCAGAGTATTTCTGTGCAAACTTTTTTTCCTTCATGTCATAACATATTGCCTGAAATCGTTCATATGTTCTTGAGAGTGCGAACGCAAATCTTTGTTCGAACTGAGGCTTCTGTGAGGGCACTTAACGTGGCCAGTAGCAAGTGTGGAAGCAAAAGTGTCGGTATGCATGCTGCGGTATCCGGAATACGGTAAAATGTTTGAGCATTTGCTACTGGTGCACATGGCAGCAATACAGCGCGTGTCATCAGCCAGGCTTCTACAAGCAATAAAGGCAGCATCTATCGGGACTTATGCGCATTTGCTGTCCTTAGACCGATCCGTTGCATTTCTACATTAAGGGACCTAATATTATATTCATATGACGCTTTCATTTCTTCGTCGACTGGAATGCTTTTCTGTGTTGCCTGAATGTATTCTAGTATTGTATGTCATATTTTTATAAAGATATTCAAATTCTTTGCGTGATAATCTTGTTTATTTCATTTGATTTACATGAGTGTTATCGCGCGGCTTTCTGTTGTATCACCTGTCCAAAACTTTGTGAACCTACAAATCAACTGCTTCGTTTCCTTCAGTTATTTATGTTGTAAAAATTTAACGTTGCCTTCATCTGGTGCGCTATTTTGAATAATATTTGTTCCTCTTTCACGCATATCGTCTAGAGGCTAACACCATCCAATGTTTCATGTTACTGTGTTCGAGCTTATGCTACTTCTAACCGGCGGTTAATGCGAATATTTTCATTTTCCGAACTGTGTACCATCATGGATTTTTACTGTATGCTTCCCGTGTAACGTGTAACGTTTCAGGAGCCACCTGAAATAAAAATGGCATCTGGCCGGATATGTGTTGGTGTGTCACAGCGGCTGTGTATTCTATGCTCCAGACCTGTACTCTTGGTCTGAAAATTGATTTGGGGTGGCACGATTTTTTCAGTAAGCAGCTGAAAGAACTGACAAAACCCTGCCGCCCTCTCAGATCTATGGTTATGGCTGCGGCTGTCAGGTTTTCCAGCTCTTACGAAAAAGCTTTATTGGCGAATTGCAAAAAGGAATGACATCTGGGCGCCACAGATTGGAAGAATAGTATGAAAAGAAGGACAAAAACTTCGCGAAAATAAGCTTTGATCATCTTCTTAGCGGGAAATCTTCAAGCGCCGACCAATCGTTAAAAAGATGACGTTTCGGCCCCGGCTTACGGGGGCCTTGTTCACAATGAAAGAAAGACAGGAGTGAAGGTAAGTTATATAGGTTTCATGATATGACGCAAGCAGCGGGAGTATATCGGGGGTAGATTGCCTTCGTTGCGATTAAGCGTGTTTGCCGTCGTCTCAATATAAAAAGATTCTAGGTAAAGCCTTGTCGTCTTGTTCTTTTCTTTTGCGATTATCTTCGAGCCGTCCCAGTCGATGTCATGGCCCTCGGAGATAGCATGATCAGCCAGTGCGTTTGTTGCCACGCGCTTATTCTTGACATCATTGTGGTGCTGCTGCAATCTTTTCCGGAAATCACCTGTTTCACCGATATAGACATGCTCGCAATCAGCGCAGGGAACCCTATATAACGATGCCCGGGAACTTCTTCTTTATCTTGTCTTTCACTGTAACCATCGCGTGTCACAGCTTCCGCGTGGGTGCATGTGCGACGTCGACTTCGTACGACTGGAATATGCGGGATAAACTTTCACTTACTCCGGGGACGTAGGGTATCGGAATCCTTTTCTTCTTCTCTCGCTGGGGTTGTTGTGGCGGCGGGTGAGCTAGGAGATTCTCGGATTTTCGTATAAAAGAACTGGGATAGCCCGAAGCCATCAGGTCACGGCGAACGGTGTCCAGATCCGTCTTTTTCTCTTCCAGCGTAGAGCAGAGGCTCTCCGATCGGCGGACAAGCGAGGCAACAACGGACCTCTTGTGACAGGTCGGGTGCACGGAACTGAAGTTGAGGTACATGCCAGTGTGCGTGTCCTTCTTGAATACACTGAATGATATTCCAGGGCCGTCGCGTTTCACCAGAACGTCCAAAAAAGGCAGACGGCCATCTACTTCCTCTTCCGTGGTAAACTGTATGGCCGGTTCCATGCTGTTCAGGTGCAAAAGGAATGTACTCACAGCCGATTTCTTGATTATGCAGAAACAGTCGTCCACATAACGAAGAAAGACTTTCGGGCGCGGCGTGAAGCATGAAAGGGCGCGGGACTCCAGTGACTCCATTGTCAAGTTCGCAGCGGTCACAGAAATTGATGCTCCCATAGCCGTACCATGAACCTGTTTATATATGCTCTCCTGGAACGTGAAATAGGTGTTTGACAAGCAGAACTGAAGAAGTCTGCTGAGGTCTGGAACTTCAATGGGTGTTCTTTCCGGTAGGGTTGCATCCGCCTGGAGCGCATCTGTGCAAACCTTCACGGCCAGGTCAGTGGGCACGCTCGTAAACAGTGACTTCGAAGATAATCGGAAAAGAAAAGAACAAGACGACAAGGCTTTACCTAGAATCTTTTTATATTCAGACGACGGCAAACACGCTTAATCGCAACGAAGGCAATCTACCCCCGATATACTCCCGCTGCTTGCGTCATACCATGAAACCTATATAACTTACCTTCACTCCTGTCTTTCTTTCATTGTGAACAAGGCCCCCGTAAGCCGGGGCCGAAACGTCATCTTTTTAACGATTGGTCGGCGCTTGAAGATTTCCCGCCATGAACATACCCGACCAGACGGGTTTCCGTCGAACCCTGGATTTGATCATCTTCTTAACTTGCTATGGATCTTAAGAGCGATGAAGGCCTTCGTGTGACCGCCGCGAGTGCGAAAGCCTACCGCGAAGGTCTACCGGCACGTGAGGAAATAGTAAGCGAAGATGCCTTTTAGGGCGGACATTCATTCGCCATAGGCGAAATCTTTACTATTTACATTTAAATATGCTATCAAAATAACGTCAGATTCTGTAACTCCGTGTTTCTAAAACAGTACGAATTGTTTCCTTCAAGCTGACTCAGTCACAGAATGGCTAGATCCTTTCTTATCGTCCTTTACAGCGCTGAATATTGAATCACCACGGGTGTCTGAAGCACTAACTGAATGCATTCGATGGGCTACACTGAATAAGTCACAGAGAGAGCATCACGTACCTTCCCATCTCTTAATCTAGTAATCCGTTGGCGTCAGCAACCTTTCATAAATTTCAAGCCAAACCCTTGGCTACGGTCACTTCTACAGTAGTCAATAAAAATATATCTCTCTTGACAGCACGAAAACACTAGAAAAAATTATTCTCTTTCAAGCAGCAGTGAAATTTCAATAGCCCAGGTAATAAATTCGCGGCATATGCATCACACCGAGGCCCCCAACCTTTTAGGACTGAGCCGCCCCCCCCGCCCCCCCCCCCCCCCCACACACACACACACAAAATCCATAATCGCGTTAAAGCAAATTTCGCAGCATTTTTTCGGCCACTGTCCTGCTTCTTAAACTTCACGCGTACAATGACATCCGACTGAATTACCGCAATCTCTGCCTGGCTCGACTGCAAAAAGGTAATGTCATAAAAAGTACTTCCGCGAAAATGCAGCGCAAGTTGAAATTGCATTTAACGGAGCGCCACTTTGCCGAAAAATATTAAAGAATGTACAAATTTAAAGTAAATACTATGCTAATTAAAGCTCTGCCCTATTGAGGTGAACAGTATGAATATATCAAAAGCCGATGTGGGCTATATATAGTAGGCTACGATTGTTCATGCCGCAAGCGCACACGTTTAGCGCTTTCATTGCTGAAACGAGAAGGTGATGAATGTGCGTCATGGTAGAGTCAAGCACGTTGCATCCCTTCCTAGTGGTTTCGTTTAATAACAGAGCGAGAAAAAAATCCTGAACTTAGGTGCGAATACGGGTGCCAGCGAATGCATCGGGCCAGCGAGCGCGCGATGGCCTGCGAAGCGTGCCATGCGCAGCGCGCGCAGCCAGTGGGCGAGGAGAATCGAGGAGGAAAGCGCGGGAGTGGAGGAGAGTGTCGCTACTTGTATATCAAGGGGCTTTAACCGCACTGAGATCAAAGCGCCATCTGTTGCTGCAACTAAATAAAAGTGCTTCTCGCATTGAGACTTGTAGCGCCATCTACAAAAGCATTGTAGACACAACCACCTGCCGCGTGCCAATGATGACGTCACGGTCCAATATTGTCTATAGAGCTGAAACTATATGAGTATGACGTCAGCGGACGAAATGGGGCATAGTTAGTTTCGGTTTTTCGAATCCAAGATGCCGGCCTTTAAAAATGGTTGTGAGTCTCATTCCTCCCCCTCCCCCCCCCCCCTCGCCAAAAAATATCCTAAAACGGGTAGGAAAACTGTCCCGTTACGGAACCACTATACATGCGTACATTCCTTTCGCGATATATACTCCAACAACAACTGGCACCCATCCAGGGACAGTTAGTTGTACACGGCATTTGGAAGGCAAATAAAACCACAATTGCATAATAGGTAAACATTGTATACATGCAATACTAATTGAATCCCAACCATATATTGCACAGCAAGCCGAACTCTACGCCCACTTGATCCCCCAAACGAAGCAAATTCCGTTTGGGACATACATTGAGGGGGTGCAACTCGACAATGGGTAGACGTGCATCATAATTTCTTTGATAGATGGTGTTAGGCGGCGATCGTTTCGCTAGGCGGCGTGCGTGCACGCGTAGCCGAGCATGGTGGCAATCCACTCAGTTTCAATCGGTATTACATTCCGTTTCTCGAGACGAGCGGCGCGTCCTTATTCGCTTTCTTCATCTAGTAAACCAAGCAGCTAACGCTCGTTTCTGCAACGTCTTCTAGATGGTGACGGCCCTTTTTTATTATTGCGAAGCAATACTACTTTAGGTCGCACTTCAGCCCGTTCCGTGGAGAGGCGGTGGTAGGCACCATTGACCTTTAGCGTCAACTCGCTGCGTGACGTCACACCACGTGACCTAAAGTGACGTCAGACCAGCTGTGTAAAAACGGGGCCCCATCTCACGCCGTCGCGGGGTGAGGCGATAGCCACCAACGGCGGCCTAACTCCCGCTTCTCTCACCAGGGGCGCTACGGTCAGAGTGACGTCACACCAGCTGTATAAAACAGCTCCGCTCCTCTCGCCAAGGCAGTCAGGGGTTTTAGGGTTGCGGCTGCGCGCCTATCCTTTCCTTTCAATCTTTTTCCCCTCCCCTCCTCTTTCTACGACACGCCGGCAGTGGGCGTGGAGGCTAGTCCTCCAGGAGACAAGCCCGTGTCTCCCTCCTTTTCATCCTTCCCAACAATCACTGAAGAAGAAGAAGAAGGCAGTCATACAGCCAGATGTTACGATGGTGCCTACGAACAAGGCAGCTCGGCAGAATGCAAAGAGGAAGCATCAGCGAGCTACGGAGACGGAAGAAGAACGACTTTCTAAGCGGCGTGCACAGTATGCAGCTCGGCGACAACGTGCAACCTCCTCTGTGGAAACAGCAGAAGCAAAGGAAGAAATTATGAGTTTACCCGACATTGAGTCTCCTACTAGTTCAGAACGCTGGAACGCGACTAAACGGCAGAGGCTAGCTACCGCTAATGCATCGTGAACACGACGAGGAGACGTACAACAAACTGTATCGCATTTTGGACGGGGACAACAACCCCAACATTTATTACGGCGTAACGCTACCGTACTTTAACGAACGCTACTGCAAGCACCGAGTGGGCATATCTTACGACACGGAGAAAATGGAGTGTTACCGCACCGTCGGCAAATCGAAACTGGAAGATTTTGTAAGGGGCACGCTGGTGAGGGAAATGTTTGTCGGCATTCACGGATTCGACGGCTGACTTCCTCTTAGATGATTCACTGTAAGCCGTAACACTGGCATAACCCAAGACTACCACCAGCCATACTACCAGCTGATCCGAGAATAACACACTATTGCTTCGCAATCACCAGGCTTAACCAAGCTAAGCCACGGCCGTTTTTTTTTTGCTTAATTTGGTCTTAAACATGTTGGTCAGTGTGGGGGTGTTGTGGCAGGCGAGTAAGTTTGTCTTGCTGTTGTCTGCGAGATGCAGCATACATATTGAAAGGTGCACGAGATTTTTTACACTTAGTTTTTTTTCTACTGTGCTTCCTTTGTTTACAATTTCGTACTGTTATTTATGTCAACTTGTACTATTTTTAACTATTTTTAGCTCATTTTGGCGAATATGATGCATTACATACAGTATTATGTTGCCGCAACAAGTTTTGCGTATGGTGTACATTGCTTTATATTCACATTATTTTTTTTTCTCAACTTCACTGTTTCTGCCATGTAACGGTCTCCTGGGCCTCGTCAAGCTGCTCACCCAGCTTTTAGCCCCGGAGACCATTCCAGTTCTTTCTGGGAAAAATAAAGAATGATTGATTGATTGATTGATTGAAAGGAGGGAGTGAAAGAAGAAAGGAAGAAAGCGGTGCTCTATTGGACGGCTCCGGAATAATTTCGACCCCCTGGGGATCTTTAACGTGCACTGACAACGCACAGCACAAGGGCGCCTTTGTGTTTCTCCTCCATCGAAACGCGGCCGCTGCGGTGTATATTACCTTTCCCACATATGCTCTCTTCCGGTTCCCTCACCTCTTTCATTTTATTTTTCCATTCTGCCTGCTATCCTTTATTTCCGCTGCCTCAGCTCAGGTGCTCCAGTATAGTTGGCTGATGCCGGGGTGGCAAAAATCGTTTCCTTCTTTTTTTACTCTTTTAATGAAACCACTTAATACTACAATTGGGATCGAACTCAGGCACTTCGGCACAGTAGCCGAGCATCCAAACCCGGGTGCTCCAGCTGAGATGAATTGGAAAGGTCGCCTTTGCGGTGTGCTTCGAATTAATTTCGGCTGTCTCAGCTTTTTACCAAAGTGGATCAAATCCCTACGGGAATGGGTGTTATTTGGGTTTGGCTGGTTTATCGCGATGTAACCTCCCGAAGCGACTCAGGCTATGAGGGACGTCGTAGTGAAGGGCTCCGGAAATTTCGTCTACCTGGGGTACTTTACAGTGCTATGACATCTTGTACAGTATACGGGCCTCTGGAATTTCGCCTCCATCAAAACTCGACCCCCGCAGCCGGGATCGAGCCCGCGTCATTCGGATCAGCAGCGGAGTGCTAACCACTGAGCCAGAGCGGCGGCTTTTAAAGAGAAAGCATTACTCGCCGCGAACTTGGGATTTTGCCGAAGCCGCACTCCAAGGAGGCACATGACGTCACAACGCGCGCCTCACATATCTCGGTGGACACCCGTACAGGTCTTTCCCTCCCTCCTTTATCGCTTCTTTACAGCGCGGTTCGGGTAGCCAAGCTCGAAAACATGGTGCACACAGACGCAACATTACACCCGTGGAACAGACATTCAACATGCATTACAGCAATAGCCGTAGTGGTAGACAACGTAGGCAAGCTTATTACCTGCGCAACCACCGGAAGCTCCACGGTAGCTGAGGCGGAGGAGGTCGCCGTGGCGCTGGCGGCGGCTGAAGGCTACCGGAGAAACAAGCCACTAAACATCATTACGGACTCCAAAGAAGCATGCAGAAACTACACGAAAGGTAGAATCTGCAGAGCCGCCGTAAATATCCTCCGTAAAGTAGGGCATCTCAAGCATACCACAACCCGCAGGATAATGTGGATTCCAGCACACACGGGTATAGAGGGTAACGAAAAGGCGGATAGCTTAACTCGCGATATCACGTACCGAGCTGACCAGCTACAAACCGTGGGTCACCACTATACTGTTGAGATCGGATATTCAGAGATATTCAATTTTCACAGAGGAAGGAGGATTAGATACTCTCCTACGCATACGTCTCTAACACAGCAAGAAGCAGCTAGTTGGCGGAGGCTGCAAACGGAAACTTTCATTAACTTACACATCCCACACAAAATGTATCCTACACAATTTCAGGGACACATGCTTGTGGTGCGGGGAAACCCCCACGCTATACCATATCACCTGGTAGTGCGAACGCAACTACGCATTCCACCAACACAAAACCCCGAGTGCGGAGCAATGGGAGAGCCGGCTCACCAGCTGCGAGCTCACTACCGAAAGGGCACTAGCGCAGCACGCAAGCGAAGCAGCTAGGCTCAGTGGAACCCTGGACTAGGGGCCCAACCTTGCTCAAAGAGGTCAAGCGTCGACAGCAACGAAGACGAAGACCGAACCGCCAATCTCTAAAGAGACCTCAATAAATTTTTCCTCTCTGTCTCGGGTGTCCACCGAGATATGTGACACGGTTACTGAGCTTCGCGCGCTCGCCGCGCCACCTGGCATGACGTCACACCGCGCGGCTCACTGCCGCCGCCGCTTGTTATGACGTCACACCGCGTTCCTCGTCGTTGCGCTCGCTGCCGCTCTCTTCGCTAGCTTCGTCGCATGCCTGATAACATGTCGGAGGACTGAAAAGGAGAGCTCGCGTGCGCCGCAACCACAGTTGTGTCGTCTTTAATGCGACAAGAACATAGCTAGGCAACCAGACTATCCTGGACTTGCAATCAAGATTAACCAAGGCTAACCATGCTATGCCTTAGCTTTCGCTACGTATGTCCTTGCATCGCCGGGCTAAGCCACTGCCAATTTTTTTCGATTCTCATTCCATCACAGCGCGTCGTCCGCGGCCGGGATTTGAGTAGTAGTAGTAGTAAGTGGTTTTATTAAAATAATAGCAAGGAGGGAAAAAATTTCTGCTAACCCCAGCATCTGCCATCGATACTGAAGAACCTGAGCTGGGGCAGCGGTAATAAGGGATAAAAGGCAGAATGGAGAAACGAAATGAAAGATGCTGGGACAGGAAGAGGGGATATGGGAAGAGGTAATATACACAAACTATTCACACAATAATAAATGTGTGCAGGTTGTTCGCGTGATTAGTTCATGATGGAGCAGTTAAAACACACACGCACACCACTATGTTGACTACCACTGGAGTGGGGCGTCCAGTTGTTAACCGTCCAAGGATGAACTCGCGGAGCGTTTGGTCACTGCGTGCAACTACCTGGCGGAGAACAGACGGGACGTCAAACCCGTCTGTTCGAGGAACGCACAGAGGCTCACCAAGGTTCGCTCACGGGTGCACGCACTGCCTTGCGGCCACAATAGCGTCTTTAGGGAGTCAGGTATTATGCCCAGCGCCCTATAGGCCGCAAGCATATCGCGACGAGCATCGGCGAACGCAGCACAGTGGAGGAGCAGGTGCTCTAGTTTTTCCACTGCACCGCATCCGTCACACACATCACTCGCCGCGATTCCGTGACGCTCCCGCCGTTCCCTGGGCAACACGCAGCCAATCATATCACGATTATTGATTGGGATTTGAGTCCGTAGCCTTGGCCTCAGGAGCTGGACGGTGTAGTCACCCCACCACCGCGGAGGATCGAGTGCATGCGTATATCATGCATGCCTTAGGACATGCGTTGGTTTTTCCTGCATAGAGTCTTTGGAAAATGTATACAGCCCAAGGGGTTTGCTTCCAAGGCGTATAGCGGAGCTCTTAAGCACTTTTAACAAGGTTGGCAGGATTGAGGACTTTCCGCCTTCGTGAGATTACGATTCCTGAATATGCAAGAGGAGCCGTGCTGAAGGGCTCAGAAGAAAGACCCTTGGGATGTATGCTTTTTACGAAGATTGTAGCTGTGCTCGGGAGCATACTTTCGCAACGAAACACACGCGCGGGCACGGAAAATGAAAATGAAAATTGGTTGTTGGAGATGAAACGCGCAGTAAGAGCGCAGTAAGGGAAGGTATTTTCCTTCCCTTACGGCCCGGTGCGGGTGTCCCCCGCGATATGTGAGACAGGCGTTCCTTCCTTTCTTTAAAAAATTTATTTTCATGTTCCTGGCCTTACGGCGCGGTTTCGGTGTCCACGAAGATATGTTTCCTTACCTTAACTTGTCGGGACAAGGTGTCCCACCGCAGGACGATGGCGTTCCGTGGATTCCTTGGCAATGCTGCAACACGCTGTCGCGTCCTCCTCTTAAAGGCGAAACTTAAGCGTCCTCGAAATTTTAAGTTCGGCTCTTCAGAGTTCCTAGCAATAACATGTTTCTCGTCCCATTCCGCTTGAATTGCAGGTTTATTTTATATCCCTATGCAGCCTGCGGAATGGAATGCGTATTATAGCCCTCATATTGGTTCACGCTAAAATTAGAAATAATTTTCGGGATTGCTTTTGCTTCAACGAGCGCACTTTAGCGCGTTCTGCAGGATAGGGTGGAAGTTTGGTACGTCGGAACGTTCAGCTTCATTTGCGGTAGGTACCATATGTATGGGAGCGCTAGCTACGCCTCGGCCTTTTGGCTTTGCCTTTTGGGACTGCTCGGCCTGCTGTGTTCCGGAGTGCGTTCCGGCCGCCGGCTTGCGTCGGTGGCCGGTATTCGACCACCAAGAGTGATCTTTTGTTCCGGTGCCCTTCGGCTGGCGGGCGCCTCAACATGGTGAGCCAGCCACCTACAAAGGCCCTTGCCTTTGATGTCGTCGTCCCTGAGGGGGCTAGTCCGGAGGATGTCGTCGATGCGACAGCCTCCGTAGTTCGTTTGGAAGAAGTTTACTGTGTCCAGCACTTCGGTGGACGCAACTACCAAGTTACCGTAAAGAGTGAAGCCGCCATGGCTGCAATCGTTGATGCGTCTTGCCTCATCATCGGCAACGAACGCGTCCCCATCGTTCCCCTCAGCCCCCAGGTGACTCAGGTGACTGTTCTTTTTCTGCCCGCCCGAGTACCAAGTGATGCCCTTGCCAAGGCTCTTTCTCCTTATGGCAAGGTGCTGCACATAAGTCGCGGCATCATGGGGTCGCGTCCCACTGTCACCACCGGGACGCGGTATGTCCGAATTGAAATGAAGCCCGAGTCGCCCGTGCCTAACTACATCAAGGTCGCTGGCCACCGCGTGACATGCGATTACAAAGGCATGCAGCGTGTTTGTCGACGTTGTGGCTCGACATCACACTTCAGAGCACAGTGCACGGCTCCGTTCTGCGCCCGCTGCGGCGTCTTTGGGCACCAAGGCCAAGGTTGTGTGCTGCCGTGTCGACGTTGTGGTGATCCACACGCTACCGAGGCATGCGCGATCAAGCCCTCGTACTCTGAGGCTGCGGCCCGACCTGCACCTCCACCGGCTGCACAGGCAGCCGATGAAGCCATCAAGGAACGCGGCGTTTCCGACACCAACGGCTTTGTGAGTGGTTCCTCGGCGTCTCTGAATGTATCGGTGGAGGAAGCGGTGCCTACGGCTGATGCGTCCAGTGATGCACCTCGCAAGCCGGCATTAAATGTGCCTGCTATGTCAGCCTCAGTCTCTCCAAGTGTACCTGCCGCTACGGAGGCCGAGCCCACTGCGCCCCTGCAGGTCTCTGATGCTGGGGACAGGCCGCTCTCGCAGCCTGCGCGGCAGCCCGCAGCCAGCGTTGCGGTTTTGAGCGACAACGCCAGTGTATCTGAGGCCGATGGTGACGAGAGCAGCTTGTCGTCCTCAGCTTCTTCAGTCAACCTCGTCATCGACGAGACTATCATCGTGCCTGGGCAGGAGCCGAGGCCGCCGTCGTCATCTCCTTCGTCATCGCAGTTTAGTGTCGGCACAAATATTTCGCCTGGGCAGGAGCCAAGGCCATCTCCTGACGTGGAATCTGTGCAGTCGCCGTCCTCTTCTGCATCGAGGATTAGCGCCAGCACTTCTAGTACTCTCTCTTCGGATGTTGAGATGGTCGCTTTGAGCTCCAGCTTAAAGCGTCCACATACGTCGACTACGGACTCGGACAACTCTTCCGGTCGGGCAAGGAGGCCTCGTGCCTCCTCTGGTCCGACTGTACGCAAACAGTGAGATGGTTTGGCGCCGTTCGTAGCGCGCATTGTATTGCTTAGACATCACAACTCGTTGTTTTTTGTTTTTTTTTCATTACCAAAATGGCTACACTTAACATCATCACGCTTAACGTGCAAGGGTTTCGCAATGTTATGAAGCAGACCGAGGTGGTCGCTTTCGCTCTTTCATCGGGCTGCGATATCCTCTGCCTGCAAGAAGCTAATTTTTTTCGCCTCAGTGACGTGTTGGAATTTAAGCGTAGGTTTGGTATCGATGCTTTCTTTTCGTACGCTAGCACGCGTTCTAGCGGAGTTGGCGTTCTTGTTCTGAACCGAATACTTCTGCGAGACCATCATGTTACCTACGATGCGCTTGGACGCGTGCTGGCGTTCGACTGCACGTTTAACTCACTTCGTCTGAGACTTCTTTGCATCTACGCACCTGCGCATTCTAATTTGGTAAACTCATTTTATAAAAATCTTGATGTGTATTTTCTTGGAGGACGAAACGTTGTGATGTTGGGTGATTTCAACTGCGTGCTCGATACGGTCGATGATGTGCAGGGCCCTGGCAGAGGCAGACCAAGCTGGAATGCGCGCGAGTTGCGCCGCCTAGTCAACCAGTTTCTGTTAACAGATGCTTATGAGCTCCTGCATGGCGGCGTCTTTGTGTAGACTTGGCGTCGCGGATTGTCGTCAAGCAGGCTAGACAGGGCGTACGTACCGACGGGCCTTTCGAGGACAGTGGGTGCTGCTAATGTAATAACGCTGCCATCCTCACCAGTACACATATCAGACCATCGCCCCTTTCTTCTGTCGCTCAGGGTTCCGGCGGCTGCAGTGTCTCCTTTCAGACCATGGCGTTTGGATGTACGCATCCTTCACGATGCCAGCACGAGAGGACTAACGCGGGCCTTGCGGTTTTCGGTTGTTGGGGCCATGCCTGGTGACTGGGATCGTCTGAAGGAGCAGTGGCGTCACCATTGCGCCGCTTCTGGTCGAGCCCTTTGAGCTCGCGTCTCAGCTGAGGTTCGTGTTATGACGGCGAAGCTCCGTATAGCTCAGCGCACCCCGTCGCCATCGGCGCTTATGTGTGCATGGAAAGAGGAACTTTCAGAGCGTCTCCAGCGTCTTTTACGATCATCCTCTCTGACAGCGGCCGCATGGCGTTGTCGGCGCAATCCAACTTCTCATCCAGAGGTGCTTCGGTTTGCACGCCAGGAGCTGTTGTGCGCTCAAGGTGCCCCTGCTTTTACCTCTTCCGTCGGTGCTGTGGCCCAGCCTGCTGTGGCAGGAATTTCAGTGCGTTTTTCGTCCATTTCAGTCGCACTTTTTGGTTCATCGCGATGACGTTTCCGCACACCCTTTTTTTGCAGGCTTGCCGCAGGTTGCGGATGAACTTCATGATGGCCTTATGGCTCCGCCAACAACAGATGAAATCAAGGAGGCGTTAGATTCCATGAAACGAGGCTCAACGCCTGGGCCAGATGGTCTTCCTGTGGAGTTCTATTTACAATTCTGGCATATAGTAGGCCCCATTTTCAAGGAAGTGTTAAAAATCTGTTTCACTCGGAATGTCCTTCCTAATTCATTTAAAAGAGGCCGCATCGTTCTGATCCCTAAAAAGTCTTCTTTCTCGACATGCCCGGCAGATTGGCGCCCTATTACCTTACTAAATACAGATTATAAAGTATTCGCAAAATTACTCGTCCGCCGTTTACGGGCTCTTCTCCCGTCCCTCATTTCCTGCCACCAGGTTTGCTCCATTCCGGGCCGTGAAATACATAGTTTATCTTCTGTAACGAGAGATATCCTAGAGTATACTATACGGCGGCGCGCACGGGGTCTTCTTGTTTCTCTAGATCAAGAGAAGGCATTCGACTTTCTAGAGCATGAGTATATTTACGGTACACTGGATGCTTTCGGTTTCCCACCTTCTTTAGTGCTACTTATTAAAGAGATGTACAGAGATATTTCAAGCACTCTGTTCCTCGATGGCTGGGAAAGTACCGCATTTGATGTTGGCCGCGGCGTCCGTCAAGGTTGTCCGCTCTCCCCTCTTTTGTTTGTCTTAGCATTAGAGCCTTTCCTTTTGGCAGTCAATCACCATTCTCTCATTAGCGGTCTGGCATTGCCAGGCAGTGAGAGTGTACGCGTCACTGCTTATGCAGATGACATCACGCTATACTTAGCTGATGAACGCAGCCTGCTCGAAGTTTTAAACGTTTTTCGAGAGTACGCCTACTTGTCGGGGGCTGCTCCTAATTATTCCAAGAGTCATTACTTTTTTGTAGGGTCACCTCAGAGACGTATAACGAGTACAATACCTTTGCAGTGGTGTGAGCAGATGCGCATTTTAGGAGTGACCTACGACTGTGCTGGAGTATGGGATGGTATGTGGTCTTCGGTCGTAGAGGGTATTACAGCTCGTGTGCAGAGGGCACAGACCTTTGACCTTCCTCTGCTTGAGAGGCGCTACCTGGTTCAGTCGGTCGTGCTGGGTGCCTTTTGGTACCTTTGCCACATTGTTAAACCACCCCTGCGCGTCATAAGGCGGGTGCAGACTACAGTTTTTTTCTTTTTTTTGGTCAGGCGGAACCGAGCTTGTGCCTCGTGCTGTTCTTGGAAAACCACGTGAGAGAGTTGGTTTTGCCTTCCCAACGTTGACCATCACGTCCTCACTGTTAGCATTGAAGTGCATGTTGCGTATCCTGCTGGGGGACGCGTCTCCGGCGCGAACCCTGGCGCGGTACTTTTTGGGCCCTTCCTTGCGCTTTTTGGATCCCTCGGCCCCAGTTAATCATGGTCCTCAATCAGAGAAGCCTACCGCTATATATACTACGGCAGTGGCCTTTTTCAGGCATGCAAGCGCAGTAGCACCTGACGTCAACATCCTTACAGACCGTGTCGTGAATATTATGGGCTCGCTGTTGTTGCCTGTTGTGCCGGCGGCTCGCCGCTCACCGATGCGCCGCGTTCAATGGGCGCGCATAACATCGACGCCTCTCCCAGACCATCTACGTGACTTTGTGTGGAAACTTGGTTGGGCAGTGCTGCCTACTTGTGATCGGCTGGAGCGGTGGGGCGTTTTACGCTCCAGTACCTGTCCGAATTGCCCGCTTCCGGAATCTAATCGCCATGCTACAGTCACCTGCATGGTAGCACGTGTCTTTTGGCGCGCCGTTCATGCGGGATTCCGTGGGCAGGGCATTTCGAGCTTTGTCTCCCGCGGCCGCTTCCCCAGCGGCCGTTTTGCTCGCCTGTTAATTGTTGCAGGTCTTTTTAGTTTATGGCGCAATCGATGCACCGCGGTCGCTGGTGGCTTTCGACGCCGAGCTGTGTGGCCAATACTTGGCCGTCTTAGAAGGGAGCTGATCAGTTTCTTGTCAGAGGAGCTCTTTTTCTTGGGAGAGGAAGAGTTTCTCCGGCAGTGGTCATGCCCATTCATTTCTGTTAACAATGAACGTCTTGTTCTGGTCTTTAGACCAAACTGGCGCTAGGGTCTTCTTCTTTATTCCCCCCCCCCCCTTTTTTTTCCGTGTCAGATTTTTCCGGTATCACTCACTGTTAATAATCATGCCACGCCGCTTTAAATCGCACACAAGAAATTCCTGTTAGTTATTCAAAGATGTTTTGGCACTCTAATTGGCTCGCCTTACATGCTGAGCGTCATGTCAACTTGTGAATGTCAAATGTATCCGGTAACCTTGGCATGTGTACATATGTAAATAAAATTTTTTCTAATCAGCCACGAGAAATAGCAGTGTTTCATAGCATCAGGCAATGCTGCGTCAATCAACGAAACGTTCTATAAGGCAAGCAGCGCCATCTACGTCACGGATTTAGCACTCTCATTGCGATTAACAGCATCCTTCGCTCTATATGGTTTATTTCCGGATTATATCATTTATTAAGTTTTACAAACGTGTGCATCACAACACGACGAATCGTTTGGCAACATCCGTAACATCCTGCGACAAATGCTTCGGCCGTAATGGCCGTCTGAAGGTGATCAAAATGCTTAACTGAATAATGGCGCGGATCAAGTGACAGGACAGCAGGAGAGTACAAACACACACAAGCGGCAACTTACAACTTTATTGTTTGGCTGCCAATATGCCGAATTTATACAAAGCAACACGCCCAAACTGTGAACAATAATCAAACAGTGACGCACATGGACGCGATGTGCGAAGTGGCAAATCATGATATCGCACGAGGCAAACAACATGACGAGTGCACTAAGCTCTACCGCAGCACGTGGAACATCCCTGTCTCAGATGACTAACTGGCAAAAAACAAGAGGTAAAAGACGGGACGACACAAGCTAAAACCTAAACTAGTCACGAACATATCACTGAAGAAAAAGTATGACGGAAGGCCACGTCCCAAAGCCAGGGAAATGACAAAGGAGGACTAAAAGGGCTAAAACCATGAGAATAAAACCTGAAACATCAACAGAACACGCCAAGACTCAGTGTAAAACAAGACGCATAAAACAAAACTACAAAGCCAACATAAACACGGCTAAATTCGATGAAAGTGAACAAGAAGAAACCTGGTATCAAAGCGCAAAAAACACACTAATCATGCTGGCACGACCTCGGGGCCCCGTTTGGCGAGTAAATGACAACAAAATGAAAACCCTTCAAGTAGGTCTGCCACCTCCATAGCGCTCTCGTTCGGTGAGGAAGGTTAATTCCTTTTTCGTTAGGCAGATTTATGCCGCGCTGCTGCAAGTCTTCTCAGCTCGCACTATTTCTTGCGCTTCTACAATTTCACGGGTGAGCTGATATTTGTGCTTTTAAATGACAGAGCATTTCTTGTGTAGCGCCCTGCACTAGCAGGACCTGCAGTGTTCGCCTAAATAGCCTTCAATTGCCAATTGACGTAACTTCCTGCGATGTTCTTTCGGACGCTCGTTGAGGCACCTTCCTGTTTGGCCTATGTAACTGGCACCAGATGTTAGAGGCATGTTGTAAACGACTCCTTCAGAACAGGCTACGAATTTGTTCTCATGGTTGATTATGCAGTCCGGCTTCGCTTTGTTGCATGACAGGATTTCTTACAAAGGGCAGAAAGTTTGACAGGAGCGGAACATACCACTCTGACTTTCGCACAAGCTCGGATCTTTTGGGGTTGTGTGAAGCGGCATGAAAATATGGTATCACAGCAACCTTGCTTTTCTTGAGCTCCTCCTTTTTCTTGACATTGAGCCGATTCTTTTCTTCATCACTGAGACCACGACATCGTGTTCATTTGTCACCGATTTCCTCAGTTCTGAAGGAAAAAGGTGTTTGTCTTCTCCCAGCAGACAAAGAAGGTGGGTTTGCTGTGTTACCTTCACGTATTTTCAAACAAAAAGCCTCTCGTGCGTTGGGGTCAGTTTTCAACTGGTGTTCTCATGTATCATTTGCCAAAGTAAAAACTAAAGCAAAAAAGCTTTGCAAGCGCCTTCAGCTCGACCATTTAGTGCAGAGTATTGGGAAAAGCAAATCAGATTGTTTGGAAGTGTTTTGCTCTGCGAAAAAACATATATGGCTGACTGCCCTTTACGTGTGATTGTTTCGGAGGTGGGGCCGTGGCAGAAGTGTGTTGCGCTGTGCTTACAAAGTAACCTGGGAATGTTAGCAATTGAAGACGCTTCTCTGGCTATGGATTCCATGTCAGTAATTGTTTTTTTTTTACAAACGGACGGTTGCAGAAAGCTCTGGGCTTTATAAGATTTATATTATTCCTTGCCGCATCATGATATTCTGTCCTGCGTAGAAGAGTGCATAGACCGCCACGGCCCGGTAAAGTTTCAAAACGCCGCCAGTGTGAACACGTCTGCCTTTTTAGAACTTCTGCGATTCTATCTAACATTCACTTTCGTCTGCCACGACAAATCGATCCACTTGCAAAAGCAAGGCATCTGCATCGGTTCGTGTATCGCCCCGGTTCTCAGTGACATGGGTTTGGCCCGCCGGGACTCGGCTCTGGTGAAGCAACTTGGCTCCGGCGTGACGAAAGTGTTTCGCGATGTAGATGATTTGTGAGTTATACTGGACGCGCAAAATGAGGATCTCATTGATAGAACACTGAGGAAGTTCATGACAGGCATACAGCCTCTGCTACTAACTCATGAGCTTCCAAGCGAAGGTTCTATAAGGTTTTTGGACCTTCGTCTGACCTTCAAGGACAACCACATCTGTTGGTGCTATGAACCCAGAGCGAAGAAAGGCCTCCTGCCATACCAGTCAGCCCACTCCAAACAAGTAAAGAGAGCCATTGTGCAACACTGTTTCACCGATGCTCTCAGAAAGTCGTGTCATCATGCAATGGACAGAAGCTTCAGTATGCAGGTCA
The DNA here is from genome assembly GCF_052857255.1 of Amblyomma americanum. Classification (NCBI taxonomy): domain Eukaryota; kingdom Metazoa; phylum Arthropoda; class Arachnida; order Ixodida; family Ixodidae; genus Amblyomma; species Amblyomma americanum. The sequence continues at coordinate 8,380,844 of NC_135505.1, read as the reverse complement.
CGCGCCTAAAGACAGCGGGCTATCCGGATCCCTTGTGGGTATCGGTTGCTGAAGGCCTGCACAGGAAACAAAAAGTACAGGCCCGTCTGAGTGATGAAGAAAAGGATCGACTCAAGGCCAAGAAAAAGGAGGAGCTCAAGAAAAGCAAGGTTGCTGTGATACCATATCTTCATGCCGTTTCACACAACCTCAAAAAGATCGGAGCTCGTGCGAAAGTCAGAGTGGTATGTTCCGCTCCTGTCAAACTTTCTGCCCTTTGTAAAAAATCCTGTCATGTCAAGAAAGCGAAGCCGGGCTGCATAATCATCCATGAGAACAAATTCGTAGCCTGTTCTGAAGGAGTCGTTTACAAGATCCCTCTAACATGTGGGGACAGTTACATAGGCCAAACAGGAAGGTGCCTCAACGAGCGTCCGAAAGAATATCGCAGGAAGGTACGTCAATTGGCAATTGAAGGCCATTTAGCCGAACACTGCAGGTCCTGCAAGTGCAGGGCGCTACTCAATGAATGCTCTGTTATTTACAAGCACAAAGATCAGCTCACCCGGGAAATTGTAGAAGCGCAAGAAATAGCGCGAGCTGAGACTTGCATCAGCGCGGCATCAATCTGCCTTACGAAAAAAGAATTAACCTTCCTCACCGTACGAGAGCACTCTGGAGGTGACAGACCTATTTAAAGGGTTTTGAACTTGTTGTCCTTTACTCGTCATACGGGGCCCCGAGGTCGTGTCAGCATGCTTAGTGTGTTTTTTGCGCTTTTATACCAGGTTCCTTGTTATTCACTTTCATCGAATTTAACAGTGTTTTTGTTGGCTTTGTAGTTTTGTTTTATGCGTCTTGTTTTACAATGAGTCTTTGCGTGTTCTTCGGAGGTTTCAGGATTCATTATCATGGGTTTAGCCCTTTTAGTCCTCCTTTGTCATTTCCCTGGTTTTGTGACGTGGCCTTCCGTCATAATTTTTCTTCAGTGATATGTTCGTGATTAGTTTAGGTTTTAGCTTGTGTCGTCCCGTCTTTTACCTCTTGTTTTTTGCCAGTTAGTCATCTGAGACAGGGATGTTCCACGTGCTGCGGTAGAGCTTAGTGCACTCGTCATGTTGTTTGCCTCGTGCGATATCATGATTTGCCGCTTCGCACATCGCGTCCATGTGCGCCACTGTTTGATTATTGTTCACAGTTTGGGCGTGTTGCTTTGTATAAATTCGGCATAGTGGCAGCCAAACAATAAAGTTGTAAGTTGGCGCTTGTGTGTTTTTGTACTCTCCTGCTGTCCTGTCACTTGATCTGCGCCATTATTCCGTTAAGCATGTCTGACCAACTTGCCCAATCCTTTATCTTCGTGATCGGAATACATTGTTTGGGGGCGGAAAAGTCGTCGTTGCCAATCCCGCACATATTTTGGCTTCATCTCAATTAGCAATTTTATCCTCAGGAGCATGTCAAGTCATTTCGCACCAATTCGAACATTCTGCGTCAAACGGGTGGCCCTCAAATTTTATGTAAATGGAGGCCCCGGGCGAAGAAGGTGGGGGGAGGGAGGTTCCACTTCGATGGCCGCTATACTGGTACATATGTATATAAGCTATCGAAAGTAGGTAGCAATTGAGGCGCTACGCACCACTGTTGCTATGTGAGAGCCTGGTCACATGGTTACGGTTTCATTAAAGAGAGGCGCGTCCTTGACAAACGGAATTAGAGCTAACGCTCTATAAGTCTCCGCTGCATTTATTTCTGTTGTAACTCTGACCCCTTATGTGCGGCCACGAGCTGGGTTTAGTTCTGCAGGCTGCTTAAGCGTTATAAAAAGGCATCTCTACTGAAGCAGAACTTGGCGATACGGTATACAGTAGCCGCGTTTCTACGGAGTACACAGGCATAACTACAGAGGGCAGTTATAATTACTTCCCCGGTTTGAATGCGAAAGCATTGTTGTGTAGCGTTAGCTCAAGTGCTCCCGTTTCGAGCCTGCGAGTTATGCTGATTCCACGGATATAACCCAAGATGGCAGCCTCCTTAGCAACGACATATCACAATGATTGCCATAGAAACCGAGGTGGTTACATAATGGAATGAAATAATAACACGTGGCAGCGTGCTGCTTGGTCACCACGACGCGAAACTGAGCTATGTACATCCGGTATATACCAGTATATCCGTCTGGCAGGCGTCAAAGCAAGGCCACTTAGTCCCGACATTCGTGTAAAATTTACGGGCAAACCGTTTGTGGGCCAAACGATTCAGCGTTTCGTACAGCATAAACGTATTAAGTCGGAGCCTAGTTCGAGGCAGGGATTCCAACAGGAGACCAATGTCATGGGCTGTTAGCCGCCTTTCGATGGAGTCGAGACGAGAAGGCGACATGTGCTGTGCGATGTAATAAGTGCACGCTAAAGAACCCCAGGTGGAGGAAATTATTCCGGAGCCCTCCACTACGGCACCGCTTTCTTATTTCACTCCAACCTTCCTCTCTTTCATTACGGCGTCGTTCAGGTGCACCCGCCATTTCCTTTCTTCAAGAGCGAGAGAGAAATAATATTTATTAGCAGCCGTCGAAAGGTTGACGGAGATCCGTTGCACCCCAGTCCCAGCCATGCCCTCCCCCACAGACGTGGACCCAGATCTCCAGGTCTCAACAGCAGCTACAGACCAATTTTCCTTTTCCAAAACGTGTTGGCGTTGATACCATTGTTGCAAAAATCACTACACTTAAGCAACGACAAACCCGAGCCGACTCACTCTGCTGTGAGATGGATAGCGCGTCTGGGCCTTCGCAGGAACGAGAGATGGCGTCGGTGTCCATCTGCAAAAGCCTGCTTCGGCGCAATATTTCGTTATTAGCAGTGCTAAATCACCATCAGTTTTTTAGGAGTGCCTTCAGCGGCGCCTACAGCGTTCGCGCGTATGAATAGCGCCGAAGTCGCAGGCGGGGTGCAGCAAGGCGTATTGAACGCAGTTGTATATATAGCCTGAGTCAAAAGCCTTCAGGCCACACTGCCTGCTTCTCCGCCATGCAGTGAGGCACCGAAGGGACTCCTGGAAGTCAAAGCTTGAAGAGGATGACGAGAACTCTCTTCCTACCATTTCAAGACCATTAGGCCTTTATATATACTCCACGTGCTCCAATGTATACTCTCGGGAGCAGCGTGGTCCGAAGGCTTGCGTCCAAGCTTGCATATACCCATGGAGTAGAGCTTGGGTGGGTTGATCAAACCCTCTTGAGCTCAACACAGTGGTGTCCCTGGTCACCGTTCGCACGCGCTCTGGAGGCATTTCGTCGCGGGTCGATACCGTGGGCGGTAGAGCAAGGCAATGGCTGCTGTTGACACGATAGCATTACAGAGCCCGTGTCACTGAACAGCGGACGTCGTCATCGGCGTCCTTTGTCGACGCCGTTGACCATGAGTGAAGAATCCATGAATATTGCCCAGAGAAGCAAACTACCTAGGTGTCCCACCTAGTTTGCTACTGGGTCACCCAGAGCATCAACCTACCTGGGTGGCAAGAAACATTCGAAGCGCTAAGGATGGGACAAAGTTAAAAGAGACACACACGCGTTTCACTTTGTCCCGTCCTTAGCGCTTTGAATGTTTCTTGCCATATAGAAACTCTCCCGGCTGATTTTCCTCTTGGATCTACCTGGGTGGCCCACTCGCAACCTGTCTTTGGTCTCGTGACCTCGTGGCGTCTGAGAACCTTTTCACCGGATTGTGAGCAAACTGCCCAATGTGGCAGTTACATTAATGATTGGTCGCAAGAGGTTACGCGGGAAAAGCAACCTGTCTCCCACAAGCCCCACTAGTCGCAGCACTTGCCATTGTGGGCCAGTGGCACATGGCTTAACCGCTGCGCCACTGCGCCAGGAGTGGTTTGAAGACTCCCAGGGATCTTTGAATGTAAAATCCCGAATGGTCAATTCTTCATATATGGGCATTAACCCGTTAACATTATCGCGTTATGGGCTCCAGGTGTACCTTAAGTGTCCACCTCGAGTCAATTTGCATTCCTCTGTCGCAGTGCTCGAACGACACCGAGCTGGGCGAGGTGATTGTTCCTCTCATGGAAGTCGACAGGCTGAAGGAGGATCCCTCGGAACACATGCTGGAGCTTAAAGAACCTAAGCAGGTAAGCCGGGCATGCATATATATAGCCGACACCTGAACTGTGTAGCGCCTTAAGACACTGCATAAGGAGCAGAACCAGCCTGGAACAGCCAGTTGGGGTCAGTTGGTTGCTTCGAACACAGTGAGACCCATAAACAGTGGTCACAGAGCAAATAGTTGTTTTAAATAACGTCATAATGCTACACATTTAGCAATATCACATGTTTTATGATTGACGAATGAGAAACTTTGAGCAGGTAAGGGAAGGGAAAAGAGGTGCTCGTTATGACATACATGCCGGAAGCCGACAGTCACCGAAAGCAAGGAGCATAGGGTATGTTTTTCTAATTTGTAGTGTGCACCAATGAGAGATTACTGGGGTAATTATTTTAAAGGTAATTGATTAAAAAGCAGACGAACCAACAACCACCTGCAGCCAGTGGGATCTGAACACAGGACTTCAGATTTTTCTTGTCCACTGCTCCACCAACTGAGCTATGGCGATGGTGTTTAATCTTCTGCTTTCGGGGTATATAAGTGAAGTGTAACCGAACCTTGAGAGTACTCAACAGCGCCACCTCCGTCTATAGCGGTGGACGTAGTACGTCCAGTATTATCGCGAGTGTCACGTGGGAACGTGATCGTCCGATCACGTTTCTATGTGGCACTCGTCTAAGAACGTGACCCATGTAGGAACCCACGTAGGAACGTGATAGATCAATCACCTTACTACGTGGCACTCGCGTTAATGCAGGACGTACTGCGTACGCCGCTATGGACGACGGTGGCGCTGGTGAACACTCTCAATGCTCGCTTACACTACACATAAATATCCGCCGAAAGCAGAAGTCAGCCGTCGTCGTAGCTCAGTTGATAGAATGAGGATTCATAGCGCACAGAATACACAGGACACAACACAACCGCTTACTTCCACTGAATGGTCTTTATTTGGCGCTGACAGCCTTATAAAGGTCAGGTATTGCGCAGGTACAAACAACTAACAATGATTATCTTGTCAAGGTCATGATGTGTCAAGGAAAGAAGAAAACCAAAACAATAAAAACATTAAAAAATAAAAAAAAACCTACCAAACAGTGCACAAGTTTCACACTTTCGCCCTCTGCCTTGCACCTAAGAATCCTCATGCTGATTACCCACTAGCCCGAACCCTGACCCTTCTCAGTTGATAGAGCACCGGACGCGAAATTCGTGGGTCGTGGAATCGGATTCCACCGGCGGTATGTGGTTTTCGTTCTGCTTTATGATCAATTATCTTTAAAATAATTATCCCATTAACAGTTCATTGATGCACAAGAGAAATTTAAAAATAACCCCTATGCTCCTTTGTTCTGGGCACTCTTGGCTTCCGTCATGAATGAGAAAGACGCCGTTCGATACGCACGGCTTTTTGTTTACTATCTCATGGCTTCGCGCACGAACAAAGACAAAGAGTATGGTGGAGCTGCCATAAAAAAACGTAAACCAATAAGCTCCTGCCTGTACCACTAAAGTATCACAGGCTTAACCCAATTGTAATATAAATGAAAAGGCCCGAAGGCAATGTTGTGCTTTTGCCACTCGCAGGTGGGAAAATAAAAAAATGGGTTAATGCTACTAAGCGACCCACAGCCGGGGGAGCGGGCCCGGGGAGACTCCCCTGATCTCCCCTGGGACGTAGCGGAGGGGGTGGGACATAGGTTGTGGGAATGGGACTGAGGGAAGGGTTATGGGTAATGTGATGGGAATATGGGAATGGGGACAGCGAGATATTGACCCTCATTTTATCATCGCTCGACTCCTGTCTGGCCAGGACAGGGAGGGCGTCGATGTTGTCCAATGGTGCGGCTCCACTCACGGGATGCCCGACCACCCAACGACGCAATAGCTCCGTCTCGGAGACAGGGAATCCTAACCCGGGGCAGCTGCCTCGGGCTCCTCCACGACTTTCAGGGGTCCGGTTCGGACTGTCGTCACGCTCCCAGCTACTAACCGTCAAGTGTTTTTCGCGGCTTTTCAGACTCCGGAAGTGTGTGTGGTGGATCCAGCCAATGGAATTAGACTCCCAGGGACCCACCTGTGCTTCCAACCAACCAACCTTGCACTTATTTCCTCCCCTGGCTTGCTCCACACCTACTGAGGAGGGAGTGTTCAGGGCCGGGCTGACCGGGCCACAAACCAAGAACCTGGCCGAGGGTGAGATAACCCGGGCCTACTCCACCGCTACTCCACAACATCGACGGTTTTTGCATCGGTCCTACTAAGGTCCCCCTTACCTCGGCGTCCCGCGCTCTAGCCTCACGGCCCCGCGGTCAGCCATCCCTGGCTGCTTCCCCGAGGACATCGCTCCCAAGGAGCCCTTCTGCTGGAAACCCCCGCGCGGACCTGGCCTCTCCGTGGCCCGAAACCGACGCGCCAGCCGGTAGCCACGCACGCCCCCGCGTGCAGAGGCCTTTTGATTTTGAGCACTTTTTGAGCCCAATTCCGTGAGTCCAACCTGATTATGAAACCAGGCCTGCCTCCGCACAGGCATCGGACCTCACGTGCGCGACTGGCCCACTCAGTCGCTTGGGAGTCGCTGCCACTCCCATGGGGTTTTGCATCCCCAGGGGACGGGCCCCGGCCAGCCAATCCCCACCGCTGGCGTTGCACCGGAACAAAGCCTAGTAGCCGAAACTACACCGGCCCGTATCCGGTGGCAGGGGGGGGGGGGGGGGGGGCACGGGCAGGCCGCACAGTCGGATTCCCCCCCCCCCCCCTCGCGCACGAACATCTAGCTATGCGCAAATATGCAAACCTCAAGAATGTGGTCGAATCAGTCAACATTCACGTTGTACCGCGATGGGTCACGTGCGTCGCCTCTTAAAACCTTCTGCTATGGAAGCTTAGGTGCCGAAGTATGTGAATGGACAGAGTTTTTCTCAAGACCACCATCATACGAGTACTGATGTGTTGTTTGATATATGGCCAATCTTAACAGTGGAGGTTCGCCTCTATCGTGTGGCCTTTCTGAGGTATCATATGGGCCAGCCAGTCACCTAAAACGCGACCCCTTCTGTTTAGTGATGCAACGGATTCATGAAGCTTATAACTACATGGTGAGTACAGAGGGCGAAGTACTCATCCGTAGAGACGAAAACTACAGACAACGTTCATCTGTGTGGTTAGTCGATGTGCGTAATTAAGTGAATGGTAATACAAGACAAAACCGGAATATGGGTCTTTAGATACGACGTTTCAACGCCCTATTCACCCAACCAGCTTTGATATGAATCTCAATAAATATTTACCAACTTATCCACCGAAGAATACTAGGCGTGTTTCTAGACTTCTTCCTGTGATGTGTTTTTTTAGCAGAACAATAATGTACTCATTCGTGACCTTCAGCGATAGGGCTACAGTGTTGTTTCTTGTTTCTTGCGTAGGGCAAGGGTGAAATCCTGTTCGAGTTGAGCTACCTGCCGGAAAGGCTCGCCTTCAGCACCATGAAGGCCAGCAACCTGCCGTCGCCCATGAACAACCTCGCATCATTCTGTAAGCATAATCACACTCTTTCCATAGCTGCCTCTAATGCTTCTGATGGTTCATTCTCGACGGGATTAAAGGGCCGCCCTTCTTTCATCTGGCTCTCGCAGAGGTCACATGCTGATGATAGTAGCACACATTGTGAATGTCATCAGCGGCGAACTATAAGTCACGGAAGATGGTATATGAAAACGAAATTTGGTTTTTGGGGAAGAGAAATGGCCCAGTATATGTCTAAGATAAAGGAGGGAGTGAAAGAAGAAAGAACGAGGTGCCGTAGTGGAGGGCTCTGGAATAATTTTGACCATCTGGGGATCTTTAACCAAAGTTACAGGCAGATTAGCAAATACATATATTGAAGTTGCCTGGTAGTAATTACCAAAGGTCTGTCAAGTGGTGTGCTGCAGAGTGCGCTTCCTCTGCGTATTAAAAATAGAGCGATTTCTTTTACTATGTTATCCGATACCTGATTTAATATCTGCTGTGGGTCCTTGGACCCAAGATAGTTAACTTATTTTTTGAATATGGCGAGTGCTTGGCTTGAAGCACTCTGGCACGGGTCAGCCTGGTATTGCACTGCCTCTGGGATCGGCCCGGGGCGTATTATCGCGCGCTTTTTCTTTCTATATTCGCTCTCCTATCGTTTAACTCTCCTACTTTCAGCACGCGGCCGCGAGCGTGGCTCGGCTTGAGCCAGTAGGCAGGCCCGTGCACTTTCCCTTTCTTTATTCCTATCAGCAGCAGCAGCAGCAGCTGAAATCCAAGGTAATAACATTTAATGGGTTACGAAAAAAGAATACGATGAATTTTAATGGCTTAAGGGCAGCTTTTGAGAAAGAGCGCATGGCGACACGTATTTTTTATGTAAAATAGGGTCTTCGACGCGTTTTCGAAGCATAGCAGCCAAACGAAATCGAGCACCAAGCCAAGAGAAATGAGCTGCGAAATAAGTACAAATTCTTGCAGCCTCCGGTGTCGTTCAAGAAACTTCCAGATAACCCATGGCGTTGTTTGTTTTGTAGTAGCATTAAATGAAATTCAATAAACCGGCCGTGGTGGTCGAATTTTGATGGAGGCGAACTTCTGGAGGCCCTTGTACTGTGCGATGCCAGTGCACGTTAAGGAACGTTCCCCAGGTGATCGAAATTTCAGAAAAAATTTGGAAATTTTCAATATTCAAAATTTTTGTCCAAGAATGTTGGACATGGTCGTGTGGTGAGCGTCAAACATTTGTGTGCGTCAAATTCTAGTCATTACTTTCTTCCTTTTATTTTGAAGTATTCTCTATGTGTGTTTTACTTTCCAGGTCTTATATTGAGACCTTTAAGAACCAACATTGTCGTTAACGAAGCCGTGGGGCGAGATTTATCAGCAGTATTTTCTTCCAGGTTGATCTGAGAGATTGTGAATCACTTTTGATACTCACCCTTAAAAATTCCTTGTGACATTAATATGGACCGTATCCTTGATGTGCGATTACATTTAGCTTAATCCCTGATAGTTATCGGCCTGAATGATCAATTAATGTCTCCAGACTCGTGGCTGTAGAGACAGCACTTGGCGAATACGTTGCCGGATGCCCACCGGTTTTCAATCAGTGCAAGTTTTCCCCTGGCCTGGTGCGCGGATTCTCTTGGGCGAAACTCTTCAGAAAATGGACCTTGCCAGGACCGCGTGGAGATTGAACACGTTAGCCATAGCTTTGTATTTCGAAGCCGTTTTTGGGCCATTGAAATGGAATCACGAATAGTAGAGAAGAGTGAGGCTGGATTTACGCGTGTGACGTACCCGTGTCGTCCTTGTTCGCCTATCCCTGCGTTCGCGTGCTGCTCCTCCACACCGGCAAGCTTTGCAAGAAAAAGAAGACGGCCGCTCAGGACTCCACCCCGTCTACAATGAGTCGCTCACTTTCCATGTGCCCCAGGCCGAGCAGGACAACGGCGCGTTCCTGGTGGTCGTCAGCCACCGGGACCCCACGCAGACCGTCTCCTCGCCGCACTCGCCCACCACGCCCGTGCCCGGAGCCCCGCAGCAGCACGTGGGCAAGGTGGTCGTGGGGTCTAGCGGCCGCGGTAGCGTCCTTCTTCACTGGAACGCCATGAAACAGAGCCCGCGCAAACAGGTCACCCACTGGCACACACTCCGGTGAAGTTGGAGGCACGCTGAAGACTCCTTCCCGTGGCCTCTCCTGTCGTAACCCGGCCCCTGTGGACGCCGCAATAACTGCCGCCCACATCATAATACCAACCATGGACGTCGATATTATTGTAGTGTAATTTATATGTCCAAAGACGTCTAAATAGCAATGTACATCACGTTATTGCGGCATAATTTCGATGTCCTAAGAGGTTGCCGTTCCAAAGCGGCGCTGCCAATCGGCGACACTGCTTCCGCGCTGTTATGCCACCGCATACGAGCGAGGTATTTTAAAGCAGCAACATTGTAATAGCCGGAATAACTAGTGTGGGCGTCAGAATGACTAGCAAGGGAATTTGTAATACGGTGACATTATTTCGACCCTCCAAAGGTATGACTTCTGTGGTCGCTGCCATTCAGTGCCAGCGCTTCCACGCAGGTACGGCAGTGTATACCAGTGTGGCATGCTCAAGTAGAAGTGCGCATGGAAGGCAAGGAATATCAGTGTACTAAACTTGGTGAGGCCGTCCCTTTGTGATACGTTACAGTGCCGAGCTCTCTTTCTGACCTCCCCGTGCACGTGAGTTTGTTGCAGGGGCTCAAAAACGGAGCACGAAAAAAATGACTATTTCTTGCCCTGTGACATTCTATAAATGTTGTAAATGGTTGCAGCGTCGAAATGCGTTACTAGTCTGTGTACACTTGAAGTTCCTTGCACCAGTTTTTGCGATGGACCGGCACTGTACCGTACTGGACCGGCACTGTACGGTTGTTATTGATATCCCTTTAAGCCCGTTTGTTTTGGTGCACCGCTTACATGATTTATTCTTGCATTGTTCGTCCCACACGTGTTGAATAATGCACTGCTGTTGTGATATATGTAAACCCTTTGTTGATACGATGACCTGAAGAATAGTGATGACGCCATGTTGGCAGGAACTCCTAACAGCCAGGCATGGCCAGTTTGTGGACTTTTCTGAATGGTATGTTCGGTAAGGCTTCAAACTAAGCCAATCTCAAGAGAAGTTACAGTTGAAAAGGTGGGGAACATATATTTGCATGTAGTTCTAATGCTACTTTCGCTCTTGTCCTCAGCGAATCTTCTTCCCAGTATAACAGCTTTTTCAATTTGGAAGCATGCACTCTCGGCTTGCATTTTTTTACTTAAGCCCCGTATTGTTTACATTGAAAGTTATGTATAAAAGGTAACCAAAAGCTTTGTATACTAAAATCTGTCTGCTATTGTTTCTCTACTGATCTTTGAAGAGACTGTTAGTCTTGTTTATTGATAAATATGTGCAGTTATCCAAATTTTCTAACAGGACTTGATCCTCCGTGAAAGGTAGTTAGAAATCTGAGTGTGGCTTGTTCTCAGAAATTTTCGGGGCTTTATTCTGAGACAATGATCAGAAAAACTAAAGTCACAGCCGCAAGCCTGTCATAACGACTGTTATCTTGAGATTTAGGCACAATCCATATAGTCTGGTAACATCTTCCCATATTTTGAACTATTAGGGGTTAGTCTTAGCTGTAGCATGCTGGGCAGAGCTATAGAACGCTAGCCTCTTACCGGGCAGGCTCACCTCAAGGTGCTCTTGATCGACAATGTGTTCAATCCACTGTGGCACTCCTTATGCCAAGGAACTCGGTGCCGAAAAGATATTTCCTGGCGTATGTGCAGCTAATGCAAGCAGAGTATATACGGCTAAAGAAAAGGGAAATAACAGGAAGATTTGACTTTTCACGCAGTTTTGCGTTACACTCTTTTAGGATAGGGACAAAGGCGAAAGCACTTGACTTTCTTAACAGCTGGCTTTCTGGAATTTCATGACATATAAAATAAAATCTCGATATAGCTTCCTGCGACTTCAATTAAAATGAAGCTTTTTCCAAATATGGCATTCAAGTTACGAGCCTCTTTTATTTAATGATGGTGCTCAGTTAAAACTTGCCCTCGAAGTCGTTGCATCAGCAAGAGCTTTTTGTTTATTGTGGTATCTGTTCCTATAGGCAGCCCGAAAGGTTTCAACCAAAAGAGACTGCTAATGTAGACAGTGCACAGGGCTTTAAGGCATCCTCTCGCCAAGTAGTAGCCAATTACGACCAGCATATTTAGCCACTGTCCATGCCTCATGACAATGCGTTCATTAAGTGGAGAAGCTTATGGGCCCAAAAAAGAAGCACAGATCCAGACGCTAGTTATGAATATTGCATGTACTTTGCGATGCATGAGGAATCGTGAACTGAGATTCAGTAGCTGCGCACAGTAGGTGAGTTGAGTTGAGTGGTTGTAAACTACCGGTGGGATTAGCCTTGCAGTTGCTGCCGGCAATTGCTCCACCGTAGCGACACTTAAATAGAGATCACAGAAACACTGTCCGCAAAAACCCAAATAGACACTCCTGAGGTCAGCATGTGGAGGCCAAATCCGTGTCCTGCAGGTAAAGTAGAAGAAGACGAGAAGCATCCCTTCTACTCGACTGGCTCCCGCGCGGGAAAACAATGTCCTGAAGAGAACTGTGAGGAACTCCTGCCTTCTTGAGGGATCCGAATAACACAGCCCGTTCCGCGTTGTACAAAGTACAGCACAAGAGGTAATGTTCTATGTCACCACACACACCACACGTTGAACACAATGGTGACAACGCTAGGCCAGTCATATACATCCACGCCGGCGTACGAGCAGAATCCGTGCGAACGCGGCGCAGCAAAGTGGCTTGGTACCTTTTGAGACCCTTGGTCACACATGGCTGATGAGGAGAGCTCCACAAAGAACTGAAGTTGCACAACACCACATCTCTGAACATTTGCTTGACTTCATGAGGGACTCCATGTACTGGAATCCCGAAGAGAGCTGTATGGGCGAGGTTGTCTGCTATCCCGTTGCTATCCCGTTTTAATGTGCGAGGGCACCCATTGAAAACGTATAGAGAAGCCTTTGCTATGTAGATTCTGCACCAAACGTAGGGATCTAAGACTCAAGACATCAGTTGGGAACCCGTACTCTAACCTTTGAAGGGCAGATTTTGAATCCGTAATTATGACAGTACGTTGAGGCGTACAACTCCGTAGCTTCTTTAGAGCTGGCTCAATGGCAACGCTTTCGGCCATTGTGGAGGACACGACTCTAGTAAAATGAACAGACCAATCATGCTTCAAAGACAGAATATGAAAAGCAGCTGCACTAGATCCTCTGACCTTGTCCACAGAGCCGTCTGTAAAAATTTGAAGATGACTGGCATATTCGGTCTCAAGATGTTCCAGTACGAGCGAACGCATTGCCGCTAAAGGAGAATTCCGCTTAGCGCGAACGTGGGGAATTGTCAGGGAAAAATCGAGGCTCGGAAAGGACCAAGGTGGCTTCAACGTCTTCAGTCGATCTCGAAGGTCGAGACCCAGAGAACGAAGAGTATTTAAAGCCAAGTACGCCCGGGACTCAGATCTCTTTCGAAGGCGCTGTAGAAGCGCTCTCCCGGCAACAGTCTCTCTGAGGCGGCCAATTTTCAGCAAAAGTCTTTGTGAAGCGGCTATCCGAAGAGGTTTAAATTGAGACTCATACAGTACTGCATTGTTTGGAGCAGCCTGCGGAACGCCGAGAGCCCTCCTTAGTCCCATTCTGTGCAAAACCTCAAGGCGTTCCAGCTGCGATACCGAGGGAGAAATTAAAGGGAGCTGGTACATTATGCGACTTGTCACCAGGGCATCGTGAAGCCTGATCATTGAAGCAGGATGGTTTCCCCAATGCTCACTAGCAACTCTACGAAGCACATTGAGACGCGAAGATAGTGAAGCCACAATCGAGTCCACAGCTCGTCGCCACTGTAGACGTGAGTCAATAGTGACGCCCAAAAAACGTATGTGGTTAACCTGACGAAGGCAAGACTGATCAAGGTCTATGCTCAGCCGCGCATACCGTCGTCCCCTACCTGGAAACAGGACGAAGCCAGATTTTTCCACCGAGAGAGTAAACCCAACACCTTGAAGGTAACTTTTAAGTGAAAGCACGGCCTGTCGCGCTAATAGAGCTAAGCGTTTGTGTTGATATCCGGTTAACCAAAGACAAATGTCGTCTGCATATATCGACATATGGACATGCCTACAATGTTTTGCGGGAAGACCAGCCATGACAACATTAAAGAGCGTTGTGGACAGGACACTACCCTGAGGCACCCCTCGCGATACCGCCCTTTCGGAGCTCATTGTACTGCCTAACCGCACTCTAAATTTACGATCACTGTGAAATGAGTGAATGAATCGCAGAAGATAGCCCTGTACGCCTATGACCTGCAGACTATTCAGTATTGAGCTCTGGAGGACGCTATCATAAGCCTTTGATAAGTCTAGCAAAATAGCTAGTGTTGAAAGTCCAAAAGCACTCTGATGTTCAATGTGGCTTATCAAGCCCAGGACGCTATCTTGCGCGCTTATACCCGTGCGGAATCCAGTCATGCATGTTGGTAGTGCCCTTCTGTCCTCAAGCCACCAAGTCAAACGCTTACTTGCCATCTTCTCCATGAGCTTAGCCACACACGACGTCAGCGATACAGGACGATACGAGGCCGCGTCTGTCATCTCTTTGCTGTCCTTCAGCAGTGGGACTACACAAGCCACCTTGCATGAAGGGGGAACGTCACCAGACTCCCACACTCGATTGAGATAGGTTAGGAGCATCTTCCGGTGTTCCAGAGGCAGGTTCTGTAACATTTGATTGGTAATGCCGTCAGGACCTGGTGCACAGCGACGCCGCAGGCTGCGGAGCGCTGTCTGTAGTTCTCGAAGTGTGAACGGGGCGTCCATAACAGACGGAGACGTAGCAGGCAGAGCGCAGGGATGAATGCCTGGTCTGGAATTTACAAATGCATCCGCAAATTCCTCTGCCAAGCACACGAGATGTTTCTGCGTGCGCAATGCAAGCGCCTCGAAAGGTTTACTCGGACGAGAGCCACCAGCAAGACTGCCAACGACACGCCAAATTCTCGTTATCGGTGAGAAAACAGTCAAACTAGCGCATAAGGATGCCCACTGGGACCTAGAGAGCTTGTTCGCATGACGTCTAATGGGTTGAGCCTGTTGAAAATTGTCTTCAAGGCTCTGTCGTCCTTCTTCCGCAACAGTTGTCGCTCCGCCCTTCTGCGCGCTGCGCAGAGGTTCCTGAGTTTTAAATCCGGAGTCGGAAAATGATCAGGTAGCTTGAGCGCCGTGGTAGCAGCCATCTTAGCATAAATCATTTTGTCTGTCACATCACCGGAAACACAGGCTAAGTGCTCCCTGTATTTGTCCCAATTAACGACGTGGCAAATTTTAGGGCCACGCAGATGGAAGTCGGCAGTAAACACAAATATCGGGTAGTGATCACTTCCCATTCGGTCAGCTCTAGTTGACCACTGCACACGGACGTCAGGTGAATGTAAGGTTAGGTCTATAGATGTGGGTGAGGTTGGAGGCCGAAAGAAAGTGGGACTTCCGTCATTGGCCACGCACAGGTCCAAACAGTCGATGACTTTTCCAAGTTGGCGTCCGCGAGGGTCTGTGTTCCTGTCACCCCAGGCAGGGTGGTGGGCGTTGAAGTCACCGCAGATGATTCTGGGTGCTTGGCAGCGGTCACAAAGTTGCTGGAGGAACAAAGCCATATCGACCTTCTTCCGCGGGGACAAGTATACTGATGCAATGGACAGAGTTCGGAAGGCGAGCCGAATCCTCACAGCCACTACCTCAATACTGTCGGTGCAAAGATCGGTGACGTTCAAAGCCACATGAGGAATCTCCCTTCGTATGTAGAGGGCGGCACTTCCTGCGGGAAAAGACTTTGTGCTGCCATTCTTGTGGGCGACGTATCCCGGCAAAGACCTCCCGCTTGGCAAGCCAGCCTCCGAGAGGGCCAGTACTGGAACACAGGTCTCTTTCAAGAACAATTTTAGTTCTGCTAATCGACTTATAATCCCAGCGCAGTTGCAATGCATGATAAACGGCATTTTTATAGGGTTTTTAGTTGCAACAGTTTGAAGAAAACTAGACATCTAGGAGTTGAAGTTCTCTGCGAAGGCGGTGATCAAGGTCTCAAAGGAAAGCACCAGCTGTATAAGGTTCTTCAAAGTGCCAGGTTGCATCGCTTGGCTATATGAACGCAGGACATCAAACAAAACGCGTAGAAGGTCGGAGAGATTCCGGCTTTGGAGCACCTTATTTTGCTGCACGCACTGGCGCACCACTTCGACAAAAGACGGGGACTGGGACCCACTCTTGGCCACGGTAGCTGGTGTCTGCATCTCTTTTAAGGCAAGGGGATGTCCTCCATGTTGTCGAGTCTTGCTGTGATCTGGTCGCTGAGGAACATGGACACTTTTTGCAGAAGCAGATCGAACAGCCAACTCACCCTCGGAGGCCGTTGCCGACTTGCTCGGATCAGGTCATGCAGCGACGTCGCTTCCTACCACGTCCCGAGCTTCCGACCCGAGCGCAGGGAACTCTTCACTTCCATGTATCGGCTTCTCAGTAGGTTGTGGTTTGGGGCCACTAATGAAGGACTTGCGACGGTGTAAGGCGCTTACACGGGATGTGCAGCCACTGAATCTCGCTCGATGGTCACCTCCACAATTAGCGCAAGCAAAATCTGCTTTTCACTCTTTGTAATCATGGCCACCACCACACCGCTTGCAACGTTGATCTTTGTTGCAAACTCTCGCTACATGTCCAAAGCGTTGGCACTTGAAGCACCGGGGAGGAGTTTCAACGAACTCGTGGACTGCATGTTTTGTGAAACCAAGGTCAATTATTCCAGGGCGCTCGATGTTGGGAGCAAACTTTAGCACAATAGAGTTTGTAGGCTTCGCTGCCCATTGTTGTTCTCCAGGCTCCACCCGGCGCATTAACCGTCGCACGTGCAGAACTCCTTGCGGTTTCAAGTAGTCAAGAAGGGCACTTTCCGAATACCACACTGGTACTCCCCTTATAACACATGTGTTAGTCATGTAGGAGTGTGGCAACCGGGCTTGAACTCGTATGCCACCGATCTTAGAGCACCGCGGAAGAATGTCTACTTGCTCTTCCGTTGAGATTTCTAGATGAAGAGCCCCTTGCGTTGTGAAGCGACTGCGAATCGGAGCAGATCCCAGTAGTACATTAATATCATCGAACAGCCTGATAGGGTTCCACTCTCTGAAGTCAACACCTTTCTCTTTTGGCTGAACTATCACTGGGATGCCGACTGTCCGGTGCTTCCGATGACTCACCACTTTGAAGCCATCGTTGTCCATTTCCGCCATGTCAGCCACTTCCTCGTCAGAGGCGACGATAGTTGAGTCGTCCCCACTGAGCGATGATGACGCACTGCACTGCTGGACGTCCCTGATGACTGGCAGATCCCCGTCATGTGATGCCATGGCCGCCTCCGCCCCACTGGGCTCCTTCGGATGGCGCTGTCCCTTTAAGGATACCGGCGCCGGAGCTGCCGTACCCTTCCCGTAGGGACAGTACCGCCGTAAAGACGCTGCCGTCTTCCAAGGATGGAACTAACCTAGTTAATAACTAGAAAACAAGGCAAAATTACTGAGCTGAGGTGACAACAGATCGAGCAGCGTCGTCTTCCTCTTCTTCTCATGCGCACAGTACATAAAGAATCTTGCATTGCGCCTCCAGTGCTCTTTAGAGTTCCAGAGTTTTGGTGTTTTCTTCAATATGCGAGTACCATCTCGGGACAGCGACATCATACTTGCTTTCTGACAGGAGAATTGGCTGCTAGTTTTTTATTGCTTGTAAAACGCTTGCACATTGGGAGTACCTGTAAGCATCTCTGAAAGTGCTGTCCTGAATCGCTGTTCAATATGTATTGAGTGGGTAAACCTTAATAAACAAGACTGATGAGATCTGGATACTAAGTGATGTTTGACCCGACCACTGTGATAAACAGGAAAAAAGAAGCCCTTTCTTACATTGTTAGACCTTTGCCGAGACGCGGTATTTGCGTCTGTGCCGTGGAGCATCCGGAAACTGTCGATTTATTGACTTCAGAAAAGTGACTGTGATTCCTAGAGATGTTGGTGGTTGCCTCAATCTGCCGCTAAAAGATAGCGTTATGACACTGTTGGAGTTCTCGTTGTATGTGCATTTTCTATGTTGCTCAGTCTTTCAAGCGCGTTCCGGTCCATGACATCAATGGTGACGACATTCCTAAAACGATTCACCATCACATCTTTAATTGCTCCCGGGACGCGAGCCTCCAGGGACGCAGACGTGGCTTGCCTGTTGATGAGGTCGATAATTGTCGGTAGGAGTCTCTGGCACCAACAGGACAGTACATGTGCCGATGATCCTCGCTCCGTAGTGATCGTGGACGTATTCGACGACGACGAGTCCTCACCTTTGCGGAGTCTCCGCTTGGCCTTCTTGCTTACGACTCTGATGAAGCCGTCGTCAGCCGAAGAGTCAACACGGCTGGCCGAGTACGCCAAGGTGGCCTGGTTGCTTGCGTCATTCCGGAGGCCAAGACGTTTCCTCTGGGCGGCAGCGGTTGACCCAGCGGACTGAAGTCCAACAGCGCCCGCTTCCATCGCTGTCACCAAAAAAGAAACAGTGGTTTCATTATAATGTCCTAAATCAGGGAAAAACTGAAGAGGCGAAAGGACAGCGTTCTGATCTAGAGCCATTTAATCATCTTCCCTGATGATGATGATGATGATGATGATGGTAGGTCGGTAGCTGTAGGCAGGCACACGAGTGGGTGGGAAGGCAAGCAGGCGGGCATGCAGGCAAGTGTTCAAACTACGCGCAGTTTTCACACGCACATTATGGCAGCATCAATGGTAGCATCAATCCCCAGTGATTCTGACGATGTATCGCTGAAAGAAAACGAATGCTCAGCCGGACTGACTAAGGGAACGACTATGCATGGCAATGGGCCGAGCGAAGCTCAAATTTGGATATGGCCTTCCAGGGCAAGGTTAGCAACACATGTTACAGCACATGAGCCATTTCCAAAACATGGTTAGGACTGCTTGAAGTGCAAACACAGAATGACTTTTACCTATTTTGCGACGTTTGAGACGCCGAGAAAACCTCAATTTGTGGATCGCCCTACACGGTAAGGATGAGAACATATGGTTTAGCCCCTTTGGCATGTCATAAACATGATAGGACACATGATTGTGTTTGAAATTTCCGCCGCTCTTTCCACAGCGTGCTAGAGCAGCAGAGCAAATTTGTTCCGTCTTCCTCACTGTCCTTCCTCCAACAATATTAAAACAAGTGGCCTGAAACTACAAGTGTTCGTCCAGATTCTGTGCTTGGGCGAGCACGACGCAGTCGGGCGAAATCAAATGGCCATAATTGCATAGAAAAGGAACCAGCGAAAATAGACGCAAGACAAGAACAAAGGAGGCACAGGAGGCTCCATAAAAACGCAGCCGCCGCGGTGGAAAAACGCTAAGGCGCCCGTGTGCTGTGCGATGTCAGTGCACGTTAAAGATCCCCAGGTGGTCGAAATTATTCCGGAGCCCTCCACTACGGCACCCCTTTCTTCCTTTCGTCTTTCACTCCCTCCCTTATCCCTCCCCTTACGGCGCGGTTCAGGTGTCCAACGATATATGAGACAGATACTGCGCCATTTCCTTTCCCGAAAAACCAATTATTATATTATATCTTGCAACATTGTACTCACGTTTGTATTCTTGTTTATTGTTTTCTTTCTTTTTCTAAGAGACTTACTTTTTGAGGTGGAAAAGCTTGCTTTTTGCCTCCACAAAATCCATTTTAAAGGTTCTGGTTAACACCAGTTTCGAATGATGACAACGCGTCTGTTCGTGAAAGAGCAGCTGGTAGGTTATTCCACTGGGCTCTCATTCTAGGGAAACATGAGTAGGCGTAAGCATTATTGTGTGATTGTGGAGCGTGGTATTTATTGTCATGCCTTCTTTAATTCAATTGCTCCGCTAAATTTAAGTACTCTGTTGCGTCAATATTAAAGACGTTTTTTGGTAATAAATAGAGAAGTCCCAGCCTAGCTGATTTCCGACGGCCTGCTAAAGAAGACAACTCCAGTCGACTCAGCATTTGTGTAACTGAATCTTTGCGTGAATATTTTGATGATTTAAATCTAGCTGCTCTGTGTTGCATTACTTCGAGTCATTGTCCAAGGTTCGACGGAACACCGTCTGGTCAGGGCGAAGCATGATTTATTCACAAATGAAAATTGGGTCACTGACCAAGTCGAAAGATGAAAAATGACGTTTCGGGTCCCATAAGGGGCCCTTGTTCACAATGAGGCTGTCACAGAAGAAGGAAAGGTTATATACGCTTCAGAATCTTCTGCAATCTTTTCACGTAGATAGGATGTAGCGTGCCCTGATTCTTGTTTAGCGTGTTGGCCGTTGTCTGGATGATTAGGGATTCTAGATGAAGTCTTGCAGATAGGTTTCTTTCCGTCTCCAAGATTTCCACCTCATCCCAGCCAATCTCGTGGCCAGTGGACAGCACGTGCTCTGCAACTGCATTTTTTGCTGCGCGCTTGTTTCTGACGTCGCCCTGGTGCTCCTTCATGCGCCGCTGGAAGTTCCCGGTTTCCCCAATGTAGACGGAGGGGCAGTCGCTGCAAGGGATCCTATAAACAACGCCAGGGAACTTGGCACGTGGTAGCGGGTCCTTCACGTTGACCACATCGGCTCGCAGTTTGCTAGTTGGCACGTGTGCAATGTGCACTTCGTGTTTGCGGAAAATCCTAGAAAGGGCCTCGCTGATCTGACGCACGTAGGGAATCGCAGCACGTTTTATCTTTTTTGTCAGCTGTTGTGCTCCTCGTGTGTAGGTGGCTTTCTTGGTGACTTTGCTGGTAAAATTTCTAGGGTAGCCGTTTCGCTCAAGATCGTGCTGTATAAGCTTCATCTCGTTGCCAAGGCTGACCGGGTCGGACCAGATGTTTTTAGCATGGTTGACAAGTGACGCAACCACTGAACGCTTGTGGGCCGTAGGATGAGCGGAATCAAAATCCAGGTATCTCCCCGTGTGCATTGCTTTTCGGAAGACGCTGAAGGCTAACCGATGCGCATCACGTTTGACGAGCACATCCAAGAACGGGATCATGCCGTTCGCTTCCTCTTCCAAAGTGAAATTTATGGATGGCTCTACGGCATTCAGGTGTTCAAGGAAGCTGTGAATGTGCTGCTTGTTTAAAATGCAAAAGCAGTCATCAACATACCTCAGAAACACCTTTGGACGATGTGTGAACGAGTTCAGGGCTTTCTGTTCAATAGACTCCATTGTCAGGTTGGCAGCCGTGACTGAAATGGACGCTCCCATTGCGGTTCCGAAGATCTGCTTGTACACTGTGCCGTTGTAAGAAAAATACGTATTGGCTAAGCAGAAATGAAGCAATTCGCTGATCTCGCTGACGTTCAACGGCGTGCGATCGGGAAATGAGGGGTCGCTTTTTATGAGCTCCTTGCAGGTTTCCACAGCAAGACCGACCGGGACACTTGTGAACAGGGAACATACATCAAAGGACACGAGCACATCGCTTTCTTTGAGGACGACATCCTTGACTTTTTCAATAAAGTCTTGCGAATTCTTGATGTGCGTCGCTGTTTGTCCCACCAACGGAGCCAACACTTTGTGCAGATAACCGGATAGACGGAAAAGAGGCGACCTGGTGAAATCCACGATTGGCCTTAGCGGAGTACCACTTTTGTGAATTTTCGGCAAGCCATATATTGCCGGAGCGGATCCGTTAGTGCAAAGAAGCCTGTAGTACAGTTTTCTTTGAGAAGGCGGAAGACCACTGAATATGTCAGACAGGATCACTTGCAAGCGGGACTCTTTTGGACGTAGGGTCCTTACTGAGCTTGCAGTAGGTTGTCGCGTCCTCGAGCATCTCTGACATTTTTGAGTGGTACGCAGACCGGTCAAGCACAACAGTCACATTTCCTTTGTCTGCGGGCTGAATTGCAATATCTTCCTTCTTTCTCAGCGACTCGAGAACTTCCGTTCACCTTCGGAAAGAATGTGCTCATGGTGCTGTTTCCGCATTCCTTTAAGAACACCGATCGCATTCATTCTGACATCTTCTTGTACGTCTTTATCAAGAAGACTAATGGCTCTTTCCACAGCGCAAATCATCTTCCGCGTATCCGGCGGCTTCCCCTGATTGAAATTCAAGCCTCGGCTTAGCACCATTTCTTCGGTGGCACTTCGAGTCATTGGGTTAGCGCGATTTGGAAGGACCCCCAGATAACAGTAATATACTCTAAAGAAGGTCTTACGGATGTTAAATACTCTATAAGTTTTGCAGATTGAGAGGGGAGTTTTAATTTCCGACGCAAGAACCACAGTTTTTTTTTCTGCAGTTGAACAAATCTGGTTAATGCGGGTGCTTCAACATTAGTCATTAGCTATGGTTAGTCCGAAGTCCTAAGTCTCGAGACGAGCGCGCCGGCGCGTTCTTATTCGCTTTCTTCATCTAGTAAACCAAGCAGCTAACGCTCGTAACTGCAACGTCTTCTAGACGGTGGCGGCCTGTTTTTTTTTCCTTTGCTTAATATGGTATTAAACATGTTGGTTAGTGTGTGGGGTGTTATGGCAGGCGAGTAAGTTTGTCTTGCTGTTGTCTGCGAGATGCAGCATACATGTTGAAATGTGCACGAGATTTTGTATACCAGCAGAGGATACAGGCGGGAGTGAAAGAAGAAAGTAAGAAAGCAGTGCCCTATTGGACGGCTCCGGAATAATTTCGACCCCCTGGGGATCTTTAACGTGCACTGACAACGCACAGCACAAGGGCGCCTTTGTGTTTCTCCTCCATCGAAACGCGGCCGCTGCGGTGTATATTACCTTTCCCCCATATGCTCTCTTCCTGTCCCCTCACCTCTTTCATTTCAATTCTCCATTCTGCCCGCTATCCTTTATTTCCGCTGCCTCAGCTCATGTGCCCCAGAATCGTTGGCTGATGCCGATGTGGCAAAAATCGTTTCCTTCCTTTTTATTATTATTTTAATAAAACCACTTAATACTACTGTTGGGATCGAACTCAGGCACTTCGGCACAGTAGCCGAGCATCCAAACCCGGGTGCTCCAGCTGAGATGAATTGGAAAGGTCGCCTTTGCGGTGTGCTTCGAATTAATTTCGGCTGTCTCAGCTTTTTACCAAAGTGGATCAAATCCCTACGGGAATGGGTGTTATTTGTGTTTGGTTGGTTTATCGCGGTGTAACCTCCCGAAGCGACTCAGGCTATGAGGAACGTCGTAGTGAAGGGCTCCGGAAATTTCGACTACCTGAGGTACTTTACAGTGCTATGACATCTTGTACGGTATACGGGCCTCTGGAATTTCGCCTCCATCAAAACTCGACCCCCGCAGCCGGGATCGAGCCCGCGTCATTCGGATCAGCAGCGGAGTGCTAACCACTGAGCCAGAGCGGCGGCTTTTAAAGAGAAAGCATTACTCGCCGCGAACTTGGGATTTCGCCATAGCCGCACTCCGAGGAGGCACATGACGTCACAACGCGCGTCTCACATATCTCGGTGGACACCCGTACAGGTCTTTCCCTCCTTCCTTTATCGCTTCTTTACGGCGCGGTTCCGGTAGCCAAGCTCGAAAACATGGTGTACACGGACGCAACATTACACCCGTGGAACAGGAATTCAACATGCATTACAGCAATAGCCGTAGTGGTAGACAACGTAGGCAAGCTTATTACCTGCGCAACCACCGGAAGCTCCACGGTAGCTGAGGCGGAGGAGGTCGCCGTGGCGCTGGCGGCTGCTGAAGGCTGCCGGAGAAACAAGTCACTATACATCCTTACGGACTCAAAAGAAGCATGCAGAAACTACACGACAGGTATAATCTCCAAAGCCGCCGTAAATATCCTCCGTAAAGAAGGGCCGAGATATGTCCACCGAGATATGTGAGACGGTTACTGAGCTTCGCGCACTCGCCGCGCCACCTGGCATGACGTCACACCGCGCGGCTCACTGCCGCCGCCGCTTGTTATGACGTCACACCGCGTTCCTCGTCGTTGCGCTCGCTGCCGCTCTCTTCGCTAGCTTCGTCGCATGCCTGATAACATGTCGGAGGACTGAAAAGGAGAGCTCGCGTGCGCCGCAACCACAGTTGTGTCGTCTTTAATGCGACAAGAACATAGCTAGGCAACCAGACTATCCTGGACTCGCAATCAAGATTAACCAAGGCTAACCATGCTATGCCTTAGCTTTCGCTACGTATGTCCTTGCATCACCGAGCTAAGCCACTGCCAATTTTTTTCGATTCTCATTCCATCACAGCGCGTCGTCCGCGGCCGGGATTTGAGTAGTAGTAGTAGTAAGTGGTTTTATTAAAATAATAGCAAGGAGGGAAAAAATTTCTGCTAACCTCAGCATCTGCCATCGATACTGAAGAACCTGAGCTGGGGCAGCGGTAATAAAGAATAAAAGGTAGAATGGAGAAACGAAATGAAAGAGGTACGCAGACAGGGAGAGAGGATATGGGGAGAGGTAAAATACACAAACTATTCACACAGTAATAAATGTGTGCAGGCTGTTCGCGTGATTAGTTCATGATGGAGCAGTTAAAACACACGCGCACACCACTATGTTGACTTCCACTGGGTTGGGGCGTCCTGTTGTTAACCGTCCAAGGTTGAACTGGCGAAGCGTTTGGTCACTGCGTGCAACTACCTGGCGGAGAACAGACGGGACGTCAAGCCCGTCTGTTCGAGGAATGCACTGAGGCTCACCAAGGTTCGCTCACGGGTGCACACACTGCCTTGCGGCCATAATAGCGTCTTTAGGGAGTCAGGTATTATGCCCAGCGCTCTATAGGCCGCAAGCATATCGCGACGAGCATCGGCGAACGCAGCACAGTGGAGGAGCAGGTGCTCTAGTTTTTCCACTGCACCGCATCCGTCACACACATCACTCGTCGCGATTCCGTGACGCTCCCGCCGTTCCCGGGGCAACACGCATCCAATCATATCACGATTATTGATTGCGATTTGAGTCCGTAGCCTTGGCCTCAGGAGCTGGACGGTGTAGTCAGCCCACCACCGCGGAGTATCGAGTGCAAGCGTATATCATGCATGCCTTAGGACTTGCATTGGTTTTTCCAGCATAGAGTCTTTGGAAAATATATACAACCCAAGGGGTTTGCTTCCATGGCAGGATTGAGGACTTAAATACTTTCCGCCTTCGTGAGATTACGATTCCTGAGTATGCAAGAGGAGCCGTGCTGAAGGGCTCAGAAGAAGGACCCTTGGGATGTATGCTTTTTACAAAGATTGTAGCTGTGCTCGGGAGCATACTTTCGCAACGAAACACACGCGCGGGCACGGAAAATGAAAATGAAAATTGGTTGTTGGGGAAAGTAAATTACGCAGTATCTGTCTCACGCCTCGGCTCACACCTGAAATGCGCAGTAAGGGAAGGGATAAAGGAGCGACTGAGAGAAGAAATGAAGTGGTGCCGTAGTTGAGGGCTCCGAAATAATTTCGACCCCCTGGGGATCTTTAACGTGCACTGACAACGCACAGCACAAGGGCGCCTTTGTGTTTCTCCTCCATCGAAACGCGGCCGCTGCGGTGTATATTACCTTTCCCACATATGCTCTCTTCCGGTTCCCTCACCTCTTTCATTTTATTTTTCCATTCTGCCTGCTATCCTTTATTTCCGCTGCCTCAGCTCAGGTGCTCCAGTATAGTTGGCTGATGCCGGGGTGGCAAAAATCGTTTCCTTCTTTTTTTACTCTTTTAATGAAACCACTTAATACTACAATTGGGATCGAACTCAGGCACATCGGCACAGTAGCCGAGCATCCAAACCCGGGTGCTCCAGCTGAGATGAATTAAAAAGGTCGCCTTTGCGGTGTGCTTCGAATTAATTTCGGCTGTCTCAGCTTTTTACCAAAGTGGATCAAATCCCTACGGGAATGGGTGTTATTTGGGTTTGGTTGGTTTATCGCGATGTAACCTCCCGAAGCGACTCAGGCTATGAGGGACGTCGTAGTGAAGGGCTCCGGAAATTTCGACTACCTGGGGTACTTTACAGTGCTATGACATCTTGTACAGTATACGGGCCTCTGGAATTTCGCCTCCATCAAAACTCGACCCCCGCAGCCGGGATCGAGCCCGCGTCATTCGGATCAGCAGCGGAGTGCTAACCACTGAGCCAGAGCGGCGGCTTTTAAAGAGAAAGCATTACTCGCCGCGAACTTGGGATTTCGCCATAGCCGCACTCCGAGGAGGCACATGAAGTCACAACGCGCGTCTCACATATCTCGGTGGACACCCGTACAGGTCTTTCCCTCCTTCCTTTATCGCTTCTTTACGGCGCGGTTCCGGTAGCCAAGCTCGAAAACATGGTGTACACGGACGCAACATTACACCCGTGGAACAGGAATTCAACATGCATTACAGCAATAGCCGTAGTGGTAGACAACGTAGGCAAGCTTATTACCTGCGCAACCACCGGAAGCTCCACGGTAGCTGAGGCGGAGGAGGTCGCCGTGGCGCTGGCGGCTGCTGAAGGCTGCCGGAGAAACAAGTCACTATACATCCTTACGGACTCAAAAGAAGCATGCAGAAACTACACGACAGGTATAATCTCCAAAGCCGCCGTAAATATCCTCCGTAAAGAAGGGCCGAGATATGTCCACCGAGATATGTGAGACGGTTACTGAGCTTCGCGCACTCGCCGCGCCACCTGGCATGACGTCACACCGCGCGGCTCACTGCCGCCGCCGCTTGTTATGACGTCACACCGCGTTCCTCGTCGTTGCGCTCGCTGCCGCTCTCTTCGCTAGCTTCGTCGCATGCCTGATAACATGTCGGAGGACTGAAAAGGAGAGCTCGCGTGCGCCGCAACCACAGTTGTGTCGTCTTTAATGCGACAAGAACATAGCTAGGCAACCAGACTATCCTGGACTCGCAATCAAGATTAACCAAGGCTAACCATGCTATGCCTTAGCTTTCGCTACGTATGTCCTTGCATCGCCGAGCTAAGCCACTGCCAATTTTTTTCGATTCTCATTCCATCACAGCGCGTCGTCCGCGGCCGGGATTTGAGTAGTAGTAGTAGTAAGTGGTTTTATTAAAATAATAGCAAGGAGGGAAAAAATTTCTGCTAACCTCAGCATCTGCCATCGATACTGAAGAACCTGAGCTGGGGCAGCGGTAATAAAGGATAAAAGGTAGAATGGAGAAACGAAATGAAAGAGGTACGCAGACAGGGAGAGAGGATATGGGGAGAGGTAAAATACACAAACTATTCACACAGTAATAAATGTGTGCAGGCTGTTCGCGTGATTAGTTCATGATGGAGCAGTTAAAACACACGCGCACACCACTATGTTGACTTCCACTGGGGTGGGGCGTCCTTTTGTTAACCGTCCAAGGTTGAACTGGCGAAGCGTTTGGTCACTGCGTGCAACTACCTGGCGGAGAACAGACGGAACGTCAAGCCCGTCTATTCGAGGAATGCACTGAGGCTCACCAAGGTTCGCTCACGGGTGCACGCACTGCCTTGCGGCCACAATAGCGTCTTTAGGGAGTCAGGTATTATGCCCAGCGCTCTATAGGCCGCAAGCATATCGCCACGAGAATCGGCGAACGCAGCACAGTGGAGGAGCAGGTGCTCTAGTTTTTCCACTGCACCGCATCCGTCACACACATCACTCGTCGCGATTCCGTGACGCTCCCGCCGTTCCCTGGGCAACACGCAGCCAATATTATCACGATTATTGATTGCGATTTGAGTCCGTAGCCTTGGCCTCGGGAGCTGGACGGTGTAGTCAGCCCACCACCGCGGAGTATCGAGTGCAAGCGTATATCATGCATGCCTTAGGACATGCATTGGTTTTTCCAGCATAGAGTCTTTGGAAAATAAATACAACCCAAGGGGTTTGCTTCCATGGCAGGATTGAGGACTTGAATACTTTCCGCCTTCGTGAGATTACGATTCCTGAGTATGCAAGAGGAGCCGTGCTGAAGGGCTCAGAAGAAGGACCCTTGGGATGTATGCTTTTTACAAAGATTGTAGCTGTGCTCGGGAGCATACTTTCGCAACGAAACACACGCGCGGGCACGGAAAATGAAAATGAAAATTGGTTGTTGGGGAAAGTAAATTACGCAGTATCTGTCTCACGCCTCAGCTCACACCTGAAACGCGCAGTAAGGGAAGGGATAAAGGAGCGACTGAGAGAAGAAATGAAGTGGTGCCGTAGTTGAGGGCTCCGAAATAATTTCGACCGCCTGGGGATCTTTAACGTGCAGTGGCATCGCACAGCACAAGGGTGCCCTATCGTTTTGCATCCATCAAAAAGCTAAGGCGCCCGTGTGCTGTGCGATGTCAGTCCACGTTAAAGGTCCCCAGGTTATTCCGGAGCCCTCCTTTACGGCACCTAAATACCGCTAAAGCGCAACTGGAACCTCCTTTGCTTGCTGCTGTTTTAACGGGACAGCTTTGAGGTGGTCGTGTCGCAGATAAGCCGGTGTCGTCGGCCTCCTTGGCCGTGAGCGAAAAATGGCGCATCTTTGTGGACACCTGAACCGCGCCGTAAAGGAAGGGATTTTCCTTCCTTTACGCCGTGGTACGGTAGTCCAGCGAGAATTGTGACAAGCGTCATTTCCTTTTTTTACAACCAATTTTCATTTCAATTTCTTTCCCTTACGGCCTGGTGCGGCTGTCCACCGCGATATGTGAGACAGGCGTTCCTTCCTTTCTTTAAAAATTTTATTTTCATGTTCCTTGCCTTACGGCGCGGTTTCGGTGTCCACGAAGATATGTTTCCTTACCTTAAGTTGTCGGGACAAGGGGTCGCACCACAGGAGGAGGGCGTTCCGTGGATTCCTTGGCAATGCTGCAACACGCTGTCGCGTCCTGCTGTTAAAGGCGAAGCTTAAGCGTCCTCCAAATTTTAAGTTCGACTCTTCAGAGTTCCTAGCAATAACGTGTTTCTCGTCCCATTCCGCTTGAATTGCAGGTTTTGTTTATATCCCTCCGCAGGCTGCGGAATGGAATGCGTATTATAGTCCTCATATTGGTTCACGCTAAAGTTATAAATAATTTTCGGGAGCGCTTTTGCTTCAACGAGCGCACTTTAACGCGTTCTGCAGGATAGGGCGCAAGTTTGGTACGTCGGAACGGTCAGCTTTATTAGCGGTAGGTACCATATGTCTGGGAGCGCTAGCTACGAGGAATAGCAATGTGGATGCCGTTTTCCCAGTGTTTCATAGCATTAGGCAATACTGCGCCAATCAAAGACCAAACTTTCTATAAGGCAAGCAGCGCCATCTACGTCATGGATTTAGCACTCTCATTGCGATTAACAGCCACCTTCGCTCTATCCGGTTTATTTCCGGATTATATCATTTAATCAATTTTACAAACGTGTGCATCACAACACGACGAACCGTTTGACAACATCCGTAACCTCCTGCGACAAATGCTTCGGCCGTAATGGCCGTCTGAAGTTGATCGGAATACATTGTTTGGGGGCGGAAAAGTCGTCGTTGCGAATCCCGCACATAGTTTGGCTTCATCTCAATTAGCAATTTTATCCTCAGGAGCATGTCAATTCATATCACACCAATTCGAAACATTCGTCGTCAAACGGGTGGCCCTCAAATTTTATGTAAATGGATGCACCGGGCAAAGAAGGATGGGCGGTAGGGGGTTCCACTTCGATGGCCGCTGTACAGGTACATATGTATATAAGCTATCGAAAATAGGTAGCCATTGAGGCGCTACGCCCCCACTGGTGCTATGTGAAAGCCCGGTCACGTGGTAACTTTCATTACAGAGAGGCGCGTCCTTGACAAACGGAATTAGAGCTAACGCTCTATAAGTCTCCACTGCATTTATTTCTGTTGTAACTCTGACCACTTATGTGCGGCCACGAGCTGGGTTCAGTTCTGCAGGCTGCTTAAGCGTTATAAAAAGGCATCTCTACTGAAGGAGAACTTGGCGATACGGTATACAGGAGCCGCATTTCTACGGAGGAGACAGGCACAACATCAGAGGGCAGTTATAATTACTTCCCCGGTTTGAATGCGAAAGCATTGTTGTATAGCGTTCGCTCAATTGGTCGCGTTACGAGCCTGCGAGGTATGCTGATTCCACGGATATAACCCAAGATGGCAGCCTCCTTTGCAACGACATATCACAATGGTTGCCATAGAAACCGAGGTGGGTACATAATGGAATGAAATAGTAACATGTGGCAGCGTGCTGCTTGGTCACCACGACGCGAAACTGAGCTATGTACATCCGGTATATACGAGTATATCCGTCTGGCAGGCGTCAAAGCAAGGCCACTTAGTCCCGACATTCGTGTAAAATTTACGGGCAAACCGTTTGTGGGCCAAACGATTCAGCGTTTCGTACAGCATAAACGTATTATGTCGGAGCCTAGCTCGCTGCAGGGATTCGAACAGGAGACCGATGTCATGGGCTGTTAGCCGCCTTTCGATGGAGGCGAAACGCGAAGGCGGCATGTGCTGTGCGATGTAGTAAGTGCACGCTAAAGATCCCCAGGTGGTCGAAATTATTCCGGAGCCCTCCACTACGGCACCTCTTTCTTTTATCACTCCAACCTTCCTCTCTTTCCTTACGGCGTCGTTGGGTGCACCCGAAATTTTCTTTCTTCAAGAGCGAGAGAGAAATAATATTTATTAGCAGCCGTCGGAAGGTTGACGAAGATCCGAAGCGCACCCCAGTCCCAGCCATGTCCTCCCCCTCAGACGTGGACCCAGATCTCCAGGGTCTCAACAGCAGCCAGAGACCAAGTTTCCTTTTCCAAAACGTGTTCGCGTTAATACCATTGTTGCAGAAACACTACACTTAAGCAACGACAAACCCGAGCCGATTCACTCTGTTGTGAGATGGATAGCGCGTGTGGGCCTTCGCAGGAACGAGAGATTGCGTTGGTGTCCATCTGCAAAAGCCTGCTTTGGCGCAATATTTCGTGATTAGCAGTGCTAAATCACCATCATTTTTTAGGAGTGCCTTCAGCGGCGCCTACAGCGTTCGCGCGTATGAATAGCGCCGAAGTCAAAGGCGGGGTGCAGCCATGCGTATTGAACGCAGTTGTATATATAGCCTGAGTCAAAAGCCTTCAGGCCACACTGCCTTCTTCTCAGCCATGCAGTGAGGCACCGAAGAGACTCCTGGAAGTCAAAGCTTGAGGAGGATGACGAGAACTCTCTTCCTACCATTTCGAGACCGTTAGGCCTTTATATATATTCCACGTGCTCCAATGTATACTCTCAGGAGCAGCGTGGTCCGAAGGCTTGCGTCCAAGGTTACATATGCCCATGAAGTAGAGCTTGGGTGGGTTGATCGAACCCTCTTGATCTCAACACAGTGGTATCCCTGGTCACCGTTCGCACGCACTCTGGAGGCATTTCGTCGCGGGTCGATACCGTGGGCAGTAGAGCAAGGCAATGGCCGCTGTTACAGAGCCCGTTACGTAGCGTTACATATAGCGTTATAAAACGTTACAGAGCCCGTGTCACTGAACAGCCGACGTCGTCATCGGCGTCTGCTGTCGACGTCCTTGACCCTGAGTAAAGAATCCATGAATAATGCCCAGAGAAGCAAACTACCTAGGTGTCCCACCTAGTTTGCTGCTGGGTCACCCAGAGCATCAACCTACCTGGGTGGCAGGAAAAATTCAAAGCGGTAAGAATGGGACAAAGTTAAAAGAGACACACACGGCTTTCACTTTGTCCCGTCCTTAGCGCTTTGAATGTTTCTTGCCAAGCACCAACTGGCCCGGCTTATTTTCCTCTTGGATCTACCGGGGTGGCCGACTTGCCACCTGTCTTAGTCACGTGACCTCGTGGCGTCTGAGAACCTTTCCACCGGATAGTGAGCAAACTGCCCACCGTGGCAGGTACATTAATGATTGGTCACAAGAGGATACACGGGAAAAGTAATCTGTCTCTCACAAGCCCCAGTAGTCGCAGCACTTGCCATCGTGGGGCAGTGGCGCATGGCTTAACCGCTGCGCCACTGCGCCAGGAGTGGTTTGAAGACTCCCAGGGATATTTGAATGTAAAATCCCGAATGGCCAATCCTTCATATATGGGCATTAACCCCTTAACGTTATCGCGTTATGGGCTCCAGGTGTACCTTTAGTGTCCACCTCGAGCCAATTTGCATTCCTCTCTCGCAGTGCTCGAACGACACCGAGCTGGGCGAGGTGATTGTTCCTCTCATGAAAGTCGACAGGCTGGAGGAGGATCTCTCGGAACACATGCTGGAGCTTAAACAACCTAGGCAGGTAAGCCGGGCATGCATATATATAGCCGAAACCTGAACTGTGTAGCGCCTCAAGACACTGCATAAGAAGGAGAACAAGCCTGGAACAGCCAGTTGGGGTCAGTTGGTTGCTTCGAACACAGTGAGACCCATAAGCAGTGGTCACAAGGGAAATAGTTGTTTTAAATAACGTCATAATGCTACACATTTAGCAATATCACTTGTTTTATGATTGACGGATGAGAAACTTTGAGCAGGTAAGAGAAGGGAAAAGAGGTGCTCGTTATGACATACATGCCGGAAGCCAACAGTCACCGAAACCAAGGAGGATAGTATATGTTTTTTTTTAATTTGTGGTGTGCACCAATGAGAGATTACTGTGGTAATTACTTTGAACGTAATTCATTAAAAAGCAGACGAACCAACAACCACCTGCAGCCGGTGGGATCTGAACACACGACTTAAGATTTTTCTTGTGCACTGCTCTACCAACTGAGCTATGGCGATGGTGTTCAATCTTCTGCTTTCGGGGGTATCTATATGAAGTGTAACCGAACCTTGACAGTGCTCACCAGCACACCTCCGTCCATAGCGGTGGACGTAGTACGTCCAGTATTATCGCGAGTGTCACGTGGGAACGTGACCGTCCGATCACGTTTCTATGTGGCACTCGTCTAAGGACGTGACCCATGTAGGAACCCACGTAGGCACGTGATAGATCAATCACCTTACTACGTGGCACTCGCGTTAATGCAGGACGTACTGCGTACACCGCTATGGACGACGGTGGCGCTGGTGAACACTCTCAAGGCTCGCTTACACTACACATAAATATCCCCGAAAGCATAAGTCAGCCGTCGTCGTAGCTCAGTTGATAGAGCACCGGACGCGAAATTCGTGGGTCGTGAATCGGATCCCACCGGCGGTATGTGGTTTTCGTTCTGCTTTACGATCAATTATCTTTGAAATTATTACCTCATTAACCTTTCATTGATGCACACAAAAATATAAAAATATCCTGGTTTGGTCACTCTTCGCTTCCGTCATGAATGAGAAATATGCCGTTCGATACGCGCGCCTTTTTGTTTGCTATCTCGTGGCTTCATGCGCGAACAGTTAGCTATGCGCAAATATGCAAACCACAAGAATGTGGTCGAATCAGTCAATATTCACGCTGTACCGCGATGGGTCACGTGCGTCGCCTCTTAAAACCTTCTGCTATGGAAGCTTAGGTGCCGAAGTATGTGAATGGACAGAGTTTTTCTCAAGACCACCATCATACGAGTACTGATGTGTTGTTTGATATATGGCCAATCTTAACAGTGGAGGTTCGCCTCTATCGTGTGGCCTTTCTGATGTATGATATGGGCCAGCCAGTCACCTAAAATGCGACGCCTTCTATATAGTGATACAACGGAATTACGAAGTTTAAAACTACATGGTGAGTACAGAGGGCGAAGTACTCACCCGCAGAGAAGAAAACTACAGACAACGTTGATTTGTGTGGTTAGTTGATGTGCGTAATTAAGTAAATGGTAATACTAGACAAAACAAGAGTATGGGGCTTTAGATACGACGTTTCAACGTCGTATTCACCCAACCAGCTTTGAGATAAATCTCAATAAAGTTTTACCAACTTATCCACCGAAGGATATTAAACGTGTTTATAGACTTCTTCCTGTGATGAGTTTTTAGCAGAACATTGATCTACTCATTCGTGACCTTCAGCGATAGGGCTACAGTGTTGTTTCTTGTTTCTTGCGTAGGGCAAGGGTGAGATCCTGTTCGAGTTGAGCTAACTGCCAGGAAAGGCTCGCCTTCAGCATCATGAAGGCCAGCAACCTGCCGTCACCCATGAACAACCTCGAATCATTCTGTAAGCATAATCACACTCTTAGCCGCCTCTAATGCTACTGATGGTTCATTCTCGTCGGGATTAAAGGGCCGCCCTTCTTTCATATGGCTCTCGCAGAGGTCACATGCTGATGATAGTAGCAAACATTGTGAATGTCATTAGCGGTAAACTAAAGTCACGGAAGATGGTATACGAAAACGAAAATTGGTTTTTGGGGAAGAAAAATGGCCCAGTATCTGTCTAAGATAAAGGAGGGAGTGAAAGAAGAAAGAGGTGCCGTAGTGGAGGGCTCTGGAATAATTTCGACCATCTGGGGATCTTTAACCAAAGTTACAGGCAGATTAGGAAATACATATATTGAAGTTGCCTGGCAGTAATTACCAAAGGTCTGTCAAGTGGTGTGCTGCAGACTGCGGTTCCTCTGCGTATTAATAATTGAGCGATTTCTTTTACTATGTTATCCAATACATGATTTAATATCTGCTGTGGGTCCTTGGACCCAAGATATTAAACTTATTTTTGGAATATGGCGAGTGCTTGGCTTTAAGCACTCTGGCACGGGTCGGCCTGGTATTGCACTGCCTCCGGGATCGGCCAGGGGCGTATCAGCGCGCTTTTTCTCTCTATCTTCGCTCTCCTATCCTTTAACTCTCCCACTTTCGGCACGTGGCAGCGAGCGTGGCTCGGCTTGAGGAGACCGCCTGGAACCTCCGAGGAGAGCGGTCGCGTTTCTCCGTGCTCCCGCTGATACTTCTTCCAATCTCGGCGCAATCGTATCCCAGCGTCCGGCCTGAGCGGAGTGGAGTGCTGAGCGCCCGTCTTCTTCTTCTTGCAAAAATTGCCGCTGTGGAGGAGCAGCACGCGAACGCAGGGATCGGCGAACAATGACGACACGGGTACGTCACACGCGTGAATCGACCCTCACTCTGCGCTACTATTCGTGATTTTATTTCAATGGCCCCAAAACGGCTTAGAAATACAAAGCTATGGCTAACGTGTTCAATCTCCACGCGGTTCAGGCAAGGCCTATTTTCTGAAGAGTTTTGCCCATGAGAATCCGCGCATCAGGCCAGGGGAAAACTTGCACTGATTGAAAACCGGTGTGCATCCGGCAACGTATTCGTCAAGTGCTGTCTCTACAGCTACGAGCCTGAAGGCATTAATTGATCATTCAGGCCGATAACTATCGGGGATTCAGCTAAATGTAATCGCACATCAAGGAGACGGTCCATATTATTGTCACAAGGAATTTTTAAGGGTGAGTATCAAAAGTGATTCACAATCTCTCAGATCAACCTGGAAGAAAATACTGCTGATAAATCTCGCCCCGCGGCTTCGTTAACGACAATGGAGGCTCTTAAAGGTCTCAATATGAGACCTGGAAAGTAAAACACACGTAGAGAATACTTCAAAATAAAAGGAAGAAAGTAATGACTCGAATTTTACGGACACAAATGTTTGACGCTCACCACACGACCATGTCCAACATTCTTGGACAAAAATTTTGAATATTGGAAATTTCAAATTTTTCTCTGAAATTTCGACCACCTGGGGAACGTTCCTTAACGTGCACTGGAATCGCACAGTACAAGGGCCTCCAGAAAATCGCCTCCATCAAACTTCGACCACCACGGCCGGTTTATTGAATTTCATTTAATGCTACTACAAAACAAACAACGCAGTGGGTCACATGGAAGTTTCTTGAACGGCACCGGAGGCTGCAAAAATTTGTACTCATTTCGCAGCTCATTTCTCCTGGCTTGGTGCTCGATTTCTTTTCGCTGCAATGCTTCGAAAATGCGTCTAAGACCCTATTTTGCATACAAAAATACGTGTCGCCATGGCGCTCTTTTTTAAAAGCTGCCCTTAACCCATTAAAATTCATCGTCTTCATTTTTCGTAACCCAGTAAATGTTATTACCTTGGAGTTCAGCTGCTGCTGCTGATAGGATGAAAGAAAAGGAAAGTGCACGGGCCTGCCTACTGGCTCAAGCCGAGCGACGCTCGCTGCAGCGTGCTGAAGCAGCGTGCTGCAGCGTGCTGAGGTACATGCCAGTGTGCGTGTCCTTCTTGAATATACTGAATGATATTCCAGGGCCGTCGCGTTTCACCAGAACGTCCAAAAAAGGCAGACGGCCATCTACTTCCTCTTCCGTGGTAAACTGTATGGCCGGTTCCATGCTGTTCAGGTGCAAAAGGAATGTACTCAACTTCAGTTCCGTACACCCGACCTGTCACAAGAAGTCCGTTGTTGCCTCGCTTGTCCGCCGATCGGAGAACCTCTGCTCTACGCTGGAAGAGAAAAAGACAGACCTGGACACCGTTCGCCGCGACCTGATGGCATCGGGCTATCCCAGTTCTTTTATACGAAAATCCGAGAATCGCCTAGCTCACCCGCCGCCACAACAACCCCAGCGAGAGAAGAAGAAAAGGATTCCGATACCCTACTTCGCCGGAGTAAGTGAAAGTTTATCCCGCATATTCCAGTCGTACGAAGTCGACGTCGCCCATGTACCCACCCAGAAGCTGCGACACGCGTTGGTTACAGTGAAAGACAAGATAAAGAAGGAGAAGTTCCCGGGCATCGTGTATAGGGTTCCCTGCGCTGATTGCGAGCATGTCTATATCGGTGAAACAGGTGATTTTCGGAAAAGATTGCAGCAGCACCACAATGATGTCAAGAACAAGCGCGTGGCAACAAACGCACTGGCTCATCATGCTATCTCCGAGGGCCATGACAACGACTGGGACGGCTCGAAGATAATCGGAAAAGAAAAGAGCAAGACGACAAGGCTTTACCTAGAATCTTTTTATATTCAGACGACGGCAAACACGCTTAATCGCAACGAAGGCAATCTACCCTCGATGTAGTCCCGCTGCCTCGTCATACCATGAAACCTATATAACTTACCTTCACTCCTGTCTTTCTTTCATTGTGAACAAGGCCCCCGTAAGCCGGGGCCGAAACGTCATCTTTTTAACAATTGGTCGGCGCTTGAAGATTTTCCGCCATGAACATACCCGACCAGACGGGTTTCCGTCGAACCCTGGATTTCTTCGGGAAACCTTGCCGCGTCCGCAGTGAGAGCTTTGGCGAGGGCAAGTCTTCGTCCTTGATTGTGAACCCGGTGTACATTTCTAGGGAAGGAGAGCACTTTAATTGCTCATCGCAAGACTTAAGGTAGCTGCAGGACGTTGTCCCTTTCTGTTATAGTCTTCAGGTTGAGCTGTGTCGCAGTGTGTATCATATCAGGCATCGGTACTTACCTCTTATCAACAGCCGGTTGAGTGCAACGTGCTCCATTCCCCTCTTCCACTTGTACTTTTGTTGCAATCACGTCGCACTGTTTGATGAGCCAACCGTTATACGAGCGGAGTGTTGCGCCAGTCGGCATCAATGCAGCAATGCGCAGCTTACGATACACTGACAATGGTATGAAGTTTGCATGTGAGCCGGTGTCGACTTTGAACACAACTTCTCGGCCGGCAATTTTCGCCGTGACCCGCCAGTCACGGTTGTTGTCGATGGTCTCAAAACTCACGTTTAGCGCTTCGAAGTCCTCTTCATGCTGAATCTCGTTTACGCCTGTTGATCTGCAGCAATATGCGACGTGGATGAGCCCCTGGCATGTGTGGCATGTTTTCGCATACGCTGGGCAACGGCGTGGGGCGTGTACTCGGCTGCAGCGGGTATCTACATCTGTTATCCCGTTGAGGACGCTTCGGTACTTTCGGCGTTTGCCTGCTCGAACTAATCGCATCCACTTAAGTCTCGTCCTTTCATGTGTTCCATACTTCGCTTTGACGGACTGTAGTCTCAGCCGTCTTGCATAGCGTGACAGCTTTTTCCAGCGTCAGCTTTTTGTCCCTTAGCTACATCCCCCGTAGCTTGAGGGAATTCGTGCCAAAAACGATTTGGTCACACATCATGTCGTCGACCATGTTGCCGGAGTTGCAGTACCTGGCTTGTTTCTTCAGGTCCCGCAGAAACTGCTCGAAGCATTCCCCTTCAGCTTGAAGGCGAGTCTGAAAGATGTATCTCTCATGCACGCCGTTTTGCTGGTCGACGCAGTACCACTCGAACTTGGCGACCACCGTGTCATAGTCCTCTTTGGTTTCTCCCGCGGAAAAACTGAAATTATTGAAGACTTCTAAAGCGTCTTCACCCGCCACGGTGAGAAGCTGTGCTGTTTTCACAGTGCTGGATCTTGGCTTTTCGGTGCACGAAGTTTCTTGCCAAAACATTTCGCACTTTTATTTGAAGATGCTCCAGCTCTTACCGCCGCCTCCGTTGATAGTGGGGTCTGTGGGAGACTGTGATGTAAACGCCGACTTTTTCGTGGTAAAAAAGAACCAAGCGATAGTAGGACTCGAGACAAGCGAGCGATTGGGCCTGATCAAACAAGCGATAGACTCAGTCCCGGCCACAGCGGGAGACGTAGCCCAGCAGTTTCCTGGACTGTTCAAACGAACTGGGTGTCTTCAGCGAATACACAGAATAATACTTCGCAAGGACGCCGTCCCTGTCGTCCGGCCGGCGCGAAGGGAGCCCCTCTCTCTTCAGAGGCCGCTGCGTGCCGAGTTGGACAGAATGGAACAAGAGGGCACCGTGCGGAAAATTAGCAACCCGACCGACTGGGTAAGCCCATTAGTCATCATGCGCAAAAAAGACGGCAAGCTGAGAGTATGTCTTGACCCTACGCGAATTAACGAAGCCTGAAGCACGAATATTGTCAGATGCCTTGTCGAGAGGACATTGAGGCGGAGCTGACAGCTGCAACAATTTTTTCAACTCTGGACGGGAATGCTGGGTTCCATCAAATTCCGTTGAAAGACGAGTCGTCTAAAATATGCGCGATTACAACGCCCTTTGGACCTTACGCTTTCTGCGGCTCCCTATCGACATTGCGCCGTCCAGCGATGTGTTCCAGAAAACCTTGAAATATATTTGATGGCCTTCCAGGTGTGCGCGTGTACGTCGATGATGTACTCATTTAGGGCGCAACTAGGGCAGAGCATGGCGAAAAGCTGCGAAGTGTTCTATCCGCGGCTGCAGGGGCAGGCCTAGTCTTCATTGTGACAAAATGCCAGTTCGGCGCTGAAAAAAGCGCATTCTAGGGCGACATTATTAGCAGCAGAGGCATATGACCAAACCTCGCTCTAGTGGAGAGCCTTGTTGAAATGCCAAAACCAAAAGATAAACATTCGGTGCAAAGAATGTTTGGCTGTATGAAATACTTCATTAAATACCTGCCAGCACTACCTGAGCGACCAACTGCATTGCGTTCCAGTATAAAACAGGGCGGGCAGTGTGAGTGGAAAACTAACCACGAGAGGGACTGGGTGCAAATTGGCAAAGCATTGACCAAAGCTCCGTTCCTGGCAATATTTGACCCAGCCAAAGAAACGAAACTGACATCAGACGCCCCACAAGCTTTCATGGACTCAGCCTTGCTGCAGCGTCAGGGTGCCACGCTCAGGCCGCTGGCATATGCGTCACGATTCTTGAGAGAAACCGAACAGCGATATTCGCAAATCGAGAATGAAGCACTTGCTCTGGTCTATGGATGCGAGTAATTTCATCACTTTGCGTACGGCCGTCCTGTTTTCTTGGAAAGTGGCCACCGGCCGCTAATGAATATCGCGAAAAAAGCAATTGGGGGTATGCAGCCCAGGGTTCAGCGTTTCTTTTTTCGACAACTATAGTACAACTGCACACAATCATGCGTTCCTGGCAAACAGATGGACCTGACCGATATGCTGTGAAGTCGCCGATCTCTGAGGACACCACCACGGAGGACACGGATGACGTTGAAGTGCACGCCATCAAGATACTGTCGGCAACCGTGAGTGAAAGAACAATGACGCGCCTTTTGCGCGAGACTTCGGTGGATCCTTATCTGCAAAGTGTTATAGAACGGATTTCGACAGGAACGCCTATAGAAGGATGCTTAAAGTCCATTGCATCGGAGCTGTCAGTGGTAAACGGCATACTCATGAAAGGCACTAAAGTGATAACTCATACAAGCATGCGTGCTGAGTCGTTAAAGCGGATTCATGCAGAACATCTTGGTATCTCTAAGAGCAAAGCAAGAGCTAGGCAACCCGTTTTATGGCCTGAGATAGTCTGACATATAAGCATGGAACCATAAATGTGGAATCTGCAGAAAGTACGCTTACAGACAGCCAGCAGAACCACTAATGCTTCGTCCAACATCGACCCAAGCCTGGCAGCGACTCGGTGTCGGTATATTTCAGTGCGCAGGAAAGTATTTGTGCGCTTATGACGCGATGTCAAACTTTCCTGACGTCGAGAAGTTTCCCGATCTCAGTGCGTGTACTGTCATCGGAAGACATAGCACAATGTTCTCAAGATATGGGATACCATCAGACGTTTGCACCCATAATGGACCGCAATCTTCTTCCCGCGTGTTTGAACGTTTTTCGAAGCTGTATGACTTTAAACACGTGACATCTAGCCCACAATTTCAGCGCTCCAATGGCCTTGCGGGAAAGGGCGTAGAGGTGATCAAAAGGAATCTTAAATACACAAGCGAAGGAAATGAGGATTTTTGGTTTGGCTTATTAAATTACAGAACTAGTCCTTTCGAAGAAGGCCGGTCGCTTGGAGAGCTGCTTCAAGGAAGGAGCCTTCGCACCCCCTTGCCAGACTTCCACCCGCAGCCGATCATCCTGGCCAGCAACCACAAGCAGTCACGACATTACTACGGAACCGGCCACCCCTTGAAGAAGGTGATGTCGTGCGCATAAGAGGGACCTCATGGGCTAGAAAAGCTCAAGTTATCGCACCGGCCAGACCGTGGTCCCACCTTGTTCAAGCCGATGACAGCGTTCTGAGGCGCAACCTGCAGCACTTGCTCGCGACCAGGGAGCGATTAGCTTCATCTTCATCGGATGACCGCAACTCCGCTGAGAACCAACCAAATGATACCCAGAGTAAATTCAAAGATGGTTCTTTGCCGTTTCTTCGGAGGGGCACAAGACCTCTCCAAACGCGAATTCGACGGTGTTGAAGGAGCAGGCGATCATTGGAGCCAGATGATGAAGACAAAGAGAAAATATATTTACAGGATATACAAGGGAAACTGCGTTACAAGTGGAGTCACACAGACAGTCAAGCTGTAACTTAAAACAAAAGATCTCACAGAGAGAAACTCGACAAGACCTTGCTCATCGACCCGAGGTTAGAGTCTAGGTCTGTACAAATTACGTGCCACTGCACGTAGCCTCCAGCTCAACTAGACAGGACTGCCTTCCAATAATTTTGCATGCAATTTTAAAGCTTTTGCAAACAAAGAAGTTAGGGCGGTCATATTCAAGGCCCGCCCTAAGCATCGATAACCAATGGAGGTAGACACTGCCCCTGAAGGTTGGGCCCAACTTCGAGCCCAGGGCTTGGTTAAAAAAGAAAAAGAAACACATAAAAAAACATTCTGAAAACCCAATCCCCAGAAGGGGGGGGGGGGGGGGGGAGTTCTCGTCCTTATTGCTTGATGCTTTCCCCTTCCCTGCCGCACCCGCGCGTCGCCTCTCAAAGGATGAAGCGTTTTTTTAGCTAATTGGCGGGACCACTGACCCACTGACTCGCCGCAGGAATGTCAGACGGCGGAGAACCGCGAGCGGTGGCTCAGTGGTTAGGGCACTCGACTACTGATCCGGAGTTCCCGGGTTCGAACCCGACCGTGGCGGCAGCGTTCTTATGGAGGAAAAACGTTAAGGCGCCCGTGTGCTGTGCGATGTCAGTGCACGTTAAAGATACCCAGGTGGTCGAAATTATTCCGGAGCCCTCCACTACGGCACCTCTTCTTCCTTTCTTCTTTCACCCCCTCCTTTATCCCTTCCTTTACGGCGTGGTTAATAATAATAATAATAATAATAGAGATTTTATTCATCAAAACGATGAAAAGGGCCGAGGAAAAAAGCCAGCAAGGCTTGACGAGCCCTCGGCCCCTACATATACAAAGGCATCAGCGGAACAAAGAATACATATTGTGCAACAGTATCACAATAACAAAATTAGTACTACAAACTTTTGATGCAAACACTGAATAAAAAGGAAAAATGAAAAGATTATAAAAGCAGACTAATTTTTGAAACACAGGAAATGTTTACAAAGGTCACGGATCGGCGTACTAATTATGTCAATATTTTTATGATGTAACGTGTTTAGGTGTTTAGGCAACTGGAAGGCAATCATTTGTAATCCGTAGTTTGTTCTTGGAGTTTTAGTCTGCCACGGGAAGTGTTGTCTAGTGTTATACAGCTTCTCGCTCGGCGTTAGGGAGGCCAGTCTCCCCAAATAATCAGTATGACGAAGTAGCTCCTTCTTATATCTCGAAAGCAGTTGAAAACTATAGATGTCAAAAATTTTCATAATACATGCATCTTCAAAGTACTGGTTTGTATGCTGGTTGAAACTAAGCTGGAATATGCGCCTTATCGCTTTCTTTTGAAGTAGATAAATTTTGTCTAGATTATTCAGAGTGGTCATGCCCCAGACAAGGTGACAATAATTTAAATGGGACAAAAACAACGATTTGTATATGAGCTCCTTAATCCTCGAAGGAAGCATTGTTTTCAGGCGATATAGGTGTCCTACGACTCGAGCGAGTTTAGGCAAGATAGTATCTACATGATGGTCCCATGACATTGTTTCGTGAAAGACG
This sequence comes from Amblyomma americanum, assembly GCF_052857255.1. NCBI lineage: Eukaryota > Metazoa > Arthropoda > Arachnida > Ixodida > Ixodidae > Amblyomma > Amblyomma americanum. The sequence continues at coordinate 8,338,312 of NC_135505.1, read as the reverse complement.
ACTCCAAGTGTTTTAAATTTTTCTACTATCTCAATCTCCTCTGAATTAAATAGTAGCTTTTTATTTGTATGCAGAAGTTTATTCCTTGGTCGGAAGATAACAGCCTTGCTTTTATTCACATTTATTTTTAACCCATTTAGTTCTGTCCAGGTGTTTAGTTGGCATAAAATATTGTTTCCTTTGTCTATCAGGGAATCGCAGTCATTCGTTGAGAGGAAAATACTTGTGTCGTCTGCATAAATAAAAAACGATGCTTGGTCGGTGATGTTTACTATGTCGTTAATAAATAAGTTGAAGAGCAAAGGCCCCAATATGCTACCCTGCGGCACTCCACATTTTATATTCTTTAAAGAAGACTCAATACCATTAATGGTTGTATATTGTGCACGATTAGAAAGATAAGAGTTTAAAAGTTGCAGAGGAAGACGTCTAATTCCATACATTTCAAGCTTTCTAATCAGCAGTTCGTGATTTAGAGAATCAAATGCTTTTTTGAAATCTACGAAGGTAGCTAGCACGATATGTTTCTTTTCAAAACTGTTTAGGATATATTCTTTCTCGTGAAGAAGCGCAAGCTCAGTGGATTTATTCTTCCGAAATCCAAACTGCCATCCTGTTATAATATCATTTTTTTCTATGAATTTTTGCTGTCGAGAGAAGATAAGCTTTTCTAAGCCTTTAGAAAAGACAGGGAGCAAAGAAATAGGTCTGTAATTTCCAAGGGAGTTCTTGTCACCTTTCTTGTAAATAACTACTACTTTAGCCACCTGCATTTTATTTGGAAATATGCCCTTTAAAAAACATAAGTTGAATAAATAACTTAGTGGCGATGATAATATGTCTATAACAAACTTAATTGGCTTGACCTGGATATCATCCGCATCACAGGCCGAACTATTAGAAAGTTCCAAAAATGCCGACACAACCTCAGCCTCAGAAACAGAATGAAGGAACAAGCTATTTTCTAAGCGATCATTAATGTAGGGGTAGTCAGTATTGTCACAAGGCATGCTTGTGACATCTGTGAAAAAGCTGTTAAAAGCGTTCGACATAGCGGCACCCGTGAGGACATTATCGCCACATGTTATGGTTTCAATAGCGCCTTCCTTTCTCGAGGGCTTCAACAGCGAATTAAGTTTTTTCCATAGCAGGTCTGAATTATTACTACATCCTTCAAAATATTCACAGAAATATCGATCTCTAGCAAGCCTAATATCTTTGTTTAGCTTATTTCGATAGGCTTTAAATGTTGAAAACACTGCAGGATCTCTACATTTGATAAAGTTATTGTATATTTTGTGTTTTTCCTTTATTCGCTTTAATAAATCACGTGTAATCCATGGTTTTCTTATACGTGTCGATTGCCTTTTGGTTACATATGGAAAATGCTTTGCGTACACTTTTTTCACAGTATCAATAAACAATTCATAGGCGACGTTGCAGTCTTCCATAGAATACAGCTCAGAGAAATCTGCGTTGCTAATATCATCGCGGAACATTTCTAAGCTTTTTTCAGAGACGAACTGGGTAGCGTGACATGACTTTATTTTTTTATGGCGGTTAGTCTTTTCAACACCCATAAATATACCAAGGTGGTCACTAATGTCACATAGCAGTACTTCTGATTCAACACATGAGGTGTCATAATTTGTAATAAAGAGGTCAAGTAAAGTTTCAGTAGAACAAGTAACACGAGTTGGTTTAGAAATGACATTTTCACAGTTATTGCTCTTAACCACAACATTGAAACATCGCGTATGAATATTGTCACACATCATGTCTAAATTCAGGTCACCACCAAGTATTATCTTTAACTTTTTTTCATTTATAAAGGCAAGAAAGTAGTCAATGAAATTAATGAAGTTCGAAATGTTTCCGTCTGGTGCTCGGTAGATTACAGAGAGAACCATGTCGCCGGTAATTACAGTCAATATCTCATAGTCATCACTGCAAACACAATATTGATCAAGCGTGTCAGATTTCAGTTCGTTGCTTACAAGCAAAGACACGCCGCCGCCACGACGACTGCTGCGGTTAAGAAAAAAGCTCTTATAGTGGGGCAGAATGAACGTCTCGTTATCAGACAACCAAGTCTCGGTGAACATGATAACATCATAGCTGAAATGAAATGAAGATAACAATAGCTCTATTTCCGAAAGTTTATTATTTAGCGACCGCGTATTTATATGAAAACATTTAAATAATGAATGGTACTTCAAACCAAGAACGTCTTTTAGTTCCTCAGGGAGCAGGTAGGAAAAACTCATTTTTGTTGTTCGCTTGTGTTATCCGCACTTCGAAGTGGTAGCGGCTTAGGTCACGATCTTGTCAAGATCACACTCATCTTTGATTAGATAGGCGGTTTCGCCGCTTTCTTTCCTCACGTAAATTCTACCATGTCTGTACCATGCAAAACGGAATCCATGGTCATCGGCCCACGTCTTTGCACGCTGCAACAGTTGCCTATTCCGCTTTGTGAGGTTCTCGTTCAGGTATATGCAGCACTTCTCATCTGTCCGCAGTTCGTTCCTGTTCCTAAGCCATTCATCGCGTGTGCCTTTGTTGGCAAAGCGAACAAGGATTATGGGAATTTTAGAGCCCTTAGCCGGCAGTCTGTGCAAATCGTTAACTTCCTGTTGGGTCACCGCGGGTAGCTTTATCTTTTCGGCCACTTCGTTCACTTTTGATAGCAAGTTCTCGCCTGGACAGCTCTGAACTCCGTGGATTTCTAGGTTGAGGGCACGGCTGTGCTGTTCTAACGTGTTCATGTCCTCCTTTAGTTGACGTAACTCGACCTGTTGACCACCTTCTACCTTCTCGACGCGCTTTAGCAAGCTCTCGATTGTTTGGTCTTGTTTGTCCACACGAGCCAATAGCTCATCATACTTTGATGACATCATTTCCACCGAAGCCTCGAGATCAGCAACGGTCGCCTTCAGGCATGACAGTTCATTTACCTGTTTAACAAGATTTGCAAACATGATAGCATCGACTCCGTCCTCCTCGCTCTTTTTTTCTTTAGGCGTTTGCCGCGATTTGCCTGAACGACAGAGTGGGCATTTATAGCTTTTACGAGCTGCATCTCCCCTTGTGCGGACAACTGTTTCCTGCAGCCCTGAACACGCACCGACATGGAAGCTGTAAAAGCATTCAGTGCAGACAACTGATGCGTCATCAGATTCCACCGGTTCGTTGCACTTGAAGCAATTCACGGACATTTTACAGGAAGGGGAGGGGAAAAAATCAGTTGGCAGCAGCAGCAGCAACAAGAATGCAGAACAGCCAAATTACAAGACAAATTACACACCTGCACAGAGCAGAAGTTTAGTGTTGCGTCCTCGCGCCTTCGCCGCTGCTGCCAATGTGAAGAATCCGGGGGGTGTGTCCCAACCACCTGTAGATGCCAATGTTGTCTGTGCTTGACGCTGTTGGCGCGAGATTTGGGCGGCAAAGTCCAAGAAAGTCCCCGCAGAAAGGCCCAACGATATATGAGACAGATACTGCGCCATTTCCTTTCTCCAAAAACCAATTATTATTATTTAATTAACCGCGATGCTTCGGTGCCATCGAGAATGCCAAAAAAGAAAAAAAAGAGGCCCATCGCGGAACGCGAGGTGGTCGCAGGGGGAATGCTGCCTAAGACCAAGCGGCGCCACATTCTTGTTGTGTGCGCTTCGCATGCTTTCCTGGCGCGCTTAACAAAGCCAGGTGTCTTCGGCCGTCACAGTGGTCAATCAGCCAGTTCCTCCTGCGCCTTTGGCACTGCTTGCGGGGGTAGGGGAGGGGAGGCACGCGGGTAGGCGGAGGGGGGAGCGTAGACCGCAAGCAAGCCAAGGGAATAAAAAAAATGTACGCGTTGGTGAAGCGCGGCCTTACACCCAGCATGTCCCATTATCGCCACCGGACCCTGCAGGAACTAGTGCGACGGCACAGCCTCCACTGCCGAGGCGGTCCACGCGACCCACAAGGCCACCCATGCGGTTACCCTACAACATGGACTTTCAACAAATTACCAATGGAAAATAACGAACGTCAAAAGGGGGGGGGGTGCTATGTATCATATCAGGCATCAGTACTTGCCTGTTATCGACAGCTGGCTGATGCACGGTGCTCCATTCCCAACGGACCTATGAATGTACGGACCGCAGTAAACCAGATTGATTGTTTCCTGAGTTCGTGCCGTTCGTCGTTTCGATACACAGTGGAAATTTTCTGCCTTAATCAGTGATGGTAAGAAAAAAAAGCATTTGTTTCTTCCCTATACGCGTATATCGATTGGCAATTGATGTGCTCCAGAAGCTTGCAACTGACGCATGTCAGAGAGATCGGCCGATAATTTTCGACATTTTGTCGGTCTCCTGATTTTTGTATTGGCGCTACCTTAGCTAAATGCCAGGCATCCGGCACCTGTTTCTGTTTAAGTCAGGTATCAGAAATAACCAGCAGATAGTGCGCAATCCATTCCGCGTATCTCCTTAAAAATGCAATCGGTGTTCCATCTGGACCAACCGATTTCTTTTCGTCAACATTGAGCAGGAGCGACACTCTTCCCTCGTACGTTATTTTTATGTCAGGCATTCCTGAACATGGCAGAGATGATGGCGGTACCTCGGGTTCATAATTATTTTTTGGTGACACAAAAATACAGAGTGAAAGAAAGGCGTGTAGCTTTAAGCTACACGTGCACTATCAGTTATGGGCTCATTGCTAAGAACAATCATCTGGTTAACAGGATCAGACCGTGACAGATGACGCCAGAACCGATGAGGAGATCTCTCGATGAATCTTTGTTGCACTCCATCATAGTATTTCGTGTTTGCTTCTGTTAGCTTAGTATGCAAGCGACTTCAAGTTGATAACGACGGGATGTATTGTTAGTTCCTTTCGTTAGTGATTTATCTTTTTTTCAGACGAAAGATCTCTCGATTAATCCATGTATTATGCTGAAGGAGATGCAGGCGTACAAGCCTACATCCAGTCCTGACGACCAGACTGTTGAAAGCTTCTATGAAGACGTGGCATGGGCAATGCACAAATTAAAATCACAATACACTGCACTAAATGGCGGTTTCACTGCGAATGCGGGAAAGAATCAGGCTGGCGACCGGGCCGTATGCGAGTATGGGATAGGTTCTAGAAAAAGCTGGGGAGAGCTATTAGTAGAGTTCGCAAATAGAAATAATATACAGATCATGGATACCTTCTTCACCAAACGAGAAGACAACAACTGGACCTTGAGGAGCCCCAATGGTGAGGCCAAAATGTAATTGACTTCATAGTATGCGCTCAACCTGGCATCGTTCAGGATGTGGACGTCCTGGGAAAGGTGCGTTGGAACGACCACACAATGGTATGGTCTCGAATTCGCTTTGACTTGAGTAGGGAGCGAAAGAAGATAGTGAAGAAGAAGTGCATTAACGAGTTGGCGATAAGAGGGAAAATAGAAGAATTCAGATTATCGCTGCCGAACAAATATTCTGGTTTAGCTCAGGAAGGCGATCTTAATGTTTATGCAGTGAACGATAATCTGACAGCTGTCATTACAGAGTTCGCGGTAGAAGTAGGCGGTAGGACGGTACGACAGGATACCGGCAAGCATTCCCAGGAGACGAAAGATCTGATTAAGAAACGTAAAAGCATTAGGGCGTCTAACCCTACAGACAGGATCGAACTAGCAGAGCAATCGAAATAATAAATAAGCGCAAGAAGGCAGCTAAAGTTACCGACTAGTTCTACACAAGTCTATACAGTATCCAATGTAATCAGAACGTTAATTATAGAGACAGTAGCGCACAGCAATGCGCCATCCCGCCAGCTAGGAAAGAGGAAGTAAAGAAAGCTTTAGGAGCAATGCAAAGGGGGAAAGCAGCTGGGGAGGATCAGGTAACAGCAGATCAGCTGAAGACGGAGAGGAGATTGTGCTCGAAAAGCTAGCTCCCCTGTATACGCAATACCCTATTACCTCGACCGTACCAGAAGCTTGGAAGAATGCAAACGTCGTCTTAATTCATAAGAAACGAGAAGCCAAGGACTTAAAAAAATACAGACTGATCAGCTTACTGTGCGTTGTCTACAAGGCATTTACTACAGTAATCGCTAATAGAGTCATGGCAACCTTAGAATTTAATCGACCAAATGATAAGGCAGGCTTCTGTAAAGGATATTGCACAAAAGATCATATTCACACTGTCAATCAGGTGATAGAGATGTGCGCAGAATATAATCAGCCCTTATATATGTCCTTTATTGATTGCGGGAAAGCATCTGACTCAGTGGAAAACTCAGCAGACATAGGGGCATTCGCAATTAGGGTGTAAATGAGTCTGATGTCAAAATACTGGAAGATATATATAGGAACTGCACAGCTACCATAGTCTTCCATCGAGTCACCAATAAAATTTCAATAAGGAAGGGCGTCAGCCAAGGAGACACAATGTCGCCAATGCTGTTCGCCGCCTGTTTACATTAGGTTGTAAGGTTTCTGGCGACAGCCGGTGGTCTGATTCAGCTACGTATTCGGCCAGGACACCTGCAGCCGGGGTCCCTGCAAGGCGATAGGCATCTGGGTTCCCACGGCCGGTCCTCGCGTGGTTTATTGGATTCGAGACGGAGGATTCCACTGCCGTTTGAAAACAACATTGTTCCCGGAAGATCGACCGTGCGGCACGGAGGCAGTTAGCGACCGCCAGAACCGAGCAGGAGTGACTCACACCTTCAACTGTGCCTGCTCGCCGGCGCCTCGCCCATTCGGACTTCCCGGAAGACGTGTCCGACTGGAGCGTGAGAACTGTCGTTCGGGCGCGAAGACAACGCTCTCTCTGGTGGGGGCGATTGTCCAGCGGCACCCTCTTTTTCCGGCGAGGCATGTGACGGGGGCGTGTCCCTATGTGAAGTGGTGTGTGTGTACGACAACGCAAGTTAGGCCACGCCCAACCTGGCGAAGACTTCCTCGAACCTGGGGAATCCTAGGGACCGGACCCTTTTTAAACCGGACGACGAGTGCCGTGAGGAAAGAATCCTCGATCATCCTCAGATCTTCTCAGATCCTCCGACCTTCCCCCATCACCCTCCAATGGGTTCCAAAATCTTGTAAATAATGTAAAATAAAACCCCTGTACAGTTTCCTTCATAACCAAGTCCGACAACGTCATTCGAAGAAGGGACCTGCGGTGCTGAAAGAGTCAGCTCACTCAAGGACCCCTCATTTCTAACAACTGGTTGGCAGCAGCTTGGATGGACCGTGCGACATCGTGCGTTCTCAACCGGTAAGCTTTTCGGCATTTTGCTATAGGATTCGCCAGGCTTCAGATTTTGAGAGAATAATCTAGAATCACTGGGAAGTGTATGGCAATTGAGAAAGGGTAATCTCACGACATTTTGAAGATAGCATTGCCAAAGCGGAGAAAGCGTTGTCATGGACCTTATGAAATTGTCAAAGTCGGACTTGCTGTTGATATGCGAGGAACTGTGAATAGAAGTACAGGGAAAAATTACAAAACTTGAAATATGCAAGACAATTCAAAAGCACGTAGATGACGATCAGCTGGTAGATACGTGGAATTTGGTAAAGGAAGAAAAAAAAAAGGGAAGCGGAATGGGAAAAAGAGAAAGAACGGCAAAAGTGGGAAGCTGAAAAAGAAGAAAGAAATCTAAAGCGATTGCAGCTTGAAAGCGAAAATCGAAAAAAAGGCGACAGTTCGAGAGCCGGGTCTCCTGAAAGAGCAAGCGATGTACAATCATATAGAATGAACAGATTCATGCAGCCCTATGAAAGTGGAAGGGACATAGGATTGTACCTGGGAAACTTTGAGAGAACTTGCGAAAGGGAGAACTTTGCTCGCAGTACATGGCCGCAACGGCTTCTGACACTCTTGCCATGTGAAGTAGCTGAAGTCATAGCGAGACTTAGCACACAAGACGCAGCTGACTACGAAAAAGTCAAAGCCAGCCTGCTAAAAAGGTACCGGCTGTCAGCCGAAGCTTTCCGACAGCGCTTCAGGAACGCAATGAAAAACGATAGCGAGGGCTATCCGGATTTCGCGTATGGACTAAAGACGAATCTGCTAGAGTGGCTAAAAGGAGCCGCGGTTTATGAAAGCCGAGACAAAATCATTGAGTGTTTTTGCCTTGAGCAATTTTACCGAAGCATTCCCCAAGTGGTGAAACTGTGGGTTCAAGACAGGGAAAAAGTCGACACAGTTGAAAGGGCCGCTGAGCTAGCAGAGGAGTACGTTTCGCGCAGAAGGTTGAGCACTGAAGAGGGTGCGTCACACGCTCGAAACGCGATGCGAGATAAAGGGCCTAGCAGAAAGACGCGAAGTGCTAGAAGTTCGGAGCAATCAGAGGCAACGAAGGTAGCGCCAGAAAAGCGTGAAGAACAGGCGAAGAGACAGGGAGCAGACAAAGCCGCGAAAAAAGAGTTTGAGGCTAGTAGGCCATTTCGTTGCTACAACTGCAATGGTGTCGGGCACTTTGCAGCCAAGTGTACAAAGCAACGTTTGGTGTTCTCGTGCGTCAAGGATAACGACGAGAATCTAGAGCTCCTTAAGCCATACCTGCACGAGCTGCACGTTAACGGGAAACCGTGCAGGGTGCTTCGTGATAGCGCCGCGACGATGGACGTTGTCCACCCGTCTTACGTGTCAGTGGACGATTTTACGGGAGAAGTCTCGTGGATAAAACAGGCAGTAGAAGAACACAGTGTATGCCTTCCCATAGCTAGAGTGATAATTTGTGTACCGTTTGGAGAGCTAATCACTGAGGCCGCAGTTTCGAAGGCCGTGCCACTTCAATATCCTTACCTCTTCTCGAATCGACCAGACCAATTGCTACACGAGAGAGGCCAGAAACTCGGAAGCGGGGTGATACAAGCTTTGACAAGATCGAAAACTGGTCAGCTCGCATCTCAACTAAGTCAGATTCCCGAACCTCAGGTAGCCAGAGACGCACCAGCCAGCATATCGTGTCAATAAAATGAGGAGGGAAGTGAACCAACGAGGAATGAAAGCCAGACAGCTGACCGAGCAAATGAGCGACGAGGGACTTCAACCACTAAGTCGGTAGAGGAATCAGAAAACGCTGAAGGATCCGTTTTATCTCCAACATCGCGTAGTTTTGATCGCTTTCTGCAGGTGAACAGGGAGTCCCTAACAAAAGAACAGAAGCAGGATCCCACTTTGGAAAGACTGCACCTTACAGCTAAAGAGCGCATCGCGAGACGCAACATAACGATGCATGAGAAGGGAGGCTTACTATACCGACACTACCAGGACAGAAAAGGCAAAACATTTGATCAGCTGGTCGTGCCCGAAAAATACAGAGCGGACATTCTGAGTCTCTGTCACGGAAATGGCTGGGCAGGACATCTGGGAATCAATAAAACAAAGGAGCGGCTTTTAATGGAATATTATTGGCCGGGTTGTTTCAAAGATGCAGAACGCTACGTAAAAACATGCGATGCGTGCCAGCGCGTGGGCAAGCCGGGAGAGACATGGAAGGCTCCACTGAAAATTGTTCCATTGATCTCGGAACGTTTCCGCCGGCTTGTAATAGACACAGTAGGCCCTTTGCCTAACACGAAATCAGGCTATAAGTACTTGCTTACTATGCTATGTCCCGCCACAAAATTTCCCGAAGCAATTCCGTTGAAGGACTTGAGCTCCACAGAAATAGTTGATGCCCTTTTGTTAGTGTTCGCGAGAATAGGATTTCCGGCCGAAATCCAAGCCGATCAGGCGACGGTCTTTACAAGCGCCTTGACGACCGCATTCCTAGAAAGATGCGGAATAAAACTGTTGCACAGCTCGGTGTATCATCCGCAGTCCAACAGTGTAGAGAAATGGCATTCGGTGCTGAAGCGGGTGCTACGCGCTCTTTGTTATGAGCATAAAACAGACTGGGAGGATTGTCTGCCGGCCACACTTTTCGCTTTACGAACAGTCCCTCACGAAGCTACGGGGTTTACGCCAGCAGAACTCGTGTACGGAAGAGCCCTCCGCTCTCCCCTCCGAATGCTGAGAGAAATGTGGGAAGGGACAGGAGAGAACCAGACAGTGGTTGAGTACGTGCTTAAGCTACTGGACCGCCTTAATAACATGAGGGAATTAGTAAATCGAAATATGAAAGCTGCCCAGGAGGCCGCCAAGGTCTATTATAACAGAAACGCTAGCCTTCGAGGTTTCACCGCGGGCGATCGCGTGATGATCCTCCAGCCATCGAGAAAAAACAAGCTGGAAGTTCACTGGGATGGTCCAGTAGAAGTGTTGCAAAAAATTTCGGAGACGAATTACGCGCTAAGGGTTCCAGGCAGGGGAAAACAGGTGAGAATCTATCATTGCAATCTGATGAAGCCGTTCGTGGAACGCAGCGGGATCGTCAATCTGACTCTAAATGAACCAGAGGAGCTGGACAGCGAGTCAGGGTTGGAAGGGAGGTACGGACGCTAGTGACAACGTGGAAAACATTCTGGCTCACTACGTGAATGCAGATTTCCTAAGCGGGACACAGGTCGACACGCTAAAGCAGTTGTTGAGCGAATTCGCTGACCTATTTAGCAGTCGCCCGGGAAAGACACACCTCCTGACACACGAAATCGAGCTCACCTCTGATGAGCCGGTATGGTCGAAACCCTACAGGGTATCACCGCGGCAAAAAGAAATAATGGACGCGGAAATTCAGCGCATGTTGGAGTTAGGGGTTGTAGAGCCAGCGGAAAGTGACTATGCCTCACCGCTAATTCTTGTTGAGGCCCCAGGGAAAGATCCTCGTCCCTGCTTGGATTATAGAAAGCTTAATGCCATTACCAGGGATCAGCTATACCTGATTCCCAACATAGAGGAAAGGATAGAAAGGGTGAGCGGCGCGAAATTCATTTCCACCCTCGATCTCGTACGGGGATATTGGCAAGTTCCCCTCTCAGAAAGCGAGAGCAGGTATGCCGCTTTCATCTCCCCAGCGGGCACCTTTCGACCCTTAATGCTTAGTTTTGGGTTGAAGAATGCCCCCTACAGCTTCTCGAAACTCATGGACATCGTACTGAAGGACATGCAGTGCTTTGCACTCCCTTATTTAGACGATGTGGCACTTTTTTCGGAAACCTGGCAAGAGCATCTAGAACACCTAAAGACCGTGTTTTCCAGTTTACGACAGGCTGGAGTGACACTGAAGGCAGAAAAGTGTAGATTTGGTTGCGCACAGGTGACGTACTTGGGCCACGTTGTAGGCCAGGGAACTAGGAGCCCATCCGAGTTAAAGATTGCCCCGATCGCAGCATTTCCGCAACCACGGACGGAAACGGCCATTCGCTCATTTTTGGGATTAGTTGGGTACTACCAGCGATATATTCCTAACTACTCACAGCGGGCTAGTCCCTTAACTGACGCCTTGCGAAAGGGAGCACCTACTTACGTAAGTTGGGATAACCAAAAAGAAAACGCCTTCAAAAGCCTGAAGGAAGCACTCGTGTCCCGACCCTTGCTCAGGACCCCTGACTATGGGAAAGAGTTCATAGTCCAGCGTGATGCCAGTGATAGAGGGCTGGGTGCTGTCTTAAGCCAAGTTGGCTACGACCATGAAGAACACCCAGTTCTGTACATCAGCCGCAAACTTACCAGTAGAGAGGAAGCGTACAGCGCTTCCGAAAAAGAGTGCGCGTGTTTAGTTTGGGCAGCGCAGAAGTTGTCGTGTTACCTGTACGGAGCAAAGTTTGTATTTGAGACTGACCATTGTCCTTTAACGTGGCTGCGACAGATGTCCCACAAAAATGGTCGCTTGCTCAGATGGAGTCTGGCTCTCCAAAAGTACAATTTCTCGGTGCGTTATAAGGAGGTGAAACTGCACGGAAATGCTGATGGCTTGAGCAGACTGATGTAAGCGGGAGAACTAAGAGGAATCTCCTCCTGTGTGAGTGTTTTTTTTTACTTTGTTCCGAGTAATCCGGCTGTGGCAGTTTCAAAAGGAGATGTTTCGCGCTCAGTCGGCACAACATTAACCCAAATTTGGACACAATTTTTTAAAAGTGTATTGTTGTCAATGGAAGAAGCCTGGTGATTCTTTGGCGAAGTCCGAGCGCTTGCGGGTGGGGCAGTGCTTTGCTGTTTGGAACGTCCCACCTGCGCTTTCCTTTGTTGGTGGTGCTTTGGGTTCTGCCTTGGGGGCGATGATATTGCAATCCAGGGGACCAACACGGACGCCATCTCATCTCTTCCTGCCCAGCGGTTCCTGCCCAGCGGTCGTCAACGCTGGACATTCGAGATTTTTCGGGCCGCGGAGGAGCTGTAAGGTTTCTGGCGACAGCCGGTGGTCTGATTCAGCTGCGTATTCGGCCAGGACACCTGCAGCCGGGGTCCCTGCACGGCGATAGGCATCTGGGTTCCCACGGCCGGTCCTCGCGTGGTTTATTGGATTCGAGACGGAGGATTCCACTGCCGTTTGAAAACAACATTGTTCCCGGAAGATCGACCGTGCGGCACGGAGGCAGTTAGCGACCGCCAGAACCGAGCAGGGGTGACTCACCCCTTCAACTGTGCCTGCTCGCTGGCGCCTCGCCCATTCGGACTTCCCGGAAGACGTGTCCGGCTGGAGCGTGAGAACTGTCGTTCGGGCGCGAAGACAACGCTCTCTCTGGTGGGGGCGATTGTCCAGCGGCACCCTCTTTCTCCGGCGAGGCATGTGACGGGGGCGTGTCCCTATGTGAAGAGGTGTGTGTGTACGACAACGCAAGTTAGGCCACGCCCAATCTGGCGAAGACTTCCTCGAACCTGGGGAATCCTAGGGACCGGACCCTTTTTAAACCGGACGACGAGTGCCGTGAGGAAAGAATCCTCGATCATCCTCAGATCTTCTCAGATCCTCCGACCTTCCCCCATCACCCTCCAATGGGTTCCAAAATCTTGTAAATAATGTAAAATAAAACTCCTGTACAGTTTCCTTCATAACCAAGTCCGACAACGTCATTCGAAGAAGGGACCTGCGGCGCTGAGTCAGCTCTCTCAAGGACCCCTCATCTCTAACAAGATATAATAATAATAATAATAATAATAATAATAATAATAATAATAATAATAATAATAACAATAATAACAATAATAGTAATAGTAATTGGGTTTTGGGGAAAGGAAATGACGCGGTATCTGTCTCATACATCGTTGGACACCTGAACCGCGCCGTAAGAAAAGGGATAAAGGATGGAGTGAAAAAAGAAAGGAAGAGGTGCTGTAGTGGAGGGCTCCGGAATAGTTTCGACCAACTGGGGATCTTTAACGTGCACTGATATCGCGCAGTACACGGGCGCCTTAGCGTTTGGCCTTCATAAAAATGCAGCCGCCGCAGTCGGGTTCGAACCCGGGAAATCCGCATCAGTATCCGAGTGGCCTAGCCACAAGCCACCGCGGCGGGTACAGGAGGTATGCCGATGCCTTAATTAGCAACAGTTGGGGATAAGAGTTAATGGGGATTTCCTAAACAATCTGCGATTCGCTTATGACTGCCTTGCTGAGCCACTCCGGAGGTGAACTGCATATCACGATCAATGAGTTAGACAGACAGAGCAGAACGCTGGGTCTAAAAATTAACATACAGAAAACCAAAGTAATGCTCAACAGTGTAGCAAGGGAGCAGCAGTTCACAATTGGCAGCGAGTGGCTGGAAGTGGTAATTGTCTACTTAGGGCAGGCAGTGACAGCTGATCCGGATCATGAGCTAAAAAAACTAGAAGGATAAGAAGGGGGTGCAGCATATATGGCAGGTTCTCTCAGATCAAGAATGGGAGTTTACCAATAGATCCCTCAAGAGAAAAGTTTACAACAGCTGTATCTTACCCTTACTCACCTACGGAGCAGAAACGTGGAGGCTAACGTAAATAGTTCAGCTTAAATTAAAAAACTCAGCGATCCATAGAAAGAAAGAGGATAGGTGTAACGTTAAAACACCTGAAGCGGGCATATTGGGTGACGAAATAAACGCGGATTAACTACATCCTAGTCGAAATCAAGAGGAAGAAATGGGCTTGGGAACGGCATGCATTGCGAAGGCAAGATAACTGTCCCCTCATTTCTGTTTCTTTATCTAATATTGCATAATTTACCTAGTTTTATTTGAATATTCGAAAACGGCAGCATCTTCAAGGCGGTACTGTCCCTATGGAAAGAGTACGGCTGCTCCTGCGCCGGCAAGCCTAAAGAAAGCACGCCAATCTAAAGAGGCTGGCTCAGAAGAGGCGGCCATGGCTTGCCAGGCTGTGGAGCGACCAGAACATGGACACGACCACCCGTCCAGCGAGACCTCATCGCTTAGTGGGGATGAGTCAACGATTGTGGAGGGTGACGAGTCGACATGGCTAACGTGGACAACGAGGGATTCATGTCGGTGAGTCATCGCTAGCAACGAACGGTCGAGATCCCGGTAGTGGTTGAGCCCACAGAGAAAGGGGTTGATTTAAGAGAGAGGGATGCCATCTTGCTTTTTGTGGCCATTCAATCACTGCTGAGATCTGCGACGATTCGTAGTCGGTTCAACATGCACAGTGCTCTTCAGCTGGATGTCTCGACGGAAGAGCAGGTTGACAAGCTCCCGCAGAGCTCTCAGATTTTTGGCATCAAAGTTAACGTGCGGTTGCCCCATTTCTACATGAAGAACACCTGTGTTATTAATGGTGTACCAAAGTGGTACTCAGAACGCGACCTACTTGATTATCTGAAACCACAAGGTGCGCTGCACGTGAAACGACTTGTGCGTCGTGTGGAGTCTCCAGGAAAAGAATGGGCTGCGAAACCTACCACCTCTATCGTGTTGACATTCGCTCCAAACTCAGAGCGCCCCGAAAAAATTGATCTGGGATTCTCCAAATACGCAGTTGCAGAATTCACTGAAGCGCTTCAACGGTGTTTTAGATGCCACCCTTTTGGGCACGTGGCCAAAGTTTGCACAAAGGATCGACGCTGCAGGCGGTGCGGAAGCGACCACGACTTTAAAAACTGCAAGGCCGATTTTGCTTGCGCCAATTACGGCGGAGATCATTCAGCGAGTTTCGGAGGCTGCCCCTTCTCTGTAAGCGCTCTGCACCGTCGAATATCCTTTATTGCTGGTCCTAAAACCGACTGAGGCGCCTGGATCTCAAATGCACCGAAATGTTCCGTTTATATTGCAGTGGAACTGCGCTGGGATTTTAAGTCGGTTAGCTCAACTTAAACTATTATTGAAAGAGACTTGTGTTCCAGTATTGGTCCTGTCAGAAGCTGGCCGCCAAGCGGGAGACGTTTGACTAGATATGACGCCCATAAAAACTGCAGCATAAAGTCTTTTCCTGCAGGAAGAGCTGCGCTTTACATATGAAGGGTAATTCCACATGTTTCTCTAAGCGTTCCCGATCTTTGCACGGATAACATTGAGGTAGCAGCTGTCATAATACAACTCGGCTCTAGAACCCTTTCTATTGTATCCGTGTACGTCTCTCCGCTGAAGAAGGTAGCATTAAAATTGTTTCTACGGCAGCTCTGCGACCGCTGCCCAGCTCCTCGAATTATCTGCGGTGAATTGAACGCCCATCATGCCTACTGGGGTGACAGGAACACGGATTCCCGTGGACACAAACTCGTAGACGTTATTGACAGTTTGGACCTGTGTGTTGCCAGTGACGGAAGCCCCACATTCTTCCGGCCTCCAGCCTCAGGGAGAGCTATAGACCGGACACTGCATTCACCTGACGTCCGCGCGATGTGGTCAACAGCGCCTGGCCGCATGAAATGTGATCACTATCCGACTTTTGTGTTTGTTGCGACTTTCGTATGCATGGACCTAAAGTTAGCAATGTGGTCAACTGGGACAAGTACAGAGAGCACCTAGAACATGCTTCTGGTGACGTTGTTGACAAAATGATTTCTGATAAGCTAGCAGCAACTACGGCGGTCAAGTTACCTGATTATTTTCCGGCCCCGGATTTAAAACTCAGGAACCTTCGCGCAGCGAGAAGGGCGGAGTGCCAACTTGTGCGGAAGACGACAGGGACCTGAGGACAACCTTCAATAGGCTGAATTCTGCCATTAGACGGCACACGAACAAGGTGTACAGGGCGGAATTGGCCTCATTCTGCGCTAGTTTGACTGTGTTCTCACCGATGACGAGAATATGGCGAGTTATTGACAGCCTTTCTAAAGAATCTCGCCCTTCGAAGCCTTTTGAAGCTCTTGCAATACGCAAGAAAAAACCTATTGCGTGCTTGGAAGAGGAATTTGCAGACGCACTCGTACGTGCTAATTCTCGAATTTATACATAAACACCACCTGCTTCCTCCAGGTCTATCATGGAGGTCCCGTTCACGCTTCGTGAACTTCAGACTGGGCTCAGTGGCCTGCGGCGCCGATGTGCACCAGGTCCCGACGGCATCACCAATAAAATGCTCAATAATCTGCCCTTGCAACTCAGGAAGGAGCTCCTCAACTTCATCAATCGAGTTTGGGAATCTGGCGATGTTCTTCCGTCATGGAAGGTGGCACATGTAAGTCCAGTACTGAAGCCTGACAAAGACATGACAGACCTTAGCTCGTATCGCCATGAGTCATTGACCTGGTAAGTGAACGCTTATCGTGATGGCTTGAGGACAGCAATGCACTGCCAACATGTATGATAGGATTCCGCCGAGGTCTTAGTGCCCAAGATAGCGTGTTATACTAGGTGAGTCACATTGAACACCCGAAAGTTTTCGGCCTTTCCACCTTAGCCATTTTTCTTGACGTTGCGAAAGCTTACGACAACGTGCTTCAGAGCTCGATTCTAAAGAGTTTGCAAGGCATGGGCATACAGGGCCATACGTTAAGATTCATTTACAAGTTTCTAAGTGATCGCGCGGTTAGTGCACGTTTAGGGAGTACGTTAAGGACGGAAAAGGTCCTATCACGAAGTGTGCCTCAAGGAAGTGTTCTTTCCCCCACGCTATTTACCATCGTAATGGCTGGCCTTCCCGATTCATTGAGAAAAAGTTGCAGGCAAGTGCGTACGTCAATATATGCTGACGACATCTGTATTTGGATTACTGGCTACAAACACCAGCGATTAGCTCTGATAGCTCGGCAGGCTCTACTTTCGGCACTAGGTTACATTCAAGGTGTGGGATTTTCTCCGTCAGTGGAAAAATCCGGCTTTGTTCTGTTTCCAGGTGTAGAAGGACGTCAAGCGCGGTTGAAGATAGTCCTCGGTTACTCTTGCATCCGTCAATTCAAGTACACGCGTTTGCTGGGCGTCATTATTGACTCCCGTCTACAGTGGCGAAAAGCTGTAGACGCGAATGTTTCATCTATATCTTCGCGTCTTAATGTGATCCGTAGAATTGCAAGGGAGCAATGGGGAAACCATCCTTCTTCAATGGTCAAACTCCATGAAGCGCTGGTGGTCAGTCGCATAATGTATCAATTACCTTTAATTTCCCCCTCGGCGTCACAATTTGGACGTCTCGAAGTTGTCCAAAGAAAGGGTCTAAGAAGAGCCATTGGAGTTCCTCAGGCGGCTGCAAATGAGGAAGTACTTCATGAGTCTCTATCGAAACCTCTTAGCCTTGTCGCTTCTCAGAGACTACTAATGCATCTTGGCCGCCTAGGAGAGACAGTAGCTGGGCGATCCCTTCTCCAGCGGCTCTGCAAGAGATATGAATCGAAGGCTTGCTTGGTACTTAATATTCTTAGTTCTTTAGGCCTTAATGTCCGAAGGCAAAGGAAATGGTTGAAACCCCCCCCCCCCCTGGTCATTTCCGGCCCTCGACTGTAAGTTCACAATTCACCATTGAGCGCAAAGCGCAGCTCTCCCTTGGCAGCGACGGGTTCGATTGTACTTGAACATCTGAAAACAGAGTATGCCCGCCATCTTCAAATTTACACGGATGGTTCTGTGGACAAGGTCAAACAAGCTAGCGCAGCGGCTTTTTACATTCCTTTTTTGGACTGTAAGTAGACCGTACGCTTTACTGCTGTCGTATCGTTCACAACGGCTGAAAGTGTTGCTATTGAGGCGGCTTTACGGAAGTTAGGGTCTTGTCTGGCTCAACCGGCTTCTTTCCTCTTGCAGCCGCAGACTGGAACGGCGTTCCAAACAACGTTGCCATTATCACTTGCCCAAGTCTTTTCGCTGAAAATGTAAAAACTGTCCTGTTATTGTGAATCTGTGCTTTTAATTGTTGCCACCCCTTATGTAACACCCCTCTTTTGGGCCTTTACGGTAAATTTTTATTTATTTATTTATTTATTATACCCTCAGGGCCACTACGGCATTATAGAGGGGAGTGGTTACAGAAAAGTGAAATAAACTTAAACTGGAGTTAATGAAAGAGACAAGGTACAAACATGACTTCTACATATACATTGTTAGCTAAGGCGTTGAGGAGAAAATAAAGATGCAATATAAAATGTATCCTAGTTATACAATGTTAGCCAGAACGTTCTTGAATAATTGATGATCGGTGATGCTGGCCGTCGAAGAAGAAAGGTGATTCCACTCATTTGATGTGCGTGGTACGAATGACTGACAATGTTTTTGTTCTGCAAAAGAGGGATGCCAACCTTATGAATGTGGTCAAGTCTCTTCGATACATACTCAGGTAAGTGAAATAAGTTCGGTACGAAACTTTGGGTGATAGAATAATTTGTGAATAAGGCACAGACATGAAATTTTGAGACGTGATGACAGGGATAAGTAAAGGCTAGATTTCATGGCACTGATACTTGCTGCTCTGCTATAGTTAGAAAGAATAAAGCGAGTAGAATTATTCTCAACCATTTCCAATGATTGTGTTAGGTTTGTTCGACCTGGATCCCAAATGTACGCGGCGTACACGAGCGTGGGCCGTATTAGAGTTTTATAAAGGAGTAATTTTAAAGAGGGAGGTGCTTTGGAAAAGTTGCGTCATAAGTATACAAGCATTCGGTGAGCGCTGGATGTTACATGCGCGACGTGAACGTTCCAAGTTAGATCAGAGGTGATGTGAAGGCCGAGATACTTGTAAGTAGTTACCGGATCTAACGGTGCGTTATTAAGAGAATACACAGGAAGGTCGTTAGCGTTTCTTTACACCCGCATAAATTTGCATTTATTAACATTCATTTCCATTAACCATAATTTACACCATGTAGAAACAGCATTAAGGTCTCATTAGAGCCTGGTTATGTCGTCATCACAAGTGATTTCGGTGAAAATTACACAGGCCTGAAGTGCGGCCTGATCTCGGTGACAAGAACCGACAACGCACTCTCTCACCAGAGCAAGATCTGGCCACCCTAGAGCAGTACTTGGCCACAACCTTCTATGATCAAACCATTTAACCCTCGGCCCTCAGTCCCCAGCGGCTGCGGAGCAACTGACGACGGCGGCGGTCAGATTTGTGACGCTGCAGAAGCTGCTAACAATCTCTGGCTCCGGACAGGCCGCCATTGGAATCTGAACCTGGCAACGTTTAACGCAAGAACTTTATCTAGTGAGGCTAGCCTAGCAGTGCTGTTCGAGGAACCAGCGGGAATTAAATGGGATGTGATAGGGCTTAGCGAAGTTAGGAGGACAGGTGAGGCATATACAGTACTAAAGGACGGACACATATTGTGCTATCGCGGATTAGAGGATAGACGAGAACAAGGTGTGGGATTCCTCAATAATTAGGATATAGCTGGCAACGTAGAGGAG
Organism: Amblyomma americanum; assembly: GCF_052857255.1. NCBI lineage: Eukaryota > Metazoa > Arthropoda > Arachnida > Ixodida > Ixodidae > Amblyomma > Amblyomma americanum. The sequence continues at coordinate 8,318,656 of NC_135505.1, read as the reverse complement.
TTCTATAGTATTAACGAGAAGGTAGCAGCTATAGTAATTAGGTGAATAGGAGGTACAAGCTGAAAGTGGTGCAGGCCTACGCACCTACATCCAGCCATGATGACCAGACCGTTGAAAGTTTCTATGAGGGCGTAGAATCAGCAATGAATAAACTAAAATCACAGTACACTGTACTGATGGGCGACTTCAATGCGAAAGTGGGCAAGAAGCAGGCTGACGACCACGTGGTAGGTGACTATAGGATAGGCTCTAGAAATTGCAGGAGAGAGTTATTAGTCGAATTCGCGGACAGAAAATTTACAGATCATGAATACCTTCTTCCGCCAACGAGAAAACAGGAAGTGGACCTCGAAGAGCCCCAGTTGTAAAACTAAAAATGAAATCGACTTCATACTATGCGCTAAACCTGGCATAATTCAGGATGTGGCTGTCCTCAGAAAGGTGCGTTGTAGCGACCACAGAATGGTAAGGTATCGAATTAGCTTAGACTTGAAGAAGGAACGGAAGAAGCTAGTGAAGAGGAAGACCATTAACCAGTTAGCCGAAAAGGGAAAGCACAGGAGTTTAGGACAGCGCTGCAAAACAGATATTCGGCTTTAACTGAGGAAGACGATCTTGATGTTCATACAATGCACGATAATCTGACATCAATAATTACGGAGTGCGCAGTAGAAGTAGGCAGTAGGACAGTTCGACAAAATACCGGAAAGCTATCTCAGGTGACGAAAGATCTGATTAAGAAACGCCAAAGCATGAGGGCGTCTAACCCTACCGACAGAATAGAACTAACAGAGCTATCAAAGTTAATAAATAAGCGCAAGGTAGCCGACACAAGGAAGTTTAATATGGAGAGAATCGAGCATGCTCTAAAGAACGGAGGTAGCCTAAAAACAGTGAAGAGGAAACTAGGCATAGGTAAAAACCAGATGTATGCATTAAGAGACAAGCAGGGCAGTGTCATTAGCAATATGGATAAGATAGTTAGCGTAGCCGAAGAGTTCTACACAGACCTGTACAGTAGCCAATGTAATCAGAGCGTTAATAAGAAAGACAGCAGTGCACAGCAATGCGTCATCCCGCCAGTAATCAAAGATGAAGTAAAGAAAGCCTTAGAAGCAATGAAAAGGGGGAAAGCAGCTGGGGAGGATCAGGTAACAGCAGATCTGTTGAAGGATGGAGGGGACATTGTGCTAGAAAAACTAGCCACCCTCTTTACGCAATGCCTTATGACCTCGACTGTACCAGAAGCTTGGAAGAATGCAAACATTATCTTAATTCATAAGAAGGGAGATGCCAAGGACTTGAAAAATTACAGGCCGATCAGCTTACTATCCGTTGCCTACAAAGTATTTACTAAGGTAATCGTTAATAGAGTCAGGGCAACGTTAGACTTTAATCAACCAAATGATCAGGCAGGCTTTAGTAAAGGATATTCGACAATAGATCATAATCACACTATCAATCAGGTGATAGAGAAGTGCGCAGAATATAACCAACCTCTATATATAGCTTTCATTGATTACGAGAAATCATTCGACTCAATGGAAACCTCAGCAGTCATACAGGCATTGCGTAATCAGGGGGTAGAAGAGCCTTATGTCAAAATACTGGCAGATATATATAGCAACTGCACAGCTACTATAGTCCTCCATAAACTCAGCAATAAAATTCCAATAACGAAGGGCGTCAGTTAAGGAGACACGAACTCGCCAATGCTGTTCACCGCATGTTTACAGGAGGTATTCCGAGGCCTGAATTGGGAACAGTTCGGAATAAGAATAAATGGAGAATACCTAAATAATCTGCGATTCGCTGATGACATTGCCTTGCTGAGTAACTCAGGAGGTGAACTGCAAATCATGATCAATGAGTTAGACAGGCAGAGCAAAACGATGGGTCTAAAAATAAACATGCAGAAAACCAAGCTAATGTTTAACAGCCTAGCAAGGAAACAACACTTCAGAATTGGAAGCGAGAGCCTAGAAGTTGTGACGGAATACGTCTACTTAGGGCAAGTAGTGACAGCTGATCAGGATCATGAGAGGGAGATAACTAGAAGGATAAGAATGGGGTGGAGCGCATATGGCAAGCTCTCGCAGATCATGAGTGGCAGTTTACCAATTTCTCTCAAGAGAAAAGTGTACAACAGCTGCATCTTACGGGTACTCACCTACGGGGCAGAAACGTGGAGGCTAAGGAAAGAGTTCTGCTTAAGTTAAGGACAACACAGCGAGCCATGGAAAGAAACATGATAGGTGTAACGTTAAGAGACCGGTAGCGGGCAGAGTGGCAGAGAAACCAACACGGGTTAATGACATCCTAGTCGAAATCAAGAGAAAGCAATGGGCTTGGGCAGGGCATGTAATGCGAAGGCAAGATAACCGCTGGTCCTTAAGGGTAATGGAGTGGATTCTAAGAGAAGGCAAGCATAGCAAGGGGCGGCAGAAGGTTAGGTTGGCGGATGAGATTAAGAAGTTTGCAGGCAAAGGGTGGATGCAGCTGGCAAAGGACAGGATTAATTGGAGAGACATGGGAGAGGCCTTTGCCCTGCGGTGGTTGTAGTAAGGCTCATGACGATTATGATGATGATGATGATTAAGCACAGAGGCTTGTGGTACACCCGATTGCACTGGACATTGCTTCGAGGTTACGTCATTAACTGAGACAAACCGTGAGCATTTAGTAAGGAAAACCTCAAGCCAGAACAGAATTTCGGTATCAAGTTTTAGCTGCTGCAGTTTGTAGATTAATAAACTATGACACACCTTATGAAATGCTTTTGAAGAATCTAAAAAGATTAAATCAGCTATTGAGGAATGATCAAGTATTAGGTGCAGTTTATGCGTGAACGATACTAGTTGGGTTTCACATGAGTTTGTTTTGCGAAAGCCGTGTTGAACTTTTGAAAAAAATGAGTTCGCTTCTAAAAAGTTGACAATCTGAGAAAAGAGAATATCTTCAAAAATTTTGCATGGTATACTGGTTAAAGAAATGGGCCGATAGTTAAGTGGGCAATGTTTCGTACGTGATTTGTGAAGTGGAATCACCTTCCCAACCTTCCATTTAGCAGGCAGTGAACCTTTTTCAAGTGATTGCTGAAAAATGTTTGACAGTATAACATAACAATATTAGTTAGTGTTCTTCATAAACTTTGGATTAACTAGGTCACAGCCAGGAGCAGAAGAAAATTTCAGTCATGTGATTACTTTTTCTACGCCGACTGGTTCAATGGATAAAGGGTACATAACAGCAAAGTCGTAAGAATGTGTAGTTGGATGAGTGGCATGAGCATGTTTCGAAAAGTTGCGTGTAAAAACATCATTAAAAATGGATGCAGAATCGGCCGGCGGGATGACGTTTTCATCGTCATCGACAAGGGTTATTATGTCGTCATGGTTTGGGGTTTATAATGCGCCAAAACGTTTCGTGTCAGTAGATTGCATAGATGGCAATGTGTTTGTTAAAAAATTATCTTTTACAACCTTAAGGGCTGTGATGTAGTCGTTAGATGCACGTGTGTAGGCTGCCCATTTTGCGCTGTTAGCAGATGTTTTAGCTAATTTATATAAACGTTTTGTTTTCTGTTAGATAAGCGTTTGATGTGAGTGTTGTACCAGGGAGCATGACCGTTAGAGGAAACAGTGGATGTAGGGATAAACTTTTCTGTTAATTCACTGGTTTTAGCAACAAACACGCCCCAGTTCGCTTGCACACTGCGGTCGTCGAAATCTGTGAGGAAAGTGTCAAGAAATATACACAGCTCTTTGTTAATGAAATCAAAATCTGCTTTCTTGTAGTCCCGAATGGTCTTGGTTTGCATTCTGATATTTGGCCGTGAAATATTGATGTTGAAATTAATACGAGAATGGTCGCTCAGGGGAGGAAAATAACTAATGTTGGAAATAAATTTGGGCCGAGTTGTTAGCAGTAGGTCAGCAGTATTAGGAGCATGTGGTGTGTTTCTGGTAGGCTGTGTTGCGAGTTGACTGAAAAAGATTCATTTTATTTATTTATTTATTTTTTCATACTGTCAGCAGCTGCCAAGACAGAAATTGATGAAATAATCAAAAACTAGATGCAACACATTAGCAGATCACTGGCTTAGGAGAAATACAAATAAAAAAACATCATAGGAGGGATTAAGAGAAAATGACATGTGATATGGGTCAAAAACATACTAGTCAAACAAGTCATAAATAATTCGTGAGGGCGTTTTCAAATGCCTTTAAATCCGAACATTGAACTACTTCTTTTGGTAATTGGTTCCATTCGTCCGTAGAGCGAACCAGAAAAGAGTATTTGAAATAATCTGTTCTAAAATCTAGAGGTGTGATGTTTGGAATGTTTTGTTCTGTAGAAGTATTCAGTGGTTTGATGTATTGGTCTAGATTGAGCTGATAGCTACCTGTAAGCACATGAAAAAAGAATATCAGCCTGTTAAACTGCAGTTTATGCTTCACAGTTGTCAGCCCGGCCCTGCTTCTAAGTTCAGATACTGATTGGGTTCTAGAGTACTAGCGGAAAATAAATCTTAGAGCTTTGTTTTGTACCCATTCACATTTTCATGTGTTTTGTTTAGTTTACTGCTCCCAAACATGACTAGCGTAAGTCAGCACTGGAAGCAGAGCCATCTTGTAAGCTAGTAGCTTTACCTCTACAGTGGCATCATGAAGTTTTCTTCGCAATAACTAGAGCTTCCGCGTGGCGTTATTGCAAACGTTGTCAATGTGCGTTATCCAGTTTAGGTCTTGTTTAAGATGAATTCCTAAGGATTTGACCCATATTTACAACCTAGTTTTGTATACCGGTGTATTTCCAGAGAAACTTAAGACTGCTAAAGTGACAGTAGTGTACAAAAGTGGAGAAAAAGATAACTTAGGGAATTATAGGCCAATATAAATATTACCAATATTTTCAAAACCACTCGAGAAAATCATCTTTATAGACCGTTTACAGAGAGCAGTTCGCTCTCTCCACGGCAGGCGGCGCCACTAGGACGGCCTCCACTTCTGGCCTTCGGAGCCGTCGTTAGCAGCATCGGCGCGCAGTGCGGAACGCTGGTGAACTTCTTGTATATGAACGTCAAGCGACTCAAGCAATCTTGCTGTGGTACGGACGTCATGCGTATTGATGAATCAATACCTAGAGCGGATGTCCCTATGGTCTAGTGTCGAAAAAATAGTCGCACTTGTTACATATGGTAAACTTCGCGACACAACGGCCGCCGTCTTTCGAAGAGCTGTCTTGCGATTTCATGACGCTTTCAGGGAGAATAGAACGTTGATGTTAAACATCTCACAAGTTCAATGCGCCAGTGTATTTCAGAGCCAGCAGTAGCTGCGGGAATGCCAGATCGAGCGTACATGCCTGCAACCTTTCTCATTTTCGACATACAATGATCCAATACATTGAACACGTTACAATAATATTTGCCCATGCAGCTTAATACGCATTTAATGGCCGCATTTTATCTTCTCTCTTTTTTATATGTTTTATTTTATCTTTTCCGCACCGCTCTCCTGCCCTTATCTCCCAAATTCCCTTCCCCGCGCAGCGTAGCACGCCAGAGATTTTCAAGCACTGGCTAAATTATGTTTTTCCATTAAGTATTTTTTTCTGTATATAATCGGTGCTATTTTAGACCTTTACAGTAAGTGCTTCCTGGGCGTCGGCACAGTGCTCACTAAACTGACGTGCGTACTTGGTGCTTGCATGGTGGAAGCGGCAACGGAGCTTTTCAAAAGTCCTCAGAGGAGCCGGCGCTTCGACATGCAATTCTCTCGCCCAGTGCAAAGCTCTACAGAAGTACTCTAATGCACCGGAGAGAGGTGAAATTTATCAAGACATGTATATTTCCGCTTACTCCAGCTGGCTACATCTGCGGGTAATGAACTCCGGAGCAGTTTTCAGATTTACGTAATTAACAACAGCGCATAGTCGAATGTCGCCGAGCTTCTGAACGGGGCCTTGAAAAACATGCATATTCTTCTTTTGGAAGCCGGAACGTTAACGGAGGATAAAGTAAATACCTGGACGATCGGCCGGCGATCACGCGCACGTTCGGTTGTAAGTCGTGTGCACAGTGCTGAGCAGTGAACGTTCTTAATAGCTGTAAATCCATATTCCTTCACTCGGAAAGAACATCGGGCTCCAAAAAGCAAGCTTGCAGGCATTGTCCTGCTTTTAATCTGCAGTTGGACAGCAAGTTATGCAGTCCACAAATTTCGTTATACGGTGAATTGACTCAATAAATATGGACGCGCAGGTATAGCCAATCGCGGTTTGTTGACACATTCAAACCGATGCGGGTGGTCTGAAGGAGACGAGTAAATGAGCTGATTGAACCAAACGTTTTGCAGTACCAATACGTTCTATGAGCACTCACACTAAAAGTTTTCGTGCCGCCCGACAGGTCGTTATTTACAGCGAGAGCCGGAGAAGCGTCTTGCAGCCGGGCATCAGCGCGCCGGCAGCCGTCGGAAGGAGAAGGCCCGAAGGCCGGCGATGGCGAAATGGTCACGTGACCATATATGGCGGCGCCCATGCTCCCGCTCTGTAAAGCGTCTATAAGACTCACTGGTTTCTTTGATGCTAACTCTGTTATTACATCATCGCAATATGGCTTCCGGACAGGTAGATTTACTGAGACAGCTCTACTTCACCAAAAAGAATTAATTCTAGATAATATTGAAAGGAAGCTACTAACACTAGGACTATTTGTGGATTTCTCCAAGGCTTTTGACAGAATCAATCATAATATCCTACTAGACAAACTGTCTTACTATGGTGTTCGTGGTACTTTTTTTAATTTGGTTCAAAGTTACTTGACAAATCGACATCAAGCAATATGTATAGGAAATGAAATGTCCTCATTGCAAAAAAATAAGCATGGCGTACCTCAGGGGAGTATTCTCGGCCCACTGTTTTTCAATGCTTACATCAATGACCTTGTATCTCTAGATAGCACCATAAATTATGTTATATACGCCGACGACACCAGTACATTTTGTCCTTGTCAAATCAGCCAACCTATTCTTGGACAAACTATGTAAATGGTCAAGCGCTAATAACCTAAAAATAAACTGTTCCAAAACAAAAGCAGTTCTCTTTCAAGCTAAACAAACAAATGTTCGCATTAGTCCACTGAAGTTTGATAATACTGAAATAGAATTTTCTTCATCAGCAAAATCCCTGGGTGTCGTTTTTGATGAAAACATGCTATGGGATTTTCACGCCGAAAACATACAAACTAAACTGTGCAAAGCATTAGGTATAATGAGAAAAGTACATTTTTTACCCGTCCCCCAAAAACTAATGCTTTATAACACGGTTTTCGCACCTCATCTATTATATTGTCATCTTGTTTGGGGTACTGGCACCAAGAAATCACTAAATAGATTGGTTACATTACAAAAAAATGCAGTTAGAGCCATTTCAAACTCTCCATATAATGCCCACACTTCCGACCTATTCCTTAAATACAAGATTACTAAAATTTCCACGCTTTATGAGCGCCAGTTGCTGGCATCTTTGAAATCTGAAATCCATAAAAATATAACAACATTACGAGCCGTTGCAAACTTGCAGATTAACATATCTCGCTCCACCCGCCACCATGAACATTGGCACGTTCCGCGATCACGTACTAACTACGGTCTCCAGATGCTTCGAAACAGGCTGCCTAGTACACTTAACAAATATAAGCTAACGGAAGAGCAGCTGCGGGTTCTAACCAAGAAAAAATTATTTAATATTATTAACTAACCTGTACTGTTAGATTTGAATGTATTTTTTAACTTATGCACTCATTCACTGTTTTTGCACTTATCTTGTTTCCTATATTTTTTTTCCATTTCTTCCTTGTTATTCTTCCCATCATATATATTTTATGTCCTTCTAAACTGTCGTGCTTGCTGCAATGTGGTTCGGGGAGACGGGGCCAGTCAAGCTGCCCTTGACGCAGCTTTTATCCCGTCACCCTCGCCACACATCGTACATGCCCTGTACTTGTTGTGGGAAATAAACTGAAACTGAAACTGAAACTGAAACATCGGCTACTTGAGTTAATCCTTCACCACTGATACTGTAAGGGAAGGTTAAGGGGTCTTTTTTTGCGTGTCGTGCACATAAAAGCTCTTTTCGATGCATTTAGTTCCATTTGCCAATCATCATACCAGAATGTAATTTTCTCCAAATGATTCCTAAGTTTTTGCTGCGCAGAAGAGGAATATATTTTTGAATACACAATTGTATCATCTGCATAATGTTTCATCGCAACTTCTGGGGAAAAACCTGTGCTCCTATCACTGATATATGTCGAAAACAGTTTAGGCCTTATTACCGATCCCTGCGGCACACTGATCGAACTGATTTTTTAGAACTAAGAGTAGAGTTTAATGAAACAAATTGCTCCCTTTGTGACAGGTATGCCTCTATCCAGTTCACTAGCTGATTGCTGCCTAGGGTACAAGACAGTTTTATAAGCAGCTTTCTATGTGATATTCTATCGAAAGCTTTCCGGAAATCGATAAAAATTATATCGATTTGTCCCCTTCCATCAATACATTCAAAAATCTCATGTATAAGTTCAGCCAGAATTGTGGATGTTGAGTAGCCTCGTCGAAAACCGTGCTGATTTGTCCCAAGAATGACATTTTCCTCCACAAATTTCATCAAGGGGGTGGTCAAAATATGCTCCAGCGTTTTGCAGCATGTGCTGGTGAGGGAAATTGGTCGGTAATTTGTGACATCATCTTTGGGACCTTGTTTATGAATTGGTATAACCTAAGCCTGTTTCCAGTCATTAGGTACTTGACCAGATTCAAGGAACTTTGTGAAAACATCTACGAGGTAAAAGGAACACCACTCTGTATATCGCTTTAGAAAAAAAAAAAACATTAGGAATTTCATCAGGACTTGGGGATTTTTTTCTTCCAGTTTAAGAAGTAGATTCAAAATGCCGTTCTGACTTACTTTATGCTCGGCTAAAGGTTTTATAGCAAGAGATTCCGTTTGGGGCGTAGTACCGTCATCCAAAGTAAAAACTGATTCAAAGTATTCATTTACGAGGCATGCCATTTCAGTCCTATCAGTGACAGCTCTATCTTTGCTTGTCAAAAATTTTATGGCAGATTTTTGCTTTGAAACATATCTCCAAAATTTTCCACGAACCGTTCTGACAAAACTAGTTAGTGTTTGACTCATATAAAGCTGCTTTGCTTGGGCAATTTCCATTTTCAACTCCTGAGAGAGTACTTTAATAGACACGCGCGCTGTTTTAGAGGTGGATTGTTTAGACCGGAGACGTTTCAAAAGTCGTTTTTTATGAATAATCGTCCCTGTAATCCATAGGTTTCTTTTGTTGACTTTTTTTAGTGCGCATGGGAACAAATCGCTTGATCGAGTCAAACACCACTGTTTTAAACCTCTCCCACGCTTCGTTTACAGACGCAAATTCTAGAGAGATAAAACGAGTGAAATCATCATACCCTAGTTCTAGGTTATCTAATATTGCAACTTCATCAGCTTTAGAGAAGTCCGGGACGGTCAAGGTTTTATTGTTTTCAAGGGTGTGGTATTTGGTAGATATGTGCGTAATCACCATATTGTCGCCGACAAACATAGGGCGGCACGAAAAGGGGCTTTTTTAATCCGAAGGCCAGAAACCCAGCAGCGCGCGTTTGAACGGGAACGTCCTCTTCTTCGCTCCCACACGAGCCCAGTAATGCCGCTCGGCCGCATGGCGGCGCTCGCAGAATGTGAGCAGTGTGGCATTGCCCCCCTCCTTTCAAGAGGCATCGCCTCGATGCCTCCGGCAAGGGGGATAAAGAGTGTGGAGACACCGAAAGTGCGATAGCGTGTGGTGGCAGCACTGAATGTGAACTCCGGGAGGGGCTAACGGGCGTAATACGGTTTCATGCGGGACACGTGGACGACTTCAGACTTGGGCGGGCGAGAAGACCGGACAACTCCTTGCGGGTACACTTCATAGTTAACATCGCTGAGTTGACGTAGCACCTCGTAGGGGCCGAAGTAGCGCCGCAGAAGCTTTTCAGAGCGACCGCGCACACGTATAGGGCTCCATACCCAGACGTGCTCGCCGGGTTGGTAAATCACCTCCCTGTGGCGGAGGTTTTAACGCCGGGCGTCAGTTGTCTGCTGGTGGCGAATGCGTTGTCGAACAAGGTGGCGAGCGGCTTCTGCATCGCGAACGAATTGGTCAGCGCCTGGGACAGACGAGGGGGTACAATCCGGGAGCAGCATGGCGTCAAGCATGGTCAGGGCATCTCGGCCATACACCAAACGCAAGAGGGTGAAGCGCGTCGTTCCTTGGAGGGCGGTGTTGTACGCAAACGTGGTGTAGGGAAGTATTTCGTCCCATTTGCGATGGTCAGCGTCGACATACATAGACATCATATCTGTGATGGTCTTGTTCAGCCTCTCAGTAAGTCCATTCGTTTGAGGATGGTAAGCAGTCGTTTTTCTATGACTGGTGCCACTAAGACGGAGGACCTCGTGTGTAAGAGCCGACGTAAACGCGGTTCCCCGGTCAGTTAATACAACCACGGGGGCGCCGTGGCGAAGCACGATGTGGTGAACAAAGAACTGTGCAATTTCATTATTAAATAGTTTCATTATTAAATAGTTTCAGCAGCGGTGCCACGGGGAAGAGCCTTGGTTTATCAATAGCGGCTTAGGTAGTCCGTGGCAACAATATACCGGTTTCCCATGGAGGACACCGGGAATGGGCCCAGTAAGTCCATGCCGACTGGTTGGAATGGGATTTGCGGTGGATCAATTGGCTTCAGAAGGCCGGCCGGTTTTGTCGGTGGTACCTTCCGTCGTTGACACTCACGGCAGGTTCGAACGTAGCGTTGGACGACCGCAGCAAGCCGTGGCCAGTAGTACTTGTGGCGGAGGCATCCCAATGTTCTGGAAAAACCGAGGTGGCCAGAAGAAAGGTCGTCGTGGCATGCAGCGAGAACTTCCTTACGAAGCACGGCTGGGACAACGAGGAGATACGCAGTGTCGGTCGGACCGTAGTTTTTCTTGTAGAGGACTCCATCTATTAAGCAAAACGACGAAAGTCCGCGCGAGAAGAGTCTGGGCGGAGACGGAGTGGTTCCTTCGAGGTACTCGATTAGAGGCAGCAGTTCACAGTCGGCCCTCTGGTGGTGGGCAAGGTCGGATGTGGTGACAGCGCCGAGGAAAGCAGGATCGTCGTCGGACTCATCTGGTGGGCAAGGAAGAGGAGCTCGGGAGAGACAGTCTGCATCGCTATGTTGCCGACCCGACTTATAGACGATGGTGACGTCGAACTCTTGCAACCGAAGGCTCCACCGTGCAAGTCGCCCCGATGGATCTTTGAGGTTCGCAAGCCAGCACAAGGAGTGATGATCGCTGACGACTTAAAACGGGCGGCCGTACAGGTATGGACGAAATTTTGTGATTGCCCACACAACAGCGAGACACTCCTTTTCCGTTGTGGAATAATGCACTTCGGAACGGGACAAAGTGCGACTTGCGTATGTGATCACGCGTTCCACACCGTCTTGCCACTGCACAATCACCGCACCGAGGCCCACATTGCTGGCATCTGTGTGCAGTTCCGTGTCGGCCTGCTCGTCGAAGTGGGCAAGGATAGGCGTAGATTGGAGGCGGGCCTTAAGCTCTCTGAAAGCTTTTTCCTGATCTTGGCCCCAGAAAAAGGGTTCGGAGTCTTTTGTCAGGCGAGTCAGCGGCTCTGCGAGCTTGGAGAAGTTTTGAACGAACCTCCGATAATAGGCGCAAAGCCCCAGGAAACGCCGCAAGCTTCGTTTATCTGTTGGCTGGGGAAATGTAGCAACGGCGGCGGGCTTTTCTGGGTCGGGGCTAACGCCCTGAGCGCTCACAATGTGGCCAAGAAACTTGAGCTCCCGAAATGCGAAGTGGCACTTTTCAGGCTTGAGAGAGAGACCCGCAGAACGAATTGCTTCGAAGACGGCACGCAAGCGTTTCCGGCGCTCCTCGAACGTGTCGGAGAAAATCACGACGTCGTCGAGATAGACAAGGCAGGACTGCCACTTCAGGTCAGTTAGTACGGTGTCCATCATACGTTGGAACGCCGCAGGGGCTGAACACAAGCCGAAAGGAAGCACCTTAAATTCGTACACTCCGTCAGGAGTAACGAAGGCGGTCTTTACTCGGTCACGTTCGTCGACCTCGATTTGCCAATAACCGCTACGAAGGTCGAGTGACGAAAAGTAGGTAGCATGGCGGAGGCGGTCTAATGAGTCATCAATGCACGGCAGTGAATAGACATCTTTTTTGGTAACGTTATTGAGACGTCTATAATCTACAAAGAACCGTAGGCTGCCGTCCTTCTTTGCGACGAGAACAACAGGTGACGCCCAGGGGCTCGTCGATGGTTGTATGACGTCGTCGTGAAGCATTTCGGCAACTTGGCGGCGGATAGCATTGCGCTCCTTCGACGAAACACGATAAGGACGCTGACATAGCGGTCTCTGGTCACTGTCGACGATAATACGGTGCTTAGTTATTGGCGTCTGGCGAACCGTGGATGTTGATGCAAAACAGTCGCGGAAAGAGTCAATAAGGCTTTCCACGCGGCGTTTCTGATTGGTCAGAAGGTCAGGGTTCACGTCGGTCCTAATGGCTGTTGCAGTGTCCTGTTCAGATATTTCGGGGGCCGTTGTTGATAAGGCACATTGGCCGGCATGCTCGCCAAGTTCTTCAAAATGGGCAATCACCGTGTTTTTCGTCAAATGTTGGGGTTCACAACTAAAGTTGGTCACTAAGAGCGTGGTACGCGCGTGAACAAGGTCGACAAGGGCGCGAGCAACGCAAACTTGCCGAGACAGTAGCAGCGACATATTCGCTTCGGCAATGCCCCGAGTACCGGAGCTGGTATCACACTGGACTGTGACAAACTTGCTTGCTCTCGGCGGTATCGTTGTGTGGTCATCAGAGATGCGTAATGGTGCTCTGTGCGGCTCGGGGTCGGTATCAACGGCTCGCTGTGTCGAAAACGATACCAATTGCTCGTGCAGGTTGATGACCGCCCCATACTCGTTAAGGAAGTCCATGCCGAGAATCAGTTCTTTAGAGCACTCTCGTAGCACGGCGAAGGAGCCAGTGAAAGTTGCACCGCGGATCTTTATACGTCTGGTGCAGACGCCAACCGGCGTTACCACATGGCAACCAGATGTGCGTATCTGCGGCCCATGCCAAGGTGTCAGAACCTTTCTGAGGGTTGCGGCTAGGTTACTACTCATGACAGAAAAGTCGGCTACGGTATCGACGAGTGCAGATACGTCATAGCCATCGGCGGCAACAAGAATTTCGGCGGCGGAAACAATTGTTTGAAAATTTGTCGGCGAGGTTTTTGGTGCCGTCGTCGATGGGGTCGTCGCTGAGGTCGTCGGTGAGGTCGGCGGTGGGATCGTCTTTAAGGTCGGCGGGTGGGGTCGTCGCATAAAATCGTCGGATGGAGGCTGTTCACTGTCTGCGGCAGCGGCGGTCCTACCCCCAGAGGACGCCGTCTTCAGTTTTCCCGGCGGGGAGACGTGCCTCTGAATTGGCCAGATGATGGTGCATGACTGGGTGGAGGAACTCGTCTTGGAGACGGCGACCTAGACTGGCGTCGTGGAGGCGTTGAGGGCAGCACATTATAGGCCAGGTACTGCTCAATGTCTCGCGGTCTCTCACCATAGCGCGGTCGAGGTGCGCTCGGTGGAAATCCTCTTAATCCCATCCGCCGGTAGGGGCAGTTGCGGAGGATATGAGCGGGCTCCCCGAAGTGGTAGCATAGTGGCCGGTTGTTGGGTGTGCGCCACACGTCAGCTTTTCGAACAGGGCGCGGGTCACGCAGCTCGGCGGAGGGAAAGTACCCCTGCGTTTGTTCGGCAGCAGGGCGGAACGCATGTGGAACTGGCGCAGGTCTCCGCAGAGCTTCACTATAGCTCATGATGTACGGCTCCGGCTGGGGTGTCCGTAGGGCTTCGTTGTAGCTGCTGGCGTACAGCTCCGGCTGTGGTGCCGGTGGTGGCTGGACTGCTCGCCGAATTTCCTCGCGGACGGCATCGGCTACAGCTGCAACACTGGCAGGTGGAGCATCTAAGCGGAGGTTGCGCAGTTCTTCGCGAACTACACTCCGCACAAGCTCCCGAAGAGCCTCGTCCCCGGCGACTGGCAGGGACGCACAATAGTTGCTGGCCGCAACACTTCCCGGACGACCGTACTGCGCACTGCGTTCCTGTAAGGAACGTTCCATGCCTGTGGCTTCTTTAGCGAAGTCAGCGACGGTTCTTGGTGGGTCGCGTATGAGGCCAGCGAAGGGCTGCTCCTTCACACCACGCATGAGGTGGCGCACCTTGGTAGCCTCTGGCATGGCAGGGTCAGCCCGATTGAAAAGACGTGCCATGTCTTCAATAAACATAGCGACGCTTTCGTTCGCCTGCTGTGACCTGGTGCGAAGGGCGAGTTCGGCATTTTCCTTGCGTGCGTTTGTGCTGAAGGTAGCCAGCAATTTACGGCGGAACGCTTCCCAGTTCGTTAAGGATGCCTCATGGTTCTCGAACCATGTCTTCGCAAAGTCTTGGAACGAGAAATAGACGTTTCGTAGTTTTCGGTCGTCGTCCCACTGGTTAAAAGTGGCCACACGGTCAAAGCTGGACAACCAGTCCTCGACGTCCTCAAACCGATCGCCGTGGAAGGATGGTGGTGAGCGAGCGGTGAGAACTACAACGGGCGGGACAGTGCCGGAAAGCTGGCCTGTCTGACTGCCTGTAGTAGACGTCATGGTACGCACCGGCCTCGTCAGTGGCTGACACTCAGGTTGCAGGCCTCGCAGGCGGCGGCTCGCTTTGTGGACGGGTGTTGTGTCCAAGCGTCGCTGATCAGCGTCACAGTTGCCCTCGGGGTGAGCGTTCATGGAACAATACCCAGCACCTCCACCAAAATGTCGCCGACAAACGTAGGGCGGCACGAAAAGGGGCTTTTTTAATCCGAAGGCCAGAAACCCAGCAGCGCGCGTTCGAACGTGAACGTCCTCTTCTTCGCTCCCACACGAGCCCAGTAATGCCGCTCGGCCGCATGGCGGCGCTCGCAGAATGTGAGCAGTGTGGCAATATTGATATCAGAGATCCTTTCTAAGACTTCATACCAATAATTTAGCTGTGAAACAGACTTATTTAAAAAGACCAGGTCAAGCAGTGACTCTCCCGATTCATGGACTCGCGTGGGTGTGCTCACAATTTGCATTAAATCTAGGAAGAAATCAATATCTAGAAGATATATATCTAGAAGAATATCTGACCTTCTTTAAGGTTTTTCCAGTCAATAAGTGGCAGATTAAAATCCCCAGCCATTATCACCTTGCATTTACTGTGACCAAACTTGTCAGTTAAGAAATCATTAAGTAAAATCATGTATTCCTCAGTTGTTCCTGAAGGACGATAATCTGCGACAACTACAATTAACAAACCCCTAATTTCCATGGAAAACACGGCACACTCCAAATCAGGCGGGGAAGCAATTTCTGCACAAACAATTGAAGTTTTATATATAATGGCAACTCCTCCTCCTCGAGATCCACAGTCCTTGCGGTATGCTGCATAATTCGGAGGAAGAAATTCAGCACTCTCAATGGAATCATTTAACCAAGTTTCAGTGACATTAATGATATCCGGTTCGTGTTCGAAGAGGACAGCTTCGAAATGTGACATCTTGTTGAAAATACTCCTTGCATTTAGGATCAAAATTATGAGCTCATCAGGAAGATTTCTCGCTGTCCTGTGAGCTGCTTTCACTTCCGCGGTTACGAGCATCCCTGTGAGCCTTTCGCGTTTTAGAGTCATCATCCCAGTAATATGCCTTGCCATCCACATAGAGCTTGTCGTAAGGAAGCCGCACTTTCTTTACACTTAACTTCTCACTTTTCGCGCTTTCCCAAAGACACTTTCAGCGGTGCGAAACTTGCATTGAAAAATCCTCGCTGATCGAAACCCCAGAGTTCTTCTGCTTGAAACAGTTGCGCATAATTTCCTGTTTTTCGCTGAAATAAAAAAGGCGGATGATAACTGGTCGCGAATTACCCTGCTATCCTCCGAGTCGGTGTATTCGCTCTAAACGTTTAGGAGCAACGGCAATCACAGAAAACACTTTTTCATTCACTGCTATCACTAGATCTTCCCGCGCTTCGTTGTCTTGTTCTGCTAGGCCATAAACGATAAGGTTATTGCGACGTTGGCGGTTTTCCATGTCGTCAACTTTCTTTGACAAGTCAGCGACTGCTTCCTTTAGGCCAGTCACCGTCTCCTGTGTGTCGTTGGTCTTAGAAAAGGAAGATTCAAGTTTAGCTAAGCGGTTCTCAAAGTTTTTAATGGCGATACTGTTTTCTTTCACTTCTTTTTGAACTGCTCTCTTGTCACGTTTAATGTCGCCTAGCGTCTTAGTGTGTTCCTTCAGCGTTTGCAAAATCTGTTCGAGTTTTTCATCAGTGGTCGGGCGTGGGCCTCGATTCATTTCAACATCACCACTAATTGTGTTAAGTTTAAGACATGCAGACCAACAATCACACACAAACGATGCAAAAGTGCGGGGGCACGGCACGACAACTAGAGCCAAGTAACTACTTCTAATTGACGAAGTGCCCCATCTTACCTGCAGACAGGCAAAAACGAGCACGTTAGACACCATGCTTTTGTGCGTGCCGTGCCCCCAACTGAAGCTGTGAGGGTCCGAGAGTCCGCTTATGCACAGAAGTCGAGGAAATCTTTTGCCAACGTATTGAAAGGATGTATGATAATGGGTCCGTTATTCCATGCGATGTTTAGAATATTGAAATCGCCAAGCAAAAACAGGGGCAAAAAAGGATGGCGTGTTATGACGATGTTGATCGCATCTTGTAATTAGTCAACGAAGGAGGCAGAGTGAGTAGGAGACCGATAGCACGCGCCAAATATAATTTTTTGAAAACATATTTTAATAATTGCCCATACTATCTCCAAGTTAGTAGTAACACTAATATGCTGAGAGTGCAAGTGTTTGTTAATAGCCAGAAGAACACTACTACCTTCTTTTATCGCGCGGTCGCAGCGATAAACAGAGAAGTGATCAGCAGTTAAGAAAATTTCATGGTCACGAACATGCGCATGCAGCCAAGGTTCAGTAAGTACAACGATATCTGTGTTACTGGTGTCTATTGCAGAAGTGAACGAGTCGTGTTTGTTTTTAATGCTTGGAATGTTAGTAAACAGGACAGATACGGGGGACGAACGACTACCACTGCTCCTCGCGCCTCGCTACGCACTGCCAGGGGATGAAGTGCACTGTTGCGCATCAACATGTGTTGTTTGAGAGGCACATTCTGTCACGCTGTCGTTCACATGATCGTATATATACAGTTTCTTGTTCACGGATAATTTGTTGTAGCGCAGATTAAAGAAGGGTGTTCCCGACAAACTCTTTGCAAAGGCTATCAATTTAATTCGAGGATGTCGGGCGGCGGATGAGTAGTCATCAGATATTGCTATGTTTTGTCCTTTTAGTTCATTACGTACGGAAAACACTTTTCCTTTTATTTTGTAGTGACTGAATTTTGCAAACATGGAGCGGCATTTGTTAGGCGAGTACGAACCGAGACGATGGGCGCGTTCCATTGCCATATCAGGTAAGTTGACTCGAAGACTTGTTAGCATGTTGACGACAAGGGCTTCAGATTCCTCCCATGATTCTAGAGAATCAGGGCAACCGTGAAAAATTACATCATTTATTCGCTATCTGTCCTCTAGGTCATTAAAGTGAGATTTCACAGAATCAAGCTGAGCGTTGCACGATTCCAAAGATTTCTAGAAACCTGCAACCCGCTCTTCGAAATCATCAAAACACTGTTTTTTTCTTCAAGGGCGTCAAGTCTTTCTTGGATGCCGATAATCTTAGCATCGATTTTTTTTTTGGCTTGCCTCTATAGCTTTAACATCGGCAACGAATTCTGTTTGACACTTAGACGACTGAACAGATCACATTTGGATATCCTAGAGAAGTTTGAAAAGAACGGTCATCTGTTCCGAGAGTTCATCAGGTAATGTCAGTGTTTCAAGGTGAAATTCTGAGCGGGACTTGGGTTCAGGATTGGATTCGAAGTCGCCACAGGAAAGTAAGAGCACGGGCATACGAAAACACTCGCAAATAATTTCAGAAAACACTTGTGGGCATGGGAACAGCAACAAGAAGGCATCATCGCTTCTTTTAGCGTACAAGGAAAAGGGCTTACACACCTGCGAAGTGCAGAGAAACGGAATGTAGGCCATGTCGCTGTTGCTACTCCGGTGCCCACTGAAGACGGTGTCGCACGGCCAGGAATTTAATAGGCGCTGGGGGTCGACGTCATCGTAGATGACGTATATGCGCCGTAGGATGGACGCATCTGTCTGGGTGGATGCAGCGGGGCGTAGATATCGGGACCGGCGGGGAGATTCGGTGATGCCACACAATCTGAACAGCTTGCTGAACGTGCGGTAGCAAGCGCTGACCAGAGCAGAAAAGAAGTCAGGAACGCCTGCGAAGTGCAGAGAGACGGAATGTAGGCCACGTCGCTGTTGCTACTCCGGTGCCCACTGAAGACGGTGTCGCACGGCCAGGAATTTAAATGGGCGTTGGGTGTCGACGTCATCGTAGCTGACGTATATGCGCCGTAGGATGGACGCATCTGTGTGGGTGGATGCAGCGGGGCGTAGATATCGGGACAGGCGGGGAGATTCGGCGATGCCACACAATCTGAACAGCTTGCTGAACGTGCGGTAGCAAGCGCTGACCAGAGCAGAAAAGAAGTCAGGAACGCCTGCGAAGTGCAGAGAGACGGAATGTAGGCCACGTCGCTGTTGCTACTCCGGTGCCCACTGAAGACGGTGTCGCACGGCCAGGAATTTAATAGGCGCTGGGGGTCGACGTCATCGTAGATGACGTATATGCGCCGTAGGATGGACGCATCTGTCTGGGTGGATGCAGCGGGGCGTAGATATCGGGACCGGCGGGGAGATTCGGCGATGCCACACAATCTGAACAGCTTGCTGAACGTGCGGTAGCAAGCGCTGACCAGAGCAGAAAAGAAGTCAGGAACGCCTGCGAAGTGCAGAGAGACGGAATGTAGGCCATGTCGCTGTTGCTACTCAGGTGCCCACTGAAGACGGTGTCGCACGGCCAGGAATTTAATAGGCGCTGGGGGTCGACGTCATCGTAGATGACGTATATGCGCCGTAGGATGGACGCATCTGTCTGGGTGGATGCAGCGGGGCGTAGATATCGGGACCGGCGGGGAGATTCGGCGATGCCACACAATCTGAACAGCTTGCTGAACGTGCGGTAGCAAGCGCTGACCAGAGCAGAAAAGAAGTCAGGAACGCCTGCGAAGTGCAGAGAGACGGAATGTAGGCCACGTCGCTGTTGCTACTCCGGTGCCCACTGAAGACGGTGTCGCACGGCCAGGAATTTAATAGGCGCTGGGGGTCGACGTCATCGTAGATGACGTATATGCGCCGTAGGATGGACGCATCTGTCTGGGTGGATGCAGCGGGGCGTAGATATCGGGACCGGCGGGGAGATTCGGCGATGCCACACAATCTGAACAGCTTGCTGAACGTGCGGTAGCAAGCGCTGACCAGAGCAGAAAAGAAGTCAGGAACGCCTGCGAAGTGCAGAGAGACGGAATGTAGGCCACGTCGCTGTTGCTACTCCGGTGCCCACTGAAGACGGTGTCGCACGGCCAGGAATTTAAATGGGCGTTGGGTGTCGACGTCATCGTAGCTGACGTATATGCGCCGTAGGATGGACGCATCTGTGTGGGTGGATGCAGCGGGGCGTAGATATCGGGACAGGCGGGGAGATTCGGCGATGCCACACAATCTGAACAGCTTGCTGAACGTGCGGTAGCAAGCGCTGACCAGAGCAGAAAAGAAGTCAGGAACGCCTGCGAAGTGCAGAGAAACGGAATGTAGGCCATGTCGCTGTTGCTACTCCGGTGCCCACTGAAGACGGTGTCGCACGGCCAGGAATTTAATAGGCGCTGGGGGTCGACGTCATCGTAGATGACGTATATGCGCCGTAGGATGGACGCATCTGTCTGGGTGGATGCAGCGGGGCGTAGATATCGGGACCGGCGGGGAGATTCGGCGATGCCACACAATCTGAACAGCTTGCTGAACGTGCGGTAGCAAGCGCTGACCAGAGCAGAAAAGAAGTCAGGAACGCCTGCGAAGTGCAGAGAGACGGAATGTAGGCCACGTCGCTGTTGCTACTCCGGTGCCCACTGAAGACGGTGTCGCACGGCCAGGAATTTAAATGGGCGTTGGGTGTCGACGTCATCGTAGCTGACGTATATGCGCCGTAGGATGGACGCATCTGTGTGGGTGGATGCAGCGGGGCGTAGATATCGGGACAGGCGGGGAGATTCGGCGATGCCACACAATCTGAACAGCTTGCTGAACGTGCGGTAGCAAGCGCTGACCAGAGCAGAAAAGAAGTCAGGAACGCCTGCGAAGTGCAGAGAGACGGAATGTAGGCCATGTCGCTGTTGCTACTCCGGTGCCCACTGAAGACGGTGTCGCACGGCCAGGAATTTAATAGGCGCTGGGGGTCGACGTCATCGTAGATGACGTATATGCGCCGTAGGATGGACGCATCTGTCTGGGTGGATGCAGCGGGGCGTAGATATCGGGACCGGCGGGGAGATTCGGCGATGCCACACAATCTGAACAGCTTGCTGAACGTGCGGTAGCAAGCGCTGACCAGAGCAGAAAAGAAGTCAGGAACGCCTGCGAAGTGCAGAGAGACGGAATGTAGGCCACGTCGCTGTTGCTACTCCGGTGCCCACTGAAGACGGTGTCGCACGGCCAGGAATTTAAATGGGCGTTGGGTGTCGACGTCATCGTAGCTGACGTATATGCGCCGTAGGATGGACGCATCTGTCTGGGTGGATGCAGCGGGGCGTAGATATCGGGACCGGCGGGGAGATTCGGCGATGCCACACAATCTGAACAGCTTGCTGAACGTGCGGTAGCAAGCGCTGACCAGAGCAGAAAAGAAGTCAGGAACGCCTGCGAAGTGCAGAGAGACGGAATGTAGGCCACGTCGCTGTTGCTACTCCGGTGCCCACTGAAGACGGTGTCGCACGGCCAGGAATTTAAATGGGCGTTGGGTGTCGACGTCATCGTAGCTGACGTATATGCGCCGTAGGATGGACGCATCTGTGTGGGTGGATGCAGCGGGGCGTAGATATCGGGACAGGCGGGGAGATTCGGCGATGCCACACAATCTGAACAGCTTGCTGAAGGTGCGGTAGCAAGCGCTGACCAGAGCAGAAAAGAAGTCAGGAACGCCTGCGAAGTGCAGAGAGACGGAATGTAGGCCATGTCGCTGTTGCTACTCAGGTGCCCACTGAAGACGGTGTCGCAAGGCCAGGAATTTAAATGGGCGTTGGGTGTCGACGTCATCGTAGCTGACGTATATGCGCCGTAGGATGGACGCATCTGTCTGGGTGGATGCAGCGGGGCGTAGATATCGGGACCGGCGGGGAGATTCGGCGATGCCACACAATCTGAACAGCTTGCTGAAGGTGCGGTAGCAAGCGCTGACCAGAGCAGAAAAGAAGTCAGGAACGCCTGCGAAGTGCAGAGAGACGGAATGTAGGCCACGTCGCTGTTGCTACTCCGGTGCCCACTGAAGACGGTGTCGCACGGCCAGGAATTTAAATGGGCGTTGGGTGTCGACGTCATCGTAGCTGACGTATATGCGCCGTAGGATGGACGCATCTGTCTGGGTGGATGCAGCGGGGCGTAGATATCGGGACAGGCGGGGAGATTCGGCGATGCCACACAATCTGAACAGCTTGCTGAAGGTGCGGTAGCAAGCGCTGACCAGAGCAGAAAAGAAGTCAGGAACGCCTGCGAAGTGCAGAGAGACGGAATGTAGGCCATGTCGCTGTTGCTACTCAGGTGCCCACTGAAGACGGTGTCGCACGGCCAGGAATTTAAATGGGCGTTGGGTGTCGACGTCATCGTAGCTGACGTATATGCGCCGTAGGATGGACGCATCTGTCTGGGTGGATGCAGCGAGGCGTAGATATCGGGACAGGCGGGGAGATTCGGCGATGCCACACAATCTGAACAGCTTGCTGAAGGTGCGGTAGCAAGCGCTGACCAGAGCAGAAAAGAAGTCAGGAACGCCTGCGAAGTGCAGAGAGACGGAATGTAGGCCATGTCGCTGTTGCTACTCAGGTGCCCACTGAAGACGGTGTCGCACGGCCAGGAATTTAAATGGGCGTTGGGTGTCGACGTCATCGTAGCTGACGTATATGCGCCGTAGGATGGACGCATCTGTCTGGGTGGATGCAGCGAGGCGTAGATATCGGGACAGGCGGGGAGATTTGGCGATGGCACATAATCTGAACGGCATGCTGAAGGGGCGGTAGCAAGCGCTGACGAGAGGAGAAAAGACGTCCGGAACGCCTGCGAAGTGTAGAGAGACGGAATGTAGGCCATGTTTTTGTTGCTACTCCGGTGCCCGCTGAAGACGGTGTCGCACGGCCAGGAATTTAAATGGGCGTTGGGTGTCGACGTCATCGTAGCTGATGTATATGCGCCGTAGGATGGACGCATCTGTCTGGGTGGATGCAGCGAGGCGTAGATATCGGGACAGGCGGGGAGATTTGTCGATGTCACATAATCTGAACGGCATACTGAAGGGGCGGTAGCAAGCGCTGACGAGAGGAGAAAAGACGTCAGGAACGCCTGCGAAGTGTAGAGAGACGGAATATAGGCCATGTTTTTGTTGCTACTCCGGTGCCCACTGAAGACGGTGTCGCACGGCCAGGAATTTAAATGGGCGTTGGGTGTCGACGTCATCGTAGCTGATGTATATGCGCCGTAGGATGGACGCATCTGTCTGGGTGGATGCAGCGAGGCGTAGATATCGGGACCGGCGGGGAGATTTGGCGATGTCACATAATCTGAACGGCAAGGTGAAGGGGCGGCAGCAAGCGCTGACCAGAGCAGAAAAGACATCAGGAACACCTGCCAAGTGCAGAGAGACGGAATGTAGGCCATGTTGATGTTGCTTCTCCGGTGCCCACTAAAATGAAATGAAATGAAACGTGTTGTCATCCTAAATGCTCCAAAATCTGCCCTTCAGAGGTTAGAGCGCGGATTCACCCTACTGACGCCTTGTCTCTAAGCTCTCTGCGCTTGGTGCAGAATGTGGAGAGCAGAGGGTTTACTCTATATCTCCAATGGGTGCCCTCTCACATAGGAGTCAACGGTAATAAGGTGGCAGACAATGTCCCCCATAAAGCTCACTCAAGATTCCATCAAAAAAAGGATCTCAATATGGAAAAAGTTTCTACGGGAAAACGGTGTTCGATCATTTCAGTACCCTGTGGAGTATGCCCCACAAGCCGTGTGTGACCAATGGACTCAGAAGATCCCATGAGACTCTACTACATCGAATTTGCACGGCCTCTGCTCGCACTCCTCCTGGATGCATAAGACGGGCATAGCACCTTCTACGCTCTGTTCTTTATTTGGTGTGTGCGGGGATATCGAACATTATATTATGTACTGCCTAGAGTACAACGCGGAAATGTATGTGATGTTCGCTTCCTTCAAGAAGACAGGAACCCGTCACAGCACAGTTCATGACACTGTCTGCCAGAGTGGAAACCAGACATGCAGAAGGGAGGCTGCACGCCTTCTTTTAACATTTCTGCAGGACATGGATCTTGTTTCTAAATGGTAACAGCAGGAACGGGCTATGGCCGACTGTGATTGAATGTGTGCGTAGATGGCGCATTCCGGAGTGAACTACGTTATACAGCGAGTGAATGTGTTTATGGATTGCGGCACTACAATGGCCTATGTTCTACTGTGACTGAATATGTGCATAGATGGTGACTTCTGGTGTGGACTCTGATGTATGTGTGGATTGGATGGCGACTGCCGGAGAGAATGTGTGCTATTATAAGAGACTGCGCATAGCGGGGTAGAAGCGACAGGCATCAGGACACTATTATATAGAAGGGACGCTACGGTGGACCAATCGCCGGCAGATAAAGTAAGGCTAACCCCACCTTTAGCTTCCCAGACCTCAACTCAACTCAACTCAAGGCAAGATAAGCGCTGTGCCTTGAAGGTAATGAAGTGAATTCCAAGAGAAGGCAAACGTACCAGGGGCGACAGAAGGTTAGGTGGGCGGATCAGATTAAGAAGTTTGCAGGCATAGTGTGGGCGCAGCTTCAAAGGACAGGGTTAATTGGAGATTTTAGAGACATGGGAGAGGCCTTTGCTCTGCAGTGGATGTAGTCAGTCTAATGATTATGATGATGATGTTTGAGGGATTCGTTCTGACAATCTTTGTTCCTCGAAACTGTAATGGGTCGACCTTCAGAGGGCCATGGCAGGCGAACCAATAGTAGCAGAGGGATGCTGGTGGTACGAAACGAATGGCCGTTTTGTGATGTACATCCGGTATCCTAATTGGTCGAAAGCATAGGAGGAAACAACTTAGCTAACGCTCTTCATTTGATTTCGCGATCGCGAATCATTCTTTCTTTTCAAGTGCGTTAGCTCTTATTCACAACATTTCTCGATTTCTGAGGGTCTGCTACCACCTCCTTTCGGCATGAAATTTTCTCTCCGAGGAATTCGAGATGGCGGCCCCCATAGTAAATCGATATAGCAACCCAACTGGTGACTGAGTGGTGACCTGATTAGTATAGAGAACTGGTGATTTATTGGTGGCGTCACTGATTTGTTTATGCCATAATTAACTAGTCACGTGACTATCTTTAATCGCCTATAACTAAGTCATCAATCAGGTCATCATAAAACGATTTAGATATTTGCAATCCTCTTGATGCGCAGTACACCTTAGACACCAATACTAATGAACTTAATGTATAGTTATGGTTATGCTAAAATTTATTTGCTGTGTGAAGAAGAAGGCAATTGTCCCAGCCGCACTGCCATCGCTCAGAGCGAGCGCTGGCTGACCTGATAAGACCCGAGACTCTGCCGCGACTCTGGTTTCGCCGCCGCCTGAGCGTTAACCTAAGCCCCCGTTACATCTGGCAGAGGTTCGGTCTAAAATCCCCTTACCGCCCTGGACCCGCAGAGTCGCACATTACCTCCCCCCGCTTACGCCGCTATGCCCGAAGCCCCAGGTGGGCTCACCAGTCCTTTGTTCCGGCTCCTCCGGCGGCTGGAAGAATGCCCTTCTTCAGATCTTATAATCATTTAACCGAGGACGTCATGATCTAACTAATGGCATATTCGTAACGGCCTCGATAAATAGAACATGTTAGACACCAATATCACCTAATTAGGTTCATGTTTATTTATGGTTAGGCTTAACATGACGGCCGTGACGTCAGCACTCGGCAGCTCACAATTTCGACAATACGTCGTGGCAACCGGGCACGTACCGCCTTCACGTAATAATAATAATAATTGGTTTTGGGGGGGAAGGAAATGGCGCAGTATCTGTCTCATATATCGTTGGACACCTGAACCGCGCCGTAAGGGAAGCGTAAAGGAGGGAGTGAAAGAAGAAAGGAAGAGAGAGGTGCCGTAGTGGAGGGCTCCGGAATAATTTCGACCACCTGGGGATCTTTAACGTGCACTGACATCGCACAGCACACGGGCGCCTTGGCGTTTTTCCTCCATAAAAACGCAGCCGCCGCGGTCGGGTTCGAACCCGGGAACTCCGGATCAGTAGTCGAGCGCCCTAACCACTGAGCCACCGCGGCGGGGCCTTCACGTAAGGAAAAATGATTCTCCAAAAAGTCGAAAAAATATTCGGCCCAAATTGGAATAAATATGCATCAGGTATGAAAAAGTAGCCTAATCAGGTGGTAATACGTAGCATAAACGACTGATTGAGCTACCAAAGAGCTAACGCTCATTATCTCAACGTCTTCAATCCGGTTGCGGCATATATTTTTGACAGCGCTAGTTTTATAAATGAAAAAAAAAAATGAATGTGCATTAGCTCTGCTATTCAAGGATATACAAAGAAAGAGCTGTGGGCATTCATTGTGTCCACTGGCGCTGCGGTTGACATTTCGGACACCGATGATTTTGAGGAAAGGAAGGGCACATAACTGGCTCCCTGGATCTGTGGACGTTTCAATTGCGCTTTGAGGTACTACGTGGTGATGGTGAGAAAGATGTGGCCTGCATGCATTAGAGCAGACAGCGTTCTGGCAGACGCGCGACACTTCCGCAACATGCCACAGCGTTCATTATGTCACCATGATGATGCACCCCGCCGCGGTGGCTTTAGGGCGCTCGACTACTGATCCGGAGTTCCCGGGTTCTAACCCGACCGCGGCGGCTGCGTTTTTATGGAGGAAAAACGCTAAGGCGCCCGTGTGCTGTGCGATGTCAGTGCACGTTAAAGATCCCCAGGTGGTCGAAATTATTCCGGAGCCCTCCGCTACGGCACATATCCCCCCCAAAAAAACCAATTATTATTATTATTATCACCATGATGACTGAACGGAAGGAAAAGGAAGGGAGCTGGTTCTACGCAGGGGTGAGGGGAAGAAAAATATTTGCGCACAAAATGGAAACCTCTTGTGTGCCGCACGTTACATAAGAAGCCGACTTGGGAAATATTATGCAGTCATTTCCTAACTATCAGTTCGGCCATTCTCGTATTTTTTCGATGATCACGCCACGTGACATTGTCTGTCCAGGCAGCTCCTCCTCTATACTTTAAAGTATAAAGGAGGCGCTGGCCCAGGTGATAGAACTTTTATCTCATTTTTGCACTGCAATGTACAGCCGGCTAGGAACAAGCATGATGAGGTAACGGTGTTTCTAAACTGAGTTAAATTTCAAATTTTATTTGATCATGTTCACAGGAACGGGGTACGCAGCTGAGGAGGATTTTTAAAACGGGTTTTAAAATCTTTTTCTTGATAGGATAGGAAAACTTTTAATATCCAACAGAAAGAGGGTAGCCAGAGGGCTACCCGCCTAGACGACGGCCGAAAGGTCTTGACTCTCGGCGGCGGCTTCGGCCAGTCGGACGAGTTGTAACTGAGTCGCCGGGTCGGAGCTCAGTAGTAAGGTCTCCCATTGATCTTTTGTGTTAATACCTCGTCCCTCCCGGGGAGCATGAGGACATTCCCATAGTATGTGGTCCAAGGTGGCCCTAAGTTCGCAGTTCGCGCATTTTTCTGAAAATTGCCCTGGGTACATAAGACTCCAGAGGGCCGGGTTTGGAAATGTGTAAGTTTGTAACCGGCGCCAGTTGGCTTGGTATCTGGACAAGGATCTATCCGCTGGAGGAAGTCTAGCTCGTTGCAAACGATAGTGTTGTGTAATTTCTCTGTAGGTCACCATGCGATCCCTGTCTGTAAAGACCACCTCGCTCGGGTCCGCCCGGAAAGAAAAGCCTCGGGCGAACTCGTGGGCTGTCTCATTACCAGGCAGGGATGCATGTGCTGGTGTCCAGACTAGCGTAATTTTCCGGTCTATTACATGACGGCTTAGAATTGTATTCGTTAGAGGGGAGACCCGGCCCCTGCTGAAATTTAGTACGGCAACTTTGGAGTCACTGATGATGTATCTCGCTTTTGTGCCTACACAAGCCAGTGCTATGGCAGCTTCCTCTGCAGTCTCTGGGTTACCCGAGAGTATGGAGGCACTTATTTTGAGGAGTTGTTTATTATTGACGACCGCGACGGTCATCGTGTTCTTACCATACTCAGCGGCATCCACGTAGACCACGTCCTCGTCTTTGTAGGAGCGGAAGCGTTTCTCTAGCGCCTCTGCCCGCTTGGTCCGGCGCACTTCTTTTTCTTGAATAGACCACATCATGGTGGCGGCAGAGTATTACAACTTTTATCTCAGCGCATGCCGTCCAGTTTACTGCGACTAAAAACCGGAGCTATCAAAACAAAGAGTTTGAAATAATTATTCATGAAACTATCAAAGGGCAAGACTTGAAAAAAAAGTTTAATGATTGTTTTATAAATCTAGTTGAATGCATGAACGATGAAACTGCTGCAAGCTTCCTGGGCGCTGAGGATAGAAATAGTGCTTTTCTCGAGCCAGCATCACCAGACGACATATTCTGTCTTCCTCTCACTAAGAAACAGTAAAGGAAGTGATATGTATGGACTCCAAATTGGGCGTATGAAGTCTGGGCTCAATCTTCTTATACGAAATCTGAGTCATCTGCTTAATATATGTATCTACAGGTGCTTCTCCAGACAAAATGAAGCTTGCGAAGGTTACAGTGATGTATATGTCCGCTGACAAAAATTGAATTGAATTAAACTGGCTTTTTAGGAAAGGAAATGGCGCAGCATCTGTCTCAAATATCGGCGGACTCCTGAACAGTGCTGTAAGGGAAGGGACAAAGGAGGGAGTGAAAGATGAAAAAGGTTCCCTATTGAATGGCTCCAGAATAATTTCGACCACCTGGGGATCTTTAACGTGCACTGACATCGCACATCACACGGGCGCCTTGCGTTTCGCCTCCATTGAAACACAGCCGCTGCAGTCGGGTTCGAACCCGGGAGATCCGGATCAGAAGCCGAGCGCTCTAACCACTGAGCCACCGCGGCGGGTGAGGAAAAATTTTACCGACCAGTAGCAATACTGCCCTCTTTTTTAAGAGGTTTAGAAAAAGTAATGAGGATTGCTGGTCACTGGCCAAAGTCAAAACCTGAAAAGTTGTTTCGGGAGAACTACGGCTCCCTTGTTCACTATGAAGCAATCGGCCACGGATCCGTTCTTTTGTAGCACTCAGTAGTGTTTTTAATGATTTAGCATAGATAGGATGTAGAGTTCCGTCGTTCCTGTTTAATGTGATAGACGATGTCTGTATGATAAGGGACACAATATTCTGCCGTGCCGATGTGTTCTTTTCTGTTGTGAATATCTTTACTTGATCCCAGTGAATCCCGTTGTCGGATTAATGTACATGCTCGGCGATGGCGTTAGTTGTTACTTCCTGGTTTCGGACGTCATTC
The DNA here is from genome assembly GCF_052857255.1 of Amblyomma americanum. Classification (NCBI taxonomy): domain Eukaryota; kingdom Metazoa; phylum Arthropoda; class Arachnida; order Ixodida; family Ixodidae; genus Amblyomma; species Amblyomma americanum. The sequence continues at coordinate 8,289,621 of NC_135505.1, read as the reverse complement.
TGGTGCTCTCTCAGGCGTCTCCTTAATACCTTTATTTCATCAATATATATTGATGAGCAACTGGCGCAGTCAATTTCATACACAATGCCTGGAAATCTTTCACGAGGCAGCTTGTCCTTCACGTTCAGCAGTTCTGTTCGCACCTTGCCAGCGGGGACGTGCGTGATGTTGACGCCATGCTTGCGCAAAATACGTGCGAGCGCTTCGCTAATTCCAGCTACGTATGGGACAGCAGCTTGTTTTTATTTCGGTTTATTCATGCTCTCGCTTTCTTCGGAGGCCGGCTGTTTCGCTGGCATTCTTCTTTCGGTGCTCCTGATGAAGGAAAGAGGGTAGCCGTTTCTTCGAAGATCCGACTCTATTCTTTTCATTTCTCTCTTTAGATTGGTGTCTTTACTGCAGACCTGTCTGGCACGGTTTATCAAGGAGACAACCACAGACCGTTTGTGAGCGACTGGGCGCACTGAGCTGAAATGTATTTTTCAGAGTGCGTAGGATTGCGGAAAACATTATATATAAGGCCAGTCGGAGCACGTGTTACAGTGGTGTCCAGGAATGGGAGGCAGCCTTCGAAAACAAAGCCATAACCAGTTTCCAGACGCGACCAATATTATTTCTAAGGCACGTGTACAACTGTTTCTGTGTCCTAGAGCGCAAGTACATGGCCATTTTTCTGGGCCACCTGAACGCCATCTAACCCTCAATCAAGTTCACAGTTGAGGAAGAAACCGACGGCTGCCTCCCATTCCTACATCGTACATCCTATCTATGCTAAATCATTAAAAACGCTACTGGGTGCTACAAAAGAACGGATTCGTGCGCCGATTGCTTCATAGTGAACAAGGGAGCCCTAGTGCTCCCGAAACGGGTTTTCATCTTTTGAGTTTGGCCAGTGACCTGAAATCCTCATCACCATGATTCCTGACCAGACGGTATTGCGTCAAATCCTCGACTACATTGGAAAAAGTAATTTGCAGATGAGTGAAAAATTTGTGGCAGGCTTGCTATAATAACCTCTCAAATTACAGTTTCCGAAAACAGACGTCACCTGAGTTGGCTCTCCTGGCGCAACAACAATACATACTTTATGGATTTGAAGAAACGATGTTTACCTTGAGAGTTTCGGTGGACTTCTCGATGGCGTTCGAGAGAATTATTCATGTTACATTATTATGCAAAAATTGCATATCACGGATTTTCTCGAACACCTCTCAAATTAGCAAAAATTGTATTTACTACAAAGAAAACAGGCCGTCGCTCTTAATGGCGAATATTCTTCTTTGCTTCCTGTGAAGGCCAGAGTTCCGCTCTTTTGAGGGCCGATATTATTGAATCTATATATTAATGATCTAATATTCATTAGCTATAAAGCATCTATAGTTATTTATCCAGACGGTAACAGCATCTTTTTTCAGTCCAAGGACGTTGAACGCCTTTAAAAATTAGCTGATACTACCGTTAATAAACTTTTTCAGTGGAGGACAGTGAATTCGTTGGACATAAATACAGCAACAGAAAATCTGCTTTATTCGCATCGCTGCAGAAACAAATAATCTGTAATTTGCATACATCTTTTATTACCTCTAAAATAGACTTGTGAAAGAGGTCGAAACGCTAAAATTTGTTTTTGACAAATATTGTTAACTTGGTAAGCTCTTGTTGGCCTCTTGCTAAAAAATTGGCGAGGGCCTGTGGAATGATCTGTGGACTGCAGTGGTGTTTCCGCCCAGGCTCAAACATCTTTTATAGAATACATTATTCCTCCCGCATACAAAATACTGTAACCTTATTCGCGGCACAAGCACAAACACAAACATTCACAGACTACTTTGAATACAGAAAACGTTGTTTATTTTATTTTATTTATTTATACACAGTACCTACAGCGCCCTCATTGGGGCATAATTGTAGGGGGGAAACATCATAAATAAGAACAAACATCTAGTACATAATAATTTAGGCAAATGATGCGGTCTACACAGAAAATACAATAAACCCATGCACACGGAAGAAAAAACAAGCAAACAAACAAAATAAAAACCATTGTAGAAAGCCAAACATACCCTAAACACACACATACACACACAAAAAAAGATACACTTTAAAATACAGCACTGCTTAAAACATAATACACTCGGACAAGAATTATTGCACTTATATTGACAGGTGGCTTTGCAAATCGGTCAGAAACGATGTAGGAGGAGCGGTAGCGACCCGCGAAGGGAGACAGTTCCAATCATGCACTGTTCGTGGGAAAAAACTATATTTGAATACGTTTATACGGCAATTGTACCTTAAGTGGGTGGTCAGTGCGGGCGGAAATGTAGCTGGGTTCATTAATGTATTTCTCTTTTGGAATTCCAGGTTTATTATTAAGCACATTATAAAAGAAAGAGAGTCTCAAATATTTGCGCCTGTTTTCAAGTAATGGCCATCCCAACTTCTCGCACAAACCAGAAGAACTTTTTTGGAAATTGTAATCGGCGGACACAAACCTAGCAGCCCGTTTCTGGACGCGCTCCAGCTCCTCAATATTCAGTTTTGTATGCGGGTCCCAAACCGCGCAAGCATACTCAAGTATCGGACGTACAGTAGACATGTATAATGTCTCCTTCAGCGTAAGGGGAGCGTCCTTAAAGTTACGTCTGAGAAAGTTTAATGTGCGGCTGGCTTTAGCAGATATGTAATTTACGTGTGTATTCCATGATAGGTCAGTAGAAAAAAAGACTCCCAAGTACTTATATGTGGAAACTGCGGATAATTCAGTCCTACCAAGTAAATAGTCTGTTTGAAGGAATTGTTTATTTTTTGTAAACCGGACCAGATTACATTTGGAGATGTTTAGCGCCATATTCCAGTTGTTGCACCAAGAGAATACAGAGTTGAGGTCATGCTGTAGTGAAATTGCATCTGCTTCAGAAGAAATATTGCGGTAGATACAACAGTCATCAGCATACAGTCTGATTATATTTGAAATGTTACTAGTGAGGTCATTTATAAAAATGAGAAAAAGAAGAGGGCCCAAAACCGACCCCTGCGGAACACCCGAAGTTACACCCACACTTTCCGAGCTGACACCGTCGATAACCACGCACTGTCTCCTTTCCGCAAGATACGCCTCAATCCAGGATAAGAGTGAGGTAGGAATATTTAATTCTGAAAGCTTCTGTATCAATAGGTTGTGAGCAACTAAATCGAACGCTTTTCGAAAATCTAAAAATATACAATCTACCTGACCGGCGGAGTTTAAGGAAACAGAAATGTCATGTGTGAATTCCACGAGCTGTGTTTCACATGAGAGGCCGGACCTAAATCCATGTTGTGTCGAACAGAAAAAAACTATTGTTTTGTAGATGGCTAAATAACTGAGTATAAATGACATGTTCCAGTGTTTTGCACGACACGCTCGTCAGCGATATGGGCCTATAGTTACATGTTTTAGTTTTATCACCACTCTTATGAATCGGAACGACATTGGCACTTCTCCAGTCAAGGGGCAAAGAAGAATTCTCTAACAATTTCTGAAATAATGCAACGAGATACGGGGCAACTGAAGCTGCACAATTTTTCAAAACGTAATTGGAGATGTTGTCAGGCCCTGGTGCTGATGTAACTTTAATTTTCTCTAATAAGAGCATGATCCCACGTTCAGAAATTTCTACGTCATTCATTCTGGTCAGGGTGCTGGAAGATTGAAAGTCAGTATGTGTATTAACGGGATCGGAAAATACCGATTGGAAATAAAGATTGAAACTTCTCGCTTTACCTTTTGAATCCCTTCCAAAATCAGTTGCGTCTAGTATATCAGGCGCAGAGACCCTGCTGTTTCTCTTATTTTTAACATATTTCCAGACTGCCTTTGGGTTTGTATTTAGTTGTTGGCCTAGTGTGCTGAAGTATGCCCTTTTCGCTATACGGATTTCTTTCGATAAGTTCTTAGTTTGCTTTTTCATCTCGGAGTACAAAGTTAGTGCGGGCATATCACAATATCTGCGAAAGAGCCGTTTCCGCCGGTTGATCATTGCCCGCAACTGTCTATTCATCCAATGCATATCGTCACGACGCTTGGCTGAAATCAAGCGGGATGGGATGAAAGTCTGCGTCAGTGACAAAATTTTAGTTTTAAACAAGTTTCAGAAGGAATCAATATTCAGGGATGGCTGATGTGAAAGAAACTCAGGAAAAAATGCGTCGAGTTCCTGTGATAGCGAAGCATAATCCCCTTTTTCATAAAAAGACACTTTGCGTGGTTGGGTGTTGTGGGTCTTCATAGCATTACAGGATACTTTTGCTAAAACTACATCATGGTCGCTTATGCCTGGCAGCGTTATGACAGACGAGACTAGGCTAGGGTCATTGCAGAAAAACAAGTCTAGCACATTAGCACTGGTAAGGCCGAATCTGGTAGGGGTTTGAACAAACTGAAATAATTAGTGAGCACCAATTACTTCACGGAAAGCGGTATACAAGAGGGATGCAGTGCGAATTACTGGTTTAAAACAAGACCATTCTACGCTGGGCATATTAAAATCACCGGCAAGGATAATATGTGTTGCGTTTAAGGCTAATAATGTGTTGCTGAGTTCAAAAAATGGCTGTGCGCAGGTTGAACCGGGCGTCCTATAAAAAGAGCCAATTGCCAAAGAAGTACCATCGCCCAGCCGTACCCTGCACCAGACAGCTTCACAGGAATCGTTGTCTAAGTTAACAGACACGCTTCTCAAACTGCTATGAACGAGGATGAACACACCACCACCGCGTACATTGCGATCCTTGGAGGATGGAGGAAATATTTCACCATCACTTATGTTGCTGTCCAGCCATGACTCGGTTCCAATTACCACATGTGCGTTCGTCATTTGTAAGAGTGAGAGGAATTGGTCAGTTTTGTATTTTAGACTGCGGCAATTAACAACAATACAGACCAATTCATTTTTAATAGCAGTTTGTGGGCTAGCTAAAAGCCTCGGTGATGGCTATTGGTTTACACAAGTGATATCGTCTGTTTCAATGTTGTACATATAGGCTTTGTTGTCCAGGTTTAGCTTATTAAACCACAGTTTCAACTTTCCGCCGCGTGCCTTAGCAAACTGCATGAGCTTTTTTCTTTGTTGCCGTACTTTGGCCGAATAGTCCTCGCTTATCGCCCAGTCAGTATCTTTTAGTTTGGCAGCATTTGAAAGAACACGATTCTTTTCTTTAAAGGGCAAAAATGTAATGATCAGGGGTCTGTGCTTCCTAGTCTGTGCGCTCTTTCAATGGCAGCGGCGTCAACGGAAAGTTTTAACTTTTCAGCGCAAAAAGAGATAATTTTAGTCTCAGGCTGTTCCCATGATTCGGTCTCTTTGTCATGGATGCCGTAGAACATTAAGTTGTTTCTTCGTGATTGGTTCTCCAGGTCATCGTACGATGACTCGAGGGCCGTGCACGCGACAGCAAGTTTCTGGGAACTTTGAGATAATCTTTCTACTTCAGGCTTTAGCGGGAGCCAAATAACAATTCAAATGCCCCATATGATGTCCACACACGTGATTCGTTCCAATCGCTTAATGTGATTTATGTTATGCATGCATATATAATCTGTTGGTAAAGTATAAATCCAGCTTAAAACACACATATGAAAACGCACAATTTGAAACTGTGCATGACTCTGCTCAGTCGATTAATCAGGGAAAGCAAACAGACGCAATATTCATGGATTTCCGAAAAACATTTTATAAGGTGTAGCATAACAAATTAATTCATAATTTAAGTTATTATATTAAAGCGACCGGATACTTACATGGATTACAGCTTACCTCTCAAACAGCTGCCAATTCGTCACTCTAAACAATATATATTCTAGCGCTGTCTGGGTTATGTCTGGCGTCCCCTAGGAATCCGTTTTGGAACCACTCTTATTTCTATTGTTTATTAATGACATTGTGGCAGATCCTTCAGTCCGCGTGAAGCTTTACGCGGATGACTGTATTTTATATCAAGTGGTGTCTTCAGTTGATGACCAGGTACGTCTAATAATGACCTAGCGAGTGTGGTTGCATGGTGCAAAAAATGGCAGATGTGCATTAACTTTCAAAAAACCGTTTTTATGAAGATTACACACAAGAAAATACCTCTTCATTTTGTGTACGGTACTAACAACATATGATTATTAGAGGTGACAGATTATAAAAATTTGGGCCTATGGATCACTAACAACCTTTCGTGGTCAAAACACATAGACGCTGTCGTAGGAAATTCAATGCGGAAACTCTTTTTCTTTAGGCGCCCATTAAAATAATCCCTACATAATATTCGTCTATTGGCATACAACTCCCTCATTCGTCCGTTACTAGAATATTCTGTAATCATCTGGGACCATTCACGGTAACAAACAACCAGAAATTAGAGCGAGTACAGCATAAAGTAGTTAGTGTAAGGTGGGGTTTATTCTGAGCAGCTTCCTAACGGGAGCAGGGCCAACAGCGGGTCAGCTAGTCCAGCCGAGAGCGTGTGCCAGGCGATGACCATGCAGCTCGCGCATATGCTCGTCTTCTTTACAATGGAGGCAGTAGCATGCACCAGGCGATGGCCATGCGGATTGCGCATATGCTCGTTGTCTTCTTTACAATGGCCCCCGGACAGAAGAGGAGCCATCCTGGCGACTTAAGGGGCGGACAACACAGCGGGGTCGTAGTATTTCTTGAGGCGCTGGACATGTACAGTCTCACGGCCGCAGCGTCTGAGATCGGGTGACGGCGTGAAGGGCTCAACAATATAGTTGACTGGAGATGTTTGTTCCAGGACACGATAGGGCCCTTGATATTTAGCCAGCAATTTCCGGGAGAGGCCCGGAGTACTGGAAGGTATCCATAGCCAGACAAGAGAGCCGGGCGAGAAATGTAGGGGACGTTGATCTTCATCGTGGCGCGTTTTTTGAAGGGACTGGGCAGCTGTCGTGAGCGACTGGGCGATCTGGCGACAGTCTTCGGCGTGCCTGGCGGCTTCGGAAACGGTGGTGCACTCAGATGCGTCAGGGTGGTAGGGGAGAGCAGTATCAATGGGAACGAAGGGATGGCGGCCATAAAGGAGGAAGAAAGGAGAAAATCCTGTCGTAGATTGCGTAGCAGTATTGTACGCGAACGTAATATACGGGAGAATAAGGTCCCAGGTCGTGTGGTTCGAACCGACGTACATAGCCAGCATGTCCCCCAGAGTGCGGTTAAAGCCTTCTGTGAGGCCGTTGGTCTGAGGGTGGTAAGCGATGGATGACGTTCCACTCACGGAGCAGAGATTTGATGAAATCAGATAGGAAGACACGGCCTCTGTCGCTGAGGAGTTCTCGAGGGGCACCGTGTCGAAGGATGAACCGACGCAGAAGAAAGGATGCCACATCCTGTGCCGTGGCAGCAGAGAGCGCGGCGGTTTCAGCATACCGCGTGAGGTGATCGACGGCAACAATGATCCATCGTTTGCCAGAAGAAATATAGGGGAGGGGTCCATATAAATCAATGCCATCGGGGTCGAAAGGGCGAGGCGGACAGGATAGCGGCTGCAACTCGCCAGCAGTACGGGTAGTGGGTGTCTTGCGGCGTTGGCAGTCGAGGCACGAGCGCACATATTTCAAAACGAAATTGTACATGCCACGCCAGTAGCAGCGGAGGCGGAGGCGCGTGTAAGTCTTGAAAAGGCCTGCGTGACCGCATTGCAAGTCAGTGTGAAAACATGAGCAGATATAGGACCGTAGGTGGGGAGGAATGACGAGGAGCCATTTTCGTCCATCAGAATGGAATGGAATGGAAAACTTTATTGGTTCTTAAGATATTAGCGAGTTGAGGACGAAGTCTTCATTCTTGATAACTTTGGGTCCTCTTCAGCCTTGGGTGGGCCCCTAGTCCAGGGCACCACTGAGTCGGGCCACCTCGCTTGCGTGTGCTATGAGGGCCCTTTGGACTCCTAGCTCGCAGCTGGTGAGCCGGCTCTCCCATTGCTCCACACTTGGTGTTGTATGTTTGTGGAATGTCTTGTTTCTCTCGCATTCCCATGTGATGTGATATAGTGTTGGCCTTGCTCCGCATCACGGGCATACGGCGCAATATTGTGTGGGGAACATCCTGCTTAGTATGTAAAGATTTGTAAAGGAATCCGTCTGCAGTCTACGCCATCCTGCGGCTTCCTCCTTCGTCAACGCTTTGTGTGGTGGGGGTATTGGAATCTTAGCCCTATATATAGGTTTAGCAGCTCTGAATACCTGTCCCCGCAAGTAATCTGAGGCTCTCCCGGGAGGACAGAGGTGCCCGCTCGGATGGTTAAGCCTCGAGCTAAGCTGTCCGCCCCTTCATTGCCCTGAATCCCTGCGTGGCTTGGTATCCAGATTATGTTGTGTGTAGGTTGTCCTTCATAGAGCGGTGCTCTACTAAGGCTCTTGAGTGCCGTGCTGCTTATTCTACCCCTGATATAGTTTCGGCACGCCTCTTGTGAGTCTGTTAGGATGTTGAGGGAATTTCCTATCCTGTATCCTTCCTCTGCTGCCAGTGCGACAGCTATTTCGTCTGCTTCGGTTATGTCTCATACCGCTGCCGTGAGACTCGTGATTAGTTTGCTTTGATTATTAGCAACTACCGCTACTGCGTGTTTCCTGTGTTCTTTTGGATAGAGGGAAGCATCTGTGTAGACTGTGTTGTCTCTCTACCCCATCGTTTTTTCGTAGAATTCTGCCCTAGCCTGTCTCCTGCTTGTATGGAGATTGGGGTCCATATTGCGGGGGACAGGTTGTATGCGTAGTTTCTTCCTTAGCAGGTCCGGTATTATCGCCCTACTACTTTGCGGTTTTTCTATTTCCCAATCCAGCTTTGTCAGGAGCGCCCTTCCTGTTGTTGTGTTACTGAGCCTTCGCGCTTGTGCCTTGAGCTGGCATTCTTTTAGTTCTTCAAACGTGCTGCTGATTCCCAGTTGCATCAGCTTGTCATTGGATGCGTTTCTTGGGAGATGAAGGGCTGTTTTGTATGCCTTCCAAAGGATTGATTCGGCTTGTTCTCTTTCGGCTTTGATGGTTACATGGTACGGCAGGGAGTATGTGACCCGGCTGACCACCAGGCTGTTGACCAGCCTGAGGGTATCTTCCTCTTTCATGCCGTATCGCTTGTGCGCAGCTCTGCTGATCATGCGGCCCACATGTCCCGCTGCTCTACTCAGCAGGCAGAGGGTGTGGCTGCACCTCCGGCTGCCCTGCAGCCACATGCCGAGGATCCTGATCATTTTCTGTTCAGGAATGTTTTGGCCTTCGAGTTTTACTTCGAGTGGGGCATCTGTTGGGTGCCTTCCCACTCTGAGGAGCTCAGACTTCTCCGTGGAGCATCTGAGGCCTCTTTGCTGCGTATATTCCTCGATGCAAGCGGCGGATTTCTGTAGCGCTTCTTGCTTGTCCCCTAGTGATCCTTCGGTGGTCCAGATGGTTATGTCATCTGCATACGTGGCCTGACTGATTCCCTGGACTTCGTTGAGCTTCTTCGCAAGGTTGACCATGGCGATGTTAAAAAGTATCGGCGAAATTACCGAGCCCTGCGGAGTGCCCTTGCATGGCGTTTGAAAGGTGCAACTCGCAGGTCTCCGAGGCCTGCTGTCGCTGTTCTATCTGTGAGGAAGCTTCTGACGTAGTCGTGTACTTTCTACCCGCAGTTGGTAGTGTTGAGTCCTTCCATAATGGCGGCGTGGGATACGTTGTCAAAGGCCCCTTTGATATCACTGGCCATGACGACGTTCACCCTGTTTTTCGGCATTGTTTCGAGTACCTCTTCTTTTAGTTGTAGCAGGATGTCTTGGGTGGAGAGGTTTGCCCGGAAGCCGAACATGGTGTTGGGGTACCATCCTTCGTCTTATAGGTGCGTTTGGATTCGTCGGGTCACGATTCTCTCAAACAGCTTGCCGAGGCACGATGTGAGCGAAATTGGTCTGAGGTTTTCAATTTGGAGTTTCTTGCCGGGCTTGAGAATCATGACCACCACGGCGTGTTTCCACTCCGCTGGGACTGTTCCTTCTTCCCATAACTTGTTGAGGTAGAGGGTGAGTTGTTCTACTGCTTCTTCACATAGGTTTCGTATTAGCGAGTTGCGAATCTTGTCCGCCCCTGCCGCCGTGTTCTTCGTGGTTGCTCGTATGGCTTCGACAACTTCTTCATTTGTGATGGGCCGGTCTGTTGTGGGGTTCTCCTTTTCTTGGTAGTCGCCTTGATAGCCTTTCACCGAGTCTTTACCATAGCATTTTTCTCGTACTGCTTGGAGTAGTTGGTCTTCGGTCCCTTCATATTGGTGAATTAGTCTCTTAATAGATTTGCTGCTTTCTGTTTTGCTTTTGCTTGGGTCCATTAGTGTTCTGAGGATCTGCCACGTTCTAGCTGTGCTGAGGGTGCCATTCAGTGAGGTACTAAACTGTTGCCACCCCTGTCTGGCTAGCTGGGTTGATTATTCCTCAGCTTGCTGTGTTATTTCAGCAATTTTCTTCTTTAGTTTTCGATTTAGGTTTTGCCGCTTCCAGCGCTTGGTTAGGCCCCGTCGTGCATCCCATAGTCTGAGGAGTCGCTTGTCCACTTCCGGCGCTTGTTCTGTTCGATCTACCTCTTTGGTGTAGAGGTCCCTGACTTGCTTGAGTTGTTGGCTCCATTCTTCTACTGAAGCTATATCCCCTTTTAGCTGTTTGCAGTGGATTCGGAAGGCGTCCCGGTCTGTTAGGGTTGCCTTACCAATTTTCCTCTTGATGCTTTCTGCTTCCGTGCTGATCCTAATGATGTAGTGATCGCTTCCCAGATTTTCTTGCAAGTTTTCCCATTCCACTTGTTTGGCGCCCCTGACAAAAGTTAGGTCGGGACAAGTGTCCACACTGACGCTATTCCCCTGTCTAGTATGTTGGCCCTCATCTGTGAGTAGTTCGCAGCCTATGTTTTCTGCAGCTGTACAGATGCTGCGTCCCTTTTTGTCTTCAATTCTGCTGCCCCATTGCGGGATTTTTGCGTTAATATCCCCGGCTATTATCAGAGTGTTTTGTCCCGCTAGCTTTTTTGTTCTGTAAAGAGTTTAATGAAGTCTCCTCTATTTTTAGGTGGGCTGTATAGATTAACTATGAAGGTACCTTTAGCTTTCCGCTTCCTCTTTGGGATTATCTCGGTTACTATGTGTTCGAGCTGTGTATTTTCGAATTCTTTGTGTGCAATGGTGGTGATTTTGTTGCTAATTAGAGTAGCTGGTCGTCCGTTCTCCTGGCAAGTATATCCTCTCAGGGCTGGAATGCAGTTTCTCTCTTGTAAAAGTATTAGATCTGGTGGTGTTCCTCTAGTGCTAATGAACTGCTGTAGGAGCCCTTGTTTGCGCTTGTGGCTCCTGCAGTTCTATTGCTATATCTCTAGTTGTGTTTGTCCTGCCATTTTGATGTATTAGAGTTTGCGTGCGGTCCCTGGGATTCTGATCCAAACCTGCGCTCATTGTAGGGCTGGTCTCTGGCGTCATTGACGTCCATCAGAATGATAATTACTACAATAAAGCAGGTTATCTCGGATCTCAAAATGGGAAGCTTGACGGCGCAGCGCGCGGGATGGTTTAACCGCCGATGGGACGGAGAGAAAGTCCAGAAGAGCACGAATCCATGGATCCGTGCGCTGTTCAGAAGGCATGTCACTGACGGTGAGAGATTGCTCAGGGGCTCAGATTTCGCAGAGGCTGGCAAGTTCAGCGCGGAGCGAGACAAGGCGTCGGCGTCCTGATGTTTGCGGCCCGACCGGTAAACGACTCGGATGTTGTATTCTTGAAGACGCAGCGCCCATCCCACACGGGTGCCCTAGCGTTTCGCCTCCATCGAAAGCCTAAGGTGCCCGTGTGCTGTGCGATGTCAGTGCACGTTAAAAGTCCCCAGGTTTTTCCGGAGCCCTCCACTACAGCACCTAAATACCACTAAAGCGCAACTGTGACCTCCTTTTCTGGCTGTTGTTTTATCGCGACAGCGTAAAGGAGCTCGTGTCGCAGAAAAGCCGGTGTCGTTGGCGCCTTTGGCCGTGAGCGAAAAATGGAGCATCTCGGTGAACAGCTGAACCGCGCCGTAAGGGAAGGGATTTTCCTTCCCTTACGCCGTGGTACGGGTGTCCAGCAAGAGAGAAAAACATTTATTGAGAGAGAGAGAGAGAGAGAGAGAGAAAGAGGAAGTCGGGGCACGCCCGTGGGTCTCCGCACGACCCCACTGCACTCAAGTGTTTATGTCCCTAAGGTCCATAACACAGGCAGCCCGGCCGGTGACGATTGTCTGCACGGCCAGATCCTCCGAGCGCAGCAGGGTCTCCAAGTCTTCTCAGGTCTTGAGGTCCTCTAGGCCGCGCGGGGAGGGTCCACCGGGCAGAGAGAGAGGATGTGGAAGGAAGAGGAGAATGGTTCTGGGCACAAGGTGCAGGCAGGAGTGGGGAAGGAGGAGTGATAGTGGGCTAGGGTCAGGGGTGAGGGGAGAGTGTGTGCCTGTAGTTTGCGCCAGAGTGTTGCGTGTTTGTTATCTAGGGAAGAGTGGGGCGGGGGTAGAGCTGGCGCGAGGCTCTGTAGGCCTGCGTCATCTCGCTGAACTAGTGCATTCGCTCCCTCGCGAATCCCCGATCCGAGGCCACCTGAACCCGGTTTAAAGAACCTCGGGATAAAAGGTTGGCGGCCTCGTTTCTGGAATTCCCGGAGTGCGCAGGCACCCATATAAGCTCTACATGGCGGGGTGGGGGTGCATCGGGCGAGCCCAGTATGCCAAAAGCAGGGACATGGACTCGGCCTCGCGCAAAATTTAGAATTGAAGTTTTAGAGTCTGTTAAAATGTACTGGGCTTCCGTGCGGGTGATGACAATTGCGATGGCGACTTCCTCTGCAGCCTCTGGGGTGGTGTCAGGGGACAGAGGTAGTGTGAGGAGGGCGGATGAAGAACAGTCCACCACGGCTGCGGTTGCTTCGTCACCCGTGCAGGCGGCGTCCACCCATACGGCGTCCGGCTCGGAGCCGTGCACTCGGTGGAGTGCCTTCGCACGGGCTCAGCGGCGCTGCTCATGGTGGGAGGGGTGCATATTTTTGGCAGTGGCTTGATGACCAGCTCTCGGTGAAGGGATCGAGGAATGGGGAGGAGGGTTGGGTCGTTGGCCGGTATTCTGATTCCGAGGGAGTCCAGGATATACCGGCCAGTGGAGGTTTGTGTAAGCCTTATGTATTGGGCCTGTCGATGGGTCTCCACGAGTTCCCCGATCGTGTTGTGGAGGCCCAGGCCTAGTAATCTGTCTGTGGGGGTGTTGAGGGGAAGATGAAGTGCGACTTTGAATGTCTTGCGGATCAAGGCATCCAAAGTATTTATGCCGTGTTTGGATAGTTCTAGGTATGGGGTAGTGTAGAGCACACGGCTGAGGACAAAGGCATGAATGAGGCGACAGAGGTCGCGCTCCTTCATGCCTCTATGATGGCCCGAAACTCTGCGGATGAGATGCGATATCGCGCCTGCAACCGTTCTGCATCGTTCTGGATATGCAGGCGTAATACGCGGAGGGTGTCAACCTCCGGTACCGGGTCCCCATTCAGTTCGATGGCAATGGGGGAGCGTTGGTTCTTTGGCCGGATGAGGAGCAGTTCGGACTTTTCTGGGGAACAAGACAGTCCGATGTTGTGTGCATAAGTTTGGGTGAGGGTGGCTGCTTCCTGTAAGGTGTTCTATATGTCGCCGTCACTGCCGTGGGTGGTCCACAGTGTGATGTCGTCGACATAAAGAGTGTGCTTAAGGTGGGGGATAGTTGCCAATTTTCGGGCGAGGGGGATGAGGGGGATGTTAAAGAGGAAGGGGGAGAGGACGGACCCTTGAGGGGTTCCGATACTCTGAAGCGTGTAGGAGGGGGAAGAGAGAGGTCCAAAATGTATCTCAGCCGTGCGGTCAGTGAGGAATGCTTGAATGTAGGCGTACGTGCGCGCACCCACATTCAATGGAGATAGGACAGTCATGATCGCCTGATGTTCGATGCGATCAAAAGCTTTGGAGAAATCCAAAGCTAAGACTTCCTTTGTGTGACCAGGCAGAAGCGGGTCGAAAATGTCATGTGTGAGTTGCAGCATGGCGTCCTGTGCGGATAGATGGGGGCGGAATCCCATCATGCTATGCGGGTATAGATTGTTGTCCGCCATGATCGTTGTGAGTCTTGCTAACACATCATGCTCGAAGAGCTTTCCGAGACATGAGGTTAGCGAAATCGGGCGAAGGTTTTGAGGTGTAAGTGTTTTGTTGGGTTTGGGCATTAATATTACCTTCGCATGGCGCCAGGACTGCGGGAAGATACCCTCCCTGCAGCACTGGTTGAAGTATTGCGTAATTTGGGTGATCGATTGGTCGTCCAGATTACGGAGCATGGAGTTTGTGATTTGGTCTGCACCAGGTGCGGAGTTGGTTCGGAGAGCCAGGAGGGCCGCTCTGACTTCCGTCTCAGTGATGTCTGTGTCGAGTGTTGTATTGGCTGGTCCTGTGTAGGTGGGTAGAGTTGTGGGGCACCCGGAGAGGTGTATGTGTTCTGAAGTGTGTTGATGAGGGCCTCGGCATCGTCAATATGTTGGCGTGCGAGGCGTGTCACGTGGTGTTGTGCTGATGATTTGGTGTTTGTGGGGTCGATGAGGTGTCGGAGGAGTTGCCATGCTCGTTTGCTGGACAGGTTTCCGGCGATGGCGTCAAATATCTGTCCCCAGTTGGATCGGCAGAGTTCCTCCGAGTGTTGTGGAATTTTTGTCTGCAGCGCGGCCAGCCGCTTTTTAAGTGTCTTTTTACATTTATTGCCTTTCCAGCGTTCCAGCAGGCTGTGATAAGCCTCCCAGAGGTGGGCTAGGTGTGTGTCCACGGTAGGGGTTTCGGTGGTCGTTTCAATGTGTTGCGTGTTGTGGTGAACGTCATGCTTGAGTGCTTGCACCCAGGCGTCGATCTCTGTGATAGGAGTGTCTGGGTGGGCGGTACGTGCAGCGCGAAGTGCGTGCCAGTTAACCAGTTTATGGGTTGTATAGGAATGACGGGGTGGTTTGTACGGGACAGTGATTTGTATAATGTAATGATCACTGCCCAATGCATGTTGAGTTCTGTTCCAGGTAACACCGCGGATGTAGCGGCTCAGCGTCAGGTCCGGACTGGTGTCCATGCTGACACTTGCCGATCCGCGTGGGCATCTGAAACGTGTTGTGAACAGTGAGCTGGAGGTTCTGCAGGAGCAGCCACAGCCTGCGACCTCGATGTGTCGTGGTTGTGTAACCCCAGTCAGTATGCTGACTGTTGAAGTCCCCACCAATTAATAGAGGATGTTTCCCTGCTAAATGGAGTAGCTCTCACACAAGTGATTCTAACGAGGCCATCGGCTTGGACGGGGGGTGGTATATATTTGCTATAAAGATTGAAGGAAGTGTATGTGTGTTATGTATAAGTTCAGTGATCACGCAGGGTGTCTCAGACGTGATGTGATGAGTTTTATAGGTGAGGCTGCGGTGGATGATAGTGGACGCCCTGGGTTTGCTAGTGGTGTCTGAGTGTGTAGATGTGTAGCTGGGGAGGGTTGCCCGGTGTGCAGTCTCCTGGAGAAGAAGTATATGGGGAGTGGGCGTGAGGGTGGGAAGGAGAAGTGGCAGAGGTGCGCGCTTGGCCCGGAAACCGCGGCAGTTCCAAGTTAAAATAGGGAGAGAATTAGTGTTCCGCCCCGCCATATTGGAGAGTCGGGGGGTTGAGGAGGGGAGTGAGACGGGTGTCAATTGGTATGTGTTCAGCAAAGGGGGTTTGTGCTTGCGGAGGTAGGGGGAGGAGTGGAGGTGGTCTGAATTTGGGTGAAGCGATGGGTAAGGTTATGTTTCATGAGCTCCATCGTCTTGGTAAGCATAGCGTCCATGCGCTGCTCAAGTTTTTTGGTGAGGGTGGCGGCAAGGTGATTGAATCTGGCCTCAAGGCGGGCGTCTAGCTCTTTTAGTTTGTGGTCAAATTTGGCATCCAGTGCAGCGAATTTAGCGTCTATTTCTAGGGGTATGGGAGGCGGTGTGGCGTTTGAGGTGCGCTGCTTTTTTGCAGGAGGGGTGCTCGAAGTGTCTGTGGATGGGGATGTCGGGTTAGCGAGAGGGGATGCAGGTTGAGTAGGCAGTGAAGGGGTGGGGCTGCTTAAAAGGGAGGAGAGACGGCTTTCCTCGTCGCGCAAGGCCCGGAGTTCCTGGTCTCTCGAATCTTCTTGAGAGGACTGGGGTTGCGGGGGATGACAAGTGGCGTTGCCGGAAACGCGGTCTGCCCAAGTGAGACGTGAGGCGTTTTTGCTGTTCTGTCGGTTTCTGGAACTTGACCGGGAAGCCGTTGAGCTGCGTCCGTTGGTTGTGCTTTGTTGATCACGGCGAGACAGCCGCGATTTAGACGGAGAGAGAGCGTTCCTCGGGGACGCTAGTTTACGGCCCCGTGCTTTGCAGTTCCCAGTTCCGGTCATATGTGGGCCCCCAAAGAGAATGCAGTTGGGGGTACATGATGGCACATCTTCTTTGGGATGAGATTTCCCGCAGCGGGGACATTTATGAGACCTTGGGTGGACACACACATCTGCCCGGTTGCCTGGGACGCGGCAGTTCGTGCAGGCGTCTATATGCCCTCGGTACGGTGTACACCTGTGGAGGGCTCCTCCATAAAGAATGGCGCGTGGCATAGGTCCAGCACGAAAGGTGACTAGAATGGAACGCGTGGCCCCCATTCGGCGGGCATCCACGATGGGGGCATCCGGGTTGTTGGTGATGAGGTCCTGGAGAAGAGCTGTCGGGGTCTCGTTCCAGTATGCATTGGAGATTACTCCGCGTACCACTCCGTCCGGTGGCGCTATATAAGCTGCGACTGCGAAGTCCTTTGCTTGGTGTTGAATTTGGGTTAAGCGAACCAGCGCGAGTGCGTCAGCTTGTAGGGGCGTGCTTACTGTGCACGTGTTGTTGACTGAGTGAACCCTGATTTGGGTACGCGTTGGTTCTTGAAGCTGGGACGCCGCTCGGAGGATGGTTTCCCGTAGTAGTCGGGGCGGAAGCAGGTTCAGCTGCAGCCCGCCTCGAGACCTGAAGAAGATCTTGTAGTCAGCAGCCGGGATCGGCGCTGCTGACGCGAACGCTGCGCAGCTGCGCGCGTTGCTTGCAGGTGCGACTTGTCAGGGCCTGCAGTAGGTGAGATGGCGGCACCGCTTGCAGACGCTGCGGTTTCCTGGCTTGTTGACGTACAGCGGTCCCTGGAGCGGGCAGGCACACTAAGAATTTGAGTCCAGTCCCTTGGGTCGTAGTTCTCTCCCTGCACCTGCACCTCCATGGTGGTGTGTTCACGGGGGCGCGACCGCGAACGAACGCGGACACAGGAAGAGGAGTCGTTGGCGCAGCGCGCTTGTAATCCAGGAAACGGCGCAGCGCGCACGAACGCTCAGGCCGGACGCTGGGATGCGATTGCCGCCGAGATTGGAAGAAGTTTCAGCGGGAGCACGGAGAAACGCGACCGCTCTCCTCGGAGGTTCCAGGCGGTCTCCATTTATTGAAGTCTCAATGAGATTAGCGGTGGGCCGTCGTCTTCATCGTTGACGTCTGGCCTCTTCGCAAGGTCGGGCCCCTATTCCAGGGCTCCGCTGTCTTGCTGCTTCGCATGCGTGCTGCACAAGGGCCCTTTGGGCTGTGAGCTCGCTGCTGGTGAGCAGACCCTCCCATTGCTCCGCACTCGGGGTTTTGAGTGTTTGGAATGAAAATTGCGTTTGCAGGCCCATGTAATGTGGAATAGCGTGGGGGTTTCCCCGCCCCACGGGCATGTGTCCCTGAATTGTGTAGGGTACATTTTGTGTAGAATGTATAGGTTGAAGAATGTTCCTGTTTGCAGTCTTCGCCAGTTCACTGCTTCTTGTTGTGTTAATGAGTTGTGTGGTGGAGGGTACTTGAGCCTCTGTCTTCTGTAGCAATTTAGCAGCTCCGCTTATACTGGCTCCACTATGGTAGGGTTCTCTAGGGTCTCCTACAGCTCAGCTCGGGACGTGATCTCGCAGCCTAATCTGTCCACCCTGGAGTTTCCCTCTATCCCCGAGTGTGCCGGTATCCAGAGTATCTTGTCGGTTACTTTTTGGCTAGGGGGATTCTTGGGGCCGCCTTGCAGACTCTACCTTGCGCGTAGTTCCTGCATGTGGATTTCGAGCCTGCTAATATTATCAGTGTTTGTTTCTCCGATAGCCTTCGGCTGCCACTAGTGCAACGGCGACTTCCTCCCCCTCTGCTACCGTGCGGCCCTGTAGGGTTGCGTATGTGGTCGGTTTGCCGGCGTAATCCACGACTGCTGCGGCGGCACTTATGATTCCGGTGCGTTTATCCCACGGATAAAGCGCTGCGTCCGTGTACACTGTGTTTTCTAGTTTAATAATAATAATAATTGGTTTTTCGGGAAGGAAATGGCGCAGTATCTGTCTCATATATCGTTGGACACCTGAACCGCGCCGTAAGGGAAGGGATAAGGGAGGGAGTGAAAGACGAAAGGAAGAAAGGGGTGCCGTAGTGGAGGGCTCCGGAATAATTTCGACCACCTTGGGATCTTTAACGTGCACTGACATCGCACAGCACACGGGCGCCTTAGCGTTTTTCCTCCATAAAAACGCAGCCGCCGCGGTCGGGTTCGAACCCGGGAACTCCGGATCAGTAGTCGAGCGCCCTAACCACTGAGCCACCGCGGCGGGGCTTTCTAGTTTAGCCAAATGGCGTTCCACATAATCTGCCCGCGCTTGGAGGGTTTTACGGATGTTGTTGGGGATATCGGCGGATCGATCAAAATGCCCTTCCATGTCGAAACCTAACCTCTTTAGGAGTGCTCGGCCGGCGGCTGACGTTCGGAGTCTGGAATTCTGCGTCTTGAGCTTTGCTTCCGCTAGTTCGGTGAAGGTGTTGCTGAGCCCCAGCTGCAGCAGCTTGTCGTTTGGCGTGTTTCTAGGCAGAATTGCGACAAGCGTCACTTCCTTTTGTAATAATAATTGTTTTTTGGGGAAAGGAAATGGCGCAGTATCTGTCTCATTTCCTTCTCTTAAAACCAATTTTCAATTCAATTTCCTTCCCTTACGGGCCGGTGCGGGTGCCCACCGCTATATGTGAGACAGGCGTTCTTTCCTTTAATTAAAAATTTTATTTTCATGTTCCTTGCCTTACAGCGCGGTTTCGGTGTGCACAAAGATATGTTTCCTTACCTTAAACTGTCGGGACAAGGGGTCGCACCGCAGGACGATGGCGATCCGTGGATTCCTTGGCAATGCTGCAACACACTGTCGCGTCCTGCTCTTAAAGGCGCAGCTTAAGCGTCCTCCAAATTTTGAGTTCGGCTCTTCAGAGTTCCTAGCAATAACTTGTTTCTCACCCCATTCCGCTTGAATTTCTGGTTTTGTTTATATGCCTACGCAGCCTGCGGAATTGAATGCGTATTATAGTCCTCATATTGGTTCACGCTAAATTTAGGAATAATCTTCGGGAGCGCTTTTGCTGCTGCCAGCGCACTGTAGCGCGTACTGCAGTACAGGGCGGAAGTTTGGTACGTTGGAACGTTCAGCTTCATTTGCGGTAGGTACCATATGTCTGGGAGCGCCAGCTACGAGGAATAGCAATGTGGATGCCGTTTCCCCAGTGTTTCGTAGCATCAGGCAATGCTGCGTCAATCAACGATCAAAAACTCTATAAGACACAAGCAGCGCCATCTACGTCAAGGATTTAGCACTGTCAATGCGATTCACAGCCACCTTCGGTCTATTCGGTTTATTTCCGGATTATATCATTTATTACATTTTACAAACGTGTGCATCACAACACGACGAATCGTTTGACAACATCCGTAACCTCCTGCCACAAATGCTTCGGCCGTAATGGCCGTCTGAAGGTGATTAGAATACATTGTTTGGGGGCGGAAAGGTCATCGTTGCGAATTCCGCACATATTTTGGCTTCATCTCAATTAGCAATTTTATCCTCAGGAGCATGTCAATTCATTTCGCACCAATTCGAAACATTCGTCGTCAAACGGGTGGCCCTCAAATTTTATGTAAATGGAGGCCCCGGGCGAAGAAGGTGGGGGGAGGGAGGTTCCATTTAGATGGCCGCTATACTGGTACATATGTACATAAGCTATCGAAAGCAGGTAGCAATAGGGGCGCTACGCCCCCACTGTTGCTATGTGAGAGCCCGGTCACATGGTAACTGTTTCATTAAAGAGAGGCGCGTCCTTGACAAACGGAATTAGAGCTAACGCTCTATACATGGCTTGCACTGACGTCGTAGCTAAGAACCCTGGGATACTGTTCCGCCATGTTGGTGCAGTCGCAGCGGCCGTGGTGCACTTGATGCAATTCGCGCGTACGGTGTACTTCGACGGCGTTGCGATGGTTATCTGCGCTGTTGTTGGATGCTCCAACCGCACTTGTTGGGCGAAATCAACAAACACAAACTTTTTTCGTCTTCCAAAGGTCATCGAGCATCAAGGTGACCGTACGAAAGCTTTATGCGCGAAGCGACGGGAGGTGTGGCTGGCTCGTATAAAACGTGCCGATCTCAACACCGAAAGGACGGGCATACGTGTTTGCGGCGCCCACTTCGTAAAAGGTAAGTCCGTTGCATATGCACAGTGTTTATTTAGGTGCATGACGTACAAGCATAGCGGAAAATCTCATTTTAAACAAATTTTTCTTGCATTTTGTAGGCAGACCATCAAAACTGTGGGAGGAGACGGACCCGGACTGGGCCCCTACGCTTTTGCTCGGCTACAGCTCAAAACATGGTGATCCCGGTCGCCACGCTCGCGCGGCAAGACGACGGACCCAGAAACGCGTGGCTCAAGCGGAGTGTCAGGCTGAGGAGTCGGGAACAATGGAGGCTACGAATCCAAATTAACATTGGGCACATCTCTGCGAAGGCACACGTCACTGTCGATCTTGTCGCGCTACCGGACCGTCGAAAACGGCAACAGCGATGAGCTTGATCACTTAATGCGGGCCATAGTGCGCGACGCGACAGACGAGACCTAAATTGTTGGTCGACAAATCTGTAGCGAGCGATAACAATCTCTCCACGCATTACCGTTTCTTTTTTGCGCAATAAATTGTTGGGTTTCCAAACTAAGATAAACCAGCAACGGTTCCTTTCATATGCCCATAAAAATAGAATAACTCGTGATTTAATCTGAAGTCGTCCAGGTTCAGTACATATGAAGAAATGAATCACTAGCCTGACAGTTTGTAAGCAGTTCTTTTTAAAACTTTACTGAGTGATTGCTTACACTCAGTCACTTGTGGATTTAATAACCGTTATTTCTTTACTCTAATCCTTACAAAGATCAATGCCCTGCGGCTTACCTCTCCAAGTAGAAGCACCTTGTCCCCCTTGCAGCTGTTTTGCCGACAGTCCCTTCAGCCAGCCGCTAGTGAAATAATTATGCGCCTCGGTGGACTTAAACGCCTTCATTTTTTCAAGGGTCAGAAAGCTTGCAGAAAAAACAAGGTAATTGACGATGTCACCGTAACAAATCTCTGGAAATATGTCGACATCGCTTGTGTCCGTTCCCGGCCGCAGCATGAACGGGTCGATATTATCGCAGAGACGCACTTTTTCCGCATACCGAACCCGCTCCGACCCCGTAAGATCTAAGCGGTAGGTAGCGTCTAAAGGCTGCTTACTGAGAAGCGGCGGCATGCCACACAAAAGGCAACAAAATTGCACGTGTTACCACTAGCGAGGAAACGCGTGCGATACGCACTCCACCGACTCCGCACAGACTGCACCAACATGTCCGCCGCAGCGCGCGCCGCCGGACGTGACGTCACATGCAAACCATGTATAACCCCCGTATGCAGAAATGTAACTTGGCTCGAACTTAACTTCCATCGGTCTCAAGTGAGCTCCATCGTGTTTCATAAACCAAACTCGGCTTGAAGTGCGACTTGCAACCGGCTTGGCTCGATCCTAGTTCGGTCCAACTTCAAGTCGGCTGAGGAGCTTGCTTGAAGCTGACTTCGTTGTATTTTCCAACATGGCCACCTACCGATCGGACGTCGCGCGGAGGGTAGCTGCGTTCGAGTTCGATTGCCACGCCATGGACGTAGTATTTTCTGAGGCCCATTCGTTGCCGAAGATTCCACGGCCAGCGTTACGAGATCGGGGGAACCCCATGGAGCCCTACGACGACGAGCAGTTCCTCGCCCGCTATCGGTTCTCCAAGAACGCCGTGCGGGAGCTGCTCACCGTGTTGCCCCTGCGTGAAAGTTCCGACAACAGGGGACAGCCTGTTCCTCCGATGCTGCAGCTACTCCTGGCTTTGAGGTTTTATGGGGCCGGTACTTTCCAAACCGTCACCGGGGATCTGGTGCGGATTTCGCAGCCCACGGTGTGCCGCGCAGTTGGCAAGGTCACCTTGCTGATTGCCAAGCACCTGCGCCCGATGCTGGTGCAGTTTCTAGCCGTCTCGCAGTTTGAAAAGCTGATGCGGGACTTTTATGAGATCGGTGAATTCCCTGGTGTGACCGGCTGCATAGATTGCACGCATGTCCGCATCAACAGCCCGGGTGGTGCAGATGCGGAAGTCTACCGAAACCGCAAAGGCTATTTCTCCGTCAATGTGCAGGTGAGCAATGAAAATTTAAATTCTCTGAACAGTTACCACTGTTCAGCTCATGCGTATTCGTTCGCGTCGTGCACGTGCTGTAATTTTATTTATTTCCCCGCGGTGCTACGAACGTACAGTCACAAGATAACTTGCCCGAAAGACGCGGGTTCGATCCCTGCCGCGGCGTTCACATTTCGATGGAGGCGAAATGCTGGAGGCCTGTGTACTGTTCGACGTCGTTGCACGCTGAAGAACGCCAGGTGGTAGAAATTTCCGGAGCCTTTCACTACGGCGTCCCACATAGCGAAATGTGTCTCTTCGGAATATGCGATCGAGGCCCAGCATTTTGTTTTAGTACTGCTTTATAATGTAGCTTTGTACTCCATGAAGAGTGTAGCTTCGTTCTCCATGCTCCTTGAAGAGTAGCACTACATTCTAGGCGCTATATTACCACGCAATCACTGTGCAAATTCACCGCAAGGAAGGTTAGTTAATGTTTCCAATGACAGTGCATGACAAAGTTGACAAAGCTTGACCACACTTTCGAGCTGTGGCATTAAATCAACGCAGTATTCCTTTATACGTGCAGGTACCAAAAAACCCACATAAAGACACGGAATGTGGTCGAAAGGACATTTGGTGTCCGGAAGCGCCGCTTCCCTTGTCTGGATATGGGGCTCCAGCACAAGCCGAAACAAGCTGCAGTGATCATCACAGCGTGTGCAGCCCTGCAGAACTTTGCATGTTTGATGAAGGAGCCACAGCCTCCTATTGAAAGCGCTCCCATCCAGGACGCTCCACCGGCTCGCACCAGCACGACAGCAGCGAGGCGGCCAGAGCACCTGCCACCAGTTGATGCTGTCAGCGACAGCTTGTCGGGAATGCAGGCACGACGGGTGCTCATCCAGAAGAGCTTCACATAGGTAAGAAATGCAGTCCTCAACACTGTCCCATGCATTTTGAATAAAGCGTGTTTATAATGCGCACTTGCTCATGCTACCCGTATCCCAACTTTTGTGCAGGAACTAAAGAAATGTTAGAGCAATGGGAACGACTAGCAGCAGTTCAAGCGGCGGGACGAAGAGGTCGACGAAGTGCAGCTGGGGATCCTGAGTGACTCCTGAGATTGTGCTCATCATGACGCTCTCTGATCTACGACCGCAGACCTTCACTGCGAATACATCCCTTTTGCACTAGAATTTTTTCTCAGCTTCGGAAGCTTTTAGGTTGCGAGCTTGTTGCATTAACAAACTGCTACTCTTCCACTTCTAGGTTTTGCATTTCCTGCTATAGTGTTCTATTTCAAATGCTATTTTTCAAGAACGCTGTATTGATCTTGCAGGCGGCGAATACCAGAAAATCTCTTGTTGACCCAGCTGCTGAGGGTCTTAATGGCGCTCAGTTCATTTGTTTAAGAGCTGCTGCCTTGGCGGCTTTGCTTACACGCATGTGAAAAATTACCAGATTTGGTAAAGTACAACAGTTAGGCCTTAGGTGGAGCTGTCGCAGGGCTTGTGCACCTTTCCACAGAGCAAACATTTGTGTGGCTGCTTTGGTAGCGGCATGGAATTCCGGTTCCTCACAGCAAGTAGTTCTGCTACTTCGTCTTTCCTACTTTCACCCGGCTTGCACTTCATGCTTGGGCTCTTGCATGTCTTCCATGTGTTGAGTATAAATTTGTTTTTATGTCACAATTGTAATGACAAAGAAGTGCCCATGTGGCAGCGGGACTGCTCTCGGAAAGCGCGTGCTTCGGGTTGGTGCTGCTGGAACCGTTGACTGTCTGTGAACGCTGTTCTGCGCTTTGTACTTTCTGCCCGGAAAACCCATTGCACAATCATTAATTTCAAATATCCCTTTTACAACAAAACGAGACGTTCCCAATTGCCTACAATGATGAAATTCCAGATCACTGCGAAGTTTTGTTTTCTGGCTTGCCAACAGAGGTGTGTTATGAATCAGTTATTAAATTTCTCACTTTTTTTGGCTGTATTGAGGTAAAAAAAAACTTGAGTGTATTCTTTTCATTTGGTTTGCTTTCAAGATGGTCTAGAACGGTCGAACCTTCAGCTGTCACACTGGAGCCTTCTTTTCAAGGAACGATGCTCGAGTGGTTTGTTGTGCATTGTCGCTCTCTCCCGTCTCTGTTCAAAGTGGGAGTTGGTTGTTGTCATAGTATGGTGCAAAAGGTCGATTCTTTAGGTCTGAAATGGGCTTCCTGACATGATCCACATGCCTCGTCCAGCTCAATCTCTTACAACAAAGTTGCATAACGGGCAGTAACTGGCACAGAGAAAGAAGCGAAAGAAGCAGCATATGTGCGGAGAGGATTCCAGGCATTGTTGTGTCATGGTGAAACATACCAACCTACAGTGTGTGACCTGTGAGCATTTTTAATTTCCAAGTGTAAAGGTCATGGTGGTACATAGAACTCCTGTAACTGTTGCTAAGGCTACACAATCTGTCTGCGAGCAGTTGCACTCAATATTCATTGTCCTCGAGCCAAATGCACCTGGTGTGTGTTAGGTGCCTTGCTTTGCATGGCTGAATACAAACCCTAGATCATAAAGTGCAATTAGTCGAGATCATTGTGTGCGGGCACTACTGATGTTTGGGAACGCCTTGCTGCCGCAGTCATGGTGGACCACTGAAAGATAATTTATGACCCCAGTAGTGTTTGCAACGTTTTGTTTTGTGGGTTCAATGAATGGCTTGTGATATGACTAGGTAGCTACTTCTAGCTCGCAAGTGTTGTAGTGAAATCTTTTACATGCAAACACTTGGACTAGCGGTTCTTTTGATTTGTACATGCAGTTACCGGTTGGCTGTCACAGCTTAAATCTGGCTTTGCAATTGAGCCGGCCTTCTTGGAACTGTGCTGATTCCACTCATCGAGAACTTGCATGTTTTGAAATTGTCACATGGTTTGGCGGGGTTCGAAATAGCAGAACGTGGGTGCCATCAGCAAGTGTTTTTTTTATGCGTGCTTCTTTATAGTCTTTTTTTGTCATGCCTAGTGCGGCTTGTCACAGGAATGTGGTGGCCATATTTTTGAATCAACAGATTACTTCAGCAAAGCGGGAGGCTGTGGCATTGTATTGACTCAAGCTATGGGCCCACCTTGTAGACAGCATAGGAGGAATCGCATTCTTTAAGGGTTTCGGTTCTTGAGTAGGAGGCACTAGCTGCGAGGGTTTAGGTTAGATGAGACAGCAAAGATAATAGAAGGAGTAGAGAGCGGTGTTGGCCTTTGAGCATTTATGTGGTGTTGACTTGCGTGAGCCAATATTGTTGAATTTTTATACATGGAAACTTTAACAATGTGGCCTGCAATTTTCTCTACTGGTTGGTTTTGCAAGCAATGCCAGGGGAGGTTTTTCCTTCCTAGAGCAGCCATATTTGTAGCATACAGCAATGCGTATTTCTGTGAATAAATTGCTGTTTGCATCCAAAGATCCATATAGCCATAGCAGCATAAGTACCACGCAACCATCCTACCTGCCTCCTGCTATGCGATAGCTTGTCAGACTTGCATGCAAGGTGGTGACGGGGCTGTATGTCTGTTCCCACCGAGTCATGTGCTTAAAACGGTACATGTGCAAATGAAGTGTAGTTATGTGGATTTGCCACATAATATTTGTGCAAGCATTCACACAGCATTCCAGTTTCATTCAGTCATAGGCACCGTTTATTCTGGTGCCTCTCGCAGCCTACGAAGCTGTTCAAGTTTGATTTGTTTTTCAATTTCTAAGATTTCCAATTCCAATCTTTTTTTTGTGGATATCAAGGAGTTTTTTCTCCTGCCGCTCTTGCAGAATACTGTTGTGGTCCTCTCGCATCAGCTGCAGACGCAGTCCATGCTCTTCGCGCAGTAAGGCCGCTCTATAGTCGTTCTCATCTGCCAGAGACCTTTCTAAAAGGGCCATCCGCCCTCTTGGAGCCCTGCCAGCGTCACCGGTGGCCACTGCTTCAGCAGTAGTGGGACCAGCGGCAGCTCCAGAAGCAACTGTAGCACTGCTGCAGCCTGCTGCAGCTGTGCTGGAAGCATCAGCAGGTTGCTCAGCAGGAAAAAAGAGATTGCTCTCCTGCTCAATTGCTTCTGGAGTTGCCCCACTCTTACCAACAGCAGCCGCTGGTGACTGCGGCTCATCCACGAGCGGAGGTTCCCAGTCGTCTTCTGTAATAAAGAAAAGGTAAAAATTAGTTGGACAAATCTAAGCTTACAACACATTAGCTGTCTGCCTCAACAGCACAGATTGTTGGGTCAATTGGTGAAGAGACATTATAACGAAAGCTTTATAATGTTCTTATATAAGGCACCACTTGCCCTTCTCGGCGCCAAATAGCTGCCGTTGTTTCTGGGGGCCCCAGTTTAGTCATTCTGTTTTGTTCTGCCATATTCCTTACCTTTCACTCTGAATTATGCCTGATGACCTCACTTTATTTTTTTCTGCTGATACAGTAGTGATAGTCACCCAGGCCCCGAGTTTTACACATGTGGTTATCCTCTAACTCTGCACCTGCAGCTTTTTTGCTCATTCAATGGGTTTCTTTTCAATTTTAGTATATTTGCAAGTTTGTACTCATGCGTGTCCTCTGGCCGAGGGAGCCAGTTATACGCCCTTCCTTTCTTCAAAATCATCAGCGTCTAGAACTTTGTCAATGCCAATGAACGCCGACAGCTTTCACTTTGTATATCCTGGAGTAGCTGAGCTAATCCACTTTCATTTTTTTTGCAAAGGTTTCCTTGTAATGCCTGCCTGCTTGTTTCGCCGCATATATGCGACACAAATGCCAAGGTGAGGCATACAAGAAAGGTGACAAATACTGCAGCCTGAGCCTGAGGGCTACAGAAAACATGCGCTTCGAGTGAAACCTCTGCATTGCAAAACTAACAATTTCCTTGAAACTAGCAGCCAAATTCGAAAAGGCTTTGAGCATTACACATAGGCAAGCTACACCATTATTCACAACAAGAATGTTGTTACCTTATCCCTGGAGCACCATCATGTACAAGTACACAGAAATATGAAAATTTATGTGAAGGAGTGCATGCATAATGAAACTGCATTAAAGTTGGCATTCGTTTAAAGTGAGGCAGGAATGGCAAACAAGACTCAAAAACATAATCAGGAGAGAATGTCATAATGAATGCAGTTCAGGTTGCAGCACTGAATGCTTGCTCCCTCGGTGTCCGACGGTTAACCAACTCCTAGCCTTCCGCTACAGGAACACAGCATACCACTCACATGAATATAAGCCGTCAAGTCAAAATGCCTTCAGAGTGCTGTGCAACAACATGCAGCTTGGAGCAGATCATCCTTTCGCAATGTCAACCAATGCAACCTTTATCTGCACAAACATTCAGCCAACCACATGTAGAGCAGCTTTCCACAGTGTTGTATTAAATGAGATTTTTATAATTTGTTGTACATGAACGGCACAGTCCTCATAGCAGGTTCAAGGCAATAAAAAACATTGAAACAGCGTCAATTGACAGTACACGCTGCCGTTGTCATCAAAGGAATATAAAGAGAGGAGTGCTGTTTTTCTACAACATGCAAAGTGCTTTCTTTACCTGCATAATGGAATTCTTCATTGCCTGCTCCATCCACCATTGGCTGCAACAATCTTATAACAGGCAAACTTGCCACTGGTGGCAGGTCGATGCCTCCATCAGAGTCAGTCTGGTTGCCTACCCTGGTCATTATGTGGCTGGCAACAGCAATGACTTGCTCACTTTGAGCGCTCACAGTGCATTGAGCTGACCCTCCTCCTGAAAAGAAAAAAAACACCGCAGACAGTGAAGCTACTCTTAATTTATAGACAATGCGCCATTAAAATGTTTTGTTCATGAAGTGCCACACAAAAGCAAACAAAGGCACACCAATGCATGCAACTGTGTGTTGTTTTCGCTACGTTTTTGTGCCACCCGTCCCAGCAGTGCCAGGAATGAGCAAAGGTAGGTAGCTTTATGTACAGCCTTCCGGATATTCAATAGTACCAAACAACTGTCAATAGCGCGGCAAGTTTCCTCATGAACATGAAGGTCGCCAGTGTAGACACCGTCTGGTCTACGGTGCACCCAATATGGCTTCGCGGCGCGATAGTATGCGAATGGTACCAACTCCGAGCAAAATCGTCCGTTGTCAGTTCGCTGCTGGCCAGGCGCGAGCCCTCCGTCCCACTGCACTGCCCGCTCATCATAGTCTTCTATGCAGCAGAAATCGCATGCCTTCGTACTGACTTGAATGTAGCAAACATTCTCTGTAGTTTTTAAAAATTACGGAGGCTGTACAGGATACTGCTTGGGCATTATTTACACGATTAACGCAGGCTGCATTCATCTGCGTTTGTAAATAAAGCAGAGTACACTGCACCGAAACGTTATTACGTGCCCATTTACGTGTTATCACACTGTTCCTAAAAAACTATGCATTCCAGTACACGTTGCCTACGCCGACCGAAGTAGAATAATCATGCCTTTATCCATGGCATACAAAGCATGCAGGAACAAACATTTGTAAACGGCCTGCAAGCCGCGCTCACCTGTCTTGTGGCGATCTCTCTTTTTCCTCGCGTCCTCTTCCTTCGACTTTTGTTTAGGTTGGCCCAGCATTTCTTGAGCTGATTGGGGTCACGTCGGGTCACCCCGTGATTGCTGTTAAACAGCCCGGCAATTTCCTTCCAAGCGGCGTTTTTTTTTTTTTTGCCAGCGACGACACATCGGTTTTTTTGCACTCTAATATATGCCGACGTGCGTTAACAAAACACAATAACAATTCCTTTTCCTCGAACGTGAACTGAGGCGCTGGTCTCCGCTGGGAGCAGGAAAAGCATGGAAAAAACTGGCTATGGCTCAACTAGGATTGGCTCAATGTGGAGTACGTTGCCAGCCAAAAACGTCAATCAAGTGGAAGCAGCGGGTAGCACTGAAATGTAGTTTTTATTGTTAGCAATTTTATGCAGGTCACTCACACCTAGTGCCTGTTTATGACTGCTGAACGAGATGCGTTGTTTTATAGGAGCAAAATGGGCATTATTATAATAGATTGTTCAATACTCTCATCCCCAGACGAGCAATGCGCCCTCGCTTTCAAGCACGCGCTTAACTTGACGAAGCAAGTCAGGTTGAGCATCTATGAAACACGAAACCCAACTTGGCCGTTCTGAAGCCGCCTTGGTGCTTCGACTCGACTTGCCGAAGTTGAGTCGAAGCGCGAGCCAAGTTACATTTCTGCATTCGGGGGTAAGTCTCCGCTGCATTTGTTTCTGTTGTAACTCTGACCACTTATGTGCGGCCACGAGCTGGGTTCAGTTCTGCAGGCTGCTTAAGCGTTATAAAAAGGCATCTCTACTGAAGCAGAACTTGGCGATAGGGTATGGACCTCCTTCACCCCGCGACGTCACGAAGATGCGGTGGCGCTGATGTTAGCAGCGACTTTCGCATGGTAGGCAAAACAGGTTCCGCTTGCCCGTGCCTACCGCAGCTGCCGCAGCTACCGGCGGCTGCTTCAAGCCTGTGCACTGCAGAAGCAACATGTATTGACCAGCTGCGTCACTGCTGAATCCGCGTAGTAGCATGAAAAATATTAAATTAGCCTCGATAGGTTTCTCGCGCATAAATGCCGCATTCGGAAACTGGCTAACAGGCATTGGGCCACGGTAGTAAAGCGCGAAGTCTGGGAGTCGATAGGCACTGCCACTAAATGCACTTAATAAATTGCAAGTTAATGCGTTCATTCACCTGAACTTCAGTATAGTAGGCTGATAATTGCTCAAGGAAAAAAAAAGACATATGCAGCTGCACACTGTTAGATGCGGGCCCCTGGTTCGCTTGTGCCGTCTCTCGCCAAGGTCGGTGTCACTGGGTTCCGGATCGGGAGACTGCTGTAGTGGGGGTGACGAAGAGATGAGAGGGTCTTCGAGGTGAAGAAGAGACTGAAGGGTTTATTTACATTTATACAAAGATCGAAAGAGTGAATCGGGAGCTGGCGAACACACGCCAGATCGCTGCTTAAATAGGGTCCCCTGTCCCCAGGTCCCTAGTTGGGGAATCTAGTTCATTAAAAATGCGTCGAATCACTGTGATGTAGATCACGTGTCCAGTCTTCCGGGTCCGCCCCCAGCCACACACTCTTGCCACTTCTGGCAGATTAGGGTCCGCGCTGTCCAGGCTTCAGTGATGAATAGCCCGAAGGGGGCCCTATGGCCGCGTCGAAGGTCAGTCACCTGCACTTCACAGCGGTAGCGTGGGAGCGAAAGGATCCCACCGCAGTTCGCAGAAGCTTTCACGTAGAGCGTGGGAAAGCACAGTCTAAGACGAAGTTGTTTTCGAAGCACGAGGATTCCGGAGACATTGGCTTAGTCAAACCCGGCCGCATTTGTCACGGCTCATTTGCAGTTCCGCCGCTCGCCGGCTCCCCCGTCGTCCCCTCCGGGAGAAACATGTCCCGGGTGGGTCCGGCGTTGAGAACAAAAGACAGGTTTACCAAAGCCGTTCTCAGACAGCGGAGAGCCGTTTCACCCCGTAAACAGCAGGGGGGGGGGGGGGGGGGGGAAGGACCCTTGTAGACGCCACCACCTGCACTCGTAGCGCTGCAACCACATCGACGGCCCTTTGAAGCCTCGGTAGATTGATGATTCCCAGTGGCTTGAATATTCTTGGCATGTTGGCGTCTCCAAACGTAACAACACGTACTTATCACCTTGAGCCGGAGTGCACGAGGCGCCGACAGGTTCCCTCGCCCCCAAGTAATGCGTTTTTTTTTTATAATAGCACACCATGTTTTAATGGCGCGTTTTATGACATTCAATATTTACTTGATACTGCTTCTTGATATGACGACGTAATTATTTCATTCGAGTAGAAAGAAGTCTGGTAAGTTGTGTCAATCTTGCGCGGTCGCGTTGGTGTGCTTAGAATAGCGTACCTTAAGTGTGCTAAACGCCATATGCTTTTACATTGCATCATGCATGTGTCATGTTTCATGAGGTAGTACATGATCGCGAAGCTTGTTTGGAAAGAAGCAGCCGAAGGCGTGCTACTAACAGACACGTGGCGAGATTGAGAGGGGACGTGGCAATGAAAAGTGTTCTCGTTATCCATGCATGCGATATGTAACTAAACTTGGTGCAAATATGAAATTCCTGCGCTAGTTTCACTAATTCCCTTTATTTATAGCTATACCTGGTGCAGTTCTGGGTAATTATAATTAACACCGTCGTCAAGTCCCACCAAGGTCTCAAATAATTTAGTAGATAGTGCGGTTTTTTTATGCCAGCATGTGCATAAAGCCCCGTTCATTACGATGACGCAATTAGTTCTTTTTCTATATGATCAGTACTTATGCATGCATAGTTACATGAAAACGTTTCTTACAAGAAAGAACTAACACAGTACTGCGCGTGTAGGGAAAAAATCGAGAGATTTATTACGCTCCTCAACGTCTCAGGAATAATTTGCGACAAATGGAATCATTTGATTTTCATGCGAATTACGAAGGTGAGTGATCCAGTCGCAGAAAATGTGAGAGGTCACAAAACAAACCTTAAAGTTTATTCCCTCGTTTATGGCATCTTCGCTTTCGCTTTGGACAAAGAGATGCGGCACTGAAATCAAAGAAATTACCTCACAATTTTTGACGACCGCACTTCTAAAAAGCGTAATTTATAAATTTGTACTCAATAATTTGCTATAATTTTTCGTCACGAAACTAGACTTCAGGGCTAGGAAAGAAAATAATTCTAGAAATAAAAAAAATTCACCAGATCGACCACCTTAATAAGAGGACAAGTCGGCCTGGCTGGTGCGTGGTCATGCGGCTAAAAACAGCGCTAAGCGAGACAGGAGATCAGGGACACGACGCTGTCCCCACTTTTCGCACAGCGCGACACGTACGTATGTCAGCAGACGATGAGCGCATGTCTGCTCCGACGAAACAAGGCCAGCACTTCCCCTCACTATTGTCCCGAAGTAAAATCATTCCGGCTAGTGCAGAGTGTCAAAACTTGTTTTATTCAATGCCTAGCGCATAAACGGCAGGAACGCTTTCTACGTGTTTACTACTAACCATATATATAAAATACAGTGGCAAACTATATCTCTTTATAGGCCGCACGTGACCAACGCGAGCTCGTGTACTTCAACAAATTACTAAGTTGGAAGCATCGACCATTGCTATGATTCGCAGAAACTGGAAACGCGCCTACAAGCCTTGAAAACCCGCGCTCAACGCCTATCCGCAACGCCACTCCCCGACCTTTTGCCTACCACGAGCTCGCTAGCGACTGCAGCGCCACCTCGTTTGTTTACAAACATGCAGGAGGTCTATACAGTAGCCGCATATCTACGGAGGAGACATGCACAACATCAGAGGGCAGTTATAAATACTTCCCCGGTTTGAATGCGAAAGCATTGTTGTATAGCGTTCCCTCAAGTGGTCGCGTTACGAGCCTGCGAGGTATGCTGATTCCACGGATATAACCCAAGATGGCAGCCTCCTTAGCAACGACATATCACAATGGTTGCCATAGAAACCGAGGTGGTTACATATTGGAATGAAATAGTAACATGTGGCAGCGTGCTGCTTGGTCACCACGACGCGAAACTGAGCTATGTACATCCGGTATATACGAGTACATCCGTCTGGCAGGCGCCAGAGCAAGGCCACTTAGTCCCGACATTCGTGTAAAATTTACGGACAAACCGTTTGTGGGCCAAACGATTCAGCGTTTCGTACAGCATAAACGTATTAATTATGTCGGAGCCTAGCTCGCGCCAGGGATTCCAACAGGAGACCGATGTCATGGGCTGTTAGCCACCTTTTGATGGAGGCGAAACGCGAAGGCGGCATGTGCTGTGCGATGTAGTAAGTGCACGCTACAGATCCCCAGGTGGTCGAAATTATTCCGGAGCCCTCCACTACGGCACCTCTTTCTTATTTTACTCCAACCTTCCTCTCTTTCCTTACGGCGTGGTTCGGGTGCACCCGCCAGTTCCTTTGTTCAAGAGCGAGAGAGAAATAATATTTATTAGCAGCCGTCAGAAGGCTGACGGAGATCCGAGGCGCACCTCGGTCCCAGCCATGTCCTCCCCCTCAGACGTGGACCCAGATCTCCAGGATCTCAAAAGCAGCCAGAGACAAATTTTCCTTTTCCACAACGTGTTGGCGTTGACACCATTGTTGCAGAAACACTACACTTAAGCAACGACCAACCCGAGCCGACTCACTCTGCTGTGAGATGGATTGCGCGTCTGGGCCTTCTTCGCAGCAACGACAGATGGCGTCGGTGTCCATCTGCAAAAGCCTGCTTTGGCGCAATATTTCGTGATTAGCAATGCTAAACCGCCAGCATTTTTTTAAGTAGTGTCTTCAGCAGCGCCAACAGCGTTCGCGCGTATGAATAGCGGCAAGGTCGCACGCGCGGTGCACCAAGGCGTATTGAACGCATTTGTATATATAGTTCCAATACACCGTAGCGCAGCAAAAGACGAGGACGCAAGAGACGAGAAACGAACACCACGAGCGCTAACTTCCAACAAATTTTATTCTCCTGAAGCATCACATTTATACATCAGAAAACAGTAATCACACGTGCGAACAGTATCGATTTCTTAGAAAAACGGGCTCTTTATCTGAGAGGATAATGGAAGGTGTGCTTACACACGAGCATCCTGACCTATTTATCTTTTCGGCTTCAATAATTTCCCGCGTTAACCTTTCTCTACTTTTTCCTATTACAAGACTTTTATCAAAGAGAGGCTTACAGCGTTTTGACTTGCATGCGAGAATGGGGTCAACCAGCGATCCGCCTTGCCCGTTTTTGACGTTGCGAGCGTGTTCCATTAGGCGCTCTTTCAGACATCTCACCGTGTGGCCGATATAGTGTTTCCCGCATGGCAAGGGAATTAGATATACAACACCTTCATCGCACGTGACGTAGGGCTTCTGGTGCCTAGTTGCGCATCCGCGCGCTTTGTTGGTGTTGGTTTTTCCCAGTTTGCACAACGTTGCAAGTTTTTTCGGCGCCGAGAACACGACGGTCGCATTCCCTCGTTGACCAGTTCTTTTTAAATTGTGGGAAATCTTGTGTAGATAAGGTAATAGAACAAGGTTTTTCCGTTCACGAGGAACTGGGTTTGGATTACATTGATTTTCTGGTTTCATTCTCTTAACAAGTTTTTCTGCAACAGAAACTTGAACATGGGAGGGGTATCCTGCATTAGTAAGCCTCTTGGACTGCCCTTGAAAACTATCGGTCATCATGTGCGGACAAGATTTCTGGAGAGCATTTTGAAAACATAAATTGACAATACCTCTTTTTATCAGTTCTGAATGAGCGGAGTGATATGGCAGCATCGGCTTGTTGCTTCGCGGCTGGTAGGCCCAGCGTATATGATGAGCGTGAAAGGTGAAGTTAATATCTAAAAATCTAATGGAGTTATCGATGGGCAATTCGCATGTTAAAACAAGCGGTTTAAAATGTTCTGTCATGGTAGTTAAAATGCTATGAGCCTTTGACTCAAGTGAGCCTTGGTCACACTTAACAAGAATAAAAAAGTCATCAACACATCTAAAGACCTTGATTACGTCCAAGCTGTCAAGGTGGCTGGAAACAGCCTTGTCAAGTTTTGTTAAAAACAGAATACTCAGAATTGGCGCTATGCACGACCCGATGCATATCCCTTCTTTCTGAAGGTAGTGTTTTCCTTCCCAGTTAATGAACGTTGACTGCAAGTAAATAGCTAAAATTTCTAAAAAAACTGGTCGCCGACACACACGCCGCATTCTGGAAAGCAACACACCCGAACTCATCTATGCAAGTCAAAACCCTGTAAGCCTATCTTTGATAAAATTCTTGTAATAGGAAAAAGTAGAGAAACGTTAACGCGCGAAATCATTGAAGCCGAAAAGATAAATAGGTCAGGATGCTCGTGTGTAAGCACACCTTCCATTCTCCTCTCAGATAAAGAGCTCGTTTTTCTAAGAAACCGATACTGTTCGCACATGTGATTACTGTTTTCTGGTGTATAAATGTGATGCTTCAGGAGAATAAAATTTGTTGGAATTTAGCGCTCGTGGTGTTCGTTTCTCGTCCCTTGTGTCCTCGTCTTTTGCTGCGCTACAGTGTATTGGAACTATGTACCAACAAGCCCAAAAAGCCACGCTATTGTATATATAGCCTGAGTCAAATGCCTTCAGGCCACACTGCTTGCTTCTCAGCCGTGCAGTGAGGCACCGAAAGGACTCCTGGAAGTCAAAGTTTTAGGAGGATGACGAGAACTCTCTTCCTACCATTTCAAGAGCGTTAGGCCTTTATATATACTCCACGTGCTCCAATGTATACTCTCAGGACCAGCGTGGTCCGAAGACTTGCGACAAAGGTTGAATATACCCATAGAGTAGAGCTTGGGTGGGTTGATCGAACCCTCTTGAGCTCGACACAGTGGTGTCCCTGGTCACCGTTCGCACGCGATCTGGAGGCATTTCGTAGCAGGGCGATACCGTGGGCGGTAGAGCAAGGCAATGGCCGCTGTTGACACGATAGCGTTACAGAGCCCGTGTCACTGAACAGCCGACGTCGTCATCGGCGTCCGTTGTCGGCGTCTTTGACCATGAGCGAAGAATCCATGAATAATGCCCAGAGAAGCAAACTACCTAGGTGTCCCACCTAGTTTGCTGGTGGGTCACCCAGAGCATCAACCTACCTGCGTGGCAAGAAAAATTCAAAGCGCTAAAGACCGGACAAAGTTAAAAGAGACACACACGCGTTTCACTTTGTCCCGTCCTTAGCGCTTTGAATCTTTCTTGCCATGCACCAACTGTCCCGGCTGATTTCCGTCTTGGATCTACCTGGGTAGCCCACTTGACACCTGTCTTTGGTCGCGTGACCTCGTGGCGTCTGAAAACCTTTCCACCGGATTGTTAGCAAACTGCCCACCTTGGCAGTTACATTAATGATTGGTCGCAAGAGGTTACGCGGGAAAGGCAACCTGGCTGCCACAAGCCCCACTGGTCGCAGCACTTGCCATCGTGGGGCAGCGGCGCATCGCTTAACCGCTGCGCCACTGCGCCAGGAGTGGTTTGAAGACTCCCAAGGATCTTTGCATGTAAAGAACAGAATGTCCAATCCTTCATATATGGGCATAAACTCGTTTACGTTCTCGCGTTATGGGCTCTAGGTATGGCTTAAGTGTCCTCTCCACTTTGCATTCCACTGTCGCAGTGCTCGAACGACACCGAGCTGGGCGAGGTGATTGTTCCTCTCATGGAAGTCGACAGGCTGGAGGAGGATCCCTCGGAACACATGCTGGAGCTTAAAGAATCTAAGCTGGTAAGCCGGGCATGCATATAAATAGCCAACACCTGAACTGTGTAGCGCCTCAATACACTGCATGAGGAGCAGAACAAGCCTGGAGCTGCCAGTTGGGACAGTTGGTTGCTTCGAACACAGTGAGACCCATAAACAGTGGTCACAAGGGAAATAGTTGTTTTAAATAACGTCATAATACTACCCATTTAGTAATATCACTTGTTTTATGATTGACGAATGAGAAACTTTGAGCAGGTAAGAGAAGGGAAAAGAGGTGCTCGTTATGACATACATGCCGGAAGCCGACAGTCACCGATACCAAGGAGCATAGGGTACGTTTTTTTAATTTGTAGTGTACACCAATGATAGATTACTAGGGTAATTGTTTTAAAATTAATTGATTAAAAATCAAATCAACAAACAACCACCTGCAGCCGGTGGGATCTGAACCCACGACTTCCGATTATTCTAGTCCATTGCTCTACCAACTGAGATATGGCAACAGTTCTTCAATCTTCTGCTTTCGGGGGTATTTAAGTGTAGTGTAACCGAACCTTGAGAGTTTTCACCTGCGCCACTTCCGTCCGTAGCGGAGGACGTAGTACGTCGAGTATTATTGCGAGTGTCACGTGGGAGCGTGATCGTCCGATCTGGTTTCTAAGTGGCACTCGTATAGGAACGTGATCCACGTAGGAACCCACGTAGGAACGTGATCGTTCAATCACCTTACTACGTGGCACTCGCGTTAATGCAGGACGTACTGCGTACGCCGCTATGGACGACGGTGGCGCTGGTGAAGACTCTCAAGGCTCGCTTACACAACACATAAATATGCCCGAAAGCAGAAGTAAGCCGTCGTCGTAGCTCAGTTGATAGAGCACCGGACGTGAAATTCGTTGGTCGTGGAATCGGATCCCACCGGCGGTATGTGGTTTTCGTTCTGCTTTA
Source organism: Amblyomma americanum (assembly GCF_052857255.1). Taxonomy (NCBI): domain Eukaryota; kingdom Metazoa; phylum Arthropoda; class Arachnida; order Ixodida; family Ixodidae; genus Amblyomma; species Amblyomma americanum. The sequence continues at coordinate 8,251,768 of NC_135505.1, read as the reverse complement.
TGATCAATTATCTTTAAAATAATTACCCCATTAACCTTTCATTGATGCACACCAGAAATTTAAAAATATCCCCTATGCTCGTTTGTTTTGGTCACAATTGGCTTCCGTCATGAATGAGAAAGATGCCGTTCGATACGCGCGCCTTTTTGTTTACTATCTCGTGGCTTCGCGCACGAACAGTTAGCTATGCGCAAATATGCAAACCACAAGAATGTGGTCGAATCAGTCAATATTCACTTTGTACCGCGATGGGTCACGTGCGTCGCCTCTTAAAACCTTCTGCTATGGAAGCTTAGGTGCCGAAGTATGTGAACGGACAGAGTTTTTCTCAACACCACCATCATACGAGTACTAATGTGTTGTTTGATATATGGCCAATCTTAACAGTGGAAGTTCACCTCTATCGTGCGGCCTTTCTGAGGTATCATATGGGCCAGCCAGTCACCTAAAATGCGACGCCTTCTGTTTAGTGATGCAGCAGATTCATGAAGCTTAAAACTGCGTGGTGAGTACAGAGGGCGAAGTACTGATCCGTAGAGAAGAAAACTACAGACAACGTTCATCTGTGTGGTTAGTCGATGTGCGTAATTAAGTGAATGGTAATACAATAATACAAGACAAAACAGGAATATGGGGCTTTAGATACGACGTTTCAACGCCCTATTCACCCAACCAGCTTTGAGATAAATCTCAATAAAGTTTTACCAACTTTTCTACCGAAGAATATTAGACGTGTTTCTAGACTTCTTCCTGTGATGTGTTTTTAGCAGAACATTAATGTACTTATTCATGACGTTCATCGATAGTGCTACAGTGTTGTTTCTAGTTTATTGCGTACTGCAAGGGTGAGATCCTGTTCGAGTTGAGCTACCTGCCGGAAATTCTCGCCTTCACGATCATGAAGGCCAGCAACCTGCCGTCGCCCATGAACAACCTCGAATGATTCTGTAAGCATAATCACACTCTTTCCATAGCTCCCTCTAATGCTAGTGATGGTTCATTTTTCGTCGGGATTAAAGGGCCGCCCTTCTGTCATCTGGCTCTCTCAGAGGTCACATGCTGATGATAGTAGCACACATTGTGGATGTCATCATCGGTGAACCATAAGTCACGAAAGATGGTATATGAAAATGAAAATTGGTTTTTGAGGAAAGACAATGGCCCAGTATCTGTCAAAGATAAAGGAGGGAGTGAGAGAAGAAAGAAAGAGGTGCCGTAGGGGAGGCCTCCGGAATAATTTGGACCACCTGGAGATCTTTAACCAGAGTTACAGGCAGAATAGCAAATACATACATTGAAGTTGCCTGGCAGTAATTACCAAAGGTCTGTCATGTGGGTTGCTGCAGAGTTCGCGGTTCCTCTGGGTATTATAAATAGAGCGATTTCTTTTACCATGATATCTGATGCCTGGTTTATTATTTGCTGTGGGTCCTTGGACCCAATATATTAAATTTTTTTTTCAGAATATGGCGAGTGCTTGCCTTGAAACACTCTAGCACGGATCGGCCCGGTATTGCACTACCTCCGGGATCGGCCCGGGGCGTATTATCGCGCGTTTTTTTTTTCTATCTTCGCTCTCCTACCCTTTAACTCTCCTACTTTCAGCACGCGGCCGCGAGCGTGGCTCGGCTTGAGCCAGTAGGCAGGCCCGTGCACTTTCCCTTTCATTTTTCCTATCAGCAGCAGGAGTTGAAATCCAAGGTGATACATTTACTGGGTTACGATAAATGAAGACGATGAAATTTAATGGGTTAAGGGCAGCTTTTGAGAAAGACCGCCATAGCGCCACGTATTTTTTTATGTAAAATAAAGTGTTACACCCGTTTTCGAAGCATTTCAGCCAAGAAAAAAAAATTGAGAACCAAGCCGAGAGAAATTAGCTGCGAAAAAATTACATATTATTGCTGTCTCCGGTGTCGTTCAAGGAACATCCAGGTGACCCACTGCATTGTCTGCTTTGTGGTAGCATTAAATCAAATTCAATACACCAGCCGTGGCGGTAGAATTTTGACGGAGGCGAACTTCTGGAAGCCAGTGTACTGTGCGATCTCAGTGCACGTTAACGAACGTGCCCCAGGTGGTTGAAATTTCAGGGAAAATTTGGAAGTTTTCAATATTCGAAATTTTTGTCCAAGAATGGTGGACATGGTCGTGTGTTGAGCGTCACCCATTTGTGTGCGTCGACTTCGAGTCATTAATTCCTTCCTCTTATTTTGAAGTATTCTCTCGCTGTGTTTTACTTTGCAGGTCATATATTGAGACCTTTAAGAGCCTACATTGTCGTTAACGAAGCCGTGGGGTGAAATTTATCAGCAGTATTTTCTTCCAGGTTGATCTCAGAGTTTGCGAATCACTTTTGATACTCAACCTTAAAAAATCTTCGTGACAATAATATAGACTGTCTCTTTATTGTGCGATTTCATTTGGGTTAATCCCTGACAGTTATCTGCTTCAATGATCAATTAATGTCTTCAGGCTCGTGGCTGTGGAGACAGCACTTGGCGAATACGTTGCCGGATGCCCACCGGTTTTCAATCAGTGCAAGTGTTCCCCTGGCCTGATACTCGGATTCTCTTGGGCGAAACTCTTCAGAAAATGGGTCTTGCCAGCACCACGTGGAGACTTAACACGTTAGCCATAGCTTTGTATTTCGAAGCCGTTTTTGGGCCATTGAAACTAAATCACGAATAGTAGAGCAGAGTGAGGGTGGATTCACGCGTGTGACGCACCCGTGTCGTTCTTCGTTCTTGTTCGCCGATCCCTGCGTTCGCGTGCTGCTCTTCCACAGCGGCAAGCTTTGCAAGAAGACGGCCCCTCTGGACTCCACCCCGTCTACAACGAGTCGCTCACATTCGACGTGCCCCAGGCCGAGCTGGACAACGGCGCGTTCCTGGTGGTCGTCAGCCACTGGGACCCCACGCAGACCGTCTCCTCGCCGGACTCGCCCCCCACGCCCGTGCCCGGAGCCCCGCAGCAGCACGTGGGCACGGTGGTCGTGGGGTCTAGCAGCCGTGGTAGCGTCCTTCATCACTGGAACGCCATGACACACAGAGCCCGCGCAAACAGGTCACCCACTGGCACACACTCCGGTGAAGTTGGAGGCACGCCGAAGACTCCTTCCCGTGGCCTCTCCTGTCGTAAACCGGCCCCTGTGGGTGCCGCAATAACTGCCGTCCACATCATAATACCAACCATGGACGTCGATATTATTGTGGTGTAATTTAGATGTCCAAAGGCATCTAACTAGCAATGTACGTCACGTTATTAAGGTATTATATTGATGTCCAGAGAGGTTGCCGTTCAAAAGCAGTGCTGCCAATCGGCGACACTGCTTCCGCGCTGTTATGCCACAGCATGCGAGCGTGGCATTTTAAAGCAGCAACATTGTAATCATAGAAATAACTAGTGTGGGCGTCAGAATGACCAGCAAGGGCATTTGTAATACGGTGGCATTATTTCGACCCTCCAGATTTATTTATTTATATATTTATACACAATACCTACAGCGCCCTCATTGGGGCATTATTGTAGGGGGGAAACATCATAAATAAGAACAAACATCTAGTACATAATAAATTAGGCAAATGATGCGGTCTACACAGAAAATACAATAAACACATGCACACGGAAGCAAAAACAAACAAACAAACAAAATAAAAACCATTGTAGAAAGGCAAACATACCCTAAACACACACATACACACACAAAAAAAAGATATATTTTAAAATACAGCACTGCTTAAAACATAATACACTCGGACAAGAATTATTGCACTTATATTGATAGGTGGCTTTGCAAATCGGTCAGAAACGATGTAGGAGGAGCGGTAGCGACCCGCGAAGGGAGACAGTTCCAATCATGCACTGTTCGTGGGAAAAAACTATATTTGAATACGTTTATACGGCAATTGTACCTTAAGTGGGTGGTCAGTGCGGGCGGAAATGTAGCTGGGTTCATTAATGTATTTCTCTTTTGGAATTCCAGTTTTATTATTAAGCACATTATAAAAGAAAGAGAGTCTCAAATATTTGCGCCTGTTTTCAAGTAATGGCCATCCCAACTTTTCGCGAAAACCAGAAGAACTTTTTGGGAAATTGTAATCGGCGGACACAAACCTAGCAGCCCGTTTCTGGACGCGCTCCAGCTCCTCAATATTCAGTTTTGTATGCGGGTCCCAAACCGCGCAAGCATACTCAAGTATCGGACGTACAGTAGACCTGTATAATGTCTCCTTCAGCGTAAGGGGAGCGTCCTTAAAGTTACGTCTGAGAAAGTTTAATGTGCGACTGGCTTTAGCAGATATGTAATTTACGTGTGTATTCCGTGATAGGTCAGTAGAAAAAAAGACTCCCAAGTACTTATAAGTTGAAACTGCGGATAATTCAGTGCTACCAAGGAAATAGTCTGTTTGGAGGAATTGTTTCTTTTTTGTAAACCGGACCAGATTACATTTGGAGATGTTTAGCGCCATATTCCAGTTGTTGCACCAAGAGAATACAGAGTTGAGGTCATGCTGTAGTGAAATTGCATCTGCTTCAGAAGAAATATTGCGGTAGATACAACAGTCATCAGCATAAAGTCTGATTATACTTGAAATGTTACTAGTGAGGTCATTTATAAAAATGACAAATAGAAGAGGGCCCAAAACCGACCCCTGCGGAACACCTGAAGTTACACCCACACTTTCCGAGCTGACACCGTCGATAACCACGCACTGTCTCCTTTCCGCAAGATACGCCTCAATCCAGGATAAGAGTGAGGTAGGAATATTTAATTCTGAAAGCTTCTGTAACAATAGGTTGTGAGCAACTAAATCGAACGCTTTTCGAAAATCAAAAAATATACAATCTACCTGACCGGCGGAGTTTAAGGAAACAGAAATGTCATGTGTGAATTCCACGAGCTGTGTTTCACATGAGAAGCCGGACCTAAATCCATGTTGTGTCGAACAGAAAAAACTATTGTTTTGTAGATGGCTAATTAACTGAGTATAAATGGCATGCTCCAGTGTTTTGCATGACACGCTCGTCAGCGATATGGGCCTATAGTTACATGTTTTAGTTTTATCACCACTCTTATGAATCGGGACAACATTGGCACTTCTCCAGTCAAGGGGCAAAGAAGAATTCTCTAACGATTTCTGAAATAATGCAACGAGATACGAGGCAACTGAAGCTGCACAATTTTTCAAAACGTAATTAGAAATGTTGTCAGGCCCTGGTGCTGATGCAACTTTAATTTTCTGTAATAAAAGCATGATCCCCCGTTCAGAAATTTCTACTTCATTCATTCTGGTCAGGGTGCTGGAAGATTGAAAGTCAGTATGTGTATTAATGGGATCGGAAAACACCGATTGGAAATAAAGATTGAAATTTCTCGCTTTACCTTTTGAATCCCTTCCAAAATCAGTTGCGTCTAGTATATCAGGCGCAGAGACCCTGCTGTTTCTCTTATTTTTAACATATTTCCAGACTGCCTTTCGGTTTGTATTTAGTTGTTGGCCTAGTGTGCTGAAGTATGCCCTTTTCGCTTTACGGATTTCTTTCGATAAGTTCTTAGTTTGCTTTTTCATCTCGGAGTACAAAGTTAGTGCGGGCGTATCACAATATCTGCGAAAGAGCCGTTTCCGCCGGTTGATCATTGCCCGCAACTGTCTATTCATGCAATGCATATCGTCACGACGCTTGGCTGAAATCAAGCGGGATGGGATGAAAGTCTGCGTCAGTGACAAAATTTTAGTTTTAAACAAGTTTCAGAAGGAATCAATATTCAGGGATGGCTGATGTGAAAGAAACTCAGGAAAAAATGCGTCGAGTTCCTGTGATAGCGAAGCATAATCCCCTTTTTCATAAAAAGACACTTTGCGTGGTTGGGTGTTGTGGGTCTTCATAGCATTACAGGATACTTTTGCTAAAACTACATCATGGTCGCTTATGCCTGGCAGCGTTATGACAGACGAGACTAGGCTAGGGTCATTGCAGAAAAACAAGTCTAGCACATTAGCACTGGTAAGGCCGAGTCTGGTAGGGGTTTGAACAAACTGAAATAATGAGTGAGCACCAATTACTTCACGGAAAGCGGTATACAAGAGGGATGCAGTGCGAATTACTGGTTTAAAACAAGTCCATTCTACGCTGGGCATATTAAAATCACCGGCAAGGATATTATGTGTTGCATGGCTTTTGTGGTCGATGCCGTTAAGGGCCAGTGCTTCCACGCCAGTACGGCAGTGTATACCAGCGTGGCATGCTCAAGTAGAAGTGCGCATGGAGGTCAAGGAATATCAGTGCACTAAACTTTGTGAGGCCGTCCCTTTGTACCACGTTTACGAACAAATTATGGACTACAAAGTATGAAATATCTTATTCCCAACGCTTTAAACGAGAACGCGGTGTTAGCTGAAGCTATCAATTCTCCTTCTAATAATACACTGAAAAGATTTTTGCGCGAAATTTTCATTGTGTGGTAGTAGTTGGTCTCACCGTTTTTTTCTATTTCTATTATGTGTACTTTCTTTTAGAACGACTACTTTCTTATCGAGTAACTATACTTGATTTATGTTCATCATAATTATTTGTTGTACATTATTGATTATAAGCTCCTGATGGATTCTGTATTTTCTGATGGTTTCCGCACAGGGTTTTGCTAAAACGGTTTTTTATTTTGTTTAAATATTGGCACGAGTGTTGTGCACAATTTCAAACATCATGTTAAATTGTTTTCGCTCAAAGTGCTTTGTTCGTTTTTCTTCGTTAGTTTATTATTTGTTTATTCGGAGTGCATCGCTACCAACTTTGTTTTGGGGTGAGGGGACCCAGCCAGGTACAAGTTTTGTACCTTTTGTCCCCGGCCCTTACCTTTCTGTACTGAGAACTAAAATGTTAATAAACTCAAACTCAAACTCAAACTCGTATTACAGTGCCGATCTCTTTCTGACCTCCCCGTGCACGTGAGTTTATTGCAGGGGCTCAAACAAGGAGCACGAAAAAAATGAGTTCGTATGTGTGTTATTCTGGGCAATGTGAAGCATTCATTTGCTGTTCAGTTCACCCAGGCACTAGCAAGGAATGTTTCTAGAGAAGGTTTCGACTTGTGAAGCTGTGCACTTTTCATTCACCATGTCTACTAACACCCCCTTCCTTCAGTAGTGAAGTTTGTCCTCAGTCTGGAATTTTTTACTCCGAAGTATCGGATACGCAAGTGACAAGCCAGTGCACGGTTTTATGGTATAATTCTAAATTCCCTTCCTCTAATCTTGCTCTTAGTGATAATCACAGCTTGCAGTCTTTATTACGGTGTACACAGTCGGCTTTAGTTGGTCGGGGCGGAATGCTTTTGCTGCTATGCCAGTTCCGTACTTCCACATGTGTGTTGTGCTCATAAACAAAACGTTTTGTGTAATCTTGAAGCCAAGTTTTGTTATCTTTCTAGTGAGAAGAATCTTTCTCACTGAGCAATATAACTGCCTTTTCTCGTTTTCATGAATTAGCTTTTGGTTGCGTGATAGGGCTTATATTTTAGAGAAAGTTCTTGTTCATTGCTTGCTGCTTTTTGTAATCCTGCCAAGCTGTGCCTGCTTCCGTCATTATTAATAAACTGCCCTCTTGAATTCTGATCACAGTACCTATAGTTGTGCAAAGGCAGGAACCCTGATCAGCCGAGAAATATTGTCAGTCTCCTTCTTTGCAATTAAGAAAAAAATACCCACATGCCTATTCTTCCGCCCATGGCATTCTTTTCCCGCAGCATTTTCTGCTTCTCTCATTCGTTTTGCCTTTGATAAGATATCTCCTCAAGGCTAAATCAGCTACAAATTTTGAGCATTGCAATTCGTACCTCGCACTGCTATACATTTATTTCATGATCAGTGTGAGTGGAAGTTTGTGTGATTGTCAGACAATTAGCAAGATCAAGGTGATGTCTCGCATACCGCTCTCAACAAATATTCTTAAATACATGCGATAGATGATGGCTTCACCTGCTGACTGATATTTGGCTTTCTCTTAGGGATCATTTCAGGGTGTTTCTAATGGCATAATCTTTACTGTGAATAGTGTCGCGCTGTTGGCATGAAGCACATTTATCTCGTGCGCTGAATTTTGCTGGTTAATGTTAGTCGAATTGTAAATTGAAATTTTCTGTGATATTCAGAGCCACTGGAGCACAGTCAACCTTATTTGTTAAAGACAAGATTTTGCTGCTTGTGTATTGTGCATTATTTCAGCGCTTGTGCATACCGCACGGGAAAAGTCGTCTTAAGTTGTGAAAACCTGTTTTCCCCCTCCATTTCGACGCGGCCGACCATCTCCATCGGTGTGCATCGGGACAGCCGAGGAGGGAAGTCTCCCTCATTGGGGAAAGGGAACGGCGACGAGAGCGCCGCCTCGTAGGTTGAATTCTGCGGAACCGGAGAGAGCCTCTTCGGGATCCGGCCAGCGTCGTGAGCGGTTGGAGCCGCACGCTCCCGCCACCTTCCGCGGCAGGCGCACTGGGATCCGTTGTGCCTTGCCGCTGGACTTCTGGTTCCAGGCAGCGAAGCGAGCGCAGCAAACGCGCCCTCTGGTCGCCTTCCCCAGCAAACGCTAGGGAATGGCTTTGCCTCAAGAATGCGGCGCGCACGGGAAAACCCGGCTGCCATTGTCGGCGCATACAAATGTTCGCCGCCGATACTTCCGAAGTCGCGGCCCTGCCCCAGCCGGTAAGTCGGAAGCCCTTCTTACGTAGCCTTCTATTTCCGAGGAATGCCTTGTGGATGTTTTGTAGCTAGCTGGCCCGCTCTGTGTATTGATTGCAAGTGTAATAAATAGCATACGAGTGTTAACGCTGTGTCGTCCCTTCCCTTTGTCCCTCGAGCACGAACCCCTACGCGGTTAGCGAGTGGGAACGCTGCATCCGCGGAGTGGGAGTGCGGCAGGGGCGGAAGGCTGTACCCCCGCGATATTTCCACAAAATTGTTTGCTTTCTCAAGAGATTGAAAGCACAGATTTTCCAATCACTGCGTGGGCCGTCTGTATATAGTGTAGTTCCTGAAATGCCCGCAGATCGAAATGAATTCGAGAAGCCTCAGTCATGCCCCTTTCTGAAAAGAGCTAGAGTTGCACGTAGGGCACACCAGTAGTTCTAATTACTCTGTAATAAGAACTTAATTACCATAGTTTTCGTTCAGTAACTTCTCGTTGTCATACACAGGGTAAAATATAGTTCATTTCCTTCGCTGTATGTTGTTTATGGTTCTAGAACTTAGGAACTAGACGCTTGTTGCAAGTTGTATTAGAAAGTGGGGGTAGACGCGTCCAGAAAAACTTGCTCGCCACTCGACTAAGGCAGCTCCCGATGTGCAGGAAAGGGGGTTCTTGAAGGTAAACAACAAATACGAAGTGACACATTTAGAGAGACGACGATTAGTGTCACTCATTTCTCTGTGCTTTTAGCTATGACTTTTACTCACTTCCCTATTAGGAGCCCAAACCAACCCAATTATCCTTTCTCTTTATATGGCCTACAATACAGACGCCGTTAATAGCACAGCTCCTCTTAAAGCCGTCGCACATATTTTCGGTTCTAACCTGAACCTTCACTGCTAGCACCATTTTAAGACATTTCTATTACTCTATTAGATGCCATCTGATATGATTAAGACTTAGTGGACACTCTTCAAGCGTACACTGTTGCGCTTATTCCGTAGCACCAGTTCCTTTAAATCATATTATCCAGATCGACAATGTGTTCAATTCACTGTAGCACTGCTTGTGTCAAGGAACTCGGTGCCGAAAAGGTATTTCCTTGCGTATGTGCAGCTAATGCAAGCAGAGTGTATACTGCTAAAAAAAAGGGAAATAACAGGAAGATTTGAATTTTCACGCAGTTTTGTGTTACACGCTTTCAGGATAGGGTCAAGAGCGAAAACACTTAATTGTTTTCACAGCTGGCTTTCTGCATTTTCACGACGTTTAAACTAAAATCTCGATATAACTTCCTGCGACCTCAATTAAAATTAAGCTCTTTTTCCAAATATGGCATTCAAGTTACGAGCCTATTTTAATGAATCATGGTGCTCAGTTAAAACTTGCCCTCGAAGTCGTTGCATCAGCAAGAGCTTGCTGTTTATTGAGGTATCTGTTACTATAGGCATCCCGAAAGGTTTCAACCAAAAGAGACTGCTAATGTGGACAGTGCACAGGGCTTTAAGGCATCCTCTCTCTAAGTAGGAGCCAATTACGACGAGCATATTTAGCCACTGTGCACGCCTCATGACAATGCGTTCATAAAGTGGAGAAGCTTATGGGCAAAACAAAGCACAGAAACAGACGCTAGTTATGAATATTGCATGTATTTTGCGATGCCTGAGGAATCGTGAACTGAGATTCTGTACCTGCGCACAGTACATGAGGAATCTTGCATTGCGCCTCCAGTGCTCTTTAGAGTTCCGGAGTGTTGGTGTTTTCTTCAATATGCCGGTACCATCTCAGGACAGCGACTTCATACTTGCCTTCTGACAGGATAATTGGCTGCTAGTTTTTTACTGCTTGAAAAACACTCTCACATTGGGAGTACCTCTAAGCATATCTGAAAGTGCTGTCCTGAATTACTGTTCTGTTGCCACAGTACCAAGCAATTCAGTGGCGCCATACCGGGGCCGAACTGTTTTATATGGGACTTGCCATGCCTTGCGCATTCGAAGGGCTAGAGGTTTTTGTTTTCTTCCTCGCTTGAGCTCCCTGCTGTCTTGCACTCCCAGCACGTATAATTGAACCTGGTTTGAGTGCTTCGACCGTTTATCGATGACGTATTTAGTGGAGCAGCTTTGTAGCGTCCCATGTACTCTGACTGCAAGGACACTCTTGACGCCTGTTCTCCACGCGTGGACTCAACACCCGTCCACAAGGCGAGACGCCGTCTGCGAGGCCTACAACCGGAGTTGGTCAACTGACAGCGCCGGTAAGGGCCATGACATCGACCGCGGCTTGCCAGACAACTCAGCATTCCGGAAGTGCCCCGCCATTCGTCCTTCACGCACCTCGGTCGCCGCCACCATTACACAGGGACAGGTTCGAGGACGTCGGAGAATGGTTGGCCAGCTTTGACCGAGTGGCGGATTTCAATGAGTGGGACGGCGAGCGCAAGCTTCGCAACGTCTACTTTGCGCTGCAGGACTCGGCCAAACATTGGTTTGGGAACCACGAAGCTTCCTTTACTACCTGGGAGGCTTATGGTCGAGAGCTGCTAGCGACATTTACCAGCAGCGTAAGAAAAGAGAAAGCTGAAATCGCCCAGCGCTCGAGATCACAGCAGCCGAACGAGGGCGTCGCGATGTTCATCGAGGACATGACCCGACTGTTCAATCGGGCCGACCCTGCTATGCCCGAAGCCCAGAAGGTTCGCCACTTAATGCGTGGCGTAAAAGAACAGCTGTTTGCCGAACTGGTCCGTGACCCGCCACTAACAGTGTCCGACTTCACCAAGGGGGCAACGGGTATCGAGCGCTCTCTGCAGGAACGGGGCGCCCACTACGGACGTCACGCTACTGTAGCAGCCGCCTCCCAGTACACGCCTACGTCGCTGCCCGCCGAGGAGATTCGGGAGCTTGTAAGAAGCTTTTACACGAGGAACTGGCGAAACTTCGCTTTGAAGCTCCACAGGTGAGTATCGCTGCCGTAACGGACGTGGTCCGCGAAGAAATCCGATGAGTTGTGCAGCCACCCCCAGCTGCACACCCGGCGCCCTACGTTATGACGTACAGCGAGGCGCTACGAAGTCCCGGGCCAGCGATGCGAGCTTTTTCCCCCGTCGCTCCTGTGCCATACCTGCAGGAGCCAGTCGCAACTGTACCCTCCGTGCCGCAGGAGTTCAGGCCACCCGTGAGCAAAGCGCACGTTTGGCGTACGCCAAACAATCGGCCGCTCAGTTACCACTGCGGGGAGCCCGGCCACATCTTCCGCCACTGCCCGTACCGCAGAATGGGATTAAAAGGATTTTCACCTGACGCACCTCGACCACGCTACGGTGAAAGATCACGGGATATCGAACAGTACTTGGCTGATAACGTGCAATCTTCGACCTCGCAGCGACACCAGTCCCTATCGCCATCCCCAAGGCGCTTCTCTTCGCCCGGCCGCTCATCATCCTCTGGCCAGTTCAGAGGCACGTGCCCACGTCGGGAAAACTGAAGACGGCGTCCTCCGGGGTAGGGCTGCCGCTACTGGACCGAGTCAAGAGCCTCCACCTGACGATTCGCTGCGACGCTCCCACCGACGACGACCTGACCCGACGACCTCGACGACGCGCTGCGACCGACTGGTCTCCGCCGAAATACCGGTATCCGCCGACCACGACGTTACCGCACTCGTGGGTACCGGCGCCGATTTTTCTGTAATGAGCAGACGGTTAGCCACGGCCTTGAGGTAGGTTTTGACCCCTTGGTCTGGGCCGCAGATCCGGACAGCTGGTGGCCACGTGGTAACTCCGATCGGTGTCTGCACTTCGCGAATCCAGATCCGCGGTGTTACTTTCCCTGGTTGCTTTGCTGTGTTACCCGAGTGCTCCAAAGACCTCATACTCGGTTTGGATTTCCTTCAGGAGTACGGTGCTGTTATCAACCTCCAGGAGCTAATAGTGTCGTTTTCCACCCAAGGCCCTGTCGTCGATACCGAGCCACGCAGGGCGAACTTATGCGTCTGTGACGACCACGTACTGATCCCGTGCAGAGCCATCATGTTTGTTACCGTCGAGTGTGATAACAGCCCCAGCACTCGTGGAATCGCTGACACCAACATCTCACTGCTCCTGGATCGGCAAGTCTGTGTAGCTGTGAACAGTGGGCGAACCGAACTTTAAGTGGCCAATTTTGGTTCTGAACCCCAGTATTTGCCTGGCAAAACAGCTGTAGACTATTTCTAAGAACTTAGCGAATTCGCGGGACAGCACGCGCTGTCCGAAATCCCGGCATAAGTGGAGGGACCGACCACTCCCATAAAAACCGACGTCAACCCGAACCTCCCGTCTAATCAGAAACGCTGCCTCGAGAGCATTATCGAATCTTTCCGCGACTGCTTTGCCTCGACCTCCAAGGTTGGGCAGACTCCGCTCATAAAGCACCGCATTATAGTTGACGCAATCCAGCGACCGTTATGCCAGCCGCCTTATCGGATCTCTTCGAAGGAACTGGATGCTATTCGCCGACAAGTTCAAGAAATGCTCCAAGACGACGTGACTCAGCCGTTGACGAGCCCGTGGACATCGCTTGTTGTTCTAGTGGCGAAGAAAGATGGAACCCTACGGTTCTTTGTTGATTACAGGCGTCTAAACAAAGTCACTAAAAAACACGTTTATCCTCTGCCACGCATTGATGACTCCCTGGACCGGCGACGCCACGCCACGTACTTCTCGTCACTAGATTTACGCAGTGGTTATTGGCAAATTGAAGTGGACGAACGCGACAGAGAAAAGACCACCTTTATTACACCGGATGGTCTGTACGAATTCCGGGTGCTCCCTTTCGGCCTGTGCTCGGCTCCTCCCACCTTCCAGCGGATGGTGGACACCGTGCTGGCCGATCTAAAATGGCAGTCCTGCCTCGTGTACCTGGAATACATAGTCATTTTCTCCGCCACGTTCGAAGAGCACCTAAGGCGCCTGCGCGCTGTGTTCGCAGCAATAGGCTTGGCTGGTCTTTCCCTCAAGCCCAAAAAGTGTCACTTCGCCTTAGAGGAGTTGAAGTTTCTCGGCCACATCGGGAGCGCTAAGGGAGTCAGCCCGGACCCCGATAAGGCAGCCGCCGTCGCTGCTTTTCCCGTGCCAACCGATAAGCCCAGTTTGCGCCGCTTTCTGGGCCTCTGCGCCTATTATCGGCGTTTTGTGCCGAACTTCTCCCAGATCGCTGAGCCGCTCACCCGCCTCACGAAAGATGCCGAGCCATTCCCCTGGGGCGAGGAGCAACAACAGCACTTCGAAGACCTCCGCACTCGTCTCCAGAGTACGCCCATCCTTGGCCATTTCGATGAGTCAGCCGACACTGAACTGCACACCGACGCCAGCAACATCGGCCTCTGTGCGGTCCTTGTGCAGTGGCAGGATGGTACCGAACGTGTCATCGCATACGCAAGCCGCACCTTGTCACGCTCAGCGGCGAACTATTCCACTACTGAAAAAGAAGGCCTGGAAATTCTTTGGGCAGTGACCAAATTTCGCCCGTATTATACGGCCGCCCGTTTAGAGTCGTCAGTGATCACCATTCTCTTTGTTGGCTGGCGAACCTCAAAGATTCCTCGGGGCGGCCTGCTAGCTGGAGCCTTCGCCTTCAAGAGTTCGATGTCACCATCGTGTATAAGTCCGGCAGGAAGCACAGTGATGCCGACTGTCTGTCTCGTCCTCCTATCGAGGACAACCGAGCTGATCCTGACGACGATTCTGTTTTTCTCGGCGCTATCTCCACGTCCGTCCTCACTCAACACCAAAGGGATGGCAGTGAACTACGGCCTCTCATTGAGTATCTTGAAGGAAGCGCTGCGTCACTCCCGCGAATCTTCTGACGTTGCCTGTCTTCAATCTGTTCGCGCGATGGCGTTCTGTATAAGAAAAACTACAACCCGACGGAAGCTGTCTATCTGCTCGTCGTACCTGCGGCCTTGCGCGATGAAGTCCTGCAGGCGTGCCATGATGACCCATCTTCTGATCACCTGGGTTTTTCGCGCACTTTGGCGCGGATACGCCAAAAGTACTACTATCCTAGGGTTGCTGCAATTGTCCAGCGTTACGTCAGGACTTGCCGCGAGTGCCAACGTCGCAAGACGCTGCCGACTAAGCCAGCCGGACAATAATAATAATAATTTTCAATAATTATATAAAGCGCACTTAGGACAACAGACAAGGGAGACCAAACAACACAAGCGCTTACTCGCAACTGCGCGTTTATTCGAGAAACACACAAAAGGAAGAACAATCACAAACAAAACAAAAGCCATCGCGCAGGCGTGACAGTAAAAGTGCTCATACAGGTGCGTCAAGATAACAAAACTCTCTTTCATGCAAAACTACCATAGGGTCGGCAACACACGTGTGCTGATTCTTACGGATGTGATAGGCCTCTGAAATCTCTCTGGTTAGCTGATTAGGGTGTCGGAACAAGATTTTAGTTTGGTCAAGCAAAGGCTTGCAGCCGCTGCATTTTGAACAGTGCTTAGCGAGATTAGATGAAGGCGACTTATTTAGTGACAAAAAATGCTCTTGCAAGCGCACATTAAGGCAGCGGCCCGTTTGACCGATATAGGTCCGGCCACAAGAAAAGGGAATGTGATACACCACTCCTTTTGAACATCTGACATAGCGGTTCTTGTGATTCACAGTGCAGCACCGCTTTCGTTTATCACATACACCGCTGCTAGAGCGCGCAGCAACCTTCGCACAAACACTACTAACTTTCTGAGGGGCAGAGAAGAGAACATTAACACCATATCTGTTACCCACGTTTTTTAGTTGATGAGAAAACCGATGAACATAAGGTATGACTGCAATATTTTTCTTTTTCTCCTCAGAACCCTTAAGAAGTGACCTATTGAACTCTTTTACTTTTTTGAGCACCTTGCTAGAAGCTAGAAACAGCACGTCCTCTGGAAATCCAGCCAATTTTAGTCTGTTCACTTGCTCGCAGAAAGTTTCCTTCATTTCGTGAGGGCACGACTTGAGCAAAGACGATCCTAGGCAGGAGACAGCAATGCCACACTTCACAATTTTTGAGTGATTTGATTGATAATTTAAGGGTGGTTTATGAGACCTCGGAGAATACCTCCAGCACACATGATCCTGCACGAAATGAAGTTTTGTGTCAAGGAACTGCAGGCAATCGTTTGTAGGAGTTTCAAAGGTGAACTGTAATCCACGCCCATATTCTTTAAAAATCTTAATAATGTCGACCACCCTCCTTGTAAATTCATGTCGGTCAACAAACACCAGATAATCATCGACATACCTGAAAATCTTTTTTGCAAGGCCACTCTGATTCTTTTCAATATAAGAGTCAACTCGAGACAGGAAGATATCACTGAGGACGGGCGCTACTTTGGATCCGATACAAACACCTGTCTTTTGAATAAACAAATGCCCATTCCAGTCAACAAAAGTAGAAGCCAGATAAAACGACAGCACTTCTAAAAACGAAGGAACGGAAATACCACAGGCATTGACAAAGCATTGTTCATCATTATCATCGGTAATGCAATCACTAACAAATTTCATCAGTGTGTCATGTGGCAGCGAGTAGAAGAGGTCCTTAACATCAATACTGAATGCAGACGCTCCTTTAGGATTATGAGTCTTAAGGTAGTCGACAACAGCCAAAGAATTTGGCGTCTGATATGGGTCCGCTAAGGTAAGACCTTTTAGGTGCTTTTGCAGGAAGCCTGAAACGACATGTTGCCAAGTTGACCGCTCAGTGACAATAGCACGGAAGGGTATATCGTCCTTATGCGTTTTGGCTGAAAAGAAGACTTCGAGCCTTAGGCCTTCAGCCTTTTTAACGCTAGAGCGCAAATTCTCTAGGTTTAAACTCGACAAGAGTTTCAGAGCATTTTCCTTGACCTTTGTATCTTTGACTTTAACAGGTCTAAAATGTGCTTCCATTGCCGAATAAGCCTTTTGCTTAAACAAGTGTTCGGGTAACACAACGAAGCACCCCTCTTTGTCGGACACAACTACCCGCTGCTCACTGGATGTCAAAAAATCTACCATAGGCTTCAGGCAACGGTTGCTCTTTTTCCCACCCCCACATCTTTTCATCGCATCTACACATTCTACTATGCACCTGGAACGGTCCTCCTCAGGAACTTGCCTAGAAATGCCTCTTGCAGTTGAAATCTTTTCCACCTTATGAAGGTTTGGATGTAGGCAAAACTTCGGTCCGAGCTCCAGCACCTTGTGATGAACATCAGGAAGATGGCCTCCTCCTAAGACCAGCACTTTCCCTCCAAGGGGAGAAGTTTTCTTTTTGTCATGCACCCAAGGGCGAGCAGCGTTCCATAGGAAGTCGATATTCTTGTCCGCCAGGTAGCACCACTCACGATAATGTCTGCGATGGCTCGGAAGATCCCCGCAGGCCACACGCAAGCAATCCTTGTAAAAGCGGGAATGACGCCACCATTCTGAAGAAAGGATGCGGCATATCCTGCGGCTATGGCTCTTGGACAGCGGCAGCCCACCACACAAAGGTTGCAGTTCCGAAGGACAAATTCCACGCTTGGCATTCCAGGAGGCCAAGCGCGCCTTGTGCGCACAAACAGCTATTAAAGCTGCCAGGATGGCAGGATTATTCAGAAGAGGATTAACGCTTAAAGAGGAGCTCAAGGTACTAGAAATGTACTGAAGCAGAATTGACATCTGAGCTAGTTGGTTGTTCATTTTCAAAAATTATATAAAGCGCACTTAGGACAGCAGACAAGGGAGACCAAACAACACAAGCGCTTACTCGCAACTGCGCGTTTATTCGAGAAACACACAAAAGGAAGAACAATCACAAACAAAACAAAAGCCATCGCGCAGGCGTGACAGTAAAAGTGCTCATACAGGTGCGTCAAGATAACAAAACGCACTTTCATGCAAAACCACCATAGGGTCGGCAACACACGTGTGCTGATTATTACGGATGTGATAGGCCTCTGAAATCTCTCTGGTTAGCTGATTAGGGTGTCGGAACAAGATTTTAGTTTGGTCAAGCAAAGGCTTGCAGCCGCTGCATTTTGAACAGTGCTTAGCGAGATTAGATGAAGGCGATTTATTTAGTGACAAAAAATGCTCTTGCAAGCGCACATTAAGGCAGCGGCCCGTTTGACCGATATAGGTCCGGCCACAAGAGAAGGGAATGACCTATATCGGTCAAACGGGCCGCTGCCTTAATGTGCGCTTGCAAGAGCATTTTTTGTCACTAAATAAGTCGCCTTCATCTAATCTCGCTAAGCACTGTTAAAAATGCAGCGGCTGCAAGCCTTTGCTTGACCAAACTAAAATCTTGTTCCGACACCCTAATCAGCTAACCAGAGAGATTTCAGAGGCCTATCACATCCGTAAGAATCAGCACACGTGTGTTGCCGACCCTATGGTGGTTTTGCATGAAAGAGAGTTTTGTTATCTTGACGCACCTGTATGAGCACTTTTACTGTCACGCCTGCGCGATGGCTTTTGTTTTGTTTGTGATTGTTCTTCCTTTTGTGTGTTTCTCGAATAAACGCGCAGTTGCGAGTAAGCGCTTGTGTTGTTTGGTCTCCCTTGTCTGTTGTCCTAAGTGCGCTTTATATAATTTTTGAAAATGAACAACCAACTAGCTCAGATGTCAATTCTGCTTCAGTACATTTCTAGTACCTTGAGCTCCTCTTTAAGTGTTAATCCTCTTCTGAATAATCCTGCCATCCAGGCAGCTTTAATAGCTGTTTGTGCGCACAAGGCGCGCTTGGCCTCCTGGAATGCCAAGCGTGGAATTTGTCCTTCGGAACTGCAACATTTGTGTGGTGGGCTGCCGCTGTCCAAGAGCCATAGCCGCAGAATATGCCGCATCCTTTCTTCAGAATGGTGGCGTCATTCCCGCTTTTACGAGGATTGCTTGCGTGTGGCCTGCGGGGATCTTCCGAGCCATCGCAGACATTATCGTGAGTGGTGCGACCTGGCGGACAAGAACATCGACTTCCTATGGAACGCTGCTCGCCCTTGGGTGCATGACAAAAAGAAAACTTCTCCCCTTGGAGGGAAAGTGCTGGTCTTAGGAGGAGGCCATCTTCCTGATGTTCATCACAAGGTGCTGGAGCTCGGACCGAAGTTTTGCCTACATCCAAACCTTCATAAGGTGGAAAAGATTTCAACTGCAAGAGGCATTTCTAGGCAAGTTCCTGAGGAGGACCGTTCCAGGTGCATAGTAGAATGTGTAGATGCGATGAAAAGATGTGGGGGTGGGAAAAAGAGCAACCGTTGCCTGAAGCCTATGGTAGATTTTTTGACATCCAGTGAGCAGCGGGTAGTTGTGTCCGACAAAGAGGGGTACTTCGTTGTGTTACCCGAACACTTGTTTAAGCAAAAGGCTTATTCGGCAATGGAAGCACATTTTAGACCTGTTAAAGTCAAAGATACAAAGGTCAAGGAAAATGCTCTGAAACTCTTGTCGAGTTTAAACCTAGAGAATTTGCGCTCTAGCGTTAAAAAGGCTGAAGGCCTAAGGCTCGAAGTCTTCTTTTCAGCCAAAACGCATAAGGACGATATACCCTTCCGTGCTATTGTCACTGAGCGGTCAACTTGGCAACATGTCGTTTCAGGCTTCCTGCAAAAGCACCTAAAAGGTCTTACCTTAGCGGACCCATATCAGACGCCAAATTCTTTGGCTGTTGTCGACTACCTTAAGAATCATAATCCTAAAGGAGCGTCTGCATTTAGTATTGATGTTAAGGACCTCTTCTACTCGCTGCCACATGACACACTGATGAAATTTGTTAGTGATTGCATTACCGATGATAATGATGAACAATGCTTTGTCAATGCCTGTGGTATTTCCGTTCCTTCGTTTTTAGAAGTGCTGTCGTTTTATCTGGCTTCTACTTTTGTTGACTGGAATGGGCATTTGTTTATTCAAAAGACAGGTGTTTGTATCGGATCCAAAGTAGCGCCCGTCCTCAGTGATATCTTCCTGTCTCGAGTTGACTCTTATATTGAAAAGAATCAGAGTGGCCTTGCAAAAAAGATTTTCAGGTATGTCGATGATTATCTGGTGTTTGTTGACCGACATGAATTTACAAGGAGGGTGGTCGACATTATTAAGATTTTTAAAGAATATGGGCGTGGATTACAGTTCACCTTTGAAACTCCTACAAACGATTGCCTGCAGTTCCTTGACACAAAACTTCATTTCGTGCAGGATCATGTGTGCTGGAGGTATTCTCCGAGGTCTCATAAACCACCCTTAAATTATCAATCAAATCACTCAAAAATTGTGAAGTGTGGCACTGCTGTCTCCTGCCTAGGATCGTCTTTGCTCAAGTCGTGCCCTCACGAAATGAAGGAAACTTTCTGCGAGCAAGTGAACAGACTAAAATTGGCTGGATTTCCAGAGGACGTGCTGTTTCTAGCTTCTAGCAAGGTGCTCAAAAAAGTAAAAAAGTTCAATAGGTCACTTCTTAAGGGTTCTGAGGAGAAAAAGAAAAATATTGCAGTCATACCTTATGTTCATCGGTTTTCTCATCAACTAAAAAACGTGGGTAACAGATATGGTGTTAATGTTCTCTTCTCTGCCCCTCAGAAAGTTAGTAGTGTTTGTGCGAAGGTTGCTGCGCGCTCTAGCAGCGGTGTATGTGATAAACGAAAGCGGTGCTGCACTGTGAATCACAAGAACCGCTATGTCAGATGTTCAAAAGGAGTGGTGTATCACATTCCCTTTTCTTGTGGCCGGACCTATATCGGTCAAACGGGCCGCTGCCTTAATGTGCGCTTGCAAGAGCATTTTTTGTCACTAAATAAGTCGCCTTCATCTAATCTCGCTAAGCACTGTTAAAAATGCAGCGGCTGCAAGCCTTTGCTTGACCAAACTAAAATCTTGTTCCGACTCCCTAATCAGCTAACCAGAGAGATTTCAGAGGCCTATCACATCCGTAAGAATCAGCACACGTGTGTTGCCGACCCTATGGTGGTTTTGCATGAAAGAGAGTTTTGTTATCTTGACGCACCTGTATGAGCACTTTTACTGTCACGCCTGCGCGATGGCTTTTGTTTTGTTTGTGATTGTTCTTCCTTTTGTGTGTTTCTCGAATAAACGCGCAGTTGCGAGTAAGCGCTTGTGTTGTCTGGTCTCCCTTGTCTGTTGTCCTAAGTGCGCTTTATATAATTTTTGAAAATGAACAACCAACTAGCTCAGATGTCAATTCTGCTTCAGTACATTTCTAGTACCTTGAGCTCCTCTTTAAGTGTTAATCCTCTTCTGAATAATCCTGCCATCCAGGCAGCTTTAATAGCTGTTTGTGCGCACAAGGCGCGCTTGGCCTCCTGGAATGCCAAGCGTGGAATTTGTCCTTCGGAACTGCAACATTTGTGTGGTGGGCTGCCGCTGTCCAAGAGCCATAGCCGCAGAATATGCCGCATCCTTTCTTCAGAATGGTGGCGTCATTCCCGCTTTTACGAGGATTGCTTGCGTGTGGCCTGCGGGGATCTTCCGAGCCATCGCAGACATTATCGTGAGTGGTGCGACCTGGCGGACAAGAACATCGACTTCCTATGGAACGCTGCTCGCCCTTGGGTGCATGACAAAAAGAAAACTTCTCCCCTTGGAGGGAAAGTGCTGGTCTTAGGAGGAGGCCATCTTCCTGATGTTCATCACAAGGTGCTGGAGCTCGGGCCGAAGTTTTGCCTACATCCAAACCTTCATAAGGTGGAAAAGATTTCAACTGCAAGAGGCATTTCTAGGCAAGTTCCTGAGGAGGACCGTTCCAGGTGCATAGTAGAATGTGTAGATGCGATGAAAAGATGTGGGGGTGGGAAAAAGAGCAACCGTTGCCTGAAGCCTATGGTAGATTTTTTGACATCCAGTGAGCAGCGGGTAGTTGTGTCCGACAAAGAGGGGTACTTCGTTGTGTTACCCGAACACTTGTTTAAGCAAAAGGCTTATTCGGCAATGGAAGCACATTTTAGACCTGTTAAAGTCAAAGATACAAAGGTCAAGGAAAATGCTCTGAAACTCTTGTCGAGTTTAAACCTAGAGAATTTGCGCTCTAGCGTTAAAAAGGCTGAAGGCCTAAGGCTCGAAGTCTTCTTTTCAGCCAAAACGCATAAGGACGATATACCCTTCCGTGCTATTGTCACTGAGCGGTCAACTTGGCAACATGTCGTTTCAGGCTTCCTGCAAAAGCACCTAAAAGGTCTTACCTTAGCGGACCCATATCAGACGCCAAATTCTTTGGCTGTTGTCGACTACCTTAAGAATCATAATCCTAAAGGAGCGTCTGCATTTAGTATTGATGTTAAGGACCTCTTCTACTCGCTGCCACATGACACACTGATGAAATTTGTTAGTGATTGCATTACCGATGATAATGATGAACAATGCTTTGTCAATGCCTGTGGTATTTCCGTTCCTTCGTTTTTAGAAGTGCTGTCGTTTTATCTGGCTTCTACTTTTGTTGACTGGAATGGGCATTTGTTTATTCAAAAGACAGGTGTTTGTATCGGATCCAAAGTAGCGCCCGTCCTCAGTGATATCTTCCTGTCTCGAGTTGACTCTTATATTGAAAAGAATCAGAGTGGCCTTGCAAAAAAGATTTTCAGGTATGTCGATGATTATCTGGTGTTTGTTGACCGACATGAATTTACAAGGAGGGTGGTCGACATTATTAAGATTTTTAAAGAATATGGGCGTGGATTACAGTTCACCTTTGAAACTCCTACAAACGATTGCCTGCAGTTCCTTGACACAAAACTTCATTTCGTGCAGGATCATGTGTGCTGGAGGTATTCTCCGAGGTCTCATAAACCACCCTTAAATTATCAATCAAATCACTCAAAAATTGTGAAGTGTGGCACTGCTGTCTCCTGCCTAGGATCGTCTTTGCTCAAGTCGTGCCCTCACGAAATGAAGGAAACTTTCTGCGAGCAAGTGAACAGACTAAAATTGGCTGGATTTCCAGAGGACGTGCTGTTTCTAGCTTCTAGCAAGGTGCTCAAAAAAGTAAAAGAGTTCAATAGGTCACTTCTTAAGGGTTCTGAGGAGAAAAAGAAAAATATTGCAGTCATACCTTATGTTCATCGGTTTTCTCATCAACTAAAAAACGTGGGTAACAGATATGGTGTTAATGTTCTCTTCTCTGCCCCTCAGAAAGTTAGTAGTGTTTGTGCGAAGGTTGCTGCGCGCTCTAGCAGCGGTGTATGTGATAAACGAAAGCGGTGCTGCACTGTGAATCACAAGAACCGCTATGTCAGATGTTCAAAAGGAGTGGTGTATCACATTCCCTTTTCTTGTGGCCGGACCTATATCGGTCAAACGGGCCGCTGCCTTAATGTGCGCTTGCAAGAGCATTTTTTGTCACTAAATAAGTCGCCTTCATCTAATCTCGCTAAGCACTGTTCAAAATGCAGCGGCTGCAAGCCTTTGCTTGACCAAACTAAAATCTTGTTCCGACACCCTAATCAGCTAACCAGAGAGATTTCAGAGGCCTATCACATCCGTAAGAATCAGCACACGTGTGTTGCCGACCCTATGCTAGTTTTGCATGAAAGAGAGTTTTGTTATCTTGACGCACCTGTATGAGCACTTTTACTGTCACGCCTGCGCGATGGCTTTTGTTTTGTTGGTGATTGTTCTTCCTTTTGTGTGTTTCTCGAATAAACGCGCAGTTGCGAGTAAGCGCTTGTGTTGTTTGGTCTCCCTTGTCTGTTGTCCTAAGTGCGCTTTATATAATTTTTGAAAATGAACAACCAACTAGCTCAGATGTCAATTCTGCTTCAATAATAATAATAATTGGTTTTTTGGGGAAAGGAAATGGCGCAGTATCTGACTCATATATCTTTCGACACCTGAACCGCGCCGTAAGGGAAGGGTAAAGGAGGTAGTGAAAGAAGAGAGGAAGAATAGGTGCCGTAGTGGAGGGCTCCGGAATAATTTCGACCACCTGGGGATCTTTAACGTGCACTGACATCGCACAGCACACGGGCGCCTTAGTGTTTTTCCTCCATAAAAACGCAGCCGCCGCGGTCGGTTTCGAACCCGGGAACTCCGGATCAGTAGTCGAGCGCCCTAACCACTGAGCCACCGCGGCGGGGCCGGCTACTGCAGCCTATTCATCCGCCACAAGTCCCCTTCCAGCAAGTCGGCATGGACATACTCGGCCCATTTCCGGAGTCCTCGCTGGGTAAATGCTACATTGTGGTCGCCACCGACTACCTCAGCCGGTACTGTGAAACTAAAGCTCTCCCAGGTGAGGTTATAATAAATTGCACGTCTCCAAACAAAAATGTTAACTTTAACCCGAGGTGAAGTTATGCAACTTAGCGGCACAAGTCACCGCAAAACAACAGCTTACACCCCTCAAACGAACGGACTAACCGAACGGCTCAACAAGACGATCGCCGACATGATTTTCATGTATGTTGACGCAGACCACCGCAATTGGGACGCGTTACTCCGTTACGTCACATTTGCCTATAACACTGCTCTACAAGAAACGATACGCTTCCATTTCGTTTAGCGCACGGTCGCGAAGCCACAACCATGCTGGACGCCATGTTGCTTCCGACTAGTAGTACCTCATCTGTTATGGGTGCTGCCCAATTCGTTCGCCACGCCGAGGCCACCCGCCAACTCGCCCGACGGCGCACCCGGCACCAGCAAGCACTCGACGCTCGACGCTATAATCTCCGCCACCGAGCTGTTAGTTACCAGCCCGGCGAACAAGTCTGGGTTTGGAGCCCAATCCGCATGCGTAGGTGCTCTGAAAAGCTTCTGCGCCGATATTGTGGCCCCTACTAGGTACTCCGCCAAGTCAGTGAGGTGAACTATGAAGTTCTCTCCCAGGGAACACTTCGCTTCATTAGACGGCCGACCCCCGAATTCATTCATGTCGCACGGATGAAGCCGTACCACGCCCGCTAGCGCTTCAGGCGTGTCTACACCAGCCGCCAGAACATTGGCCGTCCCTTGCCTTCCTGCTTCTCATTGTTGCGGCACCTAGTCATTGCCCTTCAGAGAGGGGGAGTAATGCCACAGTACCAAGCAATCCAGTGGCGCCATACCGCGTCCGAACTGTTTTAGATGGGACTTGCCATGCATAGTGCACTCGAGGGGCTAGAGCGCTTTGTTTTCTTCCTCGCTTGAGCTCCCTGCTTTCTTGCACTCCCAGCACGTCTAATTAAACCTGGTTTGAGTGCTTCGACTATTTATCGGTGACAATATGTATTGAGTGGGTAAAACTTAATAGATAGGACTGATAAGATCTACATACTAAGTGATGTTTGACCCGCTTGCTGTGATAAACAGGAAAAAGAAGCCCTTTCTTAGATTGTTAGACCTTTGCCGAGACGCGGTTGTTGCGTCTGTACCGTGGAGCATCCGGAAACTGCCGATTTGTTGACTTCACAAACGTGACAGTGATTCCTAGAGATGTTGGGGTTTGCCTCAATGTGCCGCTAAAAGATAGCGTTATGGCAATGTTGGATTTCTCGTCGTATGTGCATTTTCTATGTTGCTTAGTCTTTCAAGCACGTTCCGGTCCATGACATCAATGGTGACAACATTCCTAAAACGATTCACCTTCACATCTTTAATTGTTCCCGGGACGCGAGCCTCCAGGGATGCAGACGTGGCTTGCCTGTTGATGCGGTCAAAAATTGTCGGTAGGAGTCTCTGGCACCAACAGGACAGTATATGTGCCGATGATCCTCGCACCGTAGTGATCGTGGACGTACTCGACGTCGACCAGTCCTCACCTTTGCGCAGTCTCCGATTGGCCTTCTTACTCACGACTCTGATGAAGCCTTCGTCAGCCTAAGAGTCAACACTGCTGGCCGAGTACGCCAAGGTGGCCTGGTTGCTTGCGTCATTCCGGAGGCCAAGACGTTTGCTCTGGGCGGCAGCGGTTGACCCAGCGGACTGAAGTCCAACAGCGCCCGCTTCCATCGCTGTCACCAAAAAAGAAACAGTGGTTTCATTATAATGTCGTAAATCAGGGAAAAACTGAAGAGGCGAAAGGACAGCGTTCTGATCTAGAGCCATTTAATCGTCTTCCCTGATGATGATGATGATGATGATGATGATGATGATGATGATGATGATAGGTCGGTAGCTGTAGGCAGGCACACGAGTGGGTGGGAAGGCAAGCAAGCGGGCATGCAGGCAAGTGTTCAAACTACGCGCAGTTTTCACACGCACATTATGGCAGCATCAATGGCAGCATCAATCCCCAGTGATTCTGACGATGTATCGCTGGAAGAAAATGAATGCTCAGCCGGACTGACTAAGGGAACGACTATGCATGGCAATGGGCCAAGCGAAGCTCAATTTTGGAAATGGCCTTGCAGGGCAAAGATAGCAACACATGTTACTGCACATGAGCCATTTCCAAAACATAGTTAGGACTGCTTGAAATACAAACACAGAATGACTTTGACCTATTTTGCGACATTTGAGACGCCGAGAAAACCTCAATTTGTGGATCCCCCTACACGATAAGGATGAGAACATATTGTTTGGCCCCTTAGGCATGTCATAAACATGATAGGACACTTAATTGGATATGAAATTTCCGCCGTTCTTTCCGCAGCGCGCGGGAGCAGGCGCGCAAATTTCTTCTGTCTTCCTCACTCCCTTTCCTCCAACAATATTAAAACAAGTGGCCTGAAACTAGAAGTGTTCGTTACTTCTCACCCGCCGCAGTGGCTCAGTGGTTAGAGGCTCGACTACTGATCCGGAGTACCCGGGTTCCAACCCGACCGCGGCGGCTGCGTTTTTATGAAGGAAAAACGCTAAGGCGCCCGTGTGCTGTGCGATGTCAGTGCACGTTAAAGATCCCCAGGTGGTCGAAATTCTTCCGGAGCCCTCCACTACGGCACACCTCCTACCTTTCTTCTCTCACTCCCTCCTTTATCCCTTCCCTTACGGCGCGGTTCAGGTGTCCAACGATATATGAGACAGATACTGCGCCATTTCCTTTCCCCAAAAAAACAATTATTATTATTATTATTCGTTACTTCTCACCCTATCCGCTATTCCTGTCCTCTCACCTCTTTCATTTCATTTCTCCATTCTGCCTGCTATCCTTTATTGCCGCTGCACAGCTCAGTTGCTTCAGTATCGATGGCAGATGCCGGGGCTAGCAAAAATCTTTTCCTTTTTACTATCGTTTTAATAAAAAACCACTACCACCACACCGGAAAGGAAACATCCGGAGATGTCTGGATTTGGTGTTCTCCACGTTTTATGAGCACACCGACATAAACAACAGAAGGTTCCGTGGTTAGCGATCTTAAGTGCAACACTGAGGCAGTGTTGGGGGAGAAATATGGCCATTCGATTCCGACCGACTGCGTCGTGCTCGCCCAAGCACAGTATCTGGACGATGGTGGTAGTTGTTTTATTAAAAAAATACTAGTAAAAAGGAAGGAAAAGATTTTTGCTAGCCCCGGCATCTGCCATCGATACTGAAGCAGCTGAGCTGGGGCAGCGGAAATAAAGGACAGCAGGCAGAATGGAGAAATGAAACGAAAGAGTTGAGGGGACAGGAATAGAGGATAGGGGGAGAAGTAATATGTACAAACTATTCACACAATAAGAAATGTGTCCAGGTTGTACGCGTGATTAGTTCGTTTTAGAGGAATTAAAACAAACGCGCACAGCACTGTGTGGGCTACGACTGGAGAGGGCCTCCAGTTATTAATCGTTCAAGGTCGAACTCGCGGAGCGTTCGGTCACTGCTTGTAACTACCTGACGGAGAACAGACGGGACGTCAAGCCCGTGTGTTCGAGGAATGCACAGAGGCTCACCAAAGTTCGCTCACGAGTGCGCGCACTGCTCTGCGGCCACAATAGCGTCTTGATGGAGTCTGGTAGTATGCCCTGCGCCCTATAGGCCGCGAGCATATCGCGACGAGCATCGGCGAACGCGGAACAGCGAAGGAGCAGGTGTTTTAGTGTTGCCACTGCACCGCACCCGTCACACACATCACTCGTCGCGATTCCGTGACGCACCCGTCGTTCCCCGGGCCACACGCAGCCAGTACGCGCGCGGAGGACCATTACACGTTGCGACCGTGTAAGTGCGCGACAGCCGGTGAAACTTTCGATGCGCTCACCTCCTGCGATGCGTGGGTCGGGGTGCTGCTTTCGGAGATGGTCGTGGATGGCCGCACGCACGTCCTCCAGCGCAAGGGGCAGATCGCTGGCAAGTAGTTGATGTGCAGCGGTCGCGAGGTCGTCAGTTTCTTCGTTGCCGGCAATGCCGCAGTGTCCGGACACCCACTGTGCACGCACGGCACAGCCTCTCTGTGCGAGGCGCTCGATCCGCGAGCGAATGTCCCGCACAAGGGGGGTACCGGAAATATGCCTTCTAAGATTTATGCACCTTCGCTATACCCGGTGCATTTCCCCTTTGTTATAAATAATGAATGGTACGAACGTGTGCGTCATAACGCAACAAATCGTTCCCACCATCCGGAACGCCCTGCGACGTATGGTCGTGTGAAGGTCCTCGGAAGGCAAGGGTTGGGGTAGGAAATGTCGTCAGTGCGAATCCCGTACATATCTTGGAGTTTGCCTCAATCAGTATTTTTATTCTGAGGAGCATGCCAAGTCATTTGACGTCACTTCAAACATTCCTCTTCAAATGGGTGGCCCCGAAGTTTTACGCAAATGGTGGAAGTGGTAGAAGGTGTTACACTGGGCGCTATACTATGATCGTTGCTACACTCGCCCATATAAGGCGGATTGAAATTACAGGCGTCCATAGACGTGCTACGCACCCACTGTTGCTTTGTGTCAGGTGTGAACTGTTTTGGTGAGTTTGACTTTCATTGCAGACAGACGCACCCTTGACAACTGTAAACAGTAAGAGTTAACGCTCCTAAAACTCCCGTGACCAGACAGTTTTTCTGGAGTTCACGTGGCAGGGCACGGTTATGCGCATTTTGGTGCTCTTTTAAGAGCTTTAGCTCTTCCTACTTATATCCGCTCGATTCGCGTCCCTTTCTCCATCCGCTCTCAGATTTCAATAGTGTGGGTAAATCACGTGATCATAGCCGTAACACCTTAGGTCAGCACGTGACATGCCACCACGTGACCGCGCGAGCACGGACACAGTAGTCGGGCTGGCACGGCGGCCAGATTACACCCTATGCTGGTGTTCCGCTTTATATATGTACCCTCTGAGCGGGTGCCGAGACTGGGGTCGCTTGGGATCACCATTGGTGACAAAATTGTGGCCCACCTTTTTGGCGCACGGGGTTAAGACTTCTGGCAAACGAATTGGCTTGATTTGGCGCACAGAGCTGTCAGTCGAGTTGAAGCCTAATGAGTTTGAGAGCAGGCAGCGACGGCGTAGAGGTAGAGCGTCCGCCTCACGTGCATGAGGACTGGGGCTCGAATCCCGGTGCGACGCGATCCTCCACCGGGTTTGAAAAAAAAAACTCCAAGTGCCGATGGAATTGCATAACCAGGCTTGTGGTGCGACCTGATCTCGATGACCAGCACTGACAACGCGCTGCCTCACCAGAAGAGGATTAGGCGAAACCGGTGTAGTACTTGGCCAAAAGCTATGAACTAACGAATTAACCCCCTGCCCTGAATCCCCAGCGACTGCGGACCAACTGACGAAGGCGGCGGTAAGACCTGTGACGCAGCGGAGGGTGCTAAGAATCTGTAGCTCCGCATAGGCCCCTATTGGAAGCAGAACCTGGAAACGTTTTACGCTAGAACCTTATCCATTGAGGCTAGCCATGCAGGGCTGTTCAAAGAACTAGCGGGCATTAAATGGGATGTCATAGGGTTTAGTAGAGTTAGGGGGAATGGTGATACATATACAGTACTACAGGACGGGCACATACTGTGCTATCGAGGATTAGCGGATAGGCGATACCTAGGTGTGGGATTCCTCATTAATCAGGATATAGCTGGTAAAGTAGAGGAGTTGTATAGTATTTTATTTATTTTCCAATACATATGGCTGATGAAGAACGTCACAGGGTGGAGGAAAAAAACAATCTTTTCCACCTCAAAAAGAAACTTTCTAAGAAAATAAAAAAAAAACAAGAATACAAACGTGAGTACAAAGTTGCCATATATACAAAAAGCATTTTATAGGTTCAGGTTAATACCGGTTTCGAATGATGACAATGCGTCTGTTAGTGAAAAAGCAGCTGGTAGGTTATTCCACTGGGCTCTAATTCTAGGGAAACATGAGTAGGCGTAAGCATTATTGCGTGATTGTGGAGCGTGATATTTATTGTCATGCCTTCTTTAATTCAATTGCTCCGCTAAATTTAAGTATTCTGTTGCGTCAATATTAAAGACGTTCTTTGGTAATAAATAGAGAAATCCCAGCCTTGCCGATTTCCGACGGCCTGCTAAAGAAGACAACTCCAGTCGACTCAGCATTTGTGTAACTGAACCTTTGTGTGAATATTTTGATGACTTAAATCTGGCTGCTCTGTGTTGCATTACTTCTAGCCTTTGAGATAGCGCGATTTAGATGGACCCCCAGATAACAGTATCATACTCTAAAGGAGGTGTTACGGATGTTAAATACGCTATAAGTTTTGCAGATTGAAAGGGGAATTTTAATTTCCGACGCAAGAACCACAGTTTTTTTTCTGCAGTTGAACAAATCTGGTTAATGGGGGTGCTTCAACTTTAGTCATTAGCTATGGTTACTCCTAAGTATTTGGCTCTATCAACTGTCTTTAGTACGGGGAAACGCAGCATGTAAATATAATGAAGTACCTGTTTAATCTTTTTAATTATTTTTACGACGACTTTTTATTCCTCAATAATTTTTATTTTCCACTAGTCGCACCATAGTTAACCGTAATCAACGCATCACTTAGAAATTTTTTATCGTCTTTAATCCTTATTTCATGATAAAGTAAACAGTCATCAGCGAAAAGACGTACGGCAGCTTTTTTACCAATATTAGTAGCGATGTCGTTGATATAGATTAAAAACAAAACTGGTGCCAGGACAGATCCCTGCGGGACACGGGAAGTTACGTTTAAGCATTCTGATCTGCAACTTTTAATGCCTACATACTGTGCTCGATTTGACAAGTACGCGCTTATCCAAGGCATCACATCACGATTGATTCCAGCCATTTTTCGTTTTTAAATAAGATCAGGATGGCTCACTATGTCGAGTGCCTTAGACAAGTAGAGACAAATCGCATCGACCTGTCCTCTATTATCCAATGCTCTGATTAAGTCGTCCGTTGTTTGTAGCAGTTGTGTTACAGTGTGTATCCTATCAGGTATCAGTACTTACCTCTCATCAACAGCCGGTTGAGTGCAATGACCTCCATTCCCCTCTCCTATTAGTACCTTTGTTGCAACCACGCAGCAATGTTAGATGAGCCAACCGTTATACGAGCGGAGTGTCGCGCCAGTCGGCATCAATGCAGCAATGCGCAGCTTGCGGTACAGTGAGAAGGGTATGCTGTTGGCTTGTAAACCGGTGTCGACTTTAAACACAACTTCTCTGCCGCAAATTTTCGCCGTGACCCGCCAGTCGCGGTGGTTGTCGATGGTCTCAAAAGCGACGTTTAGCACTTCGAAGTCCTCTTCATGCTGAGTCTCGTTTACGCCTGTTGATCTGCAACAATATGCGACGTGGTTGAGCACCTGGCATGTGTGGCATGTTTTCCCATACGCTGGGCAACGGCGTGGGGCGTGTACTCGGCCACAGCGGGTATGTACATCTGCTATCCCGTTGATGACGCCTCGGTACTTTCGGCGTTTGCCTGCTCGAACTAATCGCATCCACTTAAGTCTCGTCCTTTAATGTGTTCCAACCTTCGCTTTGACGGACTGTAGTCTCTGCCGTCCTGCATAGCTTGACAGCTTTTTCCAGCGTCAGCTTTTTGTCCCTTAGCTACTTCTCGCGTAGCTTGGGGGAGTTCGTGCCAAAAACGGTTTGGTCACACATCATGTCGACGACCATGTTGCCGGAGTTGCAGTACCTGGCTTGTTTCTTCCGGTACCGCCGAAACTGCTCGAAGGATTCCCATTCAGCTTGAAGGCGCGTCTGAAAGATGTATCTCTCATGCTCGCCGTTTTTCTGGTCGACGCAGTACGACTCGAACTTGGCGACCACCGTGTCATAGTCCTCTTTGGTTTCTCCCGCGGAAAAACTGAAATTATTGAAGACTTCTAAAGCGCCTTCACCCGCCAGGCTGAGAAGCTGTGCTGTTTTCACCGCGCTGGATCTTGGCTTTTCGGCGCACGACGTTGCTTGCCAAAAAATTTCAAATATTTGTTTTAAGAGGCTCTAGCTCTTACCGCGTCTCCGTTGATAGTGGGGTACTGTGGGAGACTGTGACGTAACCGCCGACTTTTTCGTGGTAAAAAAGAGCCACCAAGCGATAGTAAGACTCGAGACAAGCGAGCGATTGGGCCTGATCCAACGAGCGATAGACTCAGTCCCGGCCACAGTGGGAGACGTAGCCCAGCAGTTTCCTGGACCGTTCAAACGAACTGGGTGTCTTCAGCGAATACACAGAATAATACTTCGCAAGTACGCCGTCCCTGTCGTCCGGCCAGCGCGAAGGGAGCCCCTCTCTCTTCAGCGGCCGCTGCGTGCCGAATTGGACAGAATGGAACAAGAGGGCACCGTACGGAAAATTAGCAAAACGACCGACTGGGTAAGCCCATTAGTCATCGTGCGCAAAACTGACGGCAAGCTGAGAGTATGTCTTGACCCTACGCAAATTAACGAAGCCTGAAGCGCGAATATTGTCAGATGCCTCGTCGAGAGGACATTGAGGCGGAGCTGACAGCTGGAAAAATTTTTCCACCCCTGGACGCGAATGCTGGGTTCCATCAAATTCTGTTAGAAGACGAGTCGTCTAAAATATGCCTGGTTACAACGCCCTTTGGACGTTATCGTTCTCAGCGGCTCCCTGTCGACATTGCGTCGTCCAGCGATGTGTTCCAGAAAACCTTGAAATATATTTGATGGCCTTCCGGGTGTGCGCGTCTTCGTCGATGATGTACTGATTTGGGGCGCAACTAGGGCAGAGCATGACGAAAGGCTGCGAAGTGTTCTATTCGCGGCTGCATGGGCAGGCCTAGTCTTCAATGCGGCAACATGCCAGTTCGGCGCTGAAAAAAAGCGCATTTTTAGCAGCAGAGGCATATGACCATACCCCGCTCTAATAGAGAGCCTTGTTGAAATGCCAAAACCGAAAGATAAATATTCGGTGCATAGAATGCTTGGCTTTATGAAACACTTCATTAAATACCTGCCAGCACTACCTGAGCGACCAACTGCATTGCATTCCTGTATAAAACAGGGCGTGCAGCTTGAGTGGAAAACTAACCACGAGAGGGACTGGGCGTAAATTGGCAAAGCATTGACCGAAGCACTGTTCCTGGCAATATTTGACCCAACCAAAGAAACGAAACTGACACCAGACGCCCCACAAGCTTTCATGGACTCAGCCTTGCTGCAGCGTCAGGGTGCCACCTTCAAGTCTGTGGCATATGCGTCACGAGTGTTTACAGAAACCGAACAGCGATATTCGCAAATCGAGAATGAAGCACTTGCTCTTGTCTATGGATGCGAGAAAATTCATCACTTTGTGTTCGGCCGCCCGGTTTTCATGGAAAGTGGCCACCGGCCGCTAATGAATATCGCGAAAAAAGCAATTGAGGATATGCAGCCCAGAGTTCAGTGTTTTTTTTTCGACTACTAAAGCACAACTGCACACTATCATACGTTCCTCGAAAACAGTTGGACCTGACCGATATGCTGTGAAGGTCCCCGATCCCTGAGGACGCCACCACGGAGGACACGGGTGACGTTGAAGTGCACGCCATCAAGATACTGTCGTAACAAATGAACTGTAGCGCGACCAAGACGAACACAAGACAGAGGCACACAGGACTAGTGCTAAACTTCATCTAACTTTATTCACTGGCAGCGCAGCAAATATAAGGAAAAAAACCCGATCACGTGCAGATACCAGGTCACACACACACCACTATCAACAGAACCATTCAAGATATGCCATCTTCGATTTGTATAGATTCACAGACCTATCGCTAACACAATATACGCCTCTCTTCCTTATATGAAATGCCTCCAGTAGTTCCGTTGCCCTAGTATCTTTGCTTTTGCCCAAAATCTATCTCATGGAACCGTGGTTGACACTTTTTGCAGGACTGGCATCTATCCTGCGGCAAATGTTCTGCCACTCGAGGGCAGTCAAAACACTCAGTGCAGTGCTGAGGAAGATGCGCACCACTTAGGTCTTTCAGTGAGCGCGCGTGCTCACCTGCCCTTTCATTTATGCACCGCACTGTTTGGCCCACATAGACCTTCCCGCATGACAGCGGTATCTGATATACCACCCCGATGCAGCAATCCGTAAACTTCTTTGCATGTCTGACGCGGCAACCACTCTTGTCTTTGCTCGCAATTCGCGGGCAGAGCTGTGCCATCTTGCGTGGGGCCGAGAAGGCAACCGGCACGCCATGTTTGTTAGCCACTTTTTTCAAGTGGTGGGCTACCTTGTGCACATATGGCACAACCTCCGGTTTGACAGCAGTTTCTCAGCTGACACATGGCTGCTGCAACTTGATGGTTTCTATCTTCTGTAAGAGGGCTTCAGCAAACGCTGTGATGACAGTGCCTGGGAACCCTGCCGAAGGTAATATGTCAACCTGCGTGTCATAGCTCCCTCTCATAGTATGACAACACGATTTCAGGAGAGCCGATTCAAGGCAAAGCTTGGCAATGGCGCGTTTCACTGTTTTCGACTGAGCCGAAGCACACGAAAGTAACTGCTTCTGTGCTCGCGGTGCGTATTGCCAACATACATGATATACACCCACATTGATGTTTATGTCTAAGAACTGTAAAGAACCCCGCACAGGCAGCTCATGCGTGAAACGCAGTCCCCCTCCCATATCTTTAAAGGTACTTAACACAGTGCTCACAGCATCTGTGTACGTCAACTCATTCTGTTTTTTAAAAACTACCAGGAAGTCGTCAACATACCTAAAAACTTTCAGAACCCAGCATGTCCCATTATCGCCATCGGACCCTGCAGGAACTAGTGCGACGGCACAGCCCCCACTGCCGAGGCGGTCCACGCGACCCACAAGGCCACCCATGCGGTTACCCTACAACATGGACTTTCAACAAATTACCAATGGCCAATAACGAACATCCAAAGGGGGGGGGGTGCAATGTATCATATCAGGTATCAGTACTTCCCTGTTATCGACAGCCGGCTGAGTGCACCGTGCTCCATTCCCAACGGACCTATGAATGTACGGACCGCCGTAAACCAGATTGATTGTTTCCTGAGTTCGTGCCGTTCGTCGTTTCGATACACAGTGGAAATTTTCTGCCTTAATCAGTGACGGTTAGAAAAAAAAGCATTTGTTTCTTCCCTATACGCCTATATGGAAGAAAAAAAGCATTTGTTTCTTCCCTATACGCGTATATGAATTGGCAAATGATGTGCTCCAGAAGCTTGCAACCGACGCATGTCAGTGAGATCGGCCGATAATATTCGACATTTTGTCAATCTCCTGATTTTTGTATTGGCGCTACCTTAGCTAAATGCCAGTCATCCGGTACCTGTTTCTGTTTAAGTGAGGTATCAAAAATAACCAGCAGATAGGGCGGAATCCATTCCGCGTATCTCCTTAAAAATGCAATCGGTATTCCGTCTGGACCAACCGATTTCTTTTTGTCAACATTGAGCAGGAGGGACACTCTTCCCTCGTACGTTATTTTTATGTCAGGCATTCCTGAACATGGCACATATGATGGCGGTACCTCGGGTTCAGAATTCTGTTTTGGTGACACAGAAAATACAGAGTGAAAGGCTTGTAGCTGGACGCTACACGTGCACTATCAGTTATGGTTTCATTGCTAACAACAATCATCTGGTTAAAAGGATCAAGCCGTGACAGATGACGCCAGAACCGATGAGGAGATCTCTTGATGAAACTTGGCAGCACTTCATCGTAGTATTTCGCGTCTGCTTCTGTTAGCTTATTACGCAAGAGACTTCACAAAGTTGATATAACGACGGGATCTCTTGTTAGTTTCTTTCGTTGGTGGCTGATCTTTTTTTCACACGAAAGATCTCTTTATTAATCTATGAATTATCTTGATTCCTGTTCTTTAAAAATGGTACAGATGTATCTGTGCAATAGAAAATAATGGTATTGAAACGTATCCACAGCGCTTTGGCTTCAGCCTCACTGCGAAATCCTTCGAGTGAAAATGACAGATAGTCAATAATAATTGTTTCATCGGCTCTCTCGAAGTTGGGGACAGATGGAAGAGTTTCAGTGAAGCACGATAGTACAGCAGTTCTTAATCAAGCGAACTCAAGTTCGTGATATGATAGGCCATGTTCGATTGTCACTTCATCGCTTTCAATTCGCCGTCGACGAACTCCAGATCCAGCGTAGACTGACCTGTTTCCCATAACGGAAGGATGGCAGCTATCGTAACTAGGCTTAATAAGAGGTACAAGCTGAAGGTGATGCAGGCGTACGCGCCTACATCCAATCCTGAAGACCAGACTTTTGAAAGCTTTTATGAAGGCGTGGAATGGGCAATGAAGCAAGTAAAATCACAATAAACTGCACTCAAGGGTGGCTTCACTGCGAATGTGGGCAAGAAGCAGGCTGGCGACCGGGCCGTAGGCAACTATTGGATAGGTTGTAGGAATAGCTGGGGAGAGCTATTGGAGTTCGCAGATGGAAATAATTTACAGATCATGGATACCTTCTTCCCCAAGCGAGAAGACAACAACTGGACCTTGACGAGCCCCAATGGTGAGACTAAAAATTTCATTGACTTCATACTATGCGCTCAACCTGGCATCGTTCAGGATGTGGACGTCCTGGAAAAGGTGCGTTGTAACGACCACACAATGGTATGGTCTCGAGTTCGCTTTGACTTGAGCAGGGAACGAAAGAAGCTGGTGAAGAAGAAATGCATTAACGAGTCGGCGGTAAGAGGGAAAATAGAGGAATTCAGAATATCGCTGCAGAACAAATATTCAGCTTTAACTCAGAAAGACGATATTAATGTTCATACAGTGAACGATAATCTGACAGCTATCATTAAAGAGTTCGCGGTAGAAGTAGGCGGTAGGACGGTACGAAAGGATGCCGGCAAGCAATCTCAGGAGACGAAAGATCTGTTTAAGAAACGTCAAAGCATGAGGGTGTCTAACCCTACAGACAGGATAGAACTAGCAGAGGTATCTAAATTAATAAATAACCTCAAGGGGTAGCCGACATACGGAAGTTTAATATGCAGAGAATCGTGCATGCGCTAAAGAACGGAGGTAGCCTGAAAGCGGGGAAGGGGAAATTAGGCATAGGTAAAAACCAGATGTGTCCGTTTAAGAGACAAGGAGTACAATATCATTAGCAATATGGATAAGATGGTTAAAGTTACCGACGAATTCTACACAAGTCTATACAGTAACCAACGCAATCAAAACGTTAATGATAGAGACATTAGAGCACAGCAATGCGCCATCCTGCCAGTCAGGAAAGAGGAAGTAAAGAAACCCTTAAGATAAATGGAAAGGCGGAAAGCAGCTGGGGAGAATAAGGTAACAGGAGATCTGCTGAAGACGGAGGGGAGATTGTGCTTGAAAAGCTCGCCCCCTGTATAGGCAATGCCTTATTACCTCGACCGTACCTGAAGCTTGGAAGAACGCGAACATTGTCTTAATTCTTAATAAATGAGACGCCAAGGACATAAAAAAATACAGACTCATCAGCTTACTGTCCGTTGCCTACAACGCATTTACTACTGTAACCGCTAATAGAGTCAGGGCAACCTTACAATTTAATCAACAAAATCATAAGGCAGGCTTCCGTGAAGGATATTGCACAAAAGATCATATTCATACTATCAATCAGGCGATAGAGAAATGCACAGAATATTACCAGCCCTTATATATATGTATATCCTTCATTGATTACGAGAAAGCATTTGACTCAGTAGAAAACTCTGCAGTCATAGAGGCATTGCGCAATTAGGGAGTAAATGAGCCTTATCTCAAAATACTGGAAGATATATATAGAAACTGCACAGCTACCGTAGGCTTCCATAAAGTCAGGAACAAAATTTGAATAAGGAAGGGCGTCAGGCAAGGAGACACGATGTCGCCAATGCTATTCACCGCCTGTTTACAGGAGGTATAATAATAATAGCGATTGGGTTTTGAAAAAGGAAATGGCGCAGTATCTGTCTCGTATATCGTTGGACACC
Source organism: Amblyomma americanum (assembly GCF_052857255.1). Classification (NCBI taxonomy): domain Eukaryota; kingdom Metazoa; phylum Arthropoda; class Arachnida; order Ixodida; family Ixodidae; genus Amblyomma; species Amblyomma americanum. Next base: position 8,213,807 of record NC_135505.1, on the reverse strand, counting down.
TGAACCGCGCCGTAAGAAAATAGAAAAAGGAGGGAGTGAAAGACGAAAGAAAGAAAGAGGTGCCGTAGTAGAGGGCTTCGGAATAACTTCGACCATCTGGGGATCTTTAACGTGCACTGGCATCGCACAGCACACGGGCGTCTTAGCGTTTTTCCTTCATAAAAAGCAGCTGCCGTGGTTGGTCCCGCGAAACTCCGGATCCCCATCCGAGCGCCCTAACCAATGAGCCACCGCGGCGGGTACAGGAGGTATGCTGAGGCCTTAATTGGCAAGAGCTGGAGATAAGAGTTAATGACAATACCTAAATAATCTGCGATTCGCTTATGACTTTGCCTTGCGGAGTCACTCCGGAGGTGCACTGCAAATCATGATCAATGAGTTACACAGACAGAGCAGAACGCTGGGTCTAAAATTAACATACAGAAAACTAAATTAATGCTGAACAGTGTAGCAAGGAAACAGCAGTTCACAATTCGCAGCGAGTGGCTGGAAGTAGTAAAGGTCTACTTAGGGCACGCAGTGACAGCTGATCCGGATCATGAGAGGGAAAAAAAAAAACTTGAAGGATAAGACGGGGAAGGAGCGCATATGGCAGGTTCTCTCAGATCAAGAATTCGAGTTTACCAATAGATCCCTCAAGAGTAAAGTGTACAACAGCTGTATCTTACCGTTACTTACCTGCGGGGAAAAAACGTGGAAGCTAACGTAAATGGTTCAGCAAAAATTAAAAGAACGCAGCGAGCGAAGGAAAGAAAAAGGATAAGTGCAACATTAAAACACCGGAAGTGGGCAGATTGTGTGCGGAAACAACCGCGGATTAATGACATCCTAGTGGAAATCAAGGGGAAGAAATGGGCTTGGGCAGGACATGTAATGCGAAGGCAAGATAACCGCTGGTCCTTAAGGGTAGTGGAGTGCATTCCAAGAGAAGGCAAGCGTAGCAGGGGCGGAAGAAGGTTAGGTGGGCGGATGAGATTAAGAAGTTTGCAGGCATAGTGTGGGCGCAGCTGGCAAAGGAGAGGGTTAATTGGAGAGACATGGGAGAGGCCTTTGCCCTGCAGTGAATGTAGTCAGTCTGATGATTCTGATGATGATGTTTGAGGGATTCGTTCCGACGACCTTTGGTCCTCGAAACCGTACTGGATCGACCTTCAGAGGGCCGTGGCAGGCGAACCATTAGTAGCAGAGAGATGCGCGTGGTACCATACGAATGGCCGTCTTTTGATCTACATATCGGTATCCAAATATGTTGAAAGCATAGGTGGAAACAACTTAGCTAACGCTAATTTGATTTCACAATCGCGAATCATAGTTTCTTTTAAAGTGCGCTAGCTCTTATTCTTCACCTTTCTCGATTTCTGGGGGTCAGCTACCACATCCCTTCGGCGCGAAATTTTGTGTCCGAGGAATTCGAGATGGCGGTCCCCATTGTAAATCGATATAGCAACCCAACTGGTGATTGAGTGGTGGCGTGATTAGTATACAGAACTTGTGATTGATTGAAGGCGTCACTGATTTGATGACGCCATAAGTAACTAGTCACGTGATTATGTTTAATCGCCTATAATTTGGTCATTGATCAGGCCATCATAAAACGATTTAGATATTTGAAATCCTCTTGAATCGCAGAGCGTGTTTGACACCAATACTAACTAATAAAGTTAATATTTAGTTATGGTTATGCTAAAATGTATTTTCTGTGTGAAGAAGAAGGGCATTGTCCCAGCCTCACTGCCATCGCTCAGAGCGAGCGCTTGCTGACCTGATAAGACCAGAGACTGCCGCCACTGTGGTTTCGCCGCCGCCTGAGCGTTAAACTAAGTCCCCGTTACATCTGGTAGAGGTTCGGTATAAAATCCCCTTACCGCCCTGGATCTGCGCAGTCGCACACTACCTCCCCCCGCTAACGCCGCTATGCCCGAAGCCGCCAGCCACCAACCCGTGCAGGTGGGGTTGAGTTGAGTTGAGTTGAGTGGTTGTAAGCTACCGGTGGGATTAGCCTTGCAGTTGCTGCCGGCGATTGCTCCACCGTAGCGACACTTAAATAGAAATCACAGAAAGACTGTCCGCAAAAACCCAAATAGACACTCCTGAGGTCACCATGTGGAGGCCAAATCCGTGTGCTGCAGGTGAAGTAGAAGAAGGCGAGAAGCATCCCTTCTACTCGACTGGCTCTCGCGCGGGAAAACAATGTCCTGAAGAGAACTGTGAGGAACTCCTGCCTTCTTGAGGGATCCGAATAACACAGCCCGTTCCGCGTTGTACAATGTACAGCACAAGAGGTAATGTTCTATGTCACCACACACACCACACGTTGGAGACAATGGTGACAACGCTAGGCCAGTCTTATACATCCACGCCTTCGTACGAGCAGAATCCGTGCGAACGCAGTGCAGCAAAGTAGCTTGGTACCTTTTGAGACCCTTGGTCACACATGGCTGATGAGAGCTCCACAAAGAACTGAAGTGGCACAACACTACATCTCTGAACATTTGCTTGAATTCACGAGGGACTCTATGTACTGGAATCCCGGAGAGAGCTGTATGGGCGAGGATGTCTGCTCTCTCGTTGCCTAAGACACCTATATGTGCGAGGGCACCCATTGAAAACGTATAGAGAAGATTTGCTATGGAGATTCTGCACCAAACGTAGGGATCTAAGACTCAAGGCATCAGTGGGGAACCCGTACTCTAACCTTTGAAGGGCAGATTTTGAATCCGTAATTATGACAGTAGGTTGAGGCGTACAACACCGTAGCTTCTTTAGAGCTGCCTCAATGGCAACGCTTTCGGCCATTGTGGAGGACACGACTTTAGTAAAACGAACAGACCAATCATACTTCAAAGACGGAATATGAAAAGCAGCTGCACTAGATCCTCTGACCTTGTCCACAGAGCCGTCTGTAAAAATTTGAAGATGACTGGCATATTCGGTCTCAAGATGTTCCAGTACGAGCGAACGCATTGCCGCTAAAGGAGAATTCCGCTTAGCGCGAACGTGGGGAATTGTCAAGGAACAATCGAGGCTCGGAAAGGACCAAGGTGGCCTAAACGTCTTAGGTCGATCTCGAAGGTCGAGACCCAGAGAACGAAGAGTATTTAAAGCCAAGTACGCCCGGGACTCAGATCTTTCGAAGGCGCTGTAGAAGCGCTCTTTTGGCAACAGTCTCTCTGAGGCGGCCAATTTGCAGCAAAAGTCTTTGTGAAGCGGCTAGCCGAAGAGGTTTCGATTGAGACTCATACAGTATTGCATTGTTTGGAGCAGCCTGCGGAACGCGGAGAGCCCTCCTTAGTCCCATTGCGTGCAAAACCTCAATGCGTTCCAGCTGCGATACCGAGGGGGAAATTAAAGGGAGCTGGTACATTATGCGGCTTGTCACCAGGGCATCGTGAAGCCTGATCATTGAAGCAGGATGGTTTCCCCATTGCTCACTAGCAACTCTACGAAGCACATTGAGACGCGAAGATAGTGAAGCCACAATCGAGTCCACAGCTCGTCGCCACTGTAGACGTGAGTCAATAGTGACGCCCAAAAAACGTATGTGGTTAACCTGACGAAGGCAAGACTGATCAAGGTCTATGCTCAGCCGCGCATACCGTCGTCCCCTACCTGGAAACAGGACGAAGCCAGATTTTTCCACCGAGAGAGTCAACCCAACACCTTGAAGGTAACTTTTAACTGAAAGCACGGCCTGTCGCGCTAATAGAGCTCAGCGTTTGTGTTGATATCCGGTTAACCAAAGACAAATGTCGTCTGCATATATCGACATATGGACATGCCTACAATGTTTTTGCACTTTTGCGGGAAGACCAGCCATGATAACATTAAAGAGCGTTGGGGACAGGACACTACCCTGAGGTACCCCTCGCGATACCGCCCTTTCGGAGCTCATTGTACTGCCTAACCGCACTCGAAATTTACGATCACTGAGAAATGAGTGAATGAATCGCAGAAGATAGCCCTGTACGCCTATGACCTGTAGACTATTCAGTATTGAGCTCTGGAGGACGCTATCATAAGCCTTTGATACGTCTAGGAAAATAGCTAGTGTTGAAAGTCCAAAAGCACTCTGATGTTCAATGTGGCTTCTCAAGTCCAGGACGCTATCTTGCGCGCTTAAACCTGTGCGGAATCCAGTCATGCATGTTGGTAGTGCCCTTCTATCCTCAAGCCACCAAGAAAAACGCTTACTTGCCATCTTCTCCATGAGCTTAGCCACACACGACGTCAGCGATACAAGACGATACGAGGCCGCGTCTGTCATCTCTTTGCTGGCCTTTAACAGTGGGACTACACAAGCCACCTTCCATGAAGGAGGAACGTCACCAGACTCCCACACTCGATTGAGATAGGTTAGGAGCATCTTCCGGTGTTCCAGAGGCAGGTTCTGTAACATTTGATTGGTAATGCCATCAGGACCTGGTGCACAGCGACGCCGGATACTGCGGAGCGCTGTCTGTAGTTCTCGAAGTGTGAACGGCGCGTCCATAACAGACGGAGGCATAGCAGGTAGAGCGCAGGGATGAATGCCTGGTCAGGAATTTACAAATGCATCCGCAGATTCCTCTGCCAAGCACACGAGATGTTTCTTCGTGCGCAATGCAAGCGCCTGGAAAGGTTTACTCGGACGAGAGCCACGAGCGAAACTGCCAACGACACGCCAAATTCTCGTTATCGGTGAGAAAACAGTCAAACTAGCGCATAAGGATGCCCACTGGGACCTACAGAGCTTGTTCGCATGACGTCTAATGGCAGAGTTGAGCCTGTTGAAAGTTGTCTTCAAGGCTCTGTCGTCCTTCTTCCGCAACAGTTGTTGCTCCGCCCTTCTGCGCGCTGCGCAGAGGTTCCTGAGTTTTAAATCCGGAGTCGGAAATTGATCAGGTAGCTTGAGCGCCGTGGTAACAGCCATCTTAGCATAAATCATTTTGTCTGTCACATCACCGGAAACACAGGCTAAGTGCTCCCTGTATTTGTCCCAATTAACAACATGGCAAACTTTAGGACCACGCAGATGGAAGTCGGCAGTAAACACAAATATCGGGTAGTGATCACTTCCCATTCGGTCAGCTCTAGTTTACCACTGCACACGGACGTCAGGTGAATGTAAGGTTAGGTCTATAGATGTGGGTGAGGTTGGAGGCCGAAAGAAAGTGGGGCTTCCGTCATTGGCCACGCACAGGTCCAAACTGTCGATGACTTTTCCAAGTTGGCGTCCGCGAGGATCTGTGTTCCTGTCACCCCAGGCAGGGTGGTGGGCGTTGAAGTCACCGCAGATGATTCTGGGTGCTGGGCAGCGGTCACAAAGTTGCTGGAGAAACAAACCCATATCGAACTTCTTCCGCGGGGACACGTATACTGATGCAATGGACAGAGTTCGGAAGGTGAGCCGAATCCTCACAGCCACTACCTCAATACTGTCGGTGCAAAATCGGTGACGTTCAAAGCCACATGAGGAATCTTCCTTCGTATGTAAAGGGCGGCACTTCCTGCGGGAAAAGGCTTGATGCTGCAATTCTTGTGGGCGACGTATCCCGGCAAAGACCTCCCGCTTGGCAAGCCAGCCTCCGAGAGGGCCAGTACTGGAACACAGTTCTCTTTCAAGAACAAGTTTAGTTCTGCTAATCGACTTATAATCCCAGCGCAGTTGCAATGCATGATAAACGGCATTTTTATAGGGTTTTTAGTTGCAACAGTTTGAAGAAAACTAGACATCTAGGAGTTGAAGTTCTCTGCGAAGGCGGTGATCAAGGTCTCAAAGGAAAGCACCAGCTGTATAAAGTTCTTCAAAGTGCCAGGCTGCATCGCTTGGCTATATGAACGCAGGACATCAAACAAAACGTGTAGAAGGTCGGAGAGATTCCGGCTTTTGAGCTCCTTATTTTGCTGCACGCACTGGCGCACCACTTAGACAAAAGACGGGGACTGGGACCCACTCTTGGCCACGGTAGCTGGTGTCTGCATCTCTTTTAAGGCAAGGGGATGTCCTCCATGTTGTCGAGTCTTGCTGTGATCTGGTCGCTGAGGAACATGGACACTTTTTAAGAAGCAGATCGAACAGCCAACTCACCCTCGGAGGCCGTTGCCGACTTGCTCGGATCAGGTCGTGCAGCGACGTCGCTTGCTACCACGTCCCGAGCTTGCGACTCGAGCGCAGCGAACTGTTCACTTCCATGTATCGGCTTGTCAGTAGGTTGTGGTTTGGGGCCACTAATGAAGGACTTGCGACGGTGTAAGGCGCTTACACGGAATGTGCAGCCACTGACTCGCTGGATGGTCACCTCCACAATTAGCGCAAGCAAAATCTGCCTTGCACTCTTTGTAATCATGGCCACCACCACACCGCTTGCAACGTTGATCTTTGTTGCAAACTCTCGCTACATGTCCAAAGCGTTGGCACCTGAAGCACCGGGGAGGAGCTTCAACGAACTCGTGGACTGCATGCTTTCTGAAACCAAGGTCAATTATTCCAGGGCGCTCGATGTTGGGAGCAAACATCAGCACAATAGAGTTTGTAGGCTTCGCTGCCCATTGTTGTTCTCCAGGCTCCACCCGGCGCATTAACCGTCGCACGTGCAGAACTCCTTGCGGTTTCAAGTAGTCAAGAACGGCACTTTCCGAATACCACACTGGTACTCCCCTTATAACACATGTGTTAGTCATGTAGGAGTGTGGCAACCGGGCTTGAACTCGTATGCCACCGATCTGAGAGCACCGCAGAAGAATGTCTACTTGCTCTTCTGTTGAGATATCTAGATGAAGAGCCCCTTGCGTTGTGAAGCGACTGCGAATCGGAGCAGATCCCAGTAGTACTTTAATATCATCGAACAGCCTGTTAGGGTTCCACTCTCTGAAGTCAACACCTTTCTCTTTTGGCTGAACTATCGATGGGATGCCAACTGTTCGGTGCTTCCGATGACTCACCACTTTGAAGCCATCGTTGTCCATTTCCGCCATGTCAGCCACTTCCTCGTCAGAGGCGACGATAGTTGAGTCGTCCCCACTGAGCGATGATGACACACTGCACTGCTGGACGTCCGTGATGACTGGCAGATCCCCGCCATGTGATGCCATGGCCGCCTCCGCCCCACTGGGCCCCTTCGGATGGCGCTGTCCCTTTAAGGATACCGGCGCCGGAGCTGCCGTACCCTTCCCGTAGGGACAGTACCGCCTTAAAGACGCGGCCGTCTTCCAAGGATGGAAATAACCTAGTTAATAACTAGAACACAAGGCAAAATTACTGAGCTGAGGTGACAACAGATCGAGCAGCGTCGTCTTCCTCCGAAGCAGTCCCGTGCAGGTGGGCTCACCAGTCCAATGTTCCGGTTCCCTCCGGCTGCTGGGACAATGCCCTTCTTCACAGCTTATAATCATTTAACCAATGGCGTCATGATCTAACTAATTGAGTATTCGTAACGGCCTCGATAAGTAAAACTTGTTATCAAACCAATATCGCCTAATTAAGTTTGTATTTATTTATGGTTAGGCTTAACATGACGGCCGTGATGTCAGCACTCGGCAGCTCACAAATTCATACGTCATGGCGACCGGGCAACTATTGCCTTCACATAAGGAAAAATGATTATCCAAAAAAGTCGAAAAAATTTTCGGCCTAAATTGGTCTAAAATATGCGTGAGGTATGGAAAAGTAGCCCAATCAGGTGGTAATACATAGCATAAACGATAGATTGCGCTACCAAACAGCTAACTCTGCAGCAAGGAAACATCTGCGCAATGAAAAATCTGCAGTCATGATATTTAATGATGAGGTCGGCGAGCACACAATACAGGCATTCACGCTAGAAATAGTGGATCAGTACAAGTATCTTGGGGTGTGGATGAATAACGGCGCTGAGTATCTGGCAGAACGTGAAAAATATATAATGAATAAAACTAGTAGGACTGCTGCTGTCATGAAAAATATGGCACTGTGGAACTACAATACGTTTGAAGTGGTAAGAGGGATCTGGAAAGGGGTGATGGTTCCTAGCCTGACTTTCGGTAATATGGTCCTCTGCATGAGACCAGATGTTCAAGCAAGGTTAGAAATTAAACATCGCGGCGTAGGAAGGATAGCTTCGGGAGCACATGGCAATACACCAAGTCGGCGGGTACAGGGTGATATGGGTTGAGCGTCGTTCGAGAGCAGAGAAGCTAGCAGTAAGATAGCATTTGAGGAGCGATTGATAAAAATGTGGGAAAAGCAGAAGGCTAGGAAAGTTTTCAGATACCTGTATATAAGGAATTTTCATACGAAATGAAGAATGCGAACTAGAAAATTGACAAGCAAATATCTGGACAGCAGTAGGGAGAAAATCAGCAATTATCAGTTAAGAAAAAGGTTAAAGAAACAGAGAGAGCTCTGTGGAAAACAGGGATGCTGACCAAATCAGGACTGGGAACATACAGGATTTTTAAGCAGGAAATTGCCAAAGAAAATATCTATGATAAGTGTAGGGGAAGCTCTTTGTTTTTTGAGGCCAGGACAGGAGTTTTGCGGACTAAGACATATAGAACCAGTTACCATGAGATAGACGCGTTGTGCGTTGCGTGCGGAGAGGAGGAGGAAACGGCTGAACACTTGATACTTTTCTGTAAAGGCTTCACCCAACAGTGGAAAGCAGCGGGGCTGATTTATCCAAGGCATTAGTGTTTGAGGACAGTGAAGGGTAAGTAGATTTTAAGCGGGTAGCAGTAACCAAGCGAAGGTTAAATGATTGGTGGCTAAAATCAAGATAAGATTAAAATTTCATGTCATGGCTAGGTTGCTTCAGCCACCGCCCGATTTAAAGGGTTCTGCCGTATCCATCCATCCATACATCCATCCATCTCATTATCTCAACGTCTTCCAGTCGGTTGCGGCATATATTTTTGACAGGGCTAGTTTTATAAGTGAAAAAAAATGAATGTGCATTATCTCTGCTATTCCAGGATATACAACGACAAAGCTGTGAGCATTCATTGTGTTCACTGGCGCTGGCGTTGACATTTCGCACGTCGAAGATTTTGAGGAAAGAAAGGGCACATAACTGGATCTCTGGGTCAGTGGAAGCTTCAATCGCGCTTTGAGGTACTACGTGGTGGTGGTGAGAGAGATGTGGCCTGCATGCATTAGTGCAGACATCGTTCTGGCAGACGCGCGACGTTGCCGCAATAGGCCACAGCGTTCGTTGGGCCACCATGATGACTGCACGGAAGAGAAATGAAGGGAACTGGTGCTACGCATGGGTGAGGGGATTCAAAATGTTTGCGCACAAAATGGAAACCTCTTGTGTGCCACACGTTACATGCGAAGCCGACTTGGCAAAGATTATGCGGTCATTTCCTAACTATCAGTTCGGTCATTCTCGTTGTTTTCGATGATCACGCCACGTGACTTCGTCTGCCCAGGCAGCTCCTCCCCTATACTTTAAAGTATAAAGAAAGCGCTGGCCCAGGTGATAGTACTTATATCTCATTTTTGCACTGCAATGTACAGCCGGCTAGGAACAAGCATGATGAGCGGACGGTGTTTATTTCTCAATTGTATTTCAAAGTTTAGTTGATCAAGTTCACAGAAACGTGGCACGCATCTGAAGAGAATTGTAAAACGGGTTTTAAAACCTTTTCCTTGAAAAGACCGCATCAGGGTGGCGGGAGAGTATTACAACTTGTATCTGAGCGCATGCCGTGCAGTTTACTGCGGTTAAAAACCGGAGCTATGAAAACGGAGAGTTTAAATTGAAATTTTTCATGAAACAATCAAAGGGCAAGACTTGGGGGAAAAGTTTAATTAATGTTTTATAAATCCAGTTGAAAGCATCCACTACGAAACTGATGCAAGCTTCCTGGACGCTGAGGTTAGAAATAGTGCTTTTCTCAAGCCAGCATCACCAGAAGACACATTCTCAGTGTTCCTTTCACTAAGAAATAGTAAAGGAAGTGATATGTATGGACTCCAAATTGGGCTAATAAAGTTTGTGCTCAATCTTCTTATACCAATTCTCAGTCATCTGTTTAATATATGTTTATCTACAGGTGCTTCTCCAGACAAAATGAAGCTTGTGAAAGTTACAGTGATGTATAAGTTCGATGAAAAAAATTGAATTGGATTGAACTGACTGTTGAGGAAAAAAAATGGCGCAGCATCTGTCTCAAATATCGGCGGACTCCTGAACTGTGCTGTAAAGGAAGGGATAAATGAGGGAGTGATTTCAGAAAGACGTTCCCGATTGAATGGCTCCCGAATAATTTCGACCACCTGGGGATCTTTAACGTGCACTGACATCGCACAGCTCACGGGCGCCTTGCGTTTCGCCTCCATCTAAACACAGCCGCTGCTGTCGGGTTAGAACCCGGGTTCTCCGGATCAGTAGCCGAGCGCACTAACCACTGAGCCACCGCGGCGGGTACAGCAAACATTTTACTGACCAGCAGCAATACTGCCCCCTTTTTCAAAAGGTTTGGAAAAAGTAATGAGGATTGTTGGTCACTGGCCAAAGTCAAAAGATGAAAAGACGTTTCGGGAGCACTACGGCTCACTTGTTCACTATGAAGCAATCGGCGCACGGATCCGTTCTTTTGTAGCACCCAGTAGCGTTTTTATGATTTATCATAGATAGGATGCAGAGTTCCGTCGTTCCTGTTTAATGTGTTAGACGATGTCTGTATGATAAGGGACTCAAGATTCTGCCGCGCTGATGGGTTCTTTTCTGTTGTCAATATCTTGACTTGATCCCAGTTAATCTCGTGGCACATGCTCGGCGATGGCGTTAGATGCCGCTTCCTGGTTTCGGACGTCGTTCTGGTGCTCTCTCAGGCGTCTCCTGAAGTCCTTTGTTTCACCGATATATATTGATGAGCAATCGGCGCAGTCAAGTTCATACACAACGCCTGGAAATCTTTCACGAGGGAGCTTTTCCTTCACATTCACCAGTTCTGGTCGCACCTTGCCAGCGGGGACGTTCGCGATGTTGACGTAATGCTTACGGAAAATACGTGCGAGCGCTTCCCTAATTCCCGCTACGTATGGGACATCAGCTCGTTTTTCTTTCGGTTTTTCTCATGCTCTCGCTTTTTTTGGAGGCCGGCTGTTTCGCTGGCATTCTTCTTTCGGTATTCCTGATGAAGGAAAGAGGGTAGCCGTTTCTTCGAAGATCAGACTCTATTCTTTTCATTTCGATCTTTCGATTGGCGTCTTTACTGCAGACCTTTCTGGCACGGTTTGTCAAGGAGACAACCACAGACCGTTTGTGAGCTACTGGGTTCACAGAACTGAAATGTAGTATCTTTCAGAGTGCGTAGGTTTGCATAAACATTAAATATAAGACCAGTCGGAATACGCGTTACCGTGGTGTCCAGCAATGGGAGGCAGCCTTCGGCAAGAAAGCCCTAACCATTTTACAGCCGCAAGAAATAATATTTTTAAGGTACGTGGACAACTGTTTCTGTGTGTAGAGGACAAGCACATGGCCATTTTTCTGGACAACCTGAAGGCCATGGAACCCTTAATAAAGTTCACAGTTGAGGAAGAAACCGACGGCTGCCTCCCATTCCAACATCCTACATCATATCTATGCTAAATCATTAAAAACGCTACTGGGTGCTACAAAAGAACGGATTCGTGCGCCGATTGCTTCATAGTGAACAAGGGAGCCCCAGTGCTCCCGAAACGCCATTTCCTCTTTTGCCCTTTTCATCGCGTTTTCATCTTTTTAAAGATGGCGGCTTTGTTGTTTTGTATAAAGATGCGTATGTGTCGAAAGCATCAGATGCTGTCAATGCCGTGTTTGACAAATGTAACAGTTTGTCAAAGGCTAAAGAGAAGACTAAGGCGAAAAGACTTCTGAATAGGCTAAATTTGACCTAGCTAGCAAGTGTGATAGAAAGTAGCCACAAAATTTGCCCGAAGATGTTTTTCACACCGAAAATCCCTCAAGCCGTAGTGGCCGTTTCGTGTATTAATTTCTGAAACTTGAACATGGTAGAAAGATGTCGCGAAATTTTTGAAATGAAAACTAAAGGTGTTAACATTTAACAACCCTTTCAGGGTGAAAAGTTCAGACGAAGGAATAGCTTTTCTAAAATGCAATTACAGATGAAACTTTGGAGATTTTCTATTATTCTGAAAGACCTGTACTACACTTTTCCTCAGTTTGAAATTATGTCTTGTGTTAGTCACTTCATTGACCAGTATGGCGCCGTTGCATGAATGAGTGCGGGATTTACACAGGCAGCTTTCTCGCACTGCAATCATGTTACCTAGAGACCAGTTTAGCTCAATGCAATGGTAATGTTTACATTCAAAAAGATGGTGTCTGTATTGGTTCTTGCCTTGCAGCAATCATTAGTGACATGTTCCTGGCTTTTCGCGACAAAATATTAAATGATCGGTTCATAGGGTCCCGCGATTGTGGCATTTTAGGTTTGTAGAAGACTTCTTCGTGTTTTTAGAATGTGACAATGACAACCTCGAATTAGAGCAGCAGTTCCTTCCTGTTTTTTCAGTATTTCCTGAGTGCCTGAAACCGTTCATTTCAACGCACGAAGTACCATTTAACGATTTTAAAATGTTTTAAGATCTCTAACTGCAATTCACTTCATCCCATGTATGTTGGGCTTTTGAGCCCCGTTGTGAAAAACCCATCCTGCCACATTTTACAGCCCATTAGAAGCTCGTGAAAAGAGCAATTGTGCATTCAGTTTTTAGAATGTTTTACAGAAATCATGTGAACACAGGTTGGAGCAAAGTTTTCACAACCAAGTAGACCGTTGGACGCAGGCTGGTTACCCTTAACTGCTGGTTTCAGTCGGCGAAAAACCGCAGAAATTGTTGAGGTCTGATGTCAATAGCAAAACTAACAAGGAGAAAAAGAGAAAAGTTCCCGTTGTTCCATATCTGCATCAGGTCTCGCACAACCTGAAGAGAATTGGAAAGCATGTGGGGGCTGATGTTGTGTTTTCGGCACCTATTCGATTGTCCAGCCTGGTGAAGAAAGTTAATTCGGCCAACAGTGAACCACACGGCTGCTTGAAAAGGCATGCAAAACAATTTGTCCTCTGCCAGGAGAGAGTCATATACTCTTTGCCGCTATTATGCGGGAAGCAATTCATCGGCCAAACCGGCTCATGTATAAACGAAAGATTAAAAGAGCATGACTATAATGTCTCACGTTGCTCCATAGTAGGCCACGTAGCCAAAACATGCATAAACTGAAAACGTGATGATGATGATGACGAAGATGACATCGATGACTGCAAGCCACTGTACTACGAGTGCGTTGTCATAGGTAGGAACCGCTACTCGCTGACAAGAGAAATTTTAGAAGCACAGATGAGAGCAAGGTTCCCAAAACATTGTATAAGCGCACCCTCCGTATCGCTACCAGAAAAGAAAAAGAATACCTCGACTGCGAATGCTGACACGCATTTCCTTTATTTCGAGTTTTTTATATATTTGTGACTAGTGTACATTGCCTTCCATTTCTGGCCGCCAGTCGGGTGCTCATTCCGGCTGGCAGCTAATAAAGATTTCATTTGTGAGTCAGCGCTGTGTTGTGTCCTTGCCTGTGTCCTTCTTATACGTCCCGTTCGTTGCGCTCTGCTTATGAAATATAGAATCCAACTCGCCCAACAACTTACCTTGTCGAACTTCCTCTTTCGACTTTGGCCAGTGACCAGCAATCCTCATCACCATGATTCCTAACCAGACGGTATTGCGTCAAATCATCGACTACTTTGTAAAAAAAAAATTTGCAGATGGGTGAAAAAATATTGTGACAGGTTTTCTATAATGACCCCTCAACATTATAGTTTCCGAAAACAGATGCCACCTGAGTTGGCTCTCCTGGCGCAAAAACAATACATACTTACTGGATTTGAAGAAACAATGTTTACCTTGACCGTTTTCGTGGACTTCTCGACGGCGTTCAATAGAATTATTCATGTTACATTATTATGCAAAAATGGCACATAACGGATTTCCTCGAACACCTCTCGCATTAACAACATCCTATTTACTACAAAGAAAACAGGCCGTCGCTATTAAAGGCCAATATTCATTTTTACTTCCTGTGAAGGCCAGGGTTCCGCTCTGTTGAGGGCATATATTATTGGATCTATATATTTATGATTTAATAATCATTGGCAATAAAGCATATTTTGTTATTTATCCAGACGATAACAGCATCTTTTTCAGTCCAAGGACATTGACATTAAACGATTTGAAAACGTAGTTAATACTACCCTTAACAGACTTTTTCAGTGGAGGACCGTGAATTCGCTGCAGATACACAGCAACCGAAAATCGGTTTTATTCGCCTCGCTGCAGAAACAAATAATTTTTAATTTGCATATATCTTTTGGTGCCTTTAAAATAGAGCTTGTGAAAGAGGTCAAACGCTAGGAGTCGCTTTTTAGGAATACTTATCTTCGCAAGCTCTTGTTGGCCTCTTGGCTAAAAAATTGGCGAGCGCCCGTGGAATGATCCGCAGTCTGCAGTAGGTGTTTCCACCCAGGCTCAAACTTCTTTTAAGCAATACATTATTCCTCCCGCATATGAACTGTTCGAATCTTATTCGCGCCACAACCACAAACACAAACATTCACAGACTACTTTGAATACATAAAAAAGTTGTTCGCCAAATCACAATGGAAATTCCCCATATGATGCCCACACACGTGATTCGTTCCAATCCCTTAAGTTGATTTATGTTATGCATGCATATTTAATCTGTTTATAAAGTATAAAGCCAGCCTAAAACACGCATATGAGTATATTCTTCGAATGTGCAAGCTCGAAAAATCATTTCAGCTACTTATTGCAGACGGCAAAACGAAGTATAGTAATTGCCATTTTTCTCGAACAAATAACCGGTTTGACAGATTGCAATATCGTATACCATGCCTATTAAACAGCCTTGAGAAACGACATATAGACTTGAGCACTATGACCGGAAAACAATGGAAAGAATTTTTAAAGGGCAACCAGAGGTCACTAAATATAAAAATTCGCAGTGGCTTAGTTCGGCTATGCCAGCATATACGTATCGAAAGCTAAGGCATAGCTTAGTTAGCCTGGTTAATCTTGATTGCAAGTCCAGGTTAGTCTGGTTGCCTGCCTAGTTGTTGTCACGTTTGTCACGAAACCAGCCACATTATGCGGTCACGTGGTGCGGTGCGACAACGGTTGAAATGGGAACATCACGAAACTGCGAATTGGTGTACAATTTTGAGTTCGCTACAAAATGCGTAAATTGCAACGTACACGTTCTATTTTTTTTTCAGTACAGTAGTGTTGTATGAAATATTGCGTATAAGATTGTTCTGTATGCATTCCATGACATGATCAAAATTAGTTAGACAAGAAATACGTTCCTTTTAAGAGCGTTAGCTCTTACTCATCACGTTTTGAGATTTCGTGGGGTCTGCTACTACCCTTGATTACAGCGCCATCTGTGGCAACAACTACTCATCACGCTTGAAAATTTCGTGAGGTCTCTTACCACACTGAGATGAAAGCGCCATCGGTTGCTGCAACTAAATAAAAGCGCATCTCGCATTGATACTTGTAGCGCCATCTACAAAAGCATTGTAGACACAAACACCTGCCGCGTGCCAATGATGACGTCACGGTCCAATATTGTCGATAGAGCTTGAACTATATGAGTATGACGTCAGCGGACGAAATGGGGCATAGTTTCGGTTTTTCGAATCCAAGATGCCGGCTTTTAAAAATGGTTGTGAGTCTCATTCCCCGCACCCCCCTCGCCAAAAAATATCCTAAAACGAGTAAGAAAACTGTCCTGTTAAGGAACCGCTCTACATGCATACATTCCTTTCGCGATATATATTCCAACAACAACTGGCATCCATCCAGGAACAGTTGTACACGGCATTTGGTAGGCAAATAAAACCACAATTGCATAATAGGTAAAAATTGTATACATGTAATTACGAATTGAAGCGCACAGCAGAATATTGCTCAGCAAGCCGAACTCTACGCCCACTTGATTCCCCAAACGAAGCACATTCCGTTTGGGACATACCTTGAGGGGGTGCAACTCGACAATGGGTAGACGTGCATCATAATTTCTTTGATAGATGGTGTTAGGCGGCAATCGTTCCTCTAGGCGGCGTGCGTGCAGGCGTAGCCAAGCATGGTTGCAATCCACCCAGTTTCAATGGGTATTACGTCCCGTTTCTCGAGACGAGCGCGCCGGCGCGTTCTTATTCGCTTTCTTCATCTGGTAAACCAAGCAGCTAAGGCTCGTTACTGCAACGCCTTCTAGAAGGTGGCGGCCTGTTTTTTTTCCTTTGCTTAATATGGTATTAAACATGTTGGTGAGTGTGTGGGGTGTTATGGCAGGCGAGTAAGTTTGTCTTGCTGTTGTCTGCGAGATGCAGCATACATGTTGAAATGTGCACGAGATTTTGTATACCAGCAGAGGATAAAGGAGGGAGTGAAAGAAGAAAGTAAGAAAGCGGTGCCCTATTGGACTGCTCCGGAATAATTTCGACCCCCTGGGGATCTTTAACGTGCACTGACA
This sequence comes from Amblyomma americanum, assembly GCF_052857255.1. Lineage (NCBI taxonomy): Eukaryota > Metazoa > Arthropoda > Arachnida > Ixodida > Ixodidae > Amblyomma > Amblyomma americanum. The sequence goes on along the minus strand of NC_135505.1, from coordinate 8,197,284 downwards.
ACGCACAGCACAAGGGCGCCTTTGTGTTTCTCCTCCATCGAAACGCGGCCGCTGCGGTGTATATTACCTTTCCCCCATATGCTCTCTCCCTGTCCCCTCACCTGTTTCATTTCATTTCTCCATTCTGCCCGCTATCCTTTATTTCCGCTGCCTCAGCTCAGGTGCTCCAGTATCGTTGGCTGATGCCGATGTGGCAAAAATCGTTTCCTTCCTTTTTATTATTATTTTAATAAAACCACTTAGTACTACTGTTGGGATCGAACTCAGGCACTCCGGCTGAGTAGCCGAGCAACCAAACCCGGGTGCTCCAGCTGAGATGAATTGGAGAGAGTCGCCTTTGCGGTGTGCTTCGAATTTCGGCTGTCTCAGCTTTTTACCAAAGTCGTTCAAATCCCTACGGGAATGAGTGTTATTTGGGTTTGGTTAGTTTATCGCGATGTAACCTCCCGAAGCAACTCAGACTATGAGGGACGTCGTAGTGAAGGGCTCCGGATATTTCAACTACCTGGGGTACTTTACAGTGCTATGACATCTTGCGCAGTATACGGGCCTCTGGAATTTCTCCTCCATCGAAAGTCGACCCCCGCAGCCGGGATCGAGCCCGCGTCTTTCGGATCAGCAGCTGAGTGCTATAACCACTGAGCCAGAGCGGCGGCTTTTAAGGAGAAAGCATTACTGGCCGCGAACTTGGGATTTCGCCATAGCCGCACTCCGAGGAGGCACATGATGTCACAACGCGCGCCTCACATATCTCGGTGCACACCCGTACAGGTCTTTCCCTCCTTCCTTTATCGCTTCTTTACGGCGCGGTTCCGGTAGCCAAGCTCGAAAACATGGTGTACACGGACGCAACATTACACCCGTGGAACAGGAATTCAACTTGCATTACAGCAATAGCCGTAGTGGTAGACAACTTAGGCAAGCTTATTACCTGCGCAACCTCCGGAAGCTCCACGGTAGCTGAGGCGGAGGAGGTCGCCGTGGCGCTGGCGGCTGCTGAAAGCTGCCGGAGAAACAAGTCACTATACATCCTTACGGACTCAAAAGAAGCATGCAGAAACTACACGACAGGTAGAATCTCCAGAGCCGCCGTAAATATCCTCCGTAAAGAAGGGCCGAGATATGTCCACCAAGATATGTGAGACGGTTACTGAGCTTCACGCACTCGCCGCTCCACCTGGAATGACGTCACACCGCGCGGCTCACTGCCGCCGCCGCTTGTTATGACGTCACACCGCGTTCCTCGTCGTTGCGCTCGCTTCCGCTCTCTTCGCTAGCTTCGTCGCATGCCTGATAACATGTCGGAGGACTGAAAAGGAGAGCTCGTGTGCGCCGCAACCACAGTTGTGTCGTCTTTAATGCGACAAGAACATAGCTAGGCAACCAGACTATCCTGGACTTGCAATCAAGATTAACCAAGGCTAACCATGCTATGCCTTAGCTTTCGCTACGTATGTCCTTGCATCGCCGAGCTAAGCCACTGCCAATTTTTTTCGATTCTCATTCCATCACAGCGCGTCGTCCGCGGCCGGGATTTGAGTAGTAGTAGTAGTAGTAAGTGGTTTTATTAAAATAATAGCAAGGAGGGAAAAAATTTCTGCTAACCTCAGCAACTGCCATCGATACTGAAGAACCTGAGCTGGGGCAGCGGTAATAAAGGATAAAATGTAGAATGGAGAAACGAAATGAAAGAGGTACGCAGACAGGGAGAGAGGATATGGGGAGAGGTAAAATACACAAACTATTCACACAGTAATAAATGTGTGCAGGCTGTTCGCGTGATTCGTTCATCATGGAGCAGTAAAAACACACGCGCACACCACTATGTTGACTTCCACTGGGGTGGGGCGTCCAGTTGTTAACCGTCCAAGGTTGAACTGGCGAAGCGTTTGGTCACTGCGTGCAACTACCTGGCGGAGAACAGACGGGACGTCAAGCCCGTCAGTTCGAGGAATGCACTGAGGCTCACCAAGGTTCGCTCACGGGTGCACGCACTGCCTTGCGGCCACAATAGCGTCTTTAGGGAGTCAGGTATTATGCCCAGCGCTCTATAGGCCGCAAGCATATCGCCACGAGAATCGGCGAACGCAGCATAGTGGAGGAGCAGGTGCTCTAGTTTTTCCACTGCACTGCATCCGTCACACACATCACTCGTCGCGATTCCGTGACGCTCCCGCCGTTCCCTGGGCAACACGCAGCCATTTATATCACGATTATTGATTGAGATTTGAGTCCGTAGCCTTGGCCTCGGGTGCTGGACGGTGTAGTCACCCCACCACCGCGGAGTATCGAGTGCAAGCGTATATCATGCATGCCTTAGGACATGCATTGGTTTTTCCAGCATAGAGTCTTTGGAAAATATATACAACCCAAGGGGTTTGCTCCCATGGCAGGATTGAGGACTTAAATACTTTCCGCCTTCGTGAGATTACGATTCCTGAGTATGCATGAGGGGCCGTGCTGAAGGGCTCAGAAGAAGGACCCTTGGGATGTATGCTTTTTACAGAGATTGTAGCTGTGCACGGGAGCATACTTTCGCAACGACACACACGCGCGGGCACGGAAAATGAAAATGAAAATTGGTTGTTGGGGAAAGTAAAGGACGCAGTATCTATCTCACGCCTCGGCTCACACCTGAAACGCGCATTCAGGGAAGGGATAAAGGAGCGACTGAGAGAAGAAATGAAGTGGTGCCGTAGTTGAGGGCTCAGAAATAATTTCGACTGCCTGGGGATCTTTAAGGTGCAGTGGCATCGCACAGCACAAGGGTGCCCTATCGTTTTGCCTCCATCGAAAAGCGAAAGGCGCCCGTGTGTTGTGCGATCTCAGTCCACGTTAAAGGTCCCCAGGTTATTCTGGAGCCCTCCACTACGGCACCTAAATACCGCTAAAGCGCAACTGGAACCTCCTTTGCTTGCTGCTGTTTTAACGGGACAGCTTTGAGGCGGTCGTGTCGCAGATAAGCCGGTGTCGTCGGCCTCCTTGGCCGTGAGCGAAAAATGGCGCATCTCGGTGGACACCTGAACCGCGCCGTAAAGGAAGGGATTTTCCTTCCCTTATGCCGTGGTACGGAGGTCCAGCGAGAATTGTGACCAGCGTCATTTCCTTTTTTTACAACCAATTTTCATTTCAATTTCCTTCCCTTACGGCCTGGTGCGCCTGTCCACCGCGATATGTGAGACAGGCGTTCCTTCCTTTCTTTAAAAATTTTATTTTCATGTTCCTTGCCTTACGGCGCGGTTTCGGTGTCCACGAAGATATGTTTCCTTACCTTAAGTTGTCGGGACAAGGGGTCGCACCGCAGGAGGAGGGCGTTCCGTGGATTCCTTGGCAATGCTGCAACACGCTGTCGCGTCCTGCTGTTAAAGGCGAAGCTTAAGCGTCCTCCAAATTTTAAGTTCGACTCTTCAGAGTTCCTAGCTATAACGTGTTTCTCGTCCCATTCCGCTTGAATTGCAGGTTTTGTTTATATCCCTGCGCAGGCTGCGGAATGGAATGCTTATTATAGTCCTCATATTGGTTCACGCTAAAGTTATAATTTTCGGGAGCGCTTTTGCTTCAACGAGCGCACTTTAACGCGTTCTGCAGGATAGGGCGCAAGTTTGGTACGTCGGAACGGTCAGCTTAATTTGCGGAAGGTACCGTATGACTGGGAGCGCTAGCTACGAGGAATAGCAATGTGGATGCCGTTTTCCCAGTGTTTCATAGCATCAGGCAATGCTGCGCCAATCAAAGACCAAAGTTTCTATAAGGCAAGCAGCGCCATCTACGTCATGGATTTAGCACTCTCATTGCGATTAGCAGCCACCTTCGCTCTATCCGGTTTATTTCCGGATTATATCATTTAATAAATTTTACAAACGTGTGCATCACAACACGACGAATCGTTTGAACACATTTGTAACCTCCTGCGACAAATGCTTCGGCCGTAATGGCCGTCTGAAGTTGATCGGAATACATTGTTTGGGGGCGGAAAAGTCTTCGTTGCGAATCCCGCACATAGTTTGGCTTCATCTCAATTAGCAATTTTATCCTCAGGAGCATGTCAATTCATTTCACACCAATTCGAAACATTCGTCGTCAAACGGGTGGCCCTCAAATTTTATGTAAATGGATGCACCGGGCAAAGAAGGATGGGCGGTAGGGGGTTCTACTTCGATGGCCGCTGTACAGATACATATGTATATAAGCTATCGAAAGTAGGTAGCCATTGAGGCGCTACGCCCCCACTGTTGCTATGTGAGAGCCCGGTTTCATTAAAGAGAGGGGCGTCCTTGACAAACGGAATTAGAGCTAACGCTCTATAAGTCTCCACTGCATTTATTTCTGTTGTAACTCTGACCACTTATGTGCGGCCACGAGCTGGGTTCAGTTCTGCAGGCTGCTTAAGCGTTATAAAAAGGCATCTCTACTGAAGGAGAACTTGGCGATACGGTATACAGTAGCCGCATTTCTACGGAGGAGACAGGCACAACATCAGAGGGCAGTTATTATTACTTCCTCGGTTTGAATGCGAAAGCATTGTTGTATAGCGTTCGCTCAAGTGGTCGCGTTACGATCCTGCGACGTATGCTGATTCCACGGATATAACCCAAGATGGCAGCCTCCTTAGCAACGACATATCACAATGGTTGCCATAGAAACCGAGGTGGTTACATAATGGAATGAAATAGTAACATGTGGCAGCGTGCTGCTTGGTCCCCACGACGCGAAACTGAGCTATGTACATCCGGTATATACGAGTATATCCGTCTGGCAGGCGTCAAAGCAAGGCCACTTAGTCTCGACATTCGTGTAAAATTTACGGGCCAACCGTTTGTGGGCCAAACGATTCAGCGTTTCGTACAGCATAAACGTATTAATTATGTCGGAGCCTAGCTCGCGGCAGGGATTCGAACAGGAGACCGATGTCATGGGCTGTTAACCGCCTTTCGATGGAGGCGAAACGCGAAGGCGGCATGTGCTGTGCGATGTAGTAAGTGCCCGCTAAAGATCCCCAGGTGGTCGAAATTATTCCGGAGCCCTCCACTACGGCACCTCTTTCTTTTTTCACTCCAACCTTCCTCTCTTTCCTTACGGCGTCGTTCCGGTGCACCCGCCATTTTCTTTCTTCAAGAGCGAGAGAGGAATAATATTTATTAGCAGCCGTCGAAAGGTTGACGAAGATCCGAAGCGCACCCCAGTCCCAGCCATGTCCTCCCCCTTAGACGTGGACCCAGATCTCCAGGGTCTCAACAGCAGCCAGAGACCAATTTTCCTTTTCCAAAACGTGTTGGCGTTAATACCATTGTTGCAGAAAGACTACACTTAAGCAACGACAAACCCGAGCCGACTCACTCTGTTGTGAGATGGATAGCGCGTGTGGGCCTTCGCAGGAACGAGAGATGGCGTTGGTGTCCATCTCTAAAGGCCAGCTTTGGCGCAATATTTCGTGATTAGCAGTGCTAAATCACCATCATTTTTTAGGAGTGCCTTCAGCGGCACCTACAGCGTTCGCGCGTATGAATAGCGCCGAAGTCAAAAGCGGGGTGCAGCAATGTGTATTGAACGCAGTTGTATATATAGCCTGAGTCAAAAGCCTTCAGGCCACACTGCCTGCTTCTCCGCCATGCAGTGAGGCATCGAAGAGACTCCTGGAAGTCAAAGCTTGAGGAGGATGACGAGAACTCTCTTCCTATCATTTCAAGACCGTTAGGCCTTTATATATACTCCACGTGCTCCAATGTATACTCTCAGGAGCAGCGTGGTCCGAAGGCTTGCGTCCAAGGAGGACAATATCATTAGCAATATGGATAAGATAGTTAAAGTTACCGACGAATTCTACACAAGTCTATACAGTAACCAACGTAATCAAAACGTTAATGATAGAGACATTAGAGCACAGCAATGCGCCATCCTGCCAGTTAGGAAAGAGGAATGAAAGAAAGCTGAAAGGAAGAAAGAGGTGCCGTAGTAGAGGGCATCGGAATAACTTCGACCACCTGGGGATCTTTAACGTGCACTGACATCGCACAGCACACGGGCGTCTTAGCGTTTTGCCTTCATAAAAACGCAGATGCCGCGGTCGGGCCCGCGAAACTCCGGATCAGCATCCGAGCGCCCTAACCACTGAGCCACCGCGGCGGGTACAGGAGGTGTGACATTTTCAGAAGCGCTAAAACACCGAGGACGCAGAGGGAACAGACAGGGACGAGTTTTCATAAACAAGTGAACCGGTTATCCGCCGCTGGTTACCCGGTTCCACTTCAGATCTCGGTAGCAGAACGCGTCCTTAGGAACCTGAACGGTCGCGACGAAATCGCAAATAAGTCTAGTGAGAGAAAAAAGGTTGCTGTGCTCCCTTACGTGCACACTGTTTCACACAACCTAAAAAAGGTAGCGCAGAAAGCAGATGTTAGAGTTGTTTTCACGGCCCCTAACAAGCTAAGCATGCTTTGCAAGCTGACGAAACCCTACTCTTCTGTCAAACAATTATGTGGTATCAAACACCAAACAGCGTACGTGGACTGTGTAGACTGTGTTGTGTACTGCATCCCTCTATCTTGTGGCAAAAAGTATGTTGGGCAAACGGGCTGTTGTCTCAATGACCGGCTACGCCAGCACAACAACAATGTTAAGAATTCCTTCGGAAGCAACCTAGCCATTCACTGCAGTAAGTGCCGCAATTGTGCTCCATTGTTAAATCAGTGCCACATCATCGGACGTAGTCGTGATCAACTAACCCGAGAGATTATAGAAGCACAGAACATAGCATCACTGGGTAGCACTTGTGTAAGCTCACCGTCCATTTCATTGTCAAAAAAAGAACTTGCCTTCCTCAGGGTATCAACGTAATCGTGCACTTATCTCCTTGGTTCTTTTAGTCTCGGTAGCTATACTGTGTATTCTCGCACGTGTAGTTTACTGCCGTGTCATAAAAGCGTTCGAGAACTGTTTAAAGCACTTGCGGTTTTACGAAATAAACAGTTGGAAGTAGCGCTCGTCCCTGTCTGTTCCCTCTGCGTCCTCGGTGTTTTAGCGCTTCTGAAAATGTCAAATCTGCACCAACTAGCCCGATCCGCTACCCTTCTGTACAGGAGGTATGCTGAGGCCTTAATTGGCAAGAGCAGGAGATAAGAGTTAATGACAATACCAAAATAATCTGCGATTCGCTTATGACTGCCTTGCTGAGTCACTCCGGAGGTGACCTGCAAATCATGATCAATGAGTTACACAGGCAGAGTAGAACGCTGGGTCTGAAATTAACATACAGAAAACTGAAATAATGTTCAACAGCGTAGCAAGGGAACAGCAGTTCACAATTGGCAGCGAGTGGCTGGAAGTAGTAAAGGTCTACTTAGGGCACGCAGTGACAGCTGATCCGGATCATGAGAGGGGAAAAAAAACTAGTGATAAGAAGGGGGTGGAGCGCATATGGCAGGTTCTCTCAGATCAAGAATGGGAGTTTACCAGTAGATCCCTCACGAGTAAAGCGTACAACAGCTGTATCTTACCGTTACTTACCTACGGGGCAGAAACGTGGAAGCTAACGTAAATTGTTCAGCATAAATTAAAAGAACACAGCGAGCCAAGGAAAGAAAAAGGATAAGTGTAACGTTAAAACACCGGAAACGGGCAGATTGGGTGCGGAAACAAACGCGGATTAATGACATCCTAGTGGAAATCAAGAGGAAGAAATAGGCTTAGCAAGGACATGTATTGCGAAGGCAAGATAACCGCTGGTCGTTAATGGTAGCAGAGTGCATTCTAAGAGAAGGCAAGCGTAGCAGGGGCGGAAGAAGGTTAGGTGGGCGGATGAGATTAAGAAGTTTGCAGGCATAGTGTGTGCGCAGCTGGCAAAGGAGAGGGTTAATTGGAGAGACATGGGAGAGGCCTTTGCCCTGCAGTGAATGTAGTCAGTCTGATGATTCTGATGATGATGTTTGAGGGATTCGTTCCGACGACCTTTGGTCCTCGAAACCGTACTGGGTCGACCTTCAGAGGGCCGTGGCAGGCGAACCATAGTAGCAGATAGATGCGAGTGGTACCAAACGAATGGCCGTTTTTTGATGTACATATCGGTATCCGAATATGTTGAAAGCATAGGTGGAAACAAATTAGCTGACGCTAATTTGATTTCGTAATCGCGAATCATACTTTCTTTTCAAGTGCGCTAGCTCTTATTCATCACCTTTCTCGATTTCTGGGGGTCAGCTACCACCTCCCTTCGGCGCGAAATTTTCTGTCCGAGGAATTCGAGATGGCGGCCCCCATAGTAAATCGATATAAAGCAACCCAACTGGTGATTGAGTGGTGACGTGTTAGTATACAGAACTTGTGATTTATTGAAGGCGTTACTTATTTGTTGACGCTATAAGTAACTAGGTGACGAAAGAAGGCGCCGACCAAAAGAAAAGAAAAGAAAAAGAAAAGTCATGTGACTATGTTTAATCGCCTATAATTTGGTCATTGATCAGGCCATCATAAAACGATTTAGATATTTGGAGTCCTCTTGATTCGGAGAACATGTTTGACACCAATACTAACTAATAAAGTTAATATTTAGTTATGGCTATGCTAAAATTTATTTGCTGTGTGAAGAAGAAGGGCATTGTCCCAGCCTCACTGCCATCGCTCAGAGCGAGCGCTGGCTGACCTGATATGACCAGAGACTCTGCCGCCACTGTGGTTTCGCCACCGCCTGAGCTTTAAACTAAGTCCCCGTTACATTTGTTGGAGGTTCGGTTTAACATCCTCTTACCGCCCTGGACCTGCGCAGTCGCACACAACCTCCCCCGCTAACGCCGCTATGCCCGACGCCGCCAGCCACCAAGCCGTGCAGGTGGGCTCACCAGTCCTATGTTCCGGTTCCCTCCGGCGGCCGGGACAATGCCCTTCTTCACAGCTTAAAATCATTTAACCGATGGCGTAATGATCTTACTAATTGCATATTCGTAACGGCCTCGATAACTAAAACAAGTTAGACAACATATATCGCCTAATTAAGTTTATATTTTTTATGGTTAGGCTTAACATGGCGGCCGTGATGTCAGCACTCGGTAGCTCACAAATTCATACGTCATGGCGACCGGGCAACTATTGCCTTGACATAAGGGAAAATGATTCTCCAAAAAAGTCCAAAACATTTTCCGCCCAAATTGGTCTAAAATATGCGTGAGGTATGGAAAAGTAGCCCATCAGGTGGTAATACATAGCATAAACGATAGATTGCGCTACCAAACAGCTAACGCTGCATCAAGGAAACATCTTTATTGCTTTTATTGCTTTTATTGCTTTTGTGTGGGGACGTAGAGTGCAATCCGGGTCCTGACAAACAGACTCTTGCGGAAATTCTTAATACACTCAAAGATTTAAGCGAGCGCTCAATCAGGATGGAAACAGTGCAAAAATCGGTAGCCGAGACGGTGACTGAACTGAAAGACCAGCAAAGAATCGCTTTTCAAGCTATTTCCGACATAAAGACCCGGTTAGACGTTGTTGAAGGCCAGACTTCAATGCTTCAGCATTGGCAGGCCGATTTTAATGAGCTAAGCGATAAAGTTAACCGTCTTGAACTGGAAGCCTGCGCAATGCGCCACCGATTAGACGACGCAGAGGACCGTTCTCGACGCGACAATCTGCTTTTTTACGGAATAAAAGACGATGAAAGTGAAGCGTATGCTGATTCTGAAGAGAAAGTTTTAGGGGTCATTGCCGATAAACTAAACCTCAGCTTAACAAGTGAAAGCATTTTACGTGCGCACAGGATCGGTCGGTTTGTAGAAGGAAAAACAAGGCCGGTTATTGTCAAATTTGCTACCTATAAGCACAGAGAATCAGTTTTCGCAAAGTGTTCCATGTTAAAAGACACTGGCTTTGCTCTCAGTGAGGACTTATGCGTTGCCACACGCAACATTCAAAAAAAGCTAAGAGAATACGGTAAAAGCCTGCATAAACCATATAAACTTGGGTATAAGAAACTGCATGTCAATGGAAAATGTTACAGTTATAATGAAGTAGATGACATTGTTTTTGAAATCGCATCCTCGAATACTGCACCGATGAATGCTTCTGCATCACCTAGATTTCTTCGTTCTGGACGCCAACTACTCCCCGATAAGGATAAGAAATAGGAATGCGCGAGGGGAAGAGATGCCACATCATCGAAATCAGAATTTTGTGTTTGTTATACTAACATTCGAAGTATTTTTCGTAAGAAGGATGAATTATGCACCTTGATTAACGACCTCAAAGCCAATGTTATTGCATTAACTGAAACGTGGCTCAGCAGCAAAATATCTAATTCAGAATTGTTTCATTGCGATAAAAAATATGTTGTCTACCGCAGTGACCGCACTCAAAGAACAGGTGGTGGTGTTTTGCTCGCAATTGACGTGCAGTTTGATTGTCACTGCATATCAATTGTTTCTGATATTGAATCTGTGTGGTGCTGCGTGAATTTAGGTTTCAGGAAAGTGATCATCGGCGTTTGCTATCGCTCCCCTTCCAGCGATATGTCATTCTGTGATAGCTTGCATGACAGCCTGAATCAAATCACTGTTCGATATCCCAGCGCACAAATTCTACTTTTGGGGGACTTCAACTATCCCAACATTATCTGGTCACACACGTTCCCTTTTTCTAACCCACCGAGCGCAGAAACTAACCAATTTATAACCATCTGCGCAGACTTTGGCTTGACACAAATCGTCACTTCACCCACACGTGTTACTCAAAATTCATCCTCTCTTCTAGATCTTGTATTAACGACTGCAGAAGATTGCACGTCACCTGTAATACATATGCCTGGCCGGAGCGACCACGATGTATTACATTTCACGTTAACTCATGAACACGTACCTTCATCAAACCGCTCCAAAAATATTAGGGACTACAACAAGGCTAATTTTCTTGCTATTAATGATGAACTGAGCTCTTTTCTAGACATATTCTTGCCTAATTACCTCGAGCGCTCGGTGGAAACTAACTGGTGCATGTTCCGAAATAAGGTATCTGAATTGATTAACCGACATATTCCTCTTCGTCGCGTCTACTCGAATAACCAAGCTCCATGGTATAATCGATATTTAAACCGCCTTTCTAACAAAAAGCAAAGACTTTTTCGAACTGCTAGGAATTCATTAAAACCTGAGCGATGGACTGCATATAAATCAGCTGCCTTAGCCTATTCCCGTGCACTAGAGACTACTAAATTTTCTTTTTTTAATGTAACCCTCCCGAACATCTTAAAGTCTTATCCTAAACGCTTCTGGAGCATAATAAAACCTAGCACTAACGACAAAGTGTCATTACTTTCAGCAACTGGAAATCCCATTCCGGACCATCTTTGTGCCACTTCACAAAATGACTCTTTTGTCCAGTCATTTTCTTCCTCATCCGTTGATCGCCACCATCCCAAACTCCAATAGTGTAACTACTACTGTATGGATCCAATTGTGTTTGACTCTCATGGCATTATACCGATCATTAATAATTTAAAACAAACATCTTCTAGCGGAATCGATGGCATTAATAGCAAATTTCTTCGGAATACTGTTGAATATACCTCTATCATTTTGGAAAGCATATTCTCACAGTCGTACCATGATGGCGTACTACCCGAGGACTGGAAAACTGCTAAGGTCATACCTGTACATAAAGCCGGTGACAAACAGAACCCATCTAACTATCGACCCATCTCTCTCACATCAATACCCTGCAAAATATTGGAACATATAATTCTCACTCACCTTGTTAATTTTCTTGAAGATAATAGCTTCTTTCCTCTGACTCAGCATGGCTTTCGGAAAGGTTTCTCCTGTGAAACTCAATTACTTTCCTTTACTAATGATCTGCACTTCTACTTAGACTCCGCGTTTTCCACAGACTGCATATTTCTCGACTTCGCTAAGGCATTCGATAAAGTTAACCATTCATTACTTCTATATAAACTCAGCATTCTAAATATTGACCCTTCTGTTCTGAACTGGATTCGCGCGTTTCTTTTTTCTCGCCTTCAGTTTGTGCATGCTAATGACACTAATTCTTCTACAGTGCCAGTTGGTTCTGGGGTTCCTCAAGGATCTGTCCTTGGCCCTTTACTGTTCCTGATTTATATTAATGATCTGCCTGCTACTGTTAACTCTAGGATTTGTTTGTTTGCCGACGACTGCGTGATTTACCGTAAAATAACTAATGATTCCGATATTCGCTCTCTCCAGGTCGATCTTAATAACATACTAGACTGGTGTCATAATTGGAAAATGGAACTAAATATTAAAAAATGGAAATCTATGAGAGTTTCACGTTCAAATACTACTTGTCCTCCTTATTTTCTTCACAGTCATCCCCTTGAAAGCGTAAGATCGTACCGGTATCTTGGCATACATATAACTAACATACTGTCCTGGAAACTTCATATAGAACATATAGCATCTAAAGCAAACAAAACGCTTGGTTATCTTCGAAGAAATTTTACACTTGCTCCATCTTCATTAAAATCATTATTATACATGACCTACGTACGACCACAAATGGAATACACTTCATCTATATGGGACCCTGGACAGGTCTCACTGACACAGGTTCTGGAAACTGTCCAGAGTCGTGCAACTAGATTCATTTTAGGCAATTACCATCGTACATCTAGCGTCACCCAAATGAAAAAGTCTTTAAACCTCCTGCCCCTAGCTACCCGCCGTAAGCACTTCCGCATCTGCCTATTCCATAAGATTTTCTACTCCAATTTTCAACTTCGCTCTCGATGGATTCAACCAGCACCGTTCATTTCTCACCGTCGTGATCATCAACACAAGGTCACAGTGCCTCATTGTAACACAGTGACATGTGCGCAATCATATTTTCCGCTAACTTCTAAAGAATGGAATTCCCTACCCGCATCATTAACTAGCATCACTGATTCAACTCAATTTAGAAGAATACTTACCACTCTGATTACATAATGATCGCTTTTATATTTTATTGGAGTGTTGTGTTCTCCACGTATTAGTATTGTTCTTAAACTATTTTATTAATCTGTTCCGTGTTCATTTTGCTCACTTCTTTTTATCCTGCCTCCGTTGTTCTATAGTTTTGTATGAATTGTGCTTTGTTTATTTTTCTTGTTAACAACTGCCCTTCCCCTCTGAAATGTACTTTGTACCTTGAGGGTATCACAAATAAATAAATAAATCTGCGCAATGAAAAATCTGCAGTCATGATATTTAATGATGAGGTCGGCGAGCACACAATACAGGCGTTCACGCTAGAAATAGTGGATCAGTACAAGTATCTTGGGGTGTGGATAAATAACGGTGCTGAATATCTGACAGAACGTGCAAAATATGTAATGAATCAATCTAGTAGGAATGCAGCTGTCATGAAAATTAGGGCACTGTGGAATTACAATATGTATGAAGTGGTAAGTGGGGTCTGGAAAGGGGTGATGGTTCCTAGCCTGACTTTCGGTAATGCGGTCCTGTGCATGAGACCAGATGTTCAAGCAAGGTTTGAAATTAAACAGCGCGGCATAGGAAGGATAGCTTCGGGAACACGTGGAAATACACCAAGTCAAGGGGTACAGGGTGATATGGGATGGGCGTCGTTCGAGAGCAGAGAAGCTAGCAGTAAGATAGCATTTGAGGAGCGATTGAGAAAAATGTTGGAAAAGCAGCAGGCTAGGAAAGTTTTCAGATACCTGTATATAAGGAATGTTCATACGAAATGGAGAAAGCGAACTATAAAATTGACAAGCAAATATCTGGACAGCAGTAGGAGGAAAATCAGCAATTATCAGTTAAGAAAAAGGTTAAAGAAGCAGAGAGAGCTCTGTGGAAAACAGGAATGCTGTCCAAATTAGCACTGGGAACATACAGGATTTTTAAGCAGGCAATTGCCAATGAAAATATCTGTGATAATTGTAGCCGAAGCTCTTTGTTGTTTGACGCCAGGACGGGAGTTTTGCGGACTAAGACATATAGAGCCAGGTACCATGAGATACACGTGCGTTGCGTTCGGAGAGGAGGAGGAAACGGCTGAACACTTCATACTTTTCTCTAAAGGCTTCACCCTACAGTGGAAAGCAGCGGGGCTGATTTATCCAAGGTATTAGGGTTTAAGGACTGTGAAGGGAAAGTAGATTTTAAGCGGGTAGAAGTAACCAATCAATCAATCAATCAATCAATCAATCAATCAACTTTATTCAGCATTTTTTGTCCTGAAGAACAGAAAAAAATGCTAGGGTAGGAGCAAAAAACCACAAACTCAGTAGCTTGACGAGGCTCCCACCCCTAATTGACAAGGCCAACAGACTGTCACATTATTACACACACACACACACACACACACACACACACACACACACACACACACACACACACACACACACACACACACACACACACACATACATATATATATATATATATATATATATATATATATATATATATATATACATACATACATGCAGGACATAGAACCAGCGAAAAAAAAAGTATGCAATGGAATGTGCAGTAAGACAGGTGCTATATCTGAAATAGTTTTGATGTGAGAAATGAACATGTATCTGTGTTAACTCGTCGCAGACTATTTATACATATGAAGATTACAATTTAACGCACAGAAAATGAAAGAAGGTTATCTGATTGGCGGCTAAAATCATGATAAGAATAAAATTTCATGTCTGGCTAGGTGGCTTCAGCCACCGCCCGATATAAAGGGTTCTGCCGTATCCATCCATCCATCCATCCATCCATCCATCCATCCATCCATCCATCCATCCATCCATCCATCCATCCATCCATCCGTCCGTCCGTCCGTCCGTCCGTCCGTCCGTCCGTCCGTCCGTCCGTCCGTCCGTCCGTCCGTCCGTCCGTCCGTCCATCCATCCATCCATCCATCCATCCATCCATCCATCCATCCAAGCGAAGGTTAAATGATTGGTGGCTAAAATCAAGATAAGATTAAAATTTCATGTCATGGCTAGGTTGCTTCAGCCACCGCCCGATTTAAAGGGTTCCGCCGTATCCATCCATCCATACATCCATCCATCTCATTATCTCAACGTCTTCCAGCCGGTGGCGGCATATATTTTTGACAGGGCTAGTTTTATAAATGAAAAAAAAAATTAATGTGCATTATCTCTGCTATTCCAGGATATAGAATGACAAAGCTGTGGGCATTCATTGTGTTCACTGGCGCTGGCGTTGACATTTCGGACGGCGATGATCTTGAGGAAAGGAAAGGCACATAACTGGATCTCTGGGTCAGTGGAAGCTTCAATCGCGCTTTGAGGTACTACGTGGTGGTGGTGAGAGAGATGTGGCCTGCATGCATTAGTGCAGACATCGTTCTGGCAGACGCGCGACGTTGCCGCAATAGGCCACAGCGTTCGTTGGGTCACCATGATGACCACACGGAAGAAAAAGGAATGGAACTGGTGCTAAGCATGGGTGAGGGGAGGCAAAATTTTTGCGCACATAATGGAAACCTCTTGTGTGCCACACGTTACATGCGAAGCCGACTTGGCAAAGATTATGCAGTCATTTCCTAACTATCAGTTCGGTCATTCTGTTTTCTTTCGATGATCACGCCACGTGACATCATCTGCCCAGGCAGCTCCTCCCCTATACTTTAAAGTATAAAGAAAGCGCTGGCCCAGGTGATAGTACTTATATGTCATTTTTGCACTGCAATGTACAGCCGGCTAGGAACAAGCATGATGAGCTGACGGTATTTCTTTCTTAATTTAATTTCAAATTTTAGTTGGTCATGTTCACAGAAACGGGGTACGCATCTGAAGAGAATTTTAAAACGGGTTTTAAAACCTTTTCCTTGAATAGACCGCATCAGGGTGGCGGGAGAGTATTACAGCTTGTATCTGAGCGCATGCCGTGCAGTTTACTGCGATTAAAAACCGGATGTATGAAAACGAAGAGTTTGAATTAAAATTATTCATGAAACAATCAAAGGGCAAGACTTGGGGAAAAAGTTTAATGAATGTTTTATAAATCCAGTCGAAAGCATCCACTACGAAACTGCTTCAAGCCTCCTGGACGCTGAGGTTAGAAATAGTGCTTTTCTCAAGCCAGCATCACCAGAAGACACATTCTCAGTGTTCATTTTCACTAAGAAATAGTAAAGGAAGTGATATGTATGGGCGTATAAAGTTTGTGCTCAATCTTCTTATGCCAATTCTCAGTCATCTGTTTAATATATGTTTATCTACAGGTGCTCCTCCAAACAAAATGAAGCTTGTGAAAGTTAGTGATGTATATGTCCGATGACAAAAATTGAATTGGATTGAACTGACTGTTGAGGAAAAGAAATGGCGCAGCATCTGTCTCAAATATCGGCGGACTCTTGAACTGTGCTGTAATGGAAGTGATAAAGGAGGGAGTGAAATCAGAAAGAGGTACCCTATTGAATGGCTCCCGAATAATTTCGACCACCTGGGGATCTTTAACGTGCACTGACATCGCGCAGCACACGGGCTCCTTGCGTTTCGCCTCCATCGAAACACAGCCGCCGCGGTCGGGGTAGAACCCGGGTTCTCCGGATCAGTAGCCGAGCGCTCTAACCACTGACAGTGAAGCAGCTGAATGTTCTAGTTGGTTTTGCATCTTAGTGAAAAACAGCGCACAAGCAAACACAGACAGACAGCGCTTGTCCCCTTCTTTCTGTCTGTGTTTGCTTGTGCGCTGTTTTTCACTAAGATCACTAACCACTGAGCCACCGCGGCGGGTAAGGAAAAAATTTTACCGACCAGTAGCAATACTGCCCCTTTTTCCAAAGGGTTTGGAAAAAGTAATGAGGATTGTTGGTCACTGGCCAAAGTCAAAAGATGAAAAGACGTTTCGGGAGCACTACGGCTCACTTGTTCACTATGAAGCAATCGGCGCACGGATCCGTTCTTTTGTAGCACCCAGTAGCGTTTTTATGATTTATCATAGATAGGATGCAGAGTTCCGTCGTTCCTGTTTAATGTGTTAGACGATGTCTGTATGATAAGGGACTCAAGATTCTTCCGTGCTGATGGGTTCTTTTCTGTAGTCAATATCTTTACTTGATCCCAGTTAATCTCGTGGCACATGCTCGGCAATGGCGTCAGATGCCGCTTTCTGGTTTCGGACGTCGTTCTGGTGCTGTCTCAGGCGTCTCCTGAAGTCCTGTTTCACCGATATATATTGATGAGCAATCGGCGCAGTCAATTTCATACACAACGCCTGGAAATCTTTCACGAGGGAGCTTTTGCTTCACATTCACCAGTTCTGTTCGCACCTTGCCAGCGGGGACGTTCGTGATGTTGACGCAATGCTTACGTAAAATACGTTCGAGTGCTTCCCTAATTCCCGCTACGTATGGGACAGCAGCTCGTTTTTCTTTCGGTTTTTCCATGCTCTCGCTTTCTTCCGAGGCCGGCTGTTTCGCTGGCATTCTTCTTTCGGTGCTCCTGATGACGGAAAGAGGGTAGCCGTTTCTTCGAAGATCGGACTCTATTCTTTTCATTTCTCTCTTTAGATCAATCAACTCAATCAATCAACTTTATTCAGCATTTTTTGTCCTGAAGAACAGAAAAAAATGCTAGGGTAGGAGCAAAAAGCCACAAACTCAGTAGCTTGATGAGGCTCCCACCCCTAATTGACAAGGCCAACAGACTGTCACGTTATTACATATATATATACACACACACATACACACACACACACATATATATATATATATATATATATATATATATATATATATATATATATATATATATATATATATATATATATATATATATATATATATATATATATATATACATGCAGGACTTAGAACCAGCGAAAAAAAAAGTATGGAATGGAATGTGCAGTAAGACAGGTGCTATATCTGAAATAGTTTTGATGTGAGAAATGAACATGTATCTGTGTTAACTCGTCGCAGACTATTTATACATATGAAGATTACAATTCAACGCACAGAAAATGAAAGAAACATATCTAGCAGGAAAACAAAAAAAAATCGCGTCAACAGCTCCAAAGGGTCAAATATAATCGGGTGTACACAAGTTCACATAATAGAAGCAGGAAAATAGACGATGATAAAAAGATACAATACATCCGCAATAAAAAAGCAGTTTGTGTCGGAGAAACATAATTAAACTCATATGTCTTCAAGAATAAGGTATTTCTGCCACTTGTATTTGCTAAGGTTATGTATATCTATATTTTTTTTTGTAGGAAATTCAAATATGTAGGCATGTGGTACTGCAGCATGTGCCGACCCTGATTAGTGCGGGAAGAATTTATAGACCAGTGTTCTCTGTTTCTGAATATGTAGGGCACTTCTAAAGGTCGATGTAAATTACATAAGTTGAGGAAAGTTTCTTTGTTAGTTTGAACACTGTGTTTGTACTTCATAATGAGGTTAAGTTTATGTATGTGGTGTATGGGGAGTACATTAAACGAAGCAAAAAGTTCTCTTGTATGGGTGTCATATGAGGCATTTGCTAATTGACGAATTGCTTTCTTTTGTAATAGCATCAATTTGGTAAGGTTGGATTGAGTTGTGTCCGTCCATACAAGACTGCAGTAGTTAATATGGGGAGCGAAAATTGAATTATAAAGGATTAACTTAATTTTAGTCGGAAGCATCGTTCTAAACTTACACAGTACGCCACAAGCTCTTGCCAGGTTTCCCGCCACGCGTTCCACGTGGGCATTCCAGTTTAGATGTTGATTGAACGTCACACCCAATGTTTTTATTTCTTTAACGACTTTTATTTGTTCGGAACCGAGTTTTATGTCGATATCCCGACTGATAACCTTTTGTACAGGCGTAAATAATATGGCTCTTGTTTTAGCAACGTTAATTTGTAAACTGTTTATTTGAGTCCATTGAGAGAATTTTTCAAGTGTAACATTTGCGAAATCAGTGAGTTCTTCAATACTGGCTGACTGGAAAAGAATGCTTGTGTCGTCTGCATAAATAATGTAAGATGCAAGTGTGCTGGTGTTTACTATATCATTTATGTAAATATTAAATAAAACCGGTCCGAGTATACTGCCTTGCGGCACACCTGAAGTGACATTTAATAGGGAAGAGTGAGCTTTGTTAATCACGACGCATTGTTTACGGTGGTTTAAATAAGACTTGAGAAGGTTACCAGAAACTCCTCGAAATCCATAATGCTCTAACTTTGTAGATAAAATTTTGTGGTCAATTCTGTCAAATGCTTTCGAGAAATCGATCAGAATACCTAGGGTCATTTTGTTATTTTCAAACCCTCTAAGTATTAATTCCTTCTGCGTCAACAAAGCTAATTCAGTGGACATACCTCGACGGAACCCGAATTGCTGTGGAGATAAAAGCTTGTGCTTATCACAGAAACTGGTGACTCGCTTGCATATTATTTTTTCTAGACCTTTGGAAAAAACGGGTAACACTGAGATCGGTCGATAATTTGAAAAGTTATTTTGATCGCCTGATTTATATATCACTCCTACTCTTGCACACTGCATAATATCTGGAAAGGTACCAGTATGTAAACACGTATTGTAAATGTGACAAAGAGCTGGAGTAAGCAGGTCTAAGACGTATTTAACAGGTTTAATTTCAAGATCATCAATGTCCCGGGCTTTACTATTCTTTAAGGACATAAAGGTAGAGTAAATTTCTTCATCAGTAGAAGGTTCAAAAAAGGCAGATTTAGGATTGGGTGCACCTAAATATTTTTTAATTTCAGCGCTGTCTTGTATAAGTGTTCCCGAGGAAAGATTTGTAAAGTATTTGTTAAACTCGTCCGCTAGGTCCTTCCCTTCTAGTGTTTTAGCATTTACTGTTAGTTGAAGTACTTGATTGTTGCGTGTGCCAGTATTCAATATTTTGTTAAGTTCGCGCCATAGGACATCAGTCTGACTAGTTGAATTGTTAAATAAGTTTTCAAAATACGCATTTTTCGTTTTACGCAAAGTGGTTGTGACAGAATTTCTGTATTTTTTGAAAGCTGAGAGGTCATCTAAGCTCCTTGTCTTCACGAACTTTGCGTATAGTTGTTCCTTTCTCTTAATCATTTTAAAGCACTCATCTGTCATCCAAGGCTTGCGTAACTTTTTAGATTTGTTTACAGTTTTCAGCCTAAAACATGTGTGATAGCATGACTTAAATAATGAGAGAAATATTTCATATGCTTGCTGAGCATTTTGGCACGCAAAAACCGGACTCCATTTTATACTGCTTATTTCATTCCTAAACACCTATAGGGTCCTGGAACTTATATCTCTGACAGTGTACGAATCGGAGTGGCTAATCTTTCTCTTAACAAATGTATTACATTTGTAGATCATGTATATAGAAAAGTGATCACTTAGTCCCGTAATTATTCGGCCCGACTTAACACAGTCACTCGTATTATTAGTCACAAATACATCTAAAAGGCTCTCTGAATGATCGGTGATTCGTGTTGGCTCTGTTATGACATTGCCACAAGATAAAGAAGTAAGCAAAATTTGAAATTCACGCGAGGCAGCAGTGTTACCCAACAGATTAATGTTACAGTCATCACCTATAATGATTTGCAGCTTATTTGTAATTGTGAAATTCAAGAGCGTTTCTAAAAACTTAAAAAAGCGGTTTATGTTCCCATTAGGTGGTCGGTAAATGACAGCAAACAACTTATGTTCACTTTGAGTTGTTATAACCTCGTAATCAGCATTAATTTCAGAAAAGTCTGGCTGTACAACACATGCGAACTGTTTTGATACCAGCTGTAGTACACCGCCACCACGTCGGTGGGACCTATTCAGAAAAAAACTCTCGTATCCCGGGAGATTCAAAACATCAGCTGTAGAAGAATACCACGTTTCGGTAACCATAATAACTTGAAACTTGAAACGGAATTCGGCAAGAAAAATAACCAGTTCGTCGTTTTTCTTTCGCGCACTTTGGGCGTTGCAATGCAGAACACTGATATAACTGTTGCCAGAAGGACAGGTAACATCGTTAGGAGCAGCCATCAAAAATAATCAGACAAGTACAAAAAGAGCAGGCCGTAGGCACTCAGGGAGAGGCGGTTGCATTGGGAGAGGCGGTTGCGCTGCGCATCTTATCCAGGTCGGACTCACAATCAATTCGGATAACTCGGGACGTTTCCGTTTTCCGTGCGTAAACCCTGCCGTTCTTTACCCATGCGTAAAGCCAGCCCACCTCCCGTTTCCTGCCAATTGTCATCCCAAGCAACTTTTTCATTTTTGGGCACAGATGCTCATTAACAAAGACAGACTGTTTCTCTGAGAAACCTAGTTCATCTGCACCGAACCGAATTCTCCGTGCTTTCTGAAGAATGGCATCGCGCATAGCGCGGTTGTTGAATGCTACTACACTGTTGTTGTTTCTATTCGTGTTTTGCTGCGGCCTTTCTTCGACAGTATCGTCGTCGCCGTCTTTCTGGTCAGCGGCAGTGCTTCGCACAGGCACCCGGTGGAAGATTTCAACATCTTCTTGCGTTATAGATTCGCCAAGTGCGTCACCAAGCCTGCCAAGAACATCAATCAAATTCGCCTTTAATCTCAAGGTTTTTTTTCCTCGAGTACTGATCCTGTGCGGTGATCCGCACCGAGTTTTCATTTGCCATCTTTTTTAGTTGTTCAAGTTCTTTGATCAGCTCCTCATGTGTCTTTACTGCAGACCTGTCTGGCACGGTTTATCAAAGAGACAACCACAGACCGTTTGTGAGCTACTGGGTGCACAGAACTGAAATGTAGTATCTTTCAGAGTGCGTAGGTTTGCATAAACATTAAATATAAGACCAGTCGGAGCACGTGTTACCGTGGTGTCCAGCAATGGGAGGCAGCCTTCGGAAAGAAAGCCCTTACCATTTTACAGCCGCGACCAATAATATTTCTAAGGTACGTGGACAACTGTTTCTGTGTCCTAGAGCGCAAGCACATGGCCCTTTTTCTGGACAACCTGAACGCCATTGAACCCTTACTAAAGTTCACAGTTGAGGAAGAAACCGACGGCTGCTTCCCAATCCAACATCCTACATCCTATCTATGCTAAATCATTAAAAACGCTACTGGGTGATACAAAAGAACGGATTCGTGCACCGATTGCTTCATAGTGAACAAGGGAGCCCTAGTGCTCCCTAAACGCCATTTCTTCCTTTGCCCTTTTCATCGCCTTTTCATCTATTTAAAGATGGCGGCTTTGTTGTTTTGGACAAGGATGCGTATGTGTCGAAAGCATCAGATGCTGTCAATGCCGTGTTTGACAAATGCACCAATTTGTCAAAGGCTAAAGTGAAGACTAAGGCGAAAAGACTTCTGAATAGGCTAAATTTTACCTAGCTGGCAAGTGTGATACAAAGTAGCCGTAAAATTTGCCTGCAGATGTTTTCCACACCAAAAAACCCACAAGCCGTAGTGGCCGTTTCGCGTATTGATTTCTGAAACTTGAACATGGTAGAAAGATGTCGCGAAATTTTTGAATGGAAAACTAAAGGTGTTAACATTTAACAACCCTTTCAGGGTGAAAAGTTCAGACGAAGGAATAGCTTTTCTAAAATGCAATTACAGATGAAACTTTGGAGATTTTCTATTATTCTGAAAGACCTGTACTACACTTTTCCTCAGTTTGAAATTATGTCTTGTGTTAGTCACTTCATTGACCAGTATGGCGCCGTTGCATGAATGAGTGCGGGATTTACACAGGCAGCTTTCTCGCACTGCAATCATGTTACCTAGAGACCACTTTTGCTCAAGGGAATGGTAATGTTTACATTCAAAAGATGGTATCTGTATTGTTTCATGCCTTGCAGCAATCCTTAGTGACTTGTTCCTGGCTTTGCGCGACAAAATATTAAATGAGCGGTTCGTAGGGTCCCGCGATTGTGGCATTTTAGGTTTGTAGAAGACTTCTTCGTGTTTTTAGAATGTGACAACCTCGAATTCGAGCAGCAGTTCCTTCATGTTTTTTCAGTATTTCCTGAGTGCCTGAAGCCGTTGATTTCAACGCACGAAGTACCGCTTAACGATTTTATAAGGTATTTAGATCTCTCACTGCAATTCACTTCGTCCCATGTATGTTGGGCTTTTGAGCCCCGTTGTGAACAACCCATCCTGCCACATTCATCAGCCCATTCGATGCTCGCGAAAAGAGCAATTGTGCATTCACTTTTTACAATTTTTTACATAAATCTTGTGAACACAGGTTGGAGCAAAGTTTTCACAACCAAGTAGACCGTTGGACGCAGGCTGGTTACCCTTCAGAAGTGCTGGTTTCAGTCGGCGAAAAATTGCAGAAAAAGTTGAGGTCTGATGGCAATAGCAAAACTAACAAGGAGTAAAATAGAAAAGTTCCCGTTGTTCTATATCTGCATCAGGTCTCGCACAAACTTAAGAGAATTGGGAAGCATGTGGGGGTTAATGTTGTGTTTTCGGCACCTATTCGATTGACCAGCCTGGTGAAGAAAGTTAATTCGGCCAACAGTGAACCACGCGGTGGCTTGAAACGGCATGCAAAACAATTTGTCTCCTGCCAGGAGGGAGTCATCTACTCTTTCCCGCTATCATGCGGAAAACGGAAGATTAAAGGAGCATGACTATAATGTCTCACGTTGCTCCATAGTAGGCCACGTAACCAAACACTGCATAAACTGCAAACATGATGATGATGATGACGAAGATGACATCGATGACTGCAAGCCACTGTACTACGATTGCGTTGTGATAGGTAGGAAACGGGACTCGCTGACAAGAGAAATTTTAGAAGCACAGATGAGAGAAAGTAAGAGAAAGTAAGCGTAGCAGGGGGCGGCAGAAGGTTAGGTGGGCGGATGAGATTAAGAAGTTTGCAGGCAAAGGGTGGATGCAGCTGGCAAAGGATAGGGTTAATTGGAGAGACATGGGAGAGGCCTTTGCCCTGCAGTGGGTGTAGTAAGGCTGATTATGATGATATGATGATGAGAGCAAGGTTCCCAAAACATTGTATAAGCGCACCCTCCGTATCGCTATCAGAAAAGAAAAACTATACCTCGACTGCGAATGCTGACACGCATGTGCTTTATTTCGAGTTTTTTTATATATTTGTGACTAGTGTACATTGCCTTCCATTTCTGGCCGCCAGTCGGGTGCTTATTCCGTCTGGCAGCTAATAAAGATTTAAGTTGTGAGTTATCGCTGTGTTGTGTCCTTACCTGTGTCCTTCTTATACGTCCCGTCCGTTGCGCTGTAGTTATGGAATATAGAAACCAACTCGCCCAACAACTTAACTTGTCGAACTTCATCTTTCGACTTTGGCCAGTGACCAGCAATCCTCATCACCATGATTCCTAACCAGACGGTATTGCGTCAAATCATCGACTACTTTGGAAAAAAAAATTTGCAGATGGGTGACAAAATATTGTGACAGGTTTTCTATATTAATCCCTCAACATTACAGTTTCTGAAAACAGATGTCACCGGAGTTGGCTCTCCTGGCGCAAAAACAACACATACTTACTGGATTTGAAGAAACGATGTTTACCTTGACCGTTTTCGTGGACTTCTCGAAGGCGTTCGATTGAATTATTCATGTGACATTATTATGAAAAAATGGCACATAACGGATTTCCTCGAACACCTCTCGCATTAACAACATCCTATTTACTACAAAGAAAACAGGCCGTCGATATTAAAGGCGAATATTCATCTTTGCTTCCTGTGAAGGAGAGAGTTCCGCTCTGTGGAGGGCATATATTCTTGAATCTATATATTTATGATTTATTTACATTGGCAATAAAGCATATTTTGTTTTTTATCCAGACGATAAAAGCATCTTTTTTTCATTCCAAGGATGTTAAACGACTTGAAAACTAAGTTAATACTACACTTAATAGACTTTTTCAGTGGAGGACAGTGAATTCGCTGCAGATACACAGCAACCGAAAATCTTTTTTATTCGCCTCGCTGCAGAAACAAATAATCTGTAATTTGCATATATCTTTTGGTGCCTTTAAAATGGAGCTTGTGAAAGAGGTCAAACGCTAGGAGTCACTTTTTAGGAATACTTATCTTCGCAAGCTCTTGTTGGCCTCTTTTCTAAAAAATTGGCGAGGGCCTGTGGAATGATCCGCAGTCTCCAGTAGGTGTTTCCACCCAGGCTCAAACTTCTTTTATGCAATACATTATTCCTCCTGCATATAAACTACTCTAATCTTATTCGCGCCACAACCACAAACACAAACATTCACAGGCTACTTTGAATACAGAAAAAAGTTGTTCGCCAAATCACAATGGAAATTCCCCATATGATGCCCACGCACGTGATTCGTTCCAATCCCTTAAGTTGATTTATGTTATGCATGCATATTTAATCTGTTTATAAAGTATAAAACCAGCTTAAAACACGCATATGATTATATTCTTCGAATGTGCAAGCTCGAAAAATCATTTCAGCTACTTATTGCAGACGGCAAAGAGAAGTATAATAATTGCCATTTTCTCGAACAAATAACAGATTTAACAGATTGCTATATCGTATACCATGCCTATTAAACAGCCTTGAGAAACGACATATAGACTTGAGCACTATGACCAGAAAACGATGGAAAAATTTTTAATGGACAACAAGAGGTCACTAAATATAAAAATTCGCAGTGGCTTAGTTCGGCTATGCCAGCATATACGTATCGAAAGCTAAGGCATAGCTTAGTTAGCCTTGGTTAATCTTTATTGCAAGTCCAGGTTAGTCTGGTTGCCTGCCTAGTTGTTGTCACGTTTGTCACGTAACCAGCTACTTTGTGCGGTCACGTGGTGCGGTGCGACAACGGTGGGAATGGGAACATCACGAAAATGCAGCATGGCGATGCAGCGGTGGCGTAGAGGTAGAACATCCGCCTCGCGTGCAAGAGGACCGGGGCTCAAATCCTGGTGCCGCGCAATTCTCCACCGGGTTTAAAAAAAAAAATCCGCGTGTCGATGGAATTGCATAACCAGGCCTGGAGTGCGGCCTTATCTCGGTGACCAGAACCGACAAGGCACTCTCTCACCAGAGCAGGATTTGGCCACCCTGGTGTAGTACTTGGCCACAACCTTCTATGATCAAACCAATTAACCCTCGGCCCTCAGTCCCCAGCGGCTGCAGAGCAACTGACCACGGCGGCGGTCAGACCTGTGACGCAGCGGAGGGTGCTAATAATCTCTGGCTCCGGACAGGCCGCCATTGGAATCTGAACCTGGCAACGTTTAACGCTAGAACTTTATCTAGTGAGGCTAGCCTAGCTGTGCTGTTTGAGGAACTAGCGGGAATTAAATGGGATGTGATAGGGCTTGCCGAAGTTAGGAGGACAGGTGAGGCTTATACAGTACTAAAGGACGGACACGCACTGTGCTATCGCGGGTTAGAGGATAGACGAGAACTAGGTGTGGGTTTTCTCATTAATAAGGATATAGCTGGCAACGTAGAGGAGTTCTACAGTATTAACGAGAGGGTAGCAGCTATAGTAATTAGGCTGAATTGGAGGTACAAGCTGAAAGTGGTGCAGGCCTACGCACCCACATCCAGCCATGATGACCAGACCGTTGAAAGTTTCTATGAGGGCGTAGAATCAGCAATGAATAAACTAAAATCGCAGTACACTGTACTGATGGGCGACTTCAATGCGAAGGTGGGCAAGAAGCATGCTGACGACCACGCGGTAGGTGACTATGGGATAGGCTCTAGAAATAGCAGGGGAGAGTTATTAGTCGAATTCGAGGATAGAAATAATTTACGGATCATGAATACCTTCTTCCGCAAACGAGAAAACAGGAAGTGGACCTGGAAGAGCCCCAATGGTGAGATTAAAAATGAAATCGACTTCATACTATGCGCTAAACCTGGCATCATTCAGGATGTGGCCGCCCTCGGAAGGGTGCGTTGCAGCGACCATAGAATGGTAAGGTCTAGAATTAGCTTAGACTTGAAGAGGGAACGGAAGAAGCTAGCGAAGAAGAAGACCATTAACGAGTTAGCCGTAAGAGGGAAAGCACAGGAGTTTACGATAGCGCTGCAAAACAGATATTCGGCTTTAACTGAGGAAGACGATCTTGATGTTCATTCAATGCACGATAATCTGACATCAATAATTATGGAGTGCGCAGTAGAAGTAGGCTGTAGGACAGTTCGTAAAGATACCGGGAAGCTATCTCAGGTGACGAAAGATCTGATTAAAAAGCGCCAAAACATGAAGGCATCTAACACTACCGATAGAATAGAACTAACGGAGCTATCAAAGTTAATAAATAAGCGCAAGGTAGCCGACATAAGGAAGTTTAATATAGAGAGAATCGAGCATGCTATAAAGAACGGAGGTGGCCTAAAAACAGTGAAGAGGAAACTAGGCATAGGTAAAAACCAGATGTATGCATTGAGAGACAAGCAGGGCAATGTCATTAGCAATATTAATAAGATAGTTAACGTAGCCGAAGAGTTCTACACAGACCTGTACAGTAGCCAATGTAATCAGAGCGCTAATGAGAAAGACAGCAGTGTACAGCAATGCGTCATCCCTCCAGTAACGAAAGATGAAGTAAAGAAAGCCTTAGAAGCAATGAAAGGGGAAAAGCAGCTGGGGAAGATCAGGTAACAGCAGATCTGTTGAAGGATGGAGGATACATCGTGCTAGAAAAACTAGCCACCCTGTATACGCAATGCCTTATGACCTCCACTGTACCAGAAGCTTGGAAGAATGCAAACATTATCTTAATTCATAAGAAGGGAGACGCCAAGGACTTGAAAAGTTACAGGCCGATCAGCTTACTATCCGTTGCATACAAAGTATTTACTAAGGTAATCGCTAATAGAGTCAGGGCAACGTTAGACTTTAATCAACCAAATGATCAGGCAGGCTTTCGTAAAGGATATTCCACAATAGATCATATTCACACTATCAATCAGGTGATAGAGAAATGCGCAGATTATAACCAACCTCTATATATAGCTTTCATTGATTACGAGAAACCATTCGACTCAGCGGAAACCTCAGCAGTCATACAGGCATTGCGTATTCAGGGGGTAGAAGAGCCTTATGTCAAAATTCTGGAAGATATATATAGCAACTGCACAGCTACTATAGTCCTCCATAAGTCAGCAATAAAATTCCAATAAGGAAGGGCGTCAGGCAAGGAGACACGATCTCGCCAATGCTGTTCACCGCATGTTTGCAGGAGGTATTTCGAGGCCTGAATTGGGAACAGTTGGGAATAAGAATAAATAGAGAATACCTAAATAATCTGCGATTTGCTGATGACATTGCCTTGCTGAGTCACTCAGGAGGTGAACTGCAAATCATGATCAACAAGTTAGACAGGCAGAGCAGATCGATGGGTCTAAAAATTAACATGCAGAAAACCAAGGTAATGTTCAACAGCCTAGCAAGGGAACAACAGTTCACAATTGGCAACGAGAGGCTAGAAATTGTGCCGGAATACGTCTACTTAGGGCAGGTAGTGACAGCTCATCCGGATCATGAGAGGGAGATAACTAGAAGGATAAGAATGGGGTGGAGCGATTATGGCAAATTCTCGCAGATCATGAGTGGCAGTTTACCAATTTCCCTCAAGAGGAAAGTGTACAACAGCATAATCTTACTGGTACTCACCTACGGGGCAGAAACGTGGAGGCTAACGAAAAGAGTTCAGCTTAAGTTAAGGACAACGCAGCGAACCATGGAAAGAAAAATGATAGGTGTAACGTTAAGAGATCGGAAGCAGGCAGAGTGGGTGAGGGAAAAAACACGGGTTTATGACATCCTAGTCGAAATCAAGAGAAAGAAATCGGCTTGGGCAGGGCATGTAATGCGAAGGCAAGATAACCGCTGGTCTTTAAGGGTAACGGAGTGGGTTCCAAGAGAAAGTAAGCGTAGCAGGGGGCGGCAGAAGGTTAGGTGGGCGGATGAGATTAAGAAGTTTGCAGGCAAAGGGTGGATGCAGCTGGCAAAGGATAGGGTTAATTGGAGAGACATGGGAGAGGCCTTTGCCCTGCAGTGGGTGTAGTAAGGCTGATGATGATGATGATGATGATGATGATGATGATGTAGTACACGCCATATTTTTTCTTCAGTACAGTAGTGTTGTATGAAATATTGCGTATAAGATTGTTCTGTACGCATTCCTTGACATGGTCAAAATTAGACTAGAAATACGTTCTTTTTAAGGGCGTTAGCTCGTACTCGTTTTTAAATTTAATTGGTTTTTTTGGGGGAAAGGAAATGGCGCAGTATCTGTCTCATATATCGTTGGACACCTGAACCGCGCCGTAAGGGAAGGGGTAAAAGAGGGAGTGAAAGAGGAAAGTAAGAATAGGTCCCGTAGTGGAGGGCTCCGGAATAATTTGGACCACCTGGGGATCTTTAGCGTGCACTGGGGGGGGGGCGCTGCGAGCTGTCGAGAAGAGCGGACGTGCGGCACATGCGCTCCCAAGGACACCAAAATCAAGCCGGTGGGTCCACTTTTTTGGATTTTATCGGACTTTTGGTGCTCCCACGTGGCCGCCGAGACCTAAACCTAACCTAGGCTTAACGAGTACCGGGGACTGCGGGCGGCCCGGCCGCGGCAGAGAGGGCACCTGAGGCCCGAGGAGACCTCCCCCCGGACACGCGAACACCCTGAACCGAGAAAGAAGATGGAGGGACTACCCAGGGACCTGGCAGACGCACAGGAAATGGACTACCACGTGGCGACCGAGGCCGAGGGCCTAGGCCTAACCGGCTCGGTCGGGAACGAAGTCCCGAGAAGAAGCAGCCCCTCATCCGACCCAAGCACACAAGAGGAAGACAACCAAAACTGGGAGATTGCAATGTCGAGAAGGCAAGCGAGACGCCTGCGAGAGAAACAACAAGGAAACGGCGGCGGCAGCGAGTCGGCCTGCGCAGCGGCAAGCCGAGCGGGACCGCAGAGACCCACGGTCAGCGGGCCCGACACGGAAGCCACTGCCGAGGAGAAGCGCAGGGAAGCGGCGAGGAAACGACTTCCTCCCCTACCCAAGTACGACCTGAAAATCGTTCTGAGACCCAGAGGCCTCATCGTGAGAAACCTGCAGACC